>NC_080110.1:20189588-20813434 GCF_950005125.1 Chionomys nivalis
TGCATCCGAATGGGTAACAGTAAGAAATTAAAATGTGTGAATTGAGACATTTCTTGCTGCTTAAACGCCATTAGAGTGAATGCAATGTGTAAAAGCCATCAAACAGTCTTCAGCGTGTGTCATAACTGACATTATGAGGTATTTGTCTATAATATGGCTTTGTCCTTTGATTTTCATTTGTTGGTTCTTGTCTATTAGTTCATAAAATAACAGTACCAGGCACAAATGTCTACAACGTCCTTAGTGGTCTAGTAAAACAGTTCACAAAAGTGAACAGAATACTTTCATTCAATGTTGTTATTATCTGTTGTTATTCTTGAAAGAAGCTATTGCCACATTGTTAATATGATCATGCATTTACACAATTAAAGCTTAGTTTTCACTTGTCTTTCAAGTCCATTAGCAGCAAGAAGATAGACTTTTACTTGTTGTGTAAATATGAATATTGACCTGGCTGCGTTGGTCTCATTCTTTCCTAGACTTCTTTCTAAACATGATCAAGCCATCCAGCAGATTCTGTGTATTCTTGAGTGGCCAC
Source organism: Chionomys nivalis (assembly GCF_950005125.1). Lineage (NCBI taxonomy): Eukaryota > Metazoa > Chordata > Mammalia > Rodentia > Cricetidae > Chionomys > Chionomys nivalis. The sequence goes on from NC_080110.1 coordinate 20,190,127, forward strand.
GTAATGCATCCTTTTCTCATTCTAGTTCCTCAGAGGTACTACTGATTGCTTGTAACCTAAAGAGTTTACCTTTATACCAGTCATAATTGCTGTCTAAAAATTCAAAGGACACTTACATAATAAAAGTAGTAATTTTATTATCTGTGGGATGTTTGTAGGAGACATATGCATATACTGAAGTTATAAGATACCCAGAAATCATCTGGTCTACAGGAAATAGTTTCAGGACAGGCTTCAAAGCTACAGAGAAACCCTGTCTAGAAAAACCATAAATAAATAAAAATAAAATAAATAAAAATGAAATACTAATATGCATGTTGTGTTAATTCCTGATTTTCACAAGCTCTTCTCATGAAGATACTTAAGTTCTTTATTTAGTTATTGCCACATGAGTATACATATTTAAAGGCTTCTGCTATAAATGTGCTATAATTAATACTATGAATGTCTATCATTCTGATTGTTTGCAGTTTTGTAACTAAGGTATAAAATTCTAAGCAAAACATACTTTCTCTTAAATTTGAGCCAGATAGTGTTAGTCTCCATTGTTGTGTTTTGCTTTTGTCTAGGTAGGGTTCTGCTGAACCCATATCAACAATGAGCCAATAGTAGATGTATGTATGTTCTTTTTTTATTGAATTTTACTGAGCTCTACATTTTTCTCTGCTCCCCTTCATACCACTTCCCTCCCCTTCAACCCTCCTCCAGGTCCCCATGCTCCCAATTTACTCAGGAAATCTTGTTTTTTTCTACTTTCTACTTCCCATATAGATTAGATCTATGTAAGTCTCTCTTAGGGTCCTCATTGTTGTCTAAGTTCTCTGGTTTTCTTTGCTTTATGATTAAAGACCACTTATGACTGAGTACATGTGATAGTTGTCTTTCTGGGTCTGGGTTACCTCACTCGAAATGTTTTCTAGATCTATCCATTTGCCTGCAAAATTCAAGATGTCATTTTTTTCTGCTGTGTAGTACTCCACTGTGTAAATGCACCACATATTCCTTATTCATTCTTCGGTCAAGGGACATTTAGGTTGTTTCCAGGTTCTGGCTATGACAAACAATGCTGCTATGAACATAGTTGAGCACATACCCTTGTGGCACAATTGAGCATTCTTTGGATATATACCCAAAAGTGGTATTACTGGTTCCTGAGAAAGGTTGTTTCCCAATTTTCTGAGAAATCACCACATTGACATCCAAAGGGGCTGTACCAGTTTGCATTCTCACTAGCAATGCAGGAGTGTTCCCTTTTCCCCACAACCTCTCCAGCATAAGTTGTCACCAGTGTTTTTGATCTTGGATGTAAGATGGAATCTCGGAGTTGCTTTAATTTGCATTTCTCTGATGACTGAAAGCTAGCTAGTTCAGACTTTTCTGTGCATACCAAGAATTGCAATTCTCTGATTTGAAAAGGAACCAATATGTAACTAGTTCATGCGCCCAAAGGGCAGTTTTCCTGTACCAGAGCCTCTATCTTTTAATTCCCTCAATCAGTCAACTCTGCCCTCATACAGCTCTCCAGAAGAAAAAAAAACCAAATTACATTTGCACGCTCCAAGAACTAATGTTGGCAGTTGGACCAACAGGGAAGAGCCTTTTGGCAGATGACCAGTCTGGAATGGAGAAAGCTGCAAGGGAAAGGTTGTCCTCACATCATCATTTCCCTGGAGGGAACATGCCTCTCTGAACATGGAGAGTCCACAGATGTGCTCCATCCTCCATACCCAAGCCACCTTTCCACGTATTCATAAGAAACATGGCATCTGCTGTTCTCATAGAAGTCAGGAGAACGAATAAGTTCAATCTCATTTTTAGCTTGTTAGAAGGTACAACAAAAAAGAACCAAGAGGAAGAATCCTGTCATTATTTAATAGATGCTGTGTGTTACAGAGACTGGTGTCTTACTTAAGCTAAAAACCCATGTTACTCTCCATTGTATATTTCTGAAGTAATTATTTTTATATAAGATGAGATGTGAACGTACTTAAAACCTCAGCAAAAACGTAGAAACTTTTTAAAAATAAATGGATGAATTTTTAATTTCCTAAAAGATTCTTTTCAAAAGTGGGTCCCTTTCCCCTTTCTTTTCTGTTCAACAGTAGAATCTGGACTTCTATTTCAGTGCCCAGTTCCTATCAGATTTAAATTTACTATAAATCAAGATTATGGAACAATCATTTCAAGAGCTAATGTGATCAAACAGGTATGTTAGTAAATGTGGGGGGTGGTATAAGGTGGTTTGTTAATATATTCTCAAGAATGAGAATTCACAAGAACAGTTTCTACTTCATCCTATGATGTTGAGAATAACTTGGAGGCTCTGGAGTCACCTTTGAGTTTGGAGACTGATTAGGATACATCCAGAAGACAGGATGGTAAAGAATCAAAGCCATGACTCATGAAACACTGCCTGGAGCAAAAGATGTACAGGATGAATCCTGTTGTCAAATACTTGAAGGGTTGTTGTATGGAATAAAATTTGCTCTTGATAGCCACAAGGGATTGAGCAATAGAATGGAAATATAAGAAAAAAGCTCAACTTGCTATAAGAAGATCTTTCTAGTAAAACACAAGTAAATTCTTTGAACATTTATATTGAGACTGCAAAGTTTCCACATCTTATACAAAAATGGAAATGTTCATAGGAGCACAGAAACCATGATGCAGCAAATCTCTACTTTTTGATTTTGTTGTGAAATTCAAACTGCTCATTTATAGAATTGTTATAAAAAAGAACCAAAAGGACTCAGTTGACACTAATCTATCAATATTAAACATCAAATGTGTTCCCCGATAGAGATAGTTTTCTAAGACTTGGGGTAGATAGTCTCAATAACTACAACTAATGAGGCCCCTTTGTCAGAGAACACCTTGGCCATTTCAAATGCACATGAATGCAAAAGAAGTCACTGGAGAGAACAGATGGACAAATGGACAAATAAGTAATAAACAACACGCATGTTGTTACCAAAATTGGTGAGAAGGACAGTGGAGTTAATAAATGGATTTACCTAATGTGAATTTGAGGTAAATATGAGAAATACATTCCAAAAGAAATGTTAGTTATAATAACCGATCTTCCCTCTTCAGATATTCTTGTATGAAAATTACATTTTAAAGAATTGTATTTGCTTTACCTAAGAATTTCAGGATTTGTCACAGTACTGATATTTTAAGCAGGAAACTGTAGAGTAGGTTCATTTACCCAGATATGTAAGCAAAATTAAACTATAACTCAACAGATGGGTCCTATACCATGATTTCAGAACCAGCCTGGAAGGCTGAACAAGTGCATGGGTCTACTTTACGATTACAAAAGCAATCATGGAAACCTGCGTCTTCCACTGGACTCCTGTGCTTGTAGCTTCCTCATTATTTTTAGCATGTCTTACTATTTAATTAAAAAAGACTAGACTTCATTTAGGCAAAGAGACATCTGATTATAGTCTAGAATTACACTCCATTGATGCAACACCAGCAAACAGCAATACTTTAGATGAACATTTAAAAATAGATCACTGTATCTATCTTTATGCATTTGGGGATCTTAATAAACACAGGATTTGAGAAGCACAAAATCCTAATATAAACTCTAAGAAGAAAACAAAGCCTTTAAAACTCTTGCTGCCGAAATTGTTTCCTCCTATGAAATGTTTCTTCCTAAAATATTCATGATAGCAATAAAGTCATTATCAATGCGACCATAGCTATGAAAGGATGTTTAAAAATTCTAGACATTTCTATATAGAAATGAGAAATATTTTGAATTTATTTAGACAAAATGTGTTGTGGTTCCAAAATGAAAGAGAAGATACGAGGGAAATAGACATTATGAGGTAATGAAGCAAGGCAGAACTTTGGAAGAGAGCCTTTTATACATTCCAGTGACCATAGATTGTCAGGGAACAGGAGACAATTAACACAGCTCTAATAGTGTTTCATTTCAAAGCAACTTCTTTTTCTTCTTTTGTTTCCGATTCCTCCTTATCCTGCTTTTAGGTTTGTTTGTTTATTTATTTGTTTATTTATTTAAGATTTCTGCCTCCTCCCCGCCACCGCCTCCCATTTCCCTTCCCCTCCCCCGACCAAGTCCCCCTCCCTCGTCAGCCCTAAGAGCAATCAGGGTTCCCTGCCCTGTGGGAAGTCCAAGGACCACCCACCTCCATCCAGGTCTAGTAAGGTGAGCATCCAAACTGCCTAGGCTCCCACAAAGCCAGTACGTGCAGTAGGATCAAAAATCCATTGCCATTGTTCTTGAGTTCTCAGTAGTCCTCATTGTCCGCTATGTTCAGCGAGTCGGGTTTTATCCCATGCTTTTTCAGACCCAGGCCAGCTGGCCTTGTACTCACTCATATTTGGCTTCTAGCCATAAATAAAGGACATTGAGCCTATAATTCGTGATCCTAGAGAGGCTAAATAAGAAGGTGAACCCAAAGAAAAACATATAGGCATCCTCCTAAATATTAACCTTCATCAGGCGATGAAAGGAGGCAGAGACAGAGACCCACATTGGAGAACCGGACTGAAATCTCAAGGAGAGAGAGCACGAGCAAGGAACTCAGGACCGCGAGGGGTGCACCCACACACTGAGACAATGGGGATGTTCTATCAGGAACTCACCTGCTTTTAGTTTTTATCATGAAGGCCAATCACCTTTCCCTGTGGTTTGTCGACATGACTGTGTGCTGTATTTGTTCCTTAGGTCTTAACAACAGCCTCTGGAGTCACCATGGTTTGGAGATCCTGAGGCAGCCCCAGATGAGGGATCTGGAAATTTCAGTTAAAAAATATTTGTGCAGGGGCTTTTGTAGCAGGAACGTTTTAGTCTGTGATTAGTGTGGAAGCTCTCCTTTACTGAGAGAATCTACAACTGCCTTCTAATCTACATGGCTTCAGTTTCCAGTTCAATCTGCCTCAAAAACATCTCTGCGATTACCTTCTTAGTTCCAAGACCCTCAAGCGCTGGTCATTGGTACTCATTTCCCAAAAAAAAAAAAAAAAAAAAAAAAAAAAATTACTAGTGATAGTTCAAGGCACAGCTTCAAAGCCACGTTCTCTGTAATGTCCATACCTTCTTTGTTAGTGTATAACACTATTAATAATTTTCACACTTGCATCATAATTAGCTGTACATGTATAATGAGGACTCTGATATGACATATATATATGTATTACGAAGCAGACAATTGAATAAATAATGTACAGATTAAAATGGAATGGTTTTGAATAATGAAAATACTTCTATTTTATTCTCTCACTCTTTAACTTTCCTTTTGTGCTATATTTTGAACTCAGAATTAAGTTCATAGTCTATATTACAGGGCCTGAAATACTTTTAATACTGAATTCCTGCTGCATGTATTTTTAAGCAGACACCCACAGTGTAGGGGCCCATTAACTATGTCAGACCAGGTTCAGAGCTGCAATTCACATGCCTATTTAAACTTATGCAAATGAGAACATTAAAGTAGAAACATATATAACATGTACATCAATAAAAGAAAACAAATTACTGTATAATTTGTGGCTGTGAAAGTAGGCTTGACTCATTAAAGTCTCTGTGACTAAGGCTCAGAGAGGTCATGACTGTTAGCTGCACAGATCTGAGGGGCAAAGCAGCAAAGACAACATTCTTTTCATTGTGTTTCTTGTGCCCGGGGTTGTGTCTCAGTCTTCAGGATTAGTATAACCTTCTACCCCCCAAAATAATGCAAGAGCATCTTCGCTACAGTTTATTGTTGCCATTTTCTAATGCCTCCTTTGTATAAGTCTACATACATGTACACATATGCATGGATGTCCTAGCAATGTCTAATGGCTGATTGGCCATGATAAGGATAACCATACTTACTACAAAGCTTCCTTTAAGATGCTCTAATTTACATGACCCCCACTTTACTACATTTATCTTTTGCACATCTGCAGTTTTACTTATTGAATCTTGAGAATGCTTCCATTACTTTCACTTTCCTTTATTGTTCCTTTATAAAAACATGTGTCTACTAATTATAGTGATCAATATCTCTTTCCTTTAGATCTCCTCTGACCCTCTACCTGAATCTCTGTTCATCTTTGTCGTCTCCATAGTGCTCTGATTGTCCCACGTATTAACCACATCCTAATCAACTATGTTTTCCACCTATTGCCTCTATTTTGTTTCTTTCTCTCTTTATGCAGATACAGTCTTAAATGTACTTGCTATTATTGCAGCTAGTACCTTGCCGTCTATAGAATAAGCATCCGATATTCACTTATGAAAAAGAAAAGTAAAGAAGCAAAGATAGACTATAGAGAAGGAAGAAAAGGGAAAAAAAGAGAATAAAATAAAAATTCAATAATAAATCCATTTTATTCTTCAGATTTATCACAAATCATTGAATACTAATTGAATCATTAAATCCTAATAGTTCATCTAGAGTATTATCTTCCTTCACCTGCACTTTTAATTCAATTTCTCTTACAAAAATACCACAAAACATGCAGAAAAATATTGGAGTCAAACATCAGTGTCATAAATTACTGTGTATTTGGGCTTCCTGTTGGACATTAAGGTTCTATTAATCCATAGTAGGAAATATAATGATAAAATATACATCTTGCTTCATAATTTAACCAGAGCTGAAGATGTGAATAAATAGGAGGTTGTCTTTCTAGCACGCATTAGACTCTAGGTTCTGTCTCCAATACAACACAAATAGAGAGTAAATATTATTGCAAGTATGTTTGCAACCGCAGCACTGGGGAAGTGGAGGCAGGGAGATAGATTTGGAAGCCAGCTGGAATTACCTTTCTTGGAAGAGAGAGAGAGAGAGAGAGAGAGAGAGAGAGAGAGAGAGAGAGAGAGAGAGAGAGAGAGAGAGAGAGAGAGAAAAGAAGAAGAGGAAAAAGAAAAGAGGAAGGGAAGAGAAAATAAGAGGAGAATTCAAGGAAGTATACTAAATTTTTGTTTGTTTGTTTCCTTGCTTGTTTTCATCACAAGCATCTTCCTAGAGACTAATTTACGTCCCTTACTTCCCCAGGGTGTTGCCAATATCCCAATTGGTAAACCTCAGTGAGGCTTGAGCTGTCTGTGCTGTCTCCATTTTAATTATCAGGCACGTCTCATTCCTACAGCTTCATGACCTCTGCCCCCCTGACTCCAATGAAAAATTTTGCTGATACCCCTGAGATCATTATGTCACTGATTCTTTTAGACACTTCCAGTGTTCAGATAGTCTTATCGAGTTTCTAAAACACCATCTTTTCTCTTTGGAACACAACGTCCTAGGCTTTTGCCACATATTTGCCTTGTTTCACTTTCTCTTCTGTGTCAGCTCCTTGTCATGTAGGAGTTTTTTCTTTTTCACAAAGACACTGAATGCTGGACCATCCTAAGTTTTGTCTCAGGCTCCCCCCTTCTTTTTATCCTGTATAATCTTCCCCTTCCACAACTTGACTTATGCTACAAACACAAAAGATGCTTTCTGTGTGCTAGGCCAATACATTCAATTTCCTATAAGACATTTCTCCTAGGATTTATTTCCCAACACACATTCATGTCCAAAATCAAATTCACAGTCTTCCCACACAACTCAGTGTGTTTCTATCACAATGAATAACACCCACATCCATCTACTTGCACAAGCCTGAAAACTCACCTTGACAACAAACTAATCTATCCCATCCACCTCATGCCCTTTTGTCTGCACACCACACTGAGGCTTGGTGATAATTTAGAAATGAAATCTGCTCGTTTCCGTCCCTTGTTCAACACCTTTCACTGGCCTCCCAATGCTCTCAAACAAATCTTCCACATGACCTGAGATGCCCTGTGTGATCTAATTCTACCAATGTGATCTTTGCTCATGGTCTGTCTTTCTGCATTTCCTGAACCATGTTGTTGCCTTTTGCAGTTCTTTGTTTATTATGTCTCAAGAGTTTGCCTGCATTCTCCCTATTGTGGTTTTACCTAACAAAATTCCAGTTTGTCCTTCAGATTCTAGGACACCTTTACCTAACTGAGAGAATCTTGAATTCCCCCATAAGGTCATATTACCTTGTGATGAGCTCTCAGAATAGTCCTTGACCTGAAATAGCATTTATTTTGGAGTTACAATGTGGCATTTCTTATGAATCTTTTCTAATTATTAACTTTTTCTATAATTTTCACAAAGACAAGGATCTGACTTGTCTGTTTGCTTTTACTCTCCCTTATTAAAAAGACGCTCAGAATATATCAGGCATAAACAAACAAGACTAAGGAATGGCTAAATGAATTGTGCTTGTCTGAACTGGTGAGACACACAAGGATCAGGGGATTTAAGATGAGATGCCGAATCAATAAGGAGGGCAGGAGAAATCACTAAGCCACCCCTTCCTTGACATCTAGACTCTAAGAAAGTTAACCGGGTTTAATAGAAGGATATGGTGGAAAACCAATATTTTCTAATTGAGACATGGAATATTTGATGAAAGAACTAACAAGTGTGTGACTGGAAGACCACATCAGTTTAGAATCATCCTTTTGTTTACCCAAATAATCTCTTGGCCATCTACTTAACAAGTATCAAACACCTACGGGTACCTTATCCTATGCTACCAACTTTGGATAAAAATTAGAGGGTATTGCCTCTCAGCAGCTTACAGTCCAATCAGCAAACCATTGTAAGCTCACAGCCAAAGTGGGGAAACAGCTTCTCACTTCTTAGTGGGTTTGGAATTTACTGATTCTGGGAGAAACATCTAACAACATGGAATCTGGTAGAGAAGTGGGCTCAGACCTGCTATACTTCAGCACAACTGGAAGGAATCAGGTAACCTGTCTTGGGGTCATCATATTTATGGAATACTGATTGCTTTTTTGAAGAAAAGATACCTTTTTTAAAGAAATAAACAGCTAAATATAACAACCCTCTATGCAACATCTGACAGTACAGGCTAAGTTAAAATGGAATACTATTGACTGTAGAAAAACAGATAAGGTTTTGAAAACAAAATGGAATCTCAATCTATCCAATTTACGGTACCAGCAAGGCCTCAGCATAGGAAAATGTGTCAACAAGTATGTCTGATAGGTTTTAATAGCTGATATCTCCAGGCAGGAAAAAAAAAAAAAAACATAGATGTCTCTTTATTTTTTCCTTGTATACAAACTAATCTTGTGTTCATTATTTTTGTCACAGCCGGACTTTAATTACAATCTTAAGAGGCACCAGAAACTCTTTCTCCTGGGGAAACAAACAAACTGGAGGATAAGAAAACACATGGTAGTGTGAGCTGGCATCTGGATCTCTTAGAGTCTGTCAAACATCTGTCCAGGCCCTTCTGGCTTTTACAGTCTCCACTGAGATGTGAGCTGCTCTTCTAACAGGTCCGCCCTTATATGTTACTTGATCTTTTACCCTTAAAGATTGTAATATTCTTTCTTTAGCCTGTACATTTAATGTTTTGAATATTATGTGTCAAGGCAGATTCCTTCTCTGGTCCAGTCTATTTGGTGTTGTGGATGCTTCTTGTGTCTTGATAGCATTTCCTTCCTTTGGTTAGGGAAATATCATGTATGATTTTGTTGAAAATGAAATGTTTTCTGTATCTTTTACCTGGGTTTATTCTCCTTCATCTATTCCTATTATTCTTAGATTTGGTCTTTTCATAGTGTCCCAGTTTTCCTGGATGTTTTGTGCCAGGAATTTATTTCTTAGATCTAACATTTTTTTTTTTGACAGTGATATCCATTTCTTCTATCATGTCTCCAATACATGAGATTTTTCTCTTACATTTCTTGTATTTTGTTGGTGAAGTTTGCCTTTATGGTTCCTGTTCAAGTTCTTAAATTTTTCATTTTCAGATTACTCTCAGTTTTGGTTTTCTTTATTGATTCTAGTTCTACTTTCAGGTCTTAAACGATTTTGTTCATTCATTTCTACTGTTTGTTTGTGTTTTCATTGATCTCTCTAGGGATTTATTCACTTTCTCTTTAAAGGCATCTATCATATTTATTAGTGCTATTTTAAGGTCTTGTTCTTCGTTTTCTTTTATCTTTTTCAGTTCCTACAGACAGGGCTTCTCTGTGTAGCCCTGGTTGTTGCTGTTGTAAACCTGGCTGGCCTCAAACTCACAGACAAACTGACCACTGTCTTTGCCTCCCAACTGTTGGAATTAAAACTGTGTGCCACCACGATCTGGCCTTAGGGTCTTTTTCGTGTGCTTCAGCTATGTTGCAATATTCACAGCCTGCTGTGGTATGGTTGCTGGGCTCTAGTGCAGACGCTTTGTTCCTTACTGTTATTGACTGTGTTTTAATACTATTATCTAGGAATCTGGGTATAGGAAGAGTATAATTCTAGGTGCTGGTGTCTGGCATGGTCTTTGCTTGGTGGATGTTTTATTCCTTTGTTTCTACTGCTCTCTCTGGCTCTTAGGAGAATGTGACCACTGTGAGTTGCCTGGTATGATATCCTTCTTGGCTCCTGATAGTTGTGTCCACTTGGGCTCCAGGTCAAGTGTATTTTTAGATTTGGGGAACTGACACTTAGAAATGAGAATAGGCTAGAATGGGGGGCTGAGGTTCACAGGAGGAGGAAAGGAAGGTGTTCCACCAGGATCTACTTAGTCTCTTGGGAACGGGGCAGAGAGAAAAAATCTGGTACAGATCTGGGATGAGACTCGGGGGCAGGGGATTGGATTTGGAGAAGAGGAAGTATAGGTGACGGTCTGCTACCGGTCTGCAATTAGGTAGCATTTCTCTCTCTGGAGTGGCCTTTTTGTTTCCAGGAAATGCCTGCTGCTGTAGGGACTGGGATGAAACAATGAGTCAGGGGAAGGAAGTTTGGAAGGGAAGATCTGTGTGGTCCATTGGAAAAGAGGACGAGGAGAGGCTAAAGCAGGTGGCCTGTTACAAGCAGGGGATAAGACTGGGGGATTGATTTCAGGGGAACCAATGAGGAAATGAAGATATGCAGTTAGTCTACCTGCTTCTTTGGCCAGAGTCATCTGTTGTCTTCTAACAGAGGCCAAATAGACTCCAGAGTCCAAAGATGCCAGCCCAGTCTAATATTCCAAGGAAAACTTTCAAACACAATAAATGAAGAAAATAAGACATTTCATGGTGAAACCAAATTTATGTAATATCTATCTCAAATTCAGTCCTACAGAAGGTGGACCTAAAGAGGTTAACCACACCCAAGAAAACACAAGGAGTACATAACCAGACTAACAAATCTAAAAGGTAACACACATGTACACACATGCACACCACTACCACCACCAACCACCACCACTGCCACTGCCACAATAGCAACAATAACAATAAAATAACAGGAATCGACAAACACTGCTCACTGATATTTCTCAGCATCAATGGTTTAAATTCACCAATAAAATTAGGAATAGAATCAGTACAAAAAAACAGAATAGATGTAAAAACAGTATCCATCCTTCTGCTGCATTCAAGAAATGTACCTTAACATAAAAAAAAAAAAAAACCACATCTCCTCAAAGTAAAGGAATGGAAAAATATATTCCAAGCAAATAGAACTAATTAGCAAGCTGGTGTGGCCATTATATATGTTACAAAATAGATTTCAGAATAAATAAATTGGAAGAAAGAAGTACATTGAATACTCATCAAAGGAAAAATCCACCAAGAGGGTAGTGCAATTCTTAACATCTATGTTCTAAACATGAGGGCACCAAGTTCATAAAAGAAACAATTCTACAGCTTAAATCACAAATTGACTCTTACAATCTGAAAGTGGGAGACTTCAGTATCTCATTCTTGCTAAAAGACAGGCCAACTCCAAATGGATCAAAAACCTCAATATAAAATCAGATACACTGAACCTGATATAAAAGTAAGTTGGGAATAGCTTTGAACTCATTGACATAGGAAAGACTTTCTAAACAGAACACCATTAGCATAGGCACTAAGATCAATAATTAATAAATGGGACCTCATGAAACTGAAAAGTTTCTGCACAGCAAAGGACACTATCATCCTGACAATGCAACAATGCACAGAATGGAAAGAGATTTTTTTTATTAACTATACATCTGAGAGAGGACTAATATTTAATAGCAAAACTCAGGAAACTTAATAGTCAAGAAATAACATCCTAATTAAAAATGGGATATAAATCTAAACAGAGAATTCTCAGAAAAGGAAACTCAAATGACCGAAAAACACATAAAGAAATGTTCATTATTCTTCAGCATCTGAGAAATGTTCATCAGAACTACTTTGAGATTTCATCTTACAACCATTGGAATCGCTAATCAATTAAACAAATGACAGCCCATGTTGGCAAGGATATAAAGCAATAGTAACACTCATTCATCGCTGGGTGAACTGAAAACTGGTACAACCACTATGGAAATACGTTTGGTGGTAGCTAAAGAAGACAGGACTCAATCTACCTAAACATCTGGCTATACCACTCTTAGACGTATACCCAAAGGATGCTTCATCCTGTCACTGTGACACTTGCTCAACCTTTCTCATTCCTGATCTATTCGTAATAGACAGAAATTAGAAGAGAAGAAAAGACCTTACCTTGTCATTGCGAGAATGCAGTTGAAATCTTGACTGGTTCTATATGACTTATTTATCGTCTTAGCTTATTTGGTAAGTATCAGTGACATGATGGACAGTGTATCCGTCTTGGGAGCTATAATTAAGTGGTACATTGTCCCTGTTTTTAAGATCCTGAAGCGTTTATGAAGGAGGAAATTTTACATAATTGCTTTGTATCCTCAGTGTTCAAAACATGGCTCTGAGTCTGCCCAACCACTACCATTAACTTTAGAACCATTTTATTATTGTGATTATTTGTGTTTATAATTCTGTGATTATTTATGTAAGTAAATTGTGATCTAATTTTAAATGGGTCCCTTATAGATGTATGCAATAGTGATGGTTATCCAGATATGTTCAATCCCCAAGCACAGAAACAAAACTGACTTCCTAGAAATAACAGAAAACTCCAGTTGCATCCTGAGGTGATTTGTGACAAGAATGAAAAGAATAACCTCTCCTGCCAGTTCATGTCTTCTTGGGCTCTTTTAGTAATTATGTTTTTGTTGGGGCTATTTTGTTTATAAAATAGGTTTATATTATAGGATTAATTGGAAATATTGTCAACACCAAAAGGAATGTGGCAAATTGTGTCTTAATGATTGGGGAAATCTTGACTTTTCAGTTCATATCTGTAGAATACAATTATTGGTACAAATTCTCATCTAAGAAGGGACCTTGTGCTTCTGCTCCATTCTAAGTCCCAGAGGCACCAGATTACCAACACTGGCAGGGAATGATTGTCTTATTCCTGAGGTTGTGTCATGTACTCTTAAAGTGATTTTGTATATGGATATATCATAACAAGTTCGCAAATAAAACACGCCTAGTTTCAGGTTCTGCAAGTTCGTGATGATCATTTTCCTAAAACTGTGGAATAAGAAAGATCTGCTGTATATGGAAATAGATCCATGCATATTAGTTGACTGAGAAAGAAAATTTGAAGATTATAGATAAGAGGAAACAGAGCTTAATGGGGATGAAGTGATTTCCTTCTGGCTCAACTTCTACCCAATAAAGGTTAGTTTGGAAACCCAGAAAATCCTAGACAGATTCTTTTCCATGGGCTTTTGTGTTTTGCCAGGGACACAGTAAATTCATGTACACATGTAACTGTATGTCTTTTTTGCATGTAAACAGGGAGATGAGAGAAACAAAATTTTAAAAATAAGACTATCGTGAAATGTGAAAGTGTTTCTTACTAACCAATCCAATTAATTATTTTCACCTTTCTGCAGGAAACACGGTTTGCATATATTCCCAAGCAACAGCAGGGTTGCTGGGTAAGCGAATTGTGATTTCAGACTCAAGAAGGAGTTTGGAGAAAAGCATTTCTTCCTCTATACCTGAGATGTAATTAAAATAAGTCACCCCTTCAAAGCATAGAGCAGAGAATGGGAACGATGTTTTGTATATGCAGGGTTCCTAATGCTTTTGCTTCTATTAAGCTCAGGAAAGCGTGGTTTAATGATGTTTTTCTGGTTGTAAGGCACAGGCAACCTCACAATTTTATTTCACTTGACAAAATAAAAAGTAGCTTCGTGACAGTAATAACTGGGGAGCAGATTAGAGTGTTTGACCTAACCACATATGGCATTTTATAGTTTGGCTTCAGACAGCTCATCTTTTGAGACTTCCATCAGTACATAAATGCAGAATTTAGCATTTAATGCTCTAATAACTATGGAACTTCTGGCAAAAAAGGACTGCTTTGAGGCCATAAATCCCTCAGCTGCAACATCCAACTTCATCACTGCCTCAACAAACTCCCTCACTTGGTCCTTCACCAGAGAACAAGGAGATTTAATGAACTAATATATTAATTTATTGTGCATTATCATACGGTTTGATTCATTTTCCTATAACCTTGTCAATTCTTCCATGTAGCTTGTAATAACATTGAGAGACACGAATCTATTTCACAGGGTGGTTCGAATGCACAGCACATTTTTCCACAGAGAATAATGACTTTAGATTCAGTTGTCTACAGAGCTTGCATTTAACTTTTAGGATCTTACCGTAAATGGGTTTGTGATGTGAGAATCCTAGGGCTGTTGCACTGATTTTAGGAACTGCGCTGGACAGCAGTGACAGCCCTCAAGGGTGGCTTCCCTTTGTAAGCCCATTTTGCCATAACTGCATAATTACATTAACCAGAATGGGAAACTTATCTTTCAATAACAACAGTAAAATATGATGCCAGTAGAAAATGAAGATACTGGAAGCTGTTTTTTTTAGGTGCGGATGTAAAGTCTTCATTATTGTGTAACATGCTCCAAAATCAATGATTTAGTGATGAGAGGTTGAAGTGAAATGAGAGAATCATTAATATGGTCTAGGAATACTGTGCATTTGGCAGCGTGAAGATGGAGTCTAGAACACTGTCTTCTCAGTATGAGGGGGACACAGATCTTCTCCTGTCCTCTGTCTGAATGCTTTCAGTCTGATCATGACCTATTCAAAGGCAGAATAAATCCTCTCAGGAGCATTGGGCTTCCAGGTTCCCACTCAGACCTTCCAGACTTACTCAATAATGGTGGTCCATAGATTACTCATTCTAACACAGGCCATGGATCTTTTACTTTATTCTTTTCTCCTTATTTACTATCTAATCCGTTGAATACTTGATGCTTTCATATCTCAGTATTCCCCAAGTTTTTAACATATAAGCTCTAGGAAGACAGATATCGTTTTCTTTTTTATTACTGACAAGTCTTCAATGTACACAACATTTGAAGCTGGGTTGGTATTTATGGATATTTGCTAAAAGTTGTATAACTGTGTACTTACGAGGAAATCTTTTTAAAGTTTCACAATACTTCCTTTTCTGTTTATGATTATAAATGGCCATACTAAAGTCATAAGAACCTTGTATAAGTAGTGTTAAACACACACATACAAATACACACAGATCTTAATAAATTTTAAGAACTTAATATGTGTAATTAAACAAACCGTATTTTAGAAAGAAACAGCATCCATAATCGTGCTTGTTAAGCACAAAGATGTCTTTATCTCATTTATATTATCTTAGATGTGTTGGTGTCTCATTCATTGGAAAGAATGCGTGCTAAAATACTCCACTGATCTCTTGAAATAATAAGTAATCCTTAATCATAGATAGCATTTCAATCTTCATCCAGGGAAGAAAAAAATTCACATCATTTATGAAATATCAGCATCTGATGAATTAGGGGCAGTGAAGAGTATGTCTCTGACGCTACATCACATAAAATTAAAGTATTTTGCTCCGTATTAATCTTTAACATGTGGGTTATATGTCCCAATAGTCTTTTTATTAGAACAATTTGTTAGGTAGCTAAGCCAGCCACAAAGTTGTGATTCTCTTCACATGGCATTCCAAGAACTGGGATTACAGGTGTGTGCCACCTCAGCCAGCTATTTACATAATTTTAACTGCATACTAATGTGCCTCCTAATTTAACTTTTGATTAAAAGAATGATTTTCTTTTATTCTGGCAAGAACTGAGAAACAATATGAGATAGCTATTTTTTTTTTAACTTGGTGGGTGGTTCAATTAATCTTCTGCTTTTCCAGTTTTAGGATTCAAAATTATAGTGAGAACTAAGACTCAAGAACTGAGAAAATACATCAAGTATCTCTAAAACTAAAACAAATTCATTCTATTTAAAAAATTGGAGTTTTCTATAAACTAGTTTCTAAAGCAATTTTAATAAGTCAAATCAATAACATTACCAGGTTTTACCAATAATTATGCCAATAATTAAAATCTGATGTGGAAGTCAGATAATGAACATTATCAGGACACAAAGCTTATGCCTTTGTATATTTTTAGGTTTTGAAGATTACAGTTCATGTGACGTGATTCATAAAACAAAACTACATGCAAACCGCTTCTTATTATTAGGGAATATTGGTATTTTGTCTTCAAATGTCAAAGAAAATATCCTGCAGCTTTTTATTTTAAAGCGTTTCTAAACAAAGAAAGCTTCTTTGTGTTTGGTGCTGATTTGCATGTAATGATGAATTCTAGAATTAGTGAATTTCATTTCTGGGCAGCGTTATAGAAACATAATGCTGACTGCTGGGGTGCAGAGGCAATGTGGTTTTCTATATCATGCTCTAGTCCCATAGCTGTGATAATACACCATGACTGAAGCAACTTGTGGAGAAAGGGATCATTTTCTCTAACAACTCCAAGTTACAGTTCATCACAGAGGCTAAATCAAGGGAGGAAGCCAAGGGCAGGCGGGGACTACAACAGAGGCCATGGAGGTATCCTTCTTACCAGCCTGCTCCTTCTAGGTTTTAAATCCTGCCTTATTATAGATCTCAGGGCCACCACGCAGGGGTGGCATTACCCACAGTAGGTATCACTCATGAATTAAAACCGTATCTCCTAGATTTAGTTTCAGGCAGGTTTTTCTCAGTTAAGGTTGTCTCTTCCAAGACGCTTCTTCCTGCAGCTACGGATGGGAGTAAATGCAGAGAGACTCATGGCTAAACATGAGGAACAGAGAGAACACCCAAATTGGAGATCTCCGTTGGGTCCCTCCTCTTGGAAGTTGGGGAACCATGCCCAAAAAGACAAAAGAAGAATTATAGGAGCTAGAGGGGTCAAGGACACCAGGAGAGAATAGCCAAGAGAAATCAACTAAGCAGGGCTCTTAGGTGTTCACAGACACTGAAATGGTACATGGAGCCCACATGGGTCTGAGTTAGGTCCTCTGCATATATGTTACAGTTGTTAGCCTGGTGTTTCTGTGAGAGCGGAGACAGTTCTGACTCCCTTGCCTGCTCTTAGGACCCTTTTCCTTGCTCTTTCTACTGGGTTACCTCATCCAGCCTTCATATGGGGGTTTGTATATAGTCTTATTATTATTATTATGCCCTGTTTGATTCATAGTACTTGGAGGCCTGCTCTTTTCTGAAGGGGAAAGTAAGAGGAGTATATCTGGAGGAGAGGGGAGGTGAGTGGAGATTTGGAAGAGTGGAAGGAGATGAAATTGTGATTGGGATGTATTGTATGAGAGAATAAAGAAAAATTTATTTCCCCAGATATGTCTATGTTTGTGTTCTACTGACAAAAATAGACCAATACAAACCATACTATCTACCTTAGAGCCAAGGCAATGATTTCATCAGAGTAGCTACTTACAAAATATATGCTAAAATATTATTTCTCGTATTTTAATAGGCTAATAGTGACTCTCATCAATGTATCTCAGATTATATATGTCAAAATATATATAAAATATCTTCTGGTATAGTCATATATAGATTATAACTGACTCTAAAGCTTACAAAGATATAGAGATAAACATTGTCTATGAAAATACAACTAAAACAGTACACAGAATTATAAGCTTTTTAAATTGTTATCCTGTTCTCTATAGTTACAAAGTTACAAAATTTGGCATATAATAAAATGTTAATTAGTATGATTCTGATGTTCTTATGATATGTAGTTATATATTAGGCTCCTATTAGCTCTCTTTCTTTTTAACTTACATTTTTTTTATCTAACTCAGATAAATCACATTTCATACAAGGTGGTTTTAAGGAATGTAATACAAGACTATATTAACATGTATGAATGGTATAATATTATCAAGTCAGTATAAAGTATAGAAATCCTTTTTAAAAAAAGAAAATGTTACTGAAAACTATTTCTTATGTATAAGCTTTTTTAAAAACACAAAACATATGTAGCTGTGCACCACATCCATGCATGGTTCCCACACCATCCAGAAAAGGACACTGAATTTCTTGGAACTGGAGTTATAGATTTTGGTGAGTCACCATGTAGATGCTGGAAACTGAACTCTTGTCCACTGGAAAAGTAGTAAGTGGTTTTAATTGCTGAGTTCTATCTTCTTCCCTGAGAACTAAATTCTTGCATACTATTTAATTACATATAGCTATGCTATGGTTTCTTAGATAAATGAATCTTAGATCAATATGAGGTCCCTTTTTTTTTTGAGACAAGATTTCTCTGTAGCTTTGGAACCTATCCTGAAACTAGCTCTTGTTGACCAGGCTGGCCTCAAACTCACAGAGATCCACGTGCCTCTGCTTCTCGAGTGGTGGGATTAAAGGCATGCACCGCCACTGGGTTAAGGTCCTATTTTTCATTTCAAGAGTGTGAAAACTTAATGTATATATTCTAAATTATTCTAGAATATTCAAAAACATGTAATTTAATACATTTTTGAAAGTGTTAAAATATTATATTCATCAATTTAACCAATATATTTTTTCATGCATGTAATAAGATCTGGATTGAGACAGGAGAACACCAACATGGCTGAAGCTAGACTGGATCATGTATCTAGACTGGGATATAGAGAGAAACCAGCCTCAAGAACAACAACAACCACAACCACAACAACCACAGACAGTTTAAGAGTTCAGTGCACATGCATGTATTTCTGTTGCAAAAAAAGATACATTTTTCCTTAGTGTTATTTTATATAAAACAAACAAAAGTGCCAATATTTACTTTGAAGGTAGTGTTCAAATTTGACAATTAAAAATTTTAATTATAGTTTTGAACACATACATTGATTTTCTACTAGATATAATATAAATGACTGTTGTCAGTTTTCTGAGTTAAGAATTGTTCAGAACTTACTCTATACAACCGTAACCAAATGTAGCCACTTTCTGAGTTGATGCTCAGAAACTATGAGCTGAGTCTCAGCAGTGACATTCTAGTTGATGGTCCCTACTTGATAGCATAATCCCACGATGGCTTTCAAAAGTTGGTTTATCAGGTATGTCCATCTAAAGATTCAAAATACCAGGTAATGACTTTCAGAGCAGGCTACACATTCCCTGGCTGCTGTCAGTAATGGAATGTTAACTTTCTAAAGGGCAAAGATCATGTTGTCCATGGAATTGCCAATTAAATTACTTTTTACTTAATGAAAAAGTACTTCATGATTATGCCCACCTAAATGGAACAAACTTGTCTATCATCAGTCTAACTGAATATAATTCTTTTTAGCATATTTGTTCTGTACCAGCTGATGGCCTTCTACTTTGTAAAAAAAAAAAAAAAAAAAAAAAAAAGAAAAAACAAAAATCGTAGGAAAAACACACTACTATTGATATGTTCAAAGAATATTATTCAGTAATAGCTATTATGAATGATAAATTATTTTATTCTTCTATAATTTAATCACTCTACAAATTTATAATACTTGCTGTATTATTGCGGGTCAAATATAGGACCTAGCTTATAGTAGCTAACTGTTCTACCGCCAGCTATAGCTGACACCTTATTTTATTGTCTATAACAATCTTCTTAATGCTGTAACCCTTAAATACAGTTCCTCGTGAGGTGGTGACCACCAACCAAAATATTATTTAGTTGTTCCTTTCTGACTGTAATTTTGCTATTGTCATGAGGGATAAGGCAAAAATCTTATATGCAGGATATATGATAAGATCCAAAAGAGTGTTGATCTACAGGCTGAGAACCACTAGTCTTTACATACTCTAGACGATGTATATGTAATCCCTACATACTATTTTCCTGATACAGCATATATAGAGATGCTCTGAAATGCACTCTATTTATTGAGCTTATCTTTAATTGAAACTTTAACGATCTGTCGAAACATACGTATTTTTACTTTTAGAATCAGTGGTTATTATACACCTAACATTAAAATTCAAGCATCTTACTTGGTCATAGTTGATAGAGATCTAGCAAAGCATTTGGATGTTCTCTAAGAAGAAAGTGATTAAACAGACCCACCCACATTTCTTCTACTAAGACTATACCTCATTTTAAATGACAAGTGATAGGTTTTGATCACATGGTTCTGTAGAGGCCAAACCCTCAATAACACAGTTGGAGTTTGAGGAAGAATACTGGTTGGTCTTACAATCACTATTTTGTTGACAACTACGCGAACAAATATTTGTACATGTTTTCATAACAGCAAATTATCTCTCCCAATTACTCTCCAATTTACACTTGTGTTACTATTAACAGCGAGATTGTCCTTTCACACAAATAATAATGGCCTCAACCACTAAAATGAAAATCAAAAGCAGGCAAAGCTTAGTTTTCTTAATGCCGAGACAGAAATGTTAATTACAGAGGATATTGAAATATAAAAGAACTCCCTTTGCTGTCTCCAATCTCTTTTGAACTTCTCAGGGGTTTAAATATAGTGTTTACTTGGCAGATATTCATGTCTTGAAAATGAAGAAAAGGGAAAATACCACACCGAAATAAAATCTCAGATTGAGTAACCAACACTAATCTGCATTAATCATAGATGAAAGATCTCATTTAGGCAAAATTTCTCCTAAGAGGTCCACACTTAACTTAAAATTATTGTCTCTAGAAAATAGCTAATTTTTATTTTCATAAAAATATTCACAATACAATAGATTCTTTAATCTAAAAGACAATATTTGTATTCGTTCTAGAAATAATGAATTAATATCATTCCAATTAGATAGAGAAACATATACACACCTTTAAAATATTATGTGAAGTTTTTTTGTAGAAAAGACACAAAGAATGGGTATTGTTTAATAGAAATATCTCATAAAAGAACTTAAACATGCATTCATGAACTAGAATGAAAAGGGAAATATTATGTCAAGTGATTTTAATTGCTTTCTAGTGTTCTCCGAAAATCCATTAAAATTGTAAGCATAGTTGACGGTGTTGAGTGTTTAAATTAAGAAACAAGAATGTATCACCAACAAAGACCCAAATTCACATTACTATAAGCTCTACAGAACAATTAACTTCTCCATATTTGGATTTTCTAAGAAGTAAGCAAGATGTTGCCACAGGTGATCTGCAATTCTCTACTGCATTGGGTGTTCAGACTACTTTACTGTGGCCTACAAGAACTAGAGAACAAAACTCAGGATGAGTACCAGTCCCTTTAACCATTCATTCAGTGCTAGATCTAGTCAAACCTGTTTTTCTTTCCCTCTCCACAGGAACATCAAGAGCACATCTCCCTTGGGACCTTTATATCCCAGTTCACTGAGAGAACAGGACATGAGATCTTCCAATTTCCTTGTCTCCACAAAGATAATTATCTGAATTTCATTTCCTCTCTGTCAATCTCCAATCTTTTTCCTTCTCACAGGTTAATCTACCTGAAATCATCATATCTGTAATAGATATTAGTATCCGTCTTCTCTCTAATATAAGTTCCAAGAGACTGGGTATATTATATAGCTTGTTTATAAATACATTCTTAGTGACAGAAAAGAGCAATACAATCAACTTAAAGTTTTGTTAAGCAAAAAAGAAAATCTATATAAATAAACATATTTTCAGTGATTTCATTCCATCCACAAGGGTATCTTTCCAGGAAATTATGGCATCACAACCGTCTCAACTACAGCCTGCTTTGTCAATTCCTAGCATTCATCTACTAGTAATTTTTAGTAACTGCTTACTTGGTTAATATGTTTCATAATGTTGTATTTGGTCTTGCTTTTGATAATAGAAAATAATGCCATTTTTAATCTAGATAAGGAAACTGCCTTCTCATATAATTTTCTTAGCTTGTGTTTCAAAAATTACCTTACATTTAAAAAACTAGCAGATACACTCAATTTTAGAACAAAAAAATCTCTTTAAACGGCCTTCTTAATTGAAAAATAACCTACCTTACCTGAAAAATAACCCATTAAAAAAATTTCTTTGGAGGATTTGGTGATGTAGCTCAAGGGCAGGGTGCCATGTTTACTAACATACAAAAAGACCTAATAAAATGAAGTGAAATTTAAAATGATTCTGTATTTTCACTAAAATAATATTAAAAAATAAAGCATACTAAGTATATCTGATGAAATAGTTTCACTCATGCTTTAAAACTCAGAAATACTAATTATATAAAGCTTGTATATTAAACAAAAACTTATTATCTTAAAGATAGACATCAAATTTCTAAGAAAAACCTTCTTGAATAACACACACACATACATACACACACATACGCACATATACCCATGCAAACTCATCTACGGAGAAAAATACTAGCATGTCACAGTACAGCTTAAAAACTTGCAGTTGCGGAAGATGGCATCTGCTTTCACTATTTAAATTCTGATTGTACCTAATATTAATTTAAGAAATTATTCATAAAACAATCACACAGATTTGTGAAGAAAACATTTTTGCCCAGTGCTTACAGTTTCTAATGCTTGCAATTCATTTTACTAACATTCTATATTGCTTAGAGTTTCATATTTACTCACCATATTGTATACAGCCTTGGAAGATTTTTATTCTGTACCAGGGACTGTTTGCTATAGCTTCAACAAGGACCCGCTATTACAAAATCACTCAGGAGAAACTTACCAGTAATCTATACTATTAAGAGAGTTCAATGATATCTTTTAATCTTTTATTCATTTGAAAGTGATTCTATACAGTGAACAAGAGTTTCTCCTGCTGGTAATTACAAACACTATTACAGAAGAACTGGCCAAGTCAACTGTCACCAACAATGAATAACTGTAGTATTGTAGTCCCTCATAGAGATGGACTGAGGAGATGAATTAAAACACAGTGAATAATATTTCAGTATTCAAAGTTTTGTCATTGTATTCCTTTCACAGACTTGGAATTAACTCTTGGAAAAGGTGATGAGTTTCAAATACCCACGCTGACTGACAGTTGGCAAGGGTTCGTTTTGAAGGGACAGATCTGGGTTTAGAAATTTGGGGACTCTGTGATGTTAAAATCTTATTTTCCCTCTATGTGAAATCATTGTCAAAGGTTTGCTTTTTCTTTGTAGATCATGCTTGAATTCGCCTGCAGGATCAAAAATATCTGTGCTCCTGTTCTCCAAAACTCAGAGAACAGCAGTGAGCCAGCTGGCAAAGCTCGCTGGCTGCCTGCCATTGTCGGCTGAGGTTGCAATGTGGTCCTGAGGGAAAAAACAATCATGAATTCTGTTTAACTAGAGCCATAGAATGGCATTTGTTTCTTGATGGACTGTGGGTCTATTACTAAGACAAACTGGATTAAAGCCATTCAGGTCCTACTTTCTGTGACTCCGGGAAGATCAGAGAGCTGAGGAAGTTTTCAGAATAGAGATTATGTTTGTTGGTCAGTCTTTGACACAATGATAAAACAACCGAAAGGACAGTAAACATTCAGGACTTCAGGAACGAACTTTTCTTTTTAACTGTCATTTCCCCTCTTCAAATTGAACTGTTTTAGGCTTGCTACAGGAATGCCCCAGAGGAGAAGTGATTAACATTGTTTTTGCTAAGCCTTTCTCCAAGAACGCTGGTGCTTATTAAATCATTTCTAATCACAAAGCAAGGTTACGAAGTAGTATATGGCTTATTTCAATTTCACAGACGAGAAAGATGAGGCCAGACCAAACAACCCACTCATCATGGCAGAATAAGGGTAAAAATCCAGGAGCAGTTTGCCGTACAGCAGAAGGATTTATAAGCCACAGTCACTGACATTTAAGCATTCATGAATGCCTTAGAAAAACGTGGTGATAATTCAAGTTTGCAATGTTCATATTCTTGAGGAGGAAATAAGGAAGATGAACTAAGCAGGAGTTTGGAGTGACCTTTGCACTAGGCTCATTTTCCACCTTTGTAATTTCAGATTTGTCCAGGAAAACAGCTTGTATTTATATGGTCTGCATAATACAACATAAGGGGAGAGCAAAGGCTTAGGCCTATATCTCCTAGACAACATGGTATTTCCAGGTGGAAAGGGGATGCTTCCAAATCTTTCCTTATTAATTGGTCAGTGATAATTTTGGAAGAGTTGTAGTTGATATATGTAGTGTCCTACCACAAAAGCTGCCTAAGATGCATAATATATTATGTAGATCGTCTGTGTTTGGGGTGTAAGGTGAATAGGTTCTCAGTTTTCATCAGACTCCTTTTAAGGGACCAAGATAAACCATGACTGTGTATCTATACAAAAAGCATAGATCACTGCTTTTCTGGATTGCAAAGTTTCATAAAGTAATAAAAATATCCATTTCCTAATATGTATAGCATCCAGACCCTGTATGTAAATAATAAAATGAAACAAAGAAAAACCAAACATGCAGCTGTTTGTGATGGTTGACACTGTCCTATAAGCAGGGTATAGGCTGCCAAGGGATTTTTAATCACAGAAACTATAATAACTAATACAGTTACTCAATGAACTCCAGTTTCTATTAAGCATAGTCTTAAGTTGGTCCTTTTGAATTGAAAGAAAGAAACATAACCTTTCTTTCCAGCTCCAAAGCATCATTAATACTGTTGGTATTTGACTTATGTTAAGGACAAATAGACCCAAATATTACTCATGTGATATATTTTAAAAGAACAAAGGCTTGTATGTGTCACGTATTATTTATGGAGGATGTTGTTATGGATTAATTTAAAGGGTTTGTTGCTTATTTATATGAAATATATGCAACAAATGCAAGTCTAAAATAAAATTGATCTTGAAAATTCTTTTTCAGTGGACTGTAAACATAGTCGTGGATTTATTAAATATAAGATGAAGAAGGATTTGTAACAGGCTTGTGGATTTAAGAGTTTGAGACTGAGGAAATATAAACTGTGTAACTGAAAATTTTGTTAATTTCACAGAAGGAATTTTAATTTCCTCATTATTCTTTTAAAAGTACCAAACAGTAAATTAAACATTACTGCCCTTACTGTTCATATTCATCAAGGAGAAGTACGGATATTTCAGATAACTTCTTTAAAAATTTTTAATATCTTAAGAAATATTATGTTATATTATTTGAGGTAAAAAGTTAAATGAGTTAAATATGCATATTATAAATATTTAATGGAACTATTGTTAACTCTTAAATTCTGAATTTTCATGAAGCTATATAGATGGGAGGTATTTTATCTCTTGAGATAGATGGCTGAGTAATTTCAATTAAGCTCCCAATTTGATGTTTCAGAGGCTATTTATTTATTGTTTTATGAAGAGTAGCATTCAGATTAAACTGGGGTGGTTACAAGTAAATACTTGCAGTAGAGTTATTCTTTACTGGTCTCAATTTTTATTTTTTCAACATATTGCTCCCTCCCCCCGCTCCCCTCCCCCTATCCCCACTTCTCTTCTCCTCCCCCCACTCCGGGAGCTTAGCCTATTTCTTTTTTTTTTTTTAAGTATCTTTTCAGTGTGTTTTTCTTGTAATGTTAGTGAGAACACTGCATTCATTATTAGATTCAGCAGTTGAAACAGCCAGTTCTTTATTTGAAGAGTGTGACCAAGCATGAAAGTGTGCAGAAAAGAACCATACCAATCTAAATGGACCAAAGTGCACATAAAGGTGATGTGCAGCACTAGTACAGCCCTAAATGGTTTGGGAATAAAGATTAATAGCGGGACTTTATGTTAGGAACAGCTGAATGTCTAGAGACAAACTCTTTCATTTTTCCATACAGTTCAGACAGAATGTCCTAGCTACTTTCCTACTGCTGTGATAAGACACCATGGCAAGGACAAATTATAAAAGAAAGCATTTAACTCGAGGCTTATGACTTCTGAGAGTTAGAGTTTATGGGCTGCAGAGGCAGGGCAGCAGGCAGGCAAGCAGGGCAGTAACTGAGTGTTCACCCAACCACTACGGCAAGATAGGGATAACTGAAGGAATAATGTGGGCCTTGAAAACCTCAAAGCCTCACCAGCAAGGCCACACCTAATCCTTCCCAAACAGTTCAACCAAGATGGTACCAAGCATTGACAAACCTCCAGCAAGGCCACATTTTCTAATCCTTCCTAAGCAGTTCCACCAAGATGGTACCAAGCATTCAAATATTAGAACCTATGGGGGACATTCTCATTAAATCCACTATACAGACAAGATAAGAAATTGGTCTTTGTGCATTATGTAGTATTTGCCTTTAAAACATGTAATATAACCTTCATTTTATACTTGAGAAAAAGGCTCAAAAAAACAGCTAATCCTCCACTGCTTGACAACTAAATGCCCGAGCTTTCCTCCCACCCTTCATTTCTTTCGCCCATTTTTCTTTCATCTCTATTATTACCATTATTATGAAGGCCTCAGTCTAGTGGTACAGATGGAATCCACCTAGTTATTGAGGCTGTGTTCTGCAGTTTATGCCTGTATGTCCAAAGAAAGTAACTTTCCTGTTTCTCTGTGTTTAGGAAACTTAGAATTAGCTGTCATTTTCTACTGTTTTATATGCATCATAATCATTCATTTGGGTACTCTATGTCTTCAAATGCAATATTTTGCTATACAGTATAAAAAACACAAATCAACAGTGAAATGTGTTTTTTTTAGCATTACAGATATTTATAATTTATAATAGCCAAAATAAAAATGGTTCTTTTACTTTTCAAATCAAAATGTTGTAATTCAAGGCACCAAACATGTCTTTTGGATTCTTCTTATACATAAAAGTTAACTCTTTGGTAACTGCTAAAACAAATATCTTACATTAAGCATTTTATAGAATAAATATTATAATTAAGACTTTTTGTTGTTTTTTTAATGTTGATTGCTTAATCTTATAATCCTAAATGCCATAAACTAGTTTTATGAGTAAGATTTTATTATCTTTTCTCATTTTCTATTCAATACCTTATTTCTCAAAAGAATCCATTTTATTATGAGTAATTCATTTCAACAAATAGCAATTTTTAATGTGTTTTTAAGAAATATTCACTGGGAAAAATGAAAAGACATACTAACATTTCTGGTTAAGTTAATCAACATGTTAATTTTTTTTTTTTTTTTTTTTTTTTGGTTTTTCGAGACAGGGTTTCTCTGTGGTTTTGGAGCCTGTCCTGGAACTAGCTCTTGTAGACCAGGCTGGTCTCGAACTCACGGAGATCCGCCTGCCTCTGCCTCCCGAGTGCTGGGATTAAAGGCGTGCGCCACCACCGCCCGGCTTTCAACATGTTAATTTTTAACTTGTATTTTTGAGCTGGAAAAATTAAATATATTCAGAGTATATAACATGTTTTATTACATATGGATACATTTCGGAACATTTGAATCAACTGAATAAACACGAATACTACTTAACAAATATAAACTTTATAAATATACATATATATTTATGAGTCATAGCATCACGTTTTATGCACAATTATGTTGTAGAATACCTAAATTGAGGTTATGTGCATTTCTATAGCTAAAATTTTTAGTGATGAAACTAAAATTGACTCTCATCAACCTTCGAATATGTTACATACTGTTTCAAAGTATAGTCATGATGGTATATAGTCTTGAACTCAATCTAGTCTTTAATAGGAAGTGTGTGCTGTGACTAACATCTCTCTCCAGTGCCCCCAACCCTAGGCAAGGAACTCCCCAAGTAGGCTAGGTTGGTCAGCCAGCAAGTCCCAGGATCTACCTGTCAACCTGTTTCTGTACGCAGCACTAGAATCACAGCTGAGCAGCAAGCTTGGCTTTTTAAAATGTGTATGCTGGGGATTTGAACTCAGATTCCTCTGCTTACTCAGCAACCACTTGATAGCATATGTGTTATGTGTCACTTTCCCAGTTCCTTGGAATTCTGCTTTGAATTCTACATGCAACTGGAGTTTATCTACCCCATAAAGCATTAAATGCTGTTATATTAATCACTAGTTCATAATTAGTTTTTAACTAATGTCTGCCCTCCGATAAGCACTTAATGGGTGCTTTCTTATTCAGTTCTGACAACTGAAGCATATAGAATTATTTTGATGCTCATTTGCTAGTGAAGAAACTACTGCTGGGACAAAGTAGGAACGTTTGGGACTCCACGTCGCATAGTGAGAAATGCAGGAGGCTTAGGAGGAAGTGCTACCAGGGTAACTCTAGGATGAGAGCTAGTCAGTTATGAGATTTTATTACCAGAGAGTAGTAATTTAAAAAGTCACAATTATAAATTTGTAGTAGGATTAAGATGGGTATTGTGGCACACACCAATAAATTCAGCAAGTGGGAAGCAAAGGCAGAAACATCAAGATTTCAAGGTCTCTCTTCGCTACACAGCCAATTCAAGACCAGACTGGGCTACATGAGATACTGTCTCAAAAATGCATGAAAAAGAATATGCTAAGGTTAGGATATATTTCAAAATTAATATGTTCAAAGTGCTGCAAAGAGAATGTAACATCAACTGGGAGAGAAAATTTCTATAGACAGACCTTGAATGTTTGCTAAAGAAAATTTTAAGGCAGAATATAGGCATGTGGACATTGGGGCAGGTAATGAATTTCCTGATATTTCACGGGTCTGAGGACCCTTTTGAAAAACAAAATACTAGAAGCAATATAAATTCAAAGGTAGGTGGGAAGAGCATTGCACCTTTGCTAACTTTGCAACATATCTCTGTTCGTTTATGAAAGGATTCTTTTTTTTTTTTTTTTTTTTTGGTTTTTCGAGACAGGGTTTCTCTGTGGCTTTGGAGCCTGTCCTGGAACTAGCTCTGTAGACCAGGCTGGTCTCGAACTTGCAGAGATCCGCCTGCCTCTGCCTCCCAAGTGCTGGGATTAAAGGCGTGCGCCACCACCGCCCGGCCTATGAAAGGATTCTTGACCGCTAACTCTGTATGCCTACATCTTTGGAAAGGCTCCTTCTCGAGAAACCCTAATGACTGAGTTGAAGATGAGAAACCAACAGAACAGCCTTCTTTATGTGTTTTCATTTGTCTTGGCAAAAGCAGGAACATGTGTCTAAAAATGCATGTTAAACTTCTTTTGCCGTATCCTGGTGTGTGTTTCGTGGGTTATCTATGCAGCACAAGGTAAATTCCAGTTTTAAAACTACCTGTCCCTTTAGGCTGTATGTTTTAGTTAAGAAAAGTTAATTCCAGTAATGCATTAACATTCAGTTTCCCAATTTTAACATTGCTTGTATTGAATTTTAGTCAGATGAAAGCCTTGGTATATTGTCTCTATCTCATAAGAGCTTGGATTTATAAGATGTCTGCATCCTTTTAACTCACGAATAGCTAGAAAATGGTTACTACTTAGAGTTTTCCTAAATACAGATGGAAGAGAATATGCCTAGATGAACTGGCTTTGAAAGTTACACTTAAAATTGATTCAAGTCTTGCATTAAATGGGGTTTTAAAGAGTTCAATTTTCAAATATGTTTGTTAAGGTGATGGTATAGCTCACCGCCATAGTATACCTTGTATGTCCAAGGCCCTAAGTTTGGAAATAAGTGCAACAAAAGAAATAAAAAACACATTGTTGAGATTCTCAACAACTTTTTCACCGTCAGACAATTACTCACTTTGTATATATTAACCACCTCAGTGAATCTGTTCTAGGCCAATAAAAAGGAAAATAAAAATAGATTATGATTAGAATTCCGATCTACAGATTTAAAGAAGGAACAAAGTTGTTACTGTTATGACTATTACGACTACTGCTATTAATAAACTGCTTATAAATTCTCAGGAACTGTTTTCACTTATTCACACCTGCCTCGCAGGCACACTGGTAATGGTGATGGGAATTATAATGAGGGCTGGCAAAAACCCTGATGCTTTAGTTCATTAGCAGAGCAATTCATCTGAAAATTTAGTTAATGTAATGACAGCATTACAACAATCCTGGATATCTTATTTTTCTGATTCAAAACTTTGACGTAAGTATGCCTGGAGTTCACTTACAAAGTGACTTTTCTCATACTGGGAATCACATTCAGTGATTCCTCCCATGTTATGAAAATTTCAGGCCGGGCGGTGGTGGCGCACGCCTTTAATCCCAGCACTTGGGAGGCAGAGGCAGGCGGATCTCTGTGAGTTCGAGACCAGCCTGGTCTACAAGAGCTAGTTCCAGGACAGGCTCCAAAACCACAGAGAAACCCTGTCTCGAAAAATCAAAAAAAAAAAAAAAAAAAAAAAAAAAAAAAAAAAAGAAAATTTCACAATAAACTCCCTTCCCTGTTATGCATCTTTAAATGGTTTTCCTTGAGAGAATGGAGTGAACGAATGTGCAGTGAGTCACACAGGGACTTGGATCTTACAAATACAGAGTTCAGCTTCTCTTTCTTTCCCAGTCCCACTGTGTGCACTTCTTATTTTCTGACTGCCATGTCAGTCCTTTAAAACAACGTGTTATTTTCTGTAGCAGAACCATGTCTTCTCTCTGTCTGGAATCTAGGATGCTAGGAGCTTCAGTGTTAAAGTATATGTTCGGCAATGGGAAGAGAGAGGAGAACTGAGAGCGTGCCTTCTGAGCTGGTGACCATCGGTGGGACAGATTTTTCAAGACTGACATCCAGCTTAGTAAGTGGCCCAGATTCAGCTGAAGATCCAGTTGCTTTGCTCTTCCAAATACTGACATTACTTCTGTCACCAATGTTTACTATGATTTACATTACTGATGAGTGGGTTAAAACATTTTTTGGTCATCTAATTAGATTGATAAATCTCTGGGTTGTTGATCATCAGACTAATTTTTAAAGAGTATTATGCTCAGAACTCAAGATGTGCTATTATCAGAGTACCGATAAGTTCGTCCTTTCGAAAATAACACCAAGTTTTAAAGCTAAGATATTTACATATGATATGTTAATAGCAATGAATACAAGAAAAAAGGTGAATTTTTAATTATGCTAAACATCCTTACATTCAAACTATACCTCTTGGTTCAAGTTCAACAAGGACCTCTTAAAGGCACAGTTCAGTATATCTCACAAGACATGGAAGGCCAACAAAGCAGACTACCTTGATCCTGAATTTATAACATGGAGATACATATAATACACATCAAAAATAACATAGATAGAAGCCAATGTATAAATATATGACATAGCTGTGAACTTATTTATTGCTATCTTAGATGTTCTAATATCTCCTGAACACATTCTTTAATTGATTTTTATTGAGCTCTACATTTTTCTCTGAACATATTTTACATAAGGAAAAGTAACTTAAAATCATTCTCAGCACTTAAACCCCCAGCCCCCAGGACTGGTTTAGCAGGTTTAGTAAGCCATTCTTTTTTTTTTTTAATTTATTAAAGATTTCTGCATCCTCCCCGCCACCGCCTCCCATTTATCTCTCCCTCCATCAATCAACTCCCCCTCCCTCAGCAGCCTGAAGAGCAGTCTGGGTTCCCGGCCCTGTGCGAAGTCCAAGGACCTTCCACCTCCTTCTAGGTCTAGTAAGGTGAGCATCCAAACTGCCTAGGCTCCCACAAAACCAGTACGTGCAGTAGTGCAGTAGGATCAAAACCCAGTGCCATTGTTCTTGACTTCTCAGCAGCCCTCATTGTCCGCTATGTTCAGCGAGTCCGGTTTTATCCCATGGTTTTTTTTGTTTTTTTTTTTTTTTTGGTTTTTCGAGACAGCGTTTCTCTGTGGTTTTGGAGCCTGTCCTGGAACTAGCTCTTGTAGACGAGGCTGGTTTCGAACACACAGAGATCCGCCTGCCTCTGCCTCCCAAGTGCTGGGATTAAAGGCGTGCGCCACCACCGCCCGGCTATCCCATGCTTTTTCAGACCCAGTCTAGCTAGCCTTGGTGAGTTCCCGATAGAACATCCCCATTGTCTCAGTGTGTGGGTGCACCCCTCGCGGTCCTGAGTTCCTTGCTCGTGCTCTCTCTCCTTCTGCTCCTCATTTGGACCTTGGAATTTCAATCCGGTGTTCCAATGTGGGTCTCTGTCTCTGTCTCCTTTCATCGCCTGATGAAGGTTAATATCCAGGAGGATAACTATATGTTTTTCTTTGGGTTCACCTTCTTATTTAACTTCTCTAGGATCACGAATTTCTAGGCTCAATGT
Organism: Chionomys nivalis; assembly: GCF_950005125.1. Taxonomy (NCBI): domain Eukaryota; kingdom Metazoa; phylum Chordata; class Mammalia; order Rodentia; family Cricetidae; genus Chionomys; species Chionomys nivalis. Next base: position 20,222,407 of record NC_080110.1, read on the forward strand.
CCTTTATTTATGGCTAGAAACCATTCTTGAGATGATATGTATTGTAGGGTGAGCCTGATAGCAGTTAACTCAACCTTTGAAGAGGGGATGCTGGGCAAAGACAACTCAAAAGGTATCACCAAAGCTGTGGTCTGTGGCCGTCCTCCCGGGCACAATTCAAATTGTCACAGATCTCTTTGGCATCTCTGGGACCTCTCATCTTACATCCATGCTCCAAGCTCTAGCATGTCTTAAGTTTATAATGTTAAAAACTCCCAATATAGACTTCTGGATACAAATAAATACCCAATAACTATTATTTCACTGTGACTACTTAAAAACCCACCAACACAGTATATCTATTAGCTACCTCAATACATCTGTTCCAGGTTTCCATTTGATTAGATGGTGTTAAGAACTATGAACATTTAAAATTTTCTTGGCTAAACTTCTACCTTATATAACATCTATGGGGATCCCAGTTAGCCTCCTGTTAAGTTGAATGCTTGCATCGACTAGTAACTAGATTTTTTTTTAAATTTTTAATCAAAATAATGAGACTCTCTAAACCGGTTTTCATATAAAAATGAAGATGATGATACATAATGCTATTCTACTAATTGAGAAAAAAATATGCAAAAGCATTTCTCACAGTGCAAGTTGCAACATATGCTTGTGGTTACAAGCTATTTCATTTCCCCCTAAAACCATGCCAATATCTTAAGAAATCAGGGGATATCAAGAATCTATTTCAGGCCTGGAGGGATGGCTCAGCCGTTAAAGGCTACGCTCACAACCAAAAATATAAGAATCCATTTTGTGCCTAATGACCTGGTTGATGAAAACAAAACAAAGCAAGGTAATCAATAAACTAAGAACATGGAACACTTAGTCCTGCTTACGATATTTTTATACAGGTGAGAGAATAAGTACATGAAGAATCAGTATAATTGATTCTCAACACAACAATAAACAACCAATAGATAAAATGCATGGTATTAATGTTGGCATTATTCTAGTCGATAGCTTTTTTCCACCGAATCATTGAAGATGAAGAAATAAATGATCTTGAGGAAAGAGTCTGATTCTGGAGGTTGGAGAGGCAGTTGAAGTGCTAATAGATTTGGAAGAATGAGAAGATGGAAAAAAGTAGAACGTTCAGAAAGAAGTTTCTAGAAAGGGGGAGAAGCAGTGCTGAGATGAGAGACTGAGACCCAAAGCCACTGCAATTAACAAGACTATGCAGCAAGGAAAGGAAAAATGCATGAGAAGAAAGGAGAACATTATGAGCAGCTGTCTAGTTCAAAATATATTAGTTCTGACATGATGCTGGAGCAATCAAGTGCGAAATTTCAACACTATTTCCTCAAACCAGATAAAAGAAAAGCTTAGTGAGAAAATGCGCTGGTGATACTTAAAAACACCTGAAATATAAATGAGATATTATTTGCTATTAAATAACTGTGTTTATTTTATTTGGTAATTGGACTAGTGTCCTTAATGATTTTTCTTATAATGATCATTGATATTAGAATTTATTTTACAAATAATGGTTTATATTTTCAAAATCAGCATTTTACAGTCTGAATCATAGTAGGTGAGGTGTAAATGTACTGATTTACTATTCAATATTTTAATCTATGAAAAGTATTAGTTTCCTATGTTCAATAACTTTTAATTCACTATAAAGAAGTATGGCCCTCCTCATAGGCTCTTTATTATGATCCCAAACATTAATCAATATTAACTTCAAAGTTCTGTTGATGCTTTTCCTCACACAATACAAATATTATATAAAAAAAGATGTTTGTTAAACTTATGTGAGGCTTGAATTTTTCATCTCCCTTGTGAATACTAAGTCTCTTCTTCATAGTGTACACCCGTTTACAACCACATTCATAATTACCACTTGATGGTATGAACTTCCCTTCCCTCACAAGGCCTTCAGCTGGAAGGATGTGTTATGACTATTTTCCCCCACCTGCTGGGGGAATCTTAAGCACTTTGGAATCACAGGGTTTGGCGGTGTGACAAAACCTCAGAGTTTCTTCTCTGAAAACATGCCTATGCAAATATACACACTCAGTTTTACAAATAGTTTCAAAGAAAAATGTTCCGAAATCTTGTGGAAACATGATCTATTGGTTAAGAAATTTCTGAATTAGTGCTGGTGAGATGCCTCAGTGGTCAAATTACTTGCTGTGTAAGTCTGATGACCTGATTAGGATTTTCAGAACCCAAATATTTGAAGAGAGAAACCAGTCCATTAAACTATCCCCTGTGCATGCGCTTTCTCTCACACACTAATAAATAAATAGATAAATAATTTTACATAACTGAATTAATTCTTGATCATCATCCCATGCTGAATTAATAATTCGGTATATACTTGTGCATGTATTAACTGTAGATATTTAGATAATTTTCTATTGACTTAATAAAACAAATTCAACCAGACACTAAGAGAGAACAGATCCTTACATATAGCAGAATCTTAGATATATTGTAACTACCAATTTGTGGTTGTCTTTGAATATAGTGAGCGACATTTAGGTGATAGTTAATTTTAAAGTGTTGTATCAGATAACTTGGAAGATCCAAAGCATCATTCACTGGAATGAATACCATTTAGAATCTTCATACTGCTGTATTCCTTTCTTTTTTTGCTTAAAGTGAAACCAAATAGAAAATATTGAAAAGTAAAAGCATTTCCCTCAATATAATTTTCTAGAAGAGCAATAGCAGACCAGGTGCTTTGTGGAGAGGTTTCAGAACCAATTGCACTCACTCTAAATTCACGAAGGCTTAATGCTTCCCTTTCTGACGTCAGACAGTGTATTGAGTGTCTTTCAGTCATAGAACAAAAGGTGATTTTTTTTTTCTGTCGCTTTTCCACATTTCCAGAGGCCTTGAAGTTAGCCCAATTTTTATCTATTTGCCCAAAGGCAACACGTTTGCTGCTAACATGGATGGAGAAATCACATAAATCATGCTAAAAATAAAATCAAATGAATGTTATAAATTGGGCTGTATATGAGAGATGGTTAGTTGCGCTCTTAATAAAACCTTGTTTCTTAAGGAAACAAGGTTCTGTGACAGCACCGTCCTGAGCTGCCCACTGCTCTGTCTGTCAATCCAGAGGCTGTGACATCTTACAGAGAACCCATCTGTAGCAACATTGTTTCAACACAAAACCACATAAAGCAAATTCTTTCCTCACTTCCATCCTGGCTCTAGTTACTAAATAGTCTTTTCTTTTTTTCTGAGGCAGGGTTTCTCTATCTGTCAGCTCTGGCTGTCATGAAACTCTTTGGAGACCAGGCTGGCCTTGAACTCACAGAGATCCTCTGCCTCTGCCTTCTTAGCCCTGGGATTCAAGGCATGCACCACCACTGTCTGGCCCCGAATAGCCTTTTCTAAATGATATTTCAAGACTCCAAGTTGGGAAGAATTATGGTTCTACTGAAAATCCACCATGCTTTCCCCATATCTCAATCAGAATGAAAGCTAATAAGATCAGCACCACACAGACCTTGTATAATGTTGGCAGGGCTTCTTCAGTTCCTTCTAGACACACATGATCTCTGTTATGATGTGAGCCAAGAGGCACTGGACCACTATGCCTCTACTTCAGACTTACACTCATCTGTGACATGTATTGACTGCCCTATTTGAGAATGTGTCCTTCTTCTGTACCCAAACAGGCACACAGTGTAAACAGACGGAAGAGAAGAATTCACATCTTACCTTGGATGCAGAGAAGACTTGACTAACAAATATGAGTTCAGGAAGGTTCCTATTAAGAAAGCTACACACGAAGTCTAGGGGTTAGAGGGAAGTTGGAAATGAGTATGACAGGCATGGAAAAAACCAAATCAACAAGGCTAATTCGCTCAACAGTATCCTCCAGAGGGCTATACGTGCTTCCTTAGTAAATTCCCAGTGTTCTTTCTGTAAGGTGGGCATCTGCGGTATGGTGGAAACAACCCAACATCCTAGAGAACACAGCCTAGTCTGAGTCAGTGTGCTGGTGTTGTAAGCAAGGATTCTGGATTGATTTGATTCCATAATTCGATGTACTTTGGCTGGAAGAAAAATAGAGAAAAACACACAGTCTCTTGGGGACATTCGACAGTTATTTATTCTCAAGTGAAAAAAAAATCAAGTTAACAGAAATACTTAAAAAACAATATCTGCTTGCATTTCTCTAACAATTTCACAATTTTATCTTTATCTAGAAGATCTGTTTTCCGGATAGATTTTTGGAGATGTGTTTTCACACCTAGAGAAAGTAATATCACAGACTGTTCCCATTACAAAGGAAAGAAGCAAACAAGAAAAATAAATCCGAGAAGCTCTGATTTTGAGAGAATACACAATATCAAAATAATTGTGGAAGACTCCTCAGTTAAAAAGGCAACATTTATTTAGAGCATTTCTCTACACCCTACTTCAAATTTCCTTCAATTAATTTAGTCTCATTAGTATTATCATTTATTAGATATAGATCTGTAATATATTTCTTTAAAATCAGCTAAGTATTCAATATTTTTCAGACGTAAATTATACTCAGGGTTTCCAAAAATATGAAAAGGTTGCAGAGTCTGCTCATCGGCCTTCTACTACACAATGTCAGCCAAGCCTTGACATTTCTACAGGAAATGTGAGGACAGGCACATGTTTATTTGCTTTCTTTGTAGCATTTGGAATTGAACCCAGAACCTTCTGTGTGCTTGGCCAGCATTCTGTCACTAAACTACACCTAACTTCTTTTTCAGACACAGGGTTTCACAAAGCTTCCAAGGCAGACCTTCATATCGGGAACCTCTTCCCTCAGCTTCTCAAGTAGCTAAAATTACAGTCATGTGCCCTTGGATTCCTCTGAAACCGTACACAGTTAAAGAGTCATCGTACAAGTGTAAAATTATAATCTTAGTGATTACTTATAGTAGTGACATCCAAACAGATTTTGAACTTGTACTGAAGTACAGTAAAGTCACTGTAAAATGCTCAAAAATTTATTTTAACAATGCATGTCTATATTATCTCAAAGATTTCTAACCAAATATTTTATTTCCTTTAGTTACTACAGAGGGGAACCAATTATATAAAAAACAGGGAACAGAAAAGTCATTGGTTCAAAGTTCACATATTCTACCATGCTTTGACGCATCCTTTCATTCATTCAAGAAATGTCATTTTCCTGAAATAAAGTACCTAGGATGCATTGGTCATGAATGACTTATGCACCTGAGGATGACCGTGAACTGATTCTCCTGCATCTACCTTGGGTGTACAGTGGTTTTATGCATGTACAACCATATCTAGTATATTAAGTTCTGAGACCAAATTCAGGATCATGTGAGTTCTAGGTAGACATTTTACCAATTGAGCGGTATTGCCATATGCTCCCTGACAAAAAAATTTCTTTTTGTTTAATTTTTTAAAAAATATTGGCTTATTTGGTGTGTGTGTGTGTGTGTGTGTGCTTCTGTGCATGTGTGAGGGTTAGTGTGTGAGTTCTGGGGAATGACCTCCAATGAAAATACTTTAAATATCTACTAATAAGCTGATATTATTATGATAGTATTATGATATTATTTATAGTATATTATAATTATTATTATAAGCTGATAAGTATTATGGCTGGAATTGAAGAAGACAACATGGGGGCATAAATGGTTCCTCATATCTGATAGTTTCTGTTTCTAGTGGTTTCTCGATAGTGTTTGATAAATAAATAGACAATGGCAAAAATGAAAGAGCCCTAAAAAATACAGAATGCTACGGGAAAGGAATCGGAAGTAAATTTTTCATAAAGAGTTCATAAACATCTTTTATGACTGAGGTACATGTCTGAGGGATGAATCAAGTTTGGGATAAAGAGAAATCATGTCAAAATTATCTCTGTGTAGAGATGCATCAACAGGTAGCATTTTGTTAGTTCTCTCTCCCCTATCTGCTTCCTCCCCTGTCCCATCTCTCTATTTGAAGATGTTTACTTAGCTCCAGTCACATGGTTTATGTAGCATCTTTGGCCATGGTAGTCTCTTTCTGTCCCCCACTATGATGAGCAATGGAAGACTCCAGCTTACCTTAGAAAAAAATTAGACATTGCCTAGCTTGTATGTCTACCGTAGAAGACTGATCCTTTTTCTGTTCAACATGATATAAAAAAGTTTAACAGTGCGTATTCGAGGCCAAGCACTCTTTATCTGTCTGAGAAGATACACATGAATAAAACACATTCTCTAATCCTACTGGGCTTATTGACTAACAAGTAGATGGTCATATAAAAAGATATATAAAAATATAGATATAGTGCTACAAAAAAATCAAGCACATTACATAAACATTGAACTAAAACATAGTGTAGGATATTTTATTTGAGAAAAACATTTAAACTGAATTATACACAATGGGCGCTGTATAAAGCAGACATGGTAGATGTGGGGAATAGAAAATGTTCATGGAGAATGAACAGCAGGGAAGTCTTTAGAGTAATAAATGATGCAGAGACTCTAGGCCAGTAAGTCATAAGGGGCCTTGTAGACCATGTTAACTATTTCCATTAATATTTAAAATTCTAAATGCTTTTGCTCAGTCTTCCCTGTTTGTTTCATAGACAAAATTTCCAGTCAGAGCCTTAAAGGAAGAGAATCAGTTATTCTGTGTAAACTCTCTCTGCCTCTACAAGGAAGTTTATCCATAATCATAAAATGGAGTTCAAAGTATTGACCTTGTTTAAACAGAAGGCAGCTGAATGTTATCAGCTGAAGTTCTCATAGGTAGCAGAAAAACACAGCACTGTTTGTTGGACAATAGTGCCAGATGGACTGTGGACATCAGAAAAAAAAAACAATAAATGTGAAAATTCCCATTAAATCATCAACATATGAATACTGCATTTCGACAATGGACTCATTATGTTTTGTGTATATACAGTTAATATATTAAAAGATATTGCCATGGCAAATTCCTATGTTTTACACTGTAGCCACATGCTAAAGATATCTTAAATGCAGTGATTGTCATTTCAAAAAATGCAATACTTTTAAGGAGGTGATTTTAGATTATTTTGTGGAGTTAGAGATATGGCTCAGTGTATAACAGCACTTGCTGTGTTTGGAAAGGACCCAGATTCAGTTCCCAGCATCCATATTCTGGGGCTCACAACTGCCTGTAACACCAGTGTTAGGCAATCTGATGCCCTCTTCTGAACTCCAAGAAAAAAAATCCTAAAGGTTTTGTATGTTGTTGTGTCATCTTAGTTGGTAGTGACCAGGATATTTTTAATGAACTAGGTAAAGAAATGATAAATCAAGTGTGAGAATATGTGTATATTTTTATGTATATATTTGATGATTTAGTAAGCATAAATGACTGTAAAAATATTACCAAACATGATTAGGAGATTCATTTATTGAATTTTCTGTCAAATGTTTCCTTCTTATTGTCTTCCGGGGAGTTAATAATCAAAGTGATAAAAATACTGAAAAATCATCTAAAACTCACTTTAGTTTCACACAAAGACTCAAAATTAGAATGCAGATGCTTGAATAAAAGAAAAAGAATATAAAGATCTTTAATTCTACCGATAAGGAATATATAAATATTTATACACACATATTTACCAGCATAGTTTAGCAAGCTTAACTTCATTTTTAAAATACACTGTTATTATTAAGCTTATGGAGAACCCTAGGGAAAGATAAAAGTGGGCCACTTAAGATTGACACTTTAATTATCACTTAATACCTCTGCAGCAGATTAAATGACAGTGTGGTTTCACACACGACAATGAGCGTTTGTAAGCGCCTGTTTGACCATCACAGAGTGACCTAGGCAGGCTTGGTTTATTATCTCCTTGAAACCAGGATATGAAACAAGATAAAGGCAAAATAATTTCCTGTTAATGTTTCAAGACCCGTGTTGTCTAAATGATAATCGACACAAAATGATTTGCTTTATTATGTTCTCCATATTTATTTACTTTTGTCTCGAAATCTAAATTAGAGTTTTGTAGGCCATACGAAAAAATGCACTCAAAAGGAAATTACGTTGAGAAAAGTCATTACTGTGATAAGAAAAAAAACCTACCATGTTTACTTAAATCCATACAAATTGGGTGAAGGCACACACTTGTTTCTCTTAGAAATTAGGAAAAAGGAGAAAGGATACTAAGAGTTAACAAAAGATGTATGCAAAATGTATGTGGAGTACATTCCAACACATGATAATGGAGAATAAAATATTCATCTATAAAACATTCAAGTGTGGATTTCAGTCTGTGTAGAATGTACAGAAATTGTGTTCACTCACTTCATGCTCCATCTCTATAACTCTGAAGCCACTACAGCAATATACAAACCAGGCAAATAAATTCAAAACACAGTGAGATTGTATTATAACACTGGCTATTACTTGTTGTTTGCAGGAGGCTTTTAATTACAATATTAAGGCAGATTAAAACTCACTGAAGCTGTGCTGGATATACAAGTATTGAGAGCTGGTTCCCCTCACATTTGCACTGACTTTTCCTTTGACAGCAATGCCTCTGCCTGACAGTCCTGGGGCTTGTTTTCTCACACTTCCAACTATAGTTGCTTGATTTATTAGCTTCTTTTCTGAGTTCCCAGCGATCACTATATTTGAGGCTACTGTGCTTCCCCTGATTTAGCACCTGAGTCTTCTTTATTGCATCTGCACAATGGAAAGATCTACTGTGAAGATCAAATAATGCAGCAGAAATGGTTCCACGATACAGAACCACATACTAATCAAGGTAACAACATGCATGACCAAGGGAAGGGTACACAGCCCCGCATGCTAGCTTTTTACTTTTTGTTTTAAAGCGTAGTGGTTCAGTTTCTCTGCAACCAGTTTGGATCTAGAAATTATGCATAAAAGAGACCTGAACATGCAAATTCTTAAAACCATTGAAGTCATGGAATATTTTGTTAAGCATTTCAATTATGTAAACATATTAAGACCTGGCTCCTGTACTTATCTGCATGTATGTTTTGTGAAGCTAATGTATACATATTGGGAGTTACATGTCTTGGCTGTATAAAGAAAAAAGAAAAAACAACTGAGTTAAGCTGGGAAAAGATGATAATGACTTCAGACTAAGAAATCCACCTCAGCTCTCTTGATCTTAACTACTTCTCCTTCCTGGGGCCCTCCCTATGTGTCCCTCTTAGGATCCTCCTTCTGGGGTTGTGGATTGAAGCCTGATTATCCTTTTCTTTGTCTAATATCCCGGCTTTTTTTATAAAGTGGGGAAGGGTTTGGTACTGTCTCAACTTGCTATGCTAGACTTTGGTGATTCCAAAAGGGACGTCTTACCCCCTCTGAGGAATGGACAAGGGGGTTGGAAGGGAAGAACTGGGAGAGGTAGGAGAAGGGGAGGGAGTGGAATTAGGGTTGATATGTAAAATGATAAAATTAATAAAAAAGATTAAGGAGCCTCTTATCACTGGGAGATATGTGTGAAGATACCAAAAGAAAAAATGGTGAGGAGGGAAGAAAAAAAAGCAGGGCAGCAAGAAGGAGAGAGTAGGGAGGGTAACGTTGAAGAGGAAGGAAACATACAGGATGGAAGAGGAAGTAACTGCAGGGAATTCCTGGAGTATTCTCACAACCAGAGAGCTGAAATAATTTTCTTTCTGCCCATACAGTGAACACAATACAGATATTATGCATAAGTACAGGTATAAAGTCAGAAGTCATGAGAAATAAAATGGTTGCTATGTGTTCAATATATACAAGATGAAAGATACTCAAAGCCGTAACAGAGCTTGTCCCCCTCCCCCTTGTTTCTGGAGGAGTTAGTTCTCTTCTACCATCAACATTCAGTTTGTGTTATTTAAAAGTTGCTCAGAAAGCATCTATGATTCCTTGGGAAAAATTATCATAAGCTGGAATGACATATATAAAGAGTTTTTTTTTTCAATGCCGTTTGAGCTTGTGGCACACACATTTATACACAGAGATGAAACCTAATCACTTTTATGCACACAGTGGTCCTTTTCATGTGTACATACTTTTCAATCCAAAATCTGTGGCCTTATATACTTAATGATTGCTAACGTGGCATAGTGCGGTGACTATTTATAGAAGCAGTCCTAGATATTCTAGAAACATGTTCTAATGCCCAGTGGCTGGCTTTATTCATTCCTCAAATCTGATGGAAATGCTAGGGATTAGGCAGAAAGCCAGCTTGGTAAGCCAGGATCTGGCAGACACTTCAGGCCAGAAAGAGATTTCAGCGCTTTGCTACCTAGCCTTGCTACTGAGAAACTGTGTCAACCTTGCTTCTAAAGGATGCTGCTAACTTAAAACCTAAAATCTTGATCTGTCCCACAATGCCCGAATACCCTGCTCTCCCACTTGCTCTTCCTTCAAAGGACATTAAGCCATTTGTCTAAAGAGCAAGTCTGGATTTTAATTTTCTCAAAGATAAGCAGCTAGGCAGTTTCTGTGGCTCATAGTAATAAATTGGGGGGGGGGGGCTATCACCAACTTCACTGTATAGACTATTGGAGGCCAGTATCCGGGAACAGGACACTCAGTTGGCTCTTTATCTGCACAAAATACCTAATGTGAGTCTCGGTGGCTGTGCCCTGCTGCCCTTCTGCTTTGCTGCTGGTAACCTACAAAATAAATTGCATGTTCATCTGTGTTCAAAGATACTTTGTTGAATATGCATCCTAAAAACAACCTTATATGCGCTGCTTCAAGGTAAACCCTAGAAATCTGGAAGCACAAATATAATCTCAATTATCAGTTGCCACGATGGTGAATATGCTACCATTTAAATGTCTTAATCTTGGACACATTTGGTTTTTGAAAAAAATGATTTGGAAATAATTTCTGGGGGTAGTGGTGAGGTTTGGGAGAAAGGTAGCCCAGGCTAGTCTGTGTAGCTGAGAATGGCCTTGGTCTCCTGATCCTCTCATCTCAACTTTGCTAGTACTGAGATTGCAGGTGACTACCACCATGTTTATCTTGGAACTTTTTATTTATAGGTACTTTAGTCTTATCCTCAGATTTTAAGTAAAATTGCTCTAGCAACTCCTGATTTAATGGCCTTGACCTTGGCTTACATAACCTGTGAGAAATGGAAAGAAATTCCTGAAAGAATTTGTTTCACAAATGGCCTTACATTTTACAGCAGTGTCTGTACCACACCCCAAAGGGTTAATATGAGTTTCTCACAGCTGTGTGTGTTCAGAGTGTTTCCATGCGCGTTTGCCTTCTTGTTGATGGAGGAATCTCAAAATAGCAATTAGTAAATCCAATTACCTGCTTCCTATCTAGGGTAGGCATGGAATCCTAGGTAAGGAAGAAATGAGCCACGGGCAAAACAGGATACTGCAACCTGCAAGGGCACCGGGGAATTCACCAGAGGACCGAAGTGGGTTTTTCTGCTCTTCTGTTTCTGTGTAACTGACATGATGGCTGTGGTCAGGGAGGGCAAAGGCAAAACACGAAGACGGTAGTTCTCATTTAAGCAATTCAGGGAAAGTATATTTGACATTTAAAAAAATCGCCGATTATATTTGTCTTTGAGTGTGTGTGTGCATGTTTTATTCTTGATTAAGTAGCTGAATTGTTTAAGAGGGAAAATAAATCACACAGTTCTCAACAGATAATAATATACTAGTTCCCCTTATAAGATATCCATTGGCAAAAATAATTATACAAATCCTAGGCATGTTGGAATTATTCACGAAGATACATTTCACAAATAACAGTCGTAAGTTCACAAGGACAGGGGATACCCATTTCTATGCCATCCTGGGTGGCATTCATCAGATGTTACCATCAAGAATTAACTCCTGACTGAGGCACTCAGCTAAGAGTTTTATGGGCAACCTGTGTGCTTTCAGTAGCATGCTCGTAACCTGGTGCGTGCTGTGGAAAGCTGTCTGACAGGATGGCTGAGAAAGTTACTAAATTACATCTTAAGCAAATTATTTGATCTGATTCTGATGCTGACTTAAAGGCCATTCTCACTGCCTGTGAAAATTCTCCATCTCTCGTTGAGTACAAGACAGTTAGGAACTAGGTGGCATTTTTTATCTTCACATACGTCATGATTATCCGGAGACCCCTTTTAATATACTGCCTCCCTACGTGCACAATCAGAACAACAGCCAAGCCGTCGGCTGTCAAAGCCCTCACTGAAACAATCAGCATGCTTCCTTTGCTCCTCTCATACCACAGCCAGCGAACCAACACCTTGTCTAAGCGCTAAGTGTATTTGGAGAGACAAAACATACCAAAGAGAAGTGGAATTGATCTACACAATTCGAAATCTGGGGAAAAATAAATTTAAAAATATACCAAAATGGCCGTTCTTCGTGAGCTTTGCCTTTCTCAGAGGCATATCATGCTTTTTTAAACTCTAAATTAGTTTTTACAGTCATTCAGAACTGTCTTCGGTCTTGTTTTCAAATTAAAGAAAACTGAACGTCATTTTCAAAGATTCCTTTTGCAGTGGGTTTGGAAGACTACATTTAAAACTCTATAAACAACACTGTCAGTGGTTGCTATTTCTACAGCATAACAATTTATTTTCTTTTAGGTATGTATGTTCAACATGTAGCCAGACTAGATGAGTTCTAGGGTACCTATGAACTCAGTCTAAAACACGTTTATAGATCACAAGATCATCTTACAATGGTGGACGACCGTGCTTTAAAAGAAGAGTTTTCAGCTTTTATTAAAGCAGCAAAACTCAGTGTTTCACTTAATAGATATGGAAGAATGAGCATTTTCTGAATTCTAATATCGTTACTTAATTTTAAAAAAGTTTATGTTCCCACTGCTAATGTGTACATTGGAGTAGGGTACTATTCAAGTACCGGGCTATCACTGTAATCCACCCATTGCTGCTGTTCATATTCCGAGCTATCATTGTTTACTTCACAGCTATTGAAAGTAGTGCCTCCAATCCCTTTGAGAGACTGCAAGAGCATCGCCTTTCTCCTCTGCTGAGAAATATTAAAATTCTCTTGAGGAAAATGCACATGTTAAATGAAAAGGTTTGGATTGAGTTTATAAAGCAAAATGAAAAACATCAATCATTCCTTGAAGAATTAGATGTGAAGTTATCTTCCTATGTTCTCCTATTCAAAGAAGCCATGATAATCATGTCATCAATTACATAAAATTACAAAACGAACAAGGAAGTTTACCTAACTGTAATTGGTGACTGGAATATCTGCTAAAAGTCCTACGGACTTTATCCTTGATCATATGCAAAGTCAAGCAACATTATGATTTCAACTTTTGCTAAATGTAGAGAGGGGAATATCTTCTACTGAGAAGTTGTTCCAGATTTTTCTTCCCAACCCGAGGAAGAATCTGCCAGTAAAAGCAATGCTCTCGGCTCACACTAATTTTGTATCTAGGTATTACTAGTCTTTCTACCAACGACTCACTAAAGCACCCCTAACATGTTCTTACTATCTTTGACTGTACATGGCGAGTACCCCCAAGGTTCAACATACTATAATCTACTGCCCATCAAATTCTCATCTGTTTTTAAAGTGTTACATAATTTTAGAATATGGGTATGAAAAAACATATATTTGAATTCAAATTAAAATTAGGTATTTATGCTCATTTGTTTTATCTTTTCATACATAGATTTTAATAAAAATAAATTTAGCTAGGAGTCATTTCATATCTATTAAACTTTCAGTGTAGATACATTTATGACCAATAAATCATTAAAAATTTTAAATCACAAGTGGATCAGATATTTAATGAAAAAAACATTGCATTTTTGCAAAATGCTTGTAAAACATAACAACATTATACTTTGGCAAAAAGTCTATGTTTCATCTGGGTTACCCCTAATACTAGATGAAATTCTCTATTATATAATCAAATTGGCTTCTTTTTCTTTTTTACCTCAAACCTCGTAATCATTAGGATTAGAAAGATAAATATCAAGTTACAAATTAGAATTAATGATAACCCTTCCCAGGTATTGCATAAACTGAAAAGCAAAAGAATCAGAAGGGTTTGAGAGTCATATAAATTGTCTCCTTAAATTGAATTTTTTCCCCATTAGATAACTCTGAGAGCCTGTTTTGGGATATACTCTAAATTGATTTAAGACACTGACATCAAAAGACATTAATTGTTATGATTTCAATGTGTTACTAGACTAACAGGAAGTTCAAATTAACTTTTAGATTTCTAAGACATCCCTCATTTTTTATTAGTCTTACGGTTCATTTTGAAAAAAATAATTAAGACAAGCTACCATTTCCTAGTTTTATTTTCATTAGCATCAAGTCTAATAAGCATATCGTAGAAAGTAAATTTTTAGAACCACCAGCTTACATCCACCTGATCATTTAACCAGCTAGAATAGCTAACACCTTCTATCAAGACACACGAGTAACAACTAATATCAACAATTCTTTATCATGTGATATTTCAGTACTTTAAGATTTCCCTTCTGCAGTTGCAGTCTTCAATTCTGATAAAGATGTCTTCAATTCTAATTATCCTATCCACTCTAAAGCATTACGAAGATTTACCAAAACATCATCTTAAAGGGAGAAAAATGAAGACTAAATAAAATTGTGACCATAAATTTTCTATATCATTTAAAGTCTTCAATCCATTCATTACATATAATATTACAATTAGATATGACTTGCAGTATATAAAGGCTCAAATTTTCAGAAGTATATAAAAAGAACTCCACATTCATAAGCATCTCTGTACACGCTAGTGCTATAATTAACGTTTTAGAGAATCAGGTAAATAAACGTCACGAACCAAGCCCAAACTTTTACATTTCCCCAGTACGGTGGAAAAACAAGCAAACAGAATCTTATTTTGTCCAGGTAGACAAAATATTCCTTTCCTTTCTGTACGTGTTTTCATATCTCAACTTGTTAATTCAGTTGTACACACGCATGAGGTAATTAAGGGGTTATCCTTTTGTTCTTGTAACCGAGGAGTGTCACCTCTGAAAAGTAATAGCTTTCAGAAGAGACACAATGTTTTTAAGAAGTCATTTAGATATTAAACCTTTAGGGGGGGAAATCTTGTGTGCCTTTGTGTGAGTATGTATGTGTGGTGTTTGTGGTATGGAGTGTGTGTGTGTGTACGCACATGCATGTGTGTGTGATGTCTGCTTAGGTAGGTGAGATAATTGCCTCGAATGGGACATGGTTTTGAAAACAATATACAATATTAATATTATTCAATGCCCAAATCAATATTAGCAACGGCAATTGACCTCAGCTCTTTTCTAAGTTTGTGTAGAAACTTACACATGAAATGCATGTGATTGAAAAAGACTTTCTAGGGTACCCAGGCTGGTGTGGAAGGTGAGATAGAGTTAAGAAAGAAGATTTCTTCTTATCTTTAATGGACATCTAGAAAAAGCTACGACTTGGCTTCTCCTGATAAATCAAAATGATTTATCTTGGGACGAGCATCTGCTGTTTTCTCTCTGCTCATGCAGGACCCCCTCCCCTTGCAGTGCTTTGCTGTTTTATTTAACTGGAAATTTCTCTTCACCCCCCCCCCCCAGCTGACGGTAATCGCTCATCAGTCTCCGAGGAATAACAGGAAAACAAAGCTTAGATCAGAGATGGTGGAATTAGAGAGACTGTTGTCGAGACTGCCTAACAAGTACAATGTGCTCGACCTGTTATCATGACAGTTATGGGGAAGTTGTCTTTCCTTGAACAAGATGTGAGAGGAAAAAATGTTTCTCCCCCTTAAGAGCTTTTAAATTTGAGACTACCTTCCTGCCATTACTTCCTAAACTTTGTTCTAGTCCAAGAGGATTCTGTCAACTGAACCTACAGCTATCTTCAGGAATCAGCATGGAAACCGGAGAAACATCACTTTCTATCCATTAAATGTTGTCATGTTAAAAGAAAGTGTGTCAAGGCATGAATTTAATATCCCGACGCTAACATGCAAATGTAGCCTAAAAAAGGGTAAAATAAAATGGAATTAAACGCTACACAACAGTGGCTTTAACTCAAAAGTTAAACTTCCTGTGGTTTCACCAAAGGGTTAATGCTGGGGAAAGGAAGTGCCCATCAACCCGTACACAAAAGCTAACCAGATTAGCAATCTCAAAGTAAAACCCCAGGCTCTTGATAATTCTAGTGTTACTTGTAAACGTTTTAAAACTTCCCATGTTTCTAGCCTTCCACTGTAGAGGCCACATGGCTAAACCCCAGGAGAGTAATGATCCAGTTTTCATCTTAGAAACTCAAGAAACCCTCAAAGTGCAGCGACACGGATGTGCAATCCCAAACTGTCAGCCCCATAGGACAGATTCAAACAAGAAGAGTCAGACAGCTAGGGGCTGGGAAGCAGCAGCAATTAAGCAGTTGAAAGTGGGCTGGAGTGTTGGTTTCTTTTTGTTCCATTTGTAGCCTCTTGCAAGGAAGAGATGGAGTCAAACTTGACACTTCCTTTCTGAGAACAGGAGCTGGGCTCCTTGTCTACTCTCATTCAGTTTAATTCCCTGTGCGGTTTTCATTGCTTCCTGGACTCATATTTGCACAGGGGTTGCGTTCTACCCTGCCCTCCAACAGAAAGGAAATCTTTCTCTCTTCTTCACTGCCCTTCTTCCCTGTAAGAAAGACAATCTTTCCCAGAGAAAGAATCCCTGTGCTGGCTTAGAATGGGAGGAAGGGGAGGGAGGGCTGGGGGCTGAAGAACAGAGGAGAGAATGGAAGAAACAAGAAGATGGGGGATGCCCAACACCAACTCCTGGTTCTGAATCACCAGCCCTGTGCAAAGTGCTTTTCCCGGAGATGCACTTGTGGTCTTGCATTTCTCACAATAGGCTTACCGGGGAATCCCCTCCCTAGGTCTCCCACCGCCACAACCTAAGTGTACCTAGGTCTTTTCAACAGATTCAAGCTTAGAGGTATTGCCGAGGTGGCCACGCTGCCAGTCGGGCTGCCTTACCTGGAGCGAGGACCGGGAGGTGGTGCGGGTCTTGGTCCTCACTGCTCTCACCGCGGACCGGTGCGAGGCACACGAGTACTCTCGCTGCCTCCGCTCTCAGAGGGGCAGCCTGCAACACAAAAGGGGTGTGTGGGTGTGGGTGTGGGGGAGGTTTTCTAGGGCCACCAGCTGGTCCCAGCTGGCTGCCCCCACCCTGCACACACCCCTTGGGGCGCTGAGCCCCCTGTCGGATGAGCAGGACCCTGGGGGCTTGCCCCGGGTACAGCCTCAAGTTGCCGACTGCTAACTGCGGATGCGGTCGCTGCAGGAGAAGGAGGAGGAAAGACACTGGGGGCTGAACTCGGTCAGAGCATCCCCACACTGCAGCTTCTCCAGGAATCCCTCCAGTGAGGAGGCGGCCGCCCATCATCTCTCAGCCCCAGCTGTTGATTGGTTCCAACCAAGGTACGCTGCTCAGAGGAGCCAATCAGAGAGCACTAAAAATAGGTGGATCCTCTCAGGCAACGGAGCCCAGCCCAGTTCTCTTAGTGTCTCTCCATCCCCACAGCGGACAGGGACCTGAAGAGAGGGGTTTAGGAGGGTGGCGGGGTGGGGTGAACTAAGAGGGGACCATCCTTAAGGAGAAACACCAAAAGATATTTCCTAAACCCGGTGAGCAGACTCAGGAATGTCCACAACCTGTTCAGTAAACCATATGCACGGTATAAGAAGCAAGCATAATACAAAGCTTTTTTTTTTTTTTTTTTTTTTTTTTTTTTTTTTTTTTTACTTTCAATCAAAACCTGCCTTGATACTGAGCATGCCCAGACTGCCACAGCATGTAGGAGTTTTCGATGTGTGAGTTCTAGATTGAAAAGGTGGGACCTGGGACGGGAGAGGCAGAAGTTTGTCTTTGGTCATTTGACCCAACGGAGTTGGGGAAGCAGGACCAACTGAGACAGAGGTGGCCTTGCCTGCTTTGGGAGAGCAGTCTCAGCATTCCGTCTGGGCTGGGGTGGAAAGCCAGCCTCGGATAATGTCAGTGCCGCTAGAAGCCTAGAGACTGTCCTGGAAGGGTGTGGTGGACCAGAGATGTAAGCAAGGTCCGTCCCATAGGTGGGGCAGAGGAGCTCGGCTCCACCCAGCTGCGGCTGGCAGGCTGTGGAGTGCCCGGGGAGTTTCCATGCAGCGACCAATAAGTTTGGAGACTTGGGTCAAGTGCAACCCTGTTAGGCATGCTTTGCCTATCTTCTTGTATTTGTGATCGCCCCCGTCCGCTTGTCTCTCCACCCATTCCCTGCGCGGTGAGAACTAAAGGGCTTTCTCCCTCCTTCCTCGCTCCCTAGCTGAACGCTTCTGCTCGGAAATAAGAAGCTTTTCCCCTGTGAGAGCAGTGGTGACCTGATTGTCTCTAAGCTCTCTGGCAATTTATAGCTTGGTATTACCGAGAGAAGCCAAACAGAGAGGTTCAGAGGCTTGAACGGAAGGGCAGGCTGACTAGCCCAGGGTGGAGCCCATCTCCCGAGGGCGGGGATCCACGCTCCACAGGTGAAAGGCTTCATGTCACTGAAAGGGATGTTTCCTTTCTCATTCACTTGACCTTGCTCGGTGCCCTCTGAACCTCTTGCTTTGCTTAGAAATCTTAGCAGTTTGTGTAAAGTTGATCAATAGCCACAAATGAGAACTCCCCTAATTGGGCTCTTTATTTTCCCCGACAGGGTGATCTTGGCATCTCAGGTAAGGAAATAAATAGCTATCCCAATTCCCCGAACTCATCCACTTTGAACTGGAGTTTTATTAACACTGGTGTGCGAAGGTAACTGTAGCGAGAATTCAATTAACGGTAACACATTTCTTCAGGTTTTTAATTAAATCTCTATTTATATAATGTTTAAGATTAAGAACCTTATTCCAAATATACGGAAAAAAAAAGGAGAGAATCATAAAATATATCCTTCTTGGACACAAATGTCTGTGTTTGGTGCTCTGTTTGCATTATTAATTTAGAAAGAGGCAAACTAAGAAAAGAACACAACTTCAAATTGTAACTTTATGTAAATATCTACCTTCTGCTTTCAAAAACAGTCCACAAGTCTTATTTATAATAATAGATTCATAGATGAAAAAAGGAGATGATAAACATTTAAAGTTGATTTTAAATGTCTGTTGTAGGAGAGGAGCGACAGAAGAGGCAGAGCAAGGGATAGGGATGGTGCAATAGGAGGTAGAATTTTATCTGTGTTTTCCAATAAAGATGTGTGCCTGACACTACTATTATACTATTCAACGAATAGAACATTTAATTCTAAATATTCCCATCTCTCTCCTTAACTACATGCTTTTCCTAGTTACCAATAGCAACATGTCAAGAAAAGAAGAGCATATTAATGAATAGCATAGGAATATGTCATTTTTGAGTTTCTGTTCTACACCCTGATTCTATCATCATTTTGGTCCATTTATTTTTTATTTACATCATATCATTTCCAACAGTGTCCTTCTGTGGGTATCATTCTACAGGGCATGAATATGTGAGGTTTTTTTTTAATCGTAATGTTTCCTGAAGGAGGCTGCTGCCTACAGTAAGAAATAAACTTTGGACATATTTCACTGTACTTAATTCTAGAATTAACTTATCAATATGAAGAAAACTTTGTATATTATGGATATAAATATTTTGTTTGTTTTTTCTCCTTTGAGGACTTTTTTAATTCTCCCTTTTATTTCCCTATTCTTGTCAACATTGGGGAATTCTTTGAAGACCTTCCAGGCAGGCCCTATTTGGTGGGTATTACATCGTATATTTTTCAAGCATGAGTGAGGAGCATATATGTATGTGTCTGTTTTCTGTGTAAGCACATGTATGCACACCAGTACACATGCTTGTGGAGGCCAGCTGATGACTTGGTTATCATCTTCAAGAATACATACTGCCCTCAAGAATACCACTCACCTTCTTTGGAGACAGGATCTCTCTTTGGTTTGGAACTCATGAGTTACACTGGCTAAGCTGCTGAACCTCAGGAATTTTCTTTCTCTACCTCCTTGTTGATATAATAACTAGTGCACACCATCACCCTGGCTTTCACATGGTTGTGGGGAATTGAACTCAGGTCTTCAAGCTTGCTAGCCGCACACCTTACCCGATGAGTACCTCCTTAATCTTGAGATAGGTTTCTGCTGCAGACCTTGCAAATTGTTTTCCATATTTGTATCAGGCTGCTCTTTGTTAAAAAAGAATGGTAGGTTCAACAAGCATGTCTCATTCTGTTCAGTTTCATTAGCTTGTTTACAGGTACTTTTATATTTAGCATGTCTATCTCCTTTACCATCAATACAACTCCTTCCTTGAGTTTATGGTGTTGACTCTTTTCTTAATTACTTGTTATTTTTGGCATTCTTTCTACTTTGAATGTTTTGCTTCTTCTGGGCATAAACAAAGCTCCACAAAATAATACATATATATGTATAACAAAGCCCTACATGCATATACATATATATGTATTATGATACCTATATATTCAGATATGTATCTCTCTCTAAATATCTATCTATCTATCTATCTATCTATCTATCTATCTATCTATCTATCATCTATCTATCTATCATCTATCTATCTGTCATCTGTCTATCATCTATCTATCTATCATCTATCTATCTATCTATCTATCTATCTATCTATCTATCTATCTGTCATCTGTCTATCATCTATCTATCATCTATCTATCTATCTATCTATCTATCTATCTATCTATCTATCTATCTGTACTTTTTACCATGACCCATGTCTCACTGCCAAAATTTTCTATCTCATTGAAGTCTTCTGTTTCTATTTTAATGATTTCTTTGCCATCTATTTTAGCCAACAAGATGAGAATAGAAACTAAATTAGACCAAGACACAGAGGAGAGAGGTGTATCTTGTTGGAAGAGAGGGAATTATGGAATTTAGAAACTAGAAATTCATAAGCACAAACCCAGCCAAGCTTTCCTGTGGACCACAGAAGATGGTTGCATGAGAGGGCTATCAATACAATTTGCATTTTGGTGGAAAGGCTGTGATAGCCAATTGGTCAATAGCTGTGATAGCCAATTGATCAATAACACATATATTTCCAGTTCATCGGGACTTTCACATATCATTAAACCTTACATCCTTAATTGTTAAGCCAGTAATCTTCTAAAAGCTATCCAGAAAGATCATTACCCAGAGCTGTGAAAAATGAAAAATGACCAACTTTTAAAATTTTGTCATTCTTTATATAGATTCATAGCCGGTTCTTTTAACTTCATTTCCTGCAATTGCTTCTTAAGATACTGCCCCTCCTCCTTCTCAGTTATTTCTTTTTAAGACAGAATTGACTAAGCATTTTTTTTTTCTGGCATGAGAATTTAGTAGTACCCCAGTCTTACAACTAATTGGCTGTATAGCCTTGAAAGATTTGCAAAACCTCTCCAAGCCTTGAGTTTCTCGTTTCTCTTGTGTACATAATATATACCATATACCTCAAGGGTTTTTGTAAAGATTAAGAAAACACAGCACAGAAGGTGCTAATTCCCACCACCGCACAAGGTAATGAGGGCTACTAACCATTTTAATGACTTTATCACTATATTTCTCTCATTGCTGCTATTACATGTTCTTTTCTTTTCCCCCAGGTTGTGGAGAGGGCACATTTTCTACTATCTTTCATCTATTTAAGCCAATATTGACACAGACTCTTTGCCTAAATTTGAAAAACTGCAAAAACTCACTAATTGGGGACTGAGGAAATGGCTTGGCCATGAAGAGCTGTACTGCTCTTGCAGAGGATAGAGGTTCGGGCCCTGGTATCAAAGTCAGGCAGTTTGCAACTGCCTGCAACTCTAGTTCCAGAAGATTTGACACCCTATGGACTCCATGGGTGCCTGGTTGCTTATGATATGCAAACAGACAAATGGGTACACACGTACACATAAAGTATAGAGAAAGACTGAACAAACCAAAGAAAGAAAGAAACAAGTCCAACTTGCGTATAAGGAAATAGCAACCGTCTCCTGTCATTCTTTGTGATGTTCTTAAGGATGTAAGTGTCCAGGAGATTAATTCTATCGGAGTTCGTGGAGATGATAAACTTCATCATTTTTGTTGTTGTTGAATTTAGTTGGAATTAGTCTTTAAAACTAAGAAACATTCTATTCTAATGGCAAAATAATGATGAACACTATTTTGCCTGGAAAATATTTTAAAGACAACAACAGCCATCTATTCTGATTTCTCTTTTAAAGACAACAACAACCATGTATTCTGATTTCTCTTCTACCTTTCTCTTTCAAGATCATTTGGCCTAGGATCACCACTGATGTTTCTTTTATCTTGTATTAAATATAGATTTTCTTTCTCACACAATATATCTTGATTATAGTTTTCTCTCACTCTACATCTCCTAGTTCCTCCTCCCCTCCTCTCTCGTCTAGATCCACCTCCTTTCTGTCTCTCATTAGAAAAAAAAATGCTTCTAAGAGATAATACTAAAATGAAATATTATAAGATAAAAAACCCAGGACATCAGAGTTAGACAACAAGGAAGCAAACAAACAAATAACAGAAGGAAAAGAGCCCAAGAAAAGACACAAGGATCAAAGACCCACTAGTTCACACACTCATGAATTCAATAAAACACTAAATTGGAAGTCATAATATATATGCAGAGAGGATCTTCTGAAGACCCAGGCAGACCCTGTACATACTGCCTCAACCTCTTTAGGCTTCTAAGGGATAATAATAAAATAAAATATGACATAATAATATAAAACAGAAATATATTGAAGTAGACAAAGAGCAATGGAAAAGCCCAAGGAAAGGCACAAGAAAGAGGTATAGGTGCAGAGATCAACTACTTTGTATACTTAGAATCCTATAAAAACTGGAAGTCATAATATATAAGCAAAGAACCTGTAGGGTAAATATATATGAAGATATATATTTTTTAAAAAAATCAAAATAAAGTCCTAATATGACATTTTGAGATATGGAATCTCCAAAGACACGATTGAGTTTGTTTTCTGTTGGCCATCTACTACTGGACATTTGACCTAACCTTAAGAGTAGTGTGTTTCTCCAGTGAGGCTGTGTTGGAGAAAACCACATTTTTTTTTGCAAGTTGTTATCAACTGAGGATAGATTCTGAGTTAGGGATAGCGGTATGTGTCAGCTTCTCCTCTCAGCACTACAGCCTCATCTAGTGACCTGGAAAGACCCCTTTGCATGCTGCTTCAGTCTCTGCGGGTTCATCTGAGCTTTGATTCTTTTGATTTAGATTTAGAGGGTCCTGTTTTCTTGAAGATCTCCATCTGCTATAGCTCTTACAATCTTTCTGCCTCCTCTTTCACTGGGTTTCCTTAACGCTGAAGGGAGGGATTTAATGGAGACATTCTATTTAGGGTTGAATGTTCCAAGGTCTCTCACTATCTGTATGATGTCTAACTGTGGGCATCTGTGTTTGTTTCCCTCTGCTGCAGGAGGAAGCTTCTCTAATGATGGCTGAGCAAGACACTGATTGATGAGTATAGCAGAATGTCATTAAGAGTCATTTCATTACTACTTTATTTATTTCCTTAGAACAGTAGCATTTAGTTTTACTCTAGGACCCTGGGCTATATACTCTCAGGTTCTTGGTCACCCAAGCAATGTTACATACAGGTTTCATTTTATGAAACAGGCCTCAAGTCAAATCTGATATTGACTGGTCACTCCCACAAGTTTTGTGACACCTTTGTCTTCAACGCAGGACACCATTATAGATTAAAGGCTTTGTAGCTGGGTTACATTTCTCCTTTGGTGGTGTGCAGGATACCTTCCTGTACCAATGAGGCTAGAATGTGGGGGTGAAGGCTCTACGCAGGCATCATTTTTCAACATCCCTATGTTCAATCAGTTGTTTAGGGGTTGTATTCAGCTATAGGGCCTTGATGTCAGGTTGTAGAGAACAACCTGTAGTCTTGGCATAATCCTGGTTTGTTTGGGATTTCCATTGGACCCCTTTGCCCAACAACTTCATTAGACATAACCTAATCATTGTACAGGAAGCTCTGTTTGGTGCCAAGAGATATAAAGTTGGTGCTCTTATCCCTCATTATTTGACGATTTCATTTAGATCACCTCCATAATTGTATATATTTTAGGAAGCTTCTACTGTATTAGGTTTCCCAAGTACCCCCACAAATGGCCCTCAATTTTAACTGTCCCTCCCTCTTCCTCCTGTTCCCTCCCTCTTTTCCTCTTGATCCTCTCAATCCAGCACCCACCCCCATCTATTCAGAAGTATCTATTCTATTTATCATTACTAAGGCGATCAATCTGTCTCCATATCTAACCTTTGTGTTTCTATGGATTATAGCTTGTTTATCACTGACTTAACACCTAATATTTGCCTGTAAGTGAACGCATACCATATTTGCCTTTCTCGGTCGGGGTTACCTCTCTCAGGTGGATTATTTTGTCTAGTTCCATCCATCTAACTGTGAGTTTCCTGATTTTTCCTTTTTACTCGTCACATTATATTCCATTGTATAAATAAATGTACCACATTTTCTTTATCTATTTATCTGTTGAGGAACATTTAGGTTGTTTCCAGTATCTGGCCATTATGAGAGCAACAATGTACATAGTTGATTCATGTTCATTATAGTAAGATGAAGTTTCCTATGGGTATATGCTCAAGACCACCAATGATTTTATAGCCAGTTGAGTAACAGATCAATAAACTCTCAGTGTCAGGATTAAATGAAAAGAAATTAAGTTATGGGTTCTCTGAGTGAACACTCATGGTGTTCAAGATAGGAGACCGCGAATTGGAAAGAAATGGCAAGAAGATGAAGTCAGACAGAGCCAGTCTGCTGCTGAGTTGGAGCCCCATAACAGAATCACAGTACTTTACAATTTTCAGAAATAAGAAAATAAAGAACAAGCTGTTTTCAATGTAGCTTCACAAAAGCCTTTTCTTAAAGACATAGTAGGAAAATGTTGGGAATGAAAAGAAGAGCAGTGACTCAAAAAAGTAATATATTGTGTCAGACTGCCAAGGTTGGCGAAGAAAATATTTAGGTGGCTATAACTCAAACACAGAATAAAAGTATTTTGTGTTAATGCTAGCAACAGCCCGAGAAAGGAAGCATTTATTTTTGGAATACTTTGTCATTCAAGGAAAACTCTACAAAAAAAAAAAAAACCTGGCTCTGCTAATAAAGCAAGAACAATATTAGAGATCAAGGGAAAGATTTCTGTCGCCTGAACGTAGAGAATGATAGCTCAACTGCTGTATTCAAGTCATGTAAAAAGGATGACTATACAGAGTAATTGACTTATACAAAGCTTTAGAGGGCCAGATCTCAGACAAGACAAGAGTCTGTGTTCTCAACAAACTAAAATGACTTAATGATATTATTTGTGGATAAAGGATAACAGACAATGAAGGCCTGCACCGTATGATTTGATTGTCCTGGGGTTCGTGGTCAGATTCAAATAAGCAAAGAAGATCTGGTTCATTCTGGATTGCTTTTGGAAAGTGCTGGACTCTGTGTTTCCATCTCGTTTATATGAATCTTGGTCTCATTTCTTCTAAGGTAACAAAGTAGTAAATAAAAAGCAAATCTCTTTTAGATCAAGATGTGCTCCCATTTCAAGAATTTGGGATATTTAAGACATCTTGCAGGTAACAGATCCATGGATGATTGATATCTCGGCTTCCTTAAAACATACTTTCATTTCAGGTTGTTGTTGGATGCTGTGTATGTATCTAGTGATAACAGCATCTCTTGGATCATGGTTGAGTTGTATCTTGTATGTATATCTCATATCAGTGCCAAGTAGAGCTGGAGACGTAGATTGAGGGATCAGGATACCAAGAGTATAAATAACAAACATTTTCACAACAACTGAGACACAGAAATATTAAATAATTTTCCAGAGATCAACAGCTGGCAAATGTTCCACCTTTCACATTTCAACCACATAGACTTGACAAGGTTAATAGACATTTGAGATGCACCAAAAATAACTGTGACTATGTCAAGGACTGCCAGTTCTCCTCTTGAAGACTCCAGAAATACCCAATAACTTAGGAAATTTGAGCAGTAATAAACAGAAAACTTGTATTAGTATAATTATCCCTCTATTGGAAAATTCAAGCGAGGACACGGATCTTTTATTAGTCACTCTCTTAATGATTGAGGTTCCAACTGAGTGGTGGCTGTGGACCTAGCAAGTCTTGGAAATTCCATCATGAAACAGTATGAATAGAATAAAGAATACTAAAGCTAGTTGTAAGTCTACCTTGCATATTCAAAGGTCAAATATTAAATGTCCTCTTTGCCCTCAATTTTTCCTTCCAGCCTACACCAGCAGGCGAACTACTATTCTGTATTTTGTACTTATTATAGAACAGCTATTGTTTAGTTTTACCACATCTGTATATCTGTATATCTAAAAATGTCATTTCTAGGTGTACCTGTTTTTGAAGATGTTATAGACAGAATTATGCCATATGTATAAAGATTTACATACACACACACACAACAGAAACACCAACATCAACATATTTTGTAGTTTAATTGTAGGGTTTAAAGGCCAGTAAGATGGCTTACTCAGTAGATTAAAGTTGCATGCCTCCAACACCAATGACTTGAGTTTGATCCTCAGAATCCACATAGTAAAAAGGAAAGAACCTGGTTCTATAAGTTGTCCTCTGACATCCATTGCTGGTACACACACAGACACACACAGCACCATATTTTTTTAGTTTAATTGTAGGATTTAAAGGCCAGTAAGATGATTCACTCAGAAGGTCAAAGTTTCACACCTCCAATACTGATGACTCAAGTTTCATCCTCAGAAACCACATGGTAAAAAGAACCTACAAGGTAAAAAGAAAGAACCTGGTTCTGTAAGTTGTCCTCTGCCACTCACTGCAGGTATACACACACATGCGCACGTGAGCACACACATGGGGGGGGGGGGAGAATATATAGAACAAAACAGAAAAGAGTTGGATTTAAGGGAACTAGATGATTCAGCCAGTAAAGTATTTACAATGTAAACATAAGAACCTGAATTTGTTCAAACGATGACGTAAAGCCAGGTACAGCACCAGCTCATATTTTCAGACCCCTTGCTGGGTATGGAGACAGAAAAATGCGGACAGTCAGACTCCTAGTCAAAATAGCAAGCTCTGTGTTTAGTGACAGATGCTATCTCAAATGCAAGGTCAGAAAGTGATGGCCTCCAGACACTCATGTACTTCCACAAGTATGTACACACATGCACACTACACACAGATAAACTTCTAATAAGATAAAATGAAAACAGTAGGCTTTGGATTTTATTTTCTATAGCTGACTCTTGTGCTATATATTCAATTATACATACATATTTTTTATTTTTATTTAAGATGTGTCCATTCAATATATTTTGATCATGTATTTCCCCTGTCTCAACTCCTCCCAGTTCCTCCCTACTTTGGGTGTTGCTATAATTTTGAATATTTTGTATCACATACCAAGCTGAAATGGACATTACTCTTTCAAGCGTCCCTTGTTTTTCATCCGCACAAGTCTCTCTTAAGCACAACCAAGTTAAAGGGCTGGTATTAGGTTCTGTGGATCTGAAATTTACATAATCTCCTCTTTATAAAAGACCAAGGTAGCAAGAACTTAGGCATTGATGTGGGTATTTACTTGGATTAGAAAAGAAAATGACAACTCGTGTTAATTACTTAGTGAATATCAATCATACACTTTTGAATTGTTAACCTTTATTCTGCTTTCTGAGAAAATTGGCAGTAACTTCCATATGCTTATTGAGTATGCTTAATTTCGTTTCTGTGAGATGTGTTTCCCATATCTTTTGTTCAAATTCTAATTAATGCAATATAAAAATATGTCCATGATCCCTACACATATGATATTTTATTCCCCTTGTTTTTTTTCAGTTTTCAAATTATATGTATTATGATAGGCATTTTACATATACATTAGATTTTTTTTAAATGTTAGATACTAAATGCAAGACTTACAGTTAAATCAAGACATGGTTTCTCTGCATGTTTTTTAATTTATTTATAAATAACTGGACTCATTTGACAGTCCCCAGCTCTCTTTTACCTCATTCTTCCTCTCTATTTATATAGATCCCTTTTTATTTGATTTCTTTCCTTTCTACTTATATTTTTATATAATATATCATTTATATCTCTCCCACTCCAATTCCTTATTTGATTTCTTTAGCTGTCAGTCATGAATGTTTCCATACACTTATCTGTTAATTCCAGTATTTGGATCATTGCAAGATTTCTGTGCAATCTTCCCCTATACTTCTTGAGATTTGTGATTCAGTCTCCTCCCCCAACATAATTTGTTCTTTATTTGTTTTATAATGGTGTTCAATTGTTATAGTAAATGCAGGAATTCAGTTTAATCTATTTATCGAGAGTGGATTTAAATTTTCAACTTTAATAACTATACTTATTGATTTAACCAAGATTCTATTTCCATTCCTTTCAAACACTTTCAAAAATGAAAAGAAAAAAGGAACACTGTAATCCATTCTTAGAGGTCAGTCTGATGAAATATCTGACAAAGATAGCCGAAGGGAGCTGGACAATAGCCTTTATGACCCTGTATGAACAGAGTCCTGTGGAATAAACTAGCAAAGAGAACGTAGAGACATGCTGAAAAGATTACATGCCCTGACCAAATGAGAAATAAACCATTGGCCAAATAAGATTTACTCCGGGAATGCACATGAATTCAACATGGAAAATGCAACATATTAAGTCCCACTAAAGAAAGGGAAAGCATTCACAAGAAATCCACATGATCACCTCGGCGGATACACAGACTGCACTTCAAAATTCCAACATCATTTTATAAAACTGGTCAGTCTGCCATGAACATCCATTTTGCAATCCAATCAGAGTTGTAACAGAACTACAAAAATAAGCATTTGGGTAGATAAATAGATGGTCAACACATTGGGACAGAAGTATAACTACCTTTCTCCTCAGACAAAATAATCTTAAAAAGATGTAAAATCCTATAGAATCCATACCACAACAATTAAAGTAATGAATTTAGAAAGAATTTTCATATTCAGATATCGATTACATTTCCATGTATCGTTAATGAGTAGTCTACAAAGGAAGTGCAGAAATAAATGGAACCACAAAAAAATGTTCAAACAAATTTTACAAAATACTAGGAATCTTGTACACTATAACTATAAACATATCACCAGAAGAATTTTTAAAACACGTAAATAAATGGAAAGACTTTCCATGTTTATAAATTGGATAACTTAATACTGCTAAAATGGCACTACTGGCTTGATGTCTAGATCAAATAACGCTTTTTTCCCCAAAAAGCCAAAGGCCTGGATTTGTGGATATAGCTCAGTTGGTAGAATACTGGCTTATATGAAGCCCTAGGTCCAATTCCCAGTACCACATAAACTCCATATGGTACATAAAATTACATATACCTGTAATCCCAGCAATCCAGACACCAAGGCAGAAGTATCAGAAGTTCCGGAGGGAATCACACTCCTGGAAATCAATGGCACAATGGCAGCAACAAAGCAGCCTCACATTATTCTAAGCCCGATCATATAAACCAATGAATGAGCGAGAATGGGTAAGTCAACCAAATACCTAGGGTTAGCTGATGTTTGACAATGGTGTAAAGACCATTCACTGAGGAAATCAATCCAATCCTGTCTTTGACTCATACAGGGACAGCTTGATTTTCATGTGGAAAAGAATAAGTTTTGCTAGAAGTGAGATGCAAGGCCAAATGCACCAAACATGTCAAGATAAGAGAGCTACATATATTTTTAAGGAAGCAAAAGTAAACCTTCACGACAAGATTTCAAAAGATAACACAAAGAGCACAAACAACCAGCATGAACTTAGCTACGATGCATACGATCATCTTGACCTAGAGAGTTGATGGCAGTCCAGAGACTGGGGAGAAAATATTTGTAAATCCTGTCTCCGAGTCTGATCCACTCTGTATAAAGAATATCATTGTTAAGGAAAGAAAAGCCACATTAAAAACAAGCCACTAAATTTAACAAGGACTTTTTCAGATATAACCAACAGTCACTTGAAAGTGTACATTAAGATTGATGATTGAGGAAATTAAGTTCAAAATTGCAATGACACACTATTTCACATCCACTAGTATGGCTGCCAGTGATGGCATGGAAAAATCACAACCTTCGTGTTCTACTGAGAGCAAGACAAATGATGCAATTGCCATGGAAAACAAACCCTCCATCAAGTGGTTTTTCCTTAGTTGTCGTCCAAAGTATCTTGCATTTTATTATATTCCTTGAACACATTTTAGCAATATCTTGTTAAGTGCTATAAAATATAGATATGGTAAAGCAGAACTCCAATGATAGTTGTTCAGGGAAAAAAGTAGTTTGTCTTGTTTATATAGTTCAAGCTGGTCTTGAACTCACTATATAACAAAAGATGACCTTCAACCCTTACTCTACCTACAAATAACTTGGATTGTTTATTTTTTAATTTTTTTCATTAACCGTATTTATTGTGCCTATGCTTTTGTTATGGCTTCGGCCAGAAATGTTCCAAGAGGATCATGTGTTGAAGCTCCTGAAAAACACAGTGTTCAGAGGTAGGCTTTGGCTCATGATGCTATGAGCTCATCAGGACGCCAACTGATTGACTGGCTCTTCATTTGATGGGCTACTGGGGAGTAGTGGAAACATGTTATGAGATCCACAGAAAGGGTAATGTCCTTGGAGATTACAGTTTTGTTCTCTTTTCCTCCGCTCCACTCTTTCCTTTCCCTTTTTCCTTTCTTCTCATGACATATTCCCTAACACATGCTCCCTGCCACAATGTTCTGCTTCACCCAGACCCAGGATCAAATGAGACAAATGATCATGGGCTCAACCTCTGGGTCCCTGATGGGAAAAATACATCATTTCTCCTCTGTGTTGATTTCCTCCAGTAATTTTGGCAGCGAGAAACTGGTTGATACAAGCATGTTCTGGAGACTTCTGTGGTGTAAGAATCACACTTCTCAGTTACTCTGTGCTGTAAAGAAAAGCACAATGGAACTTCAAAATATGAAATAATACTAATGGGAACAGTAGTAAGAATTGAAGGGTTGAGATGAAGTATTCAAGTATGGGAAGACACTGATTCTCTCAGGTTTTTATGTAAGGAAAACATAATAGCTGTGTCGGCGAGACAGCTCAGCAGGTAAGAGCACTTGCCACGTAAGCAAGCCTAGCGACCTGAATTCAATGCAGCAATGAACAAAGGCTGAGTGAAGACAGCACTAGTATTTTAATATGTGTATACCTAATATGTGTATACCCAACATTATTTTTCTCTACAGAGTCCTTCTCGCCTGGTAGACACGTTAGAATATGTTAACTATTTTCATGCTTTAGTACAACGCTGCTTCTTCAAACCATATTTTTTTTTCAGAAAAGTACAATTGACTGTTGTATTGTACAGTCTAGCAAACTCTCATCAGCTCTGGGGATTTATCTGCAGATATGATTACTATACACTCAGTTGTCTCCTCACAAGCCACAGTAACTGCAGCTCAGTGTTCTGACGCTGTGCCTTTCAGCTCGGCTCTCCCTCCCCGCCTTTCCTGGCTGCTCAAGATTTCACTCTGTGGAAAGCAGCGGCCCTTTTCTTACTCAGTTTTGCACTGGTATTCGCAAAGTTTACAGAAAACGTGGTGTTGATTGCGCAGTTGTCTAAAAGATATTCTTTATTACTTTATGGAAAATTTCTTCTTGCCAGTCAATTGGATGCTCTCGAGACATTTTGAAGACTGCACATTAAATTTCAGGTGAACTTCATCTTGCAGGCAGCTCATTCCATCTCTCAGCAGTGGTCCTTATAAGTTCTCTTTTTGACTATGCTATTTTGTATTTTAGAATAATATAATTTATCTGCATCCTTATTTTGTATCTAGTCTCTACTTTCATCTTCATTGTTTTTATGTTCTCTTATTTTGAGGGAATGTAAAATATATCAAAATGTGTTCTCATAAAGGAGAAGCCACTGAGCTGTAGAATGTATTGTTTTCGTCCCATCGTTTTTCAGAATTTTAAAAAGTTGTCAGATAAATGATTTCTTTCTTAAACCCTTCTTTGGCTTTTATTTCTTTTCTTTTTTCTGGCTTCTCCTAATTCTCCTACTTCAAATTTCAAATAATCATGTGATAGACTTTCTTTTGGTAGTCAACTTTCCCAAGGGTCTAGTACCAGTATTGAGGATTGAGAGAGATAAGAATATTATAGTCTTCACACTGTGAGAAACTACATTCAGTAGTAGATCAGGAAAAACAGTTAAGTCATGAATTTCTGATACATTGTGGCCTTGCAAAACATTTGGAATGTAGTCTGGAAATGCACTGTCATTAGGGCCTCATTTGGACAGTTATGTTCTAAATCACAAAAAGCACTTCTAGGATTTAAGTTCTGAGCACAGCACACTTATGTATCAGAAGTTCTTCATATTCTTATGTTCTACATGATTTGTATGTATGCCTAAATATTCCACTAACCTGTAATTAAGGGACATAAGAGGTACGGCATAAATTTTTCTTGAAAGTAACTTGGTAAGAGAGGAATTCTTTTATTTATAAGCATGTAAGATACTAAATGATTTTCTTCAATTATTTCTCTATATAAAAATGCAAGCAAAGAATTCCATTGCTATCAAAAAGTATTTTGATACTTATTTGTACTTTTTCAAATATTAAAATATTTTTAAGCAGGCAGATTTGTTTCCTAAAATTCTTCAAATACTCTTTGATTTCCAATCTCTAGCAAAGTATTCTAAGAAAATAATCTGACAGATGAATGAAGAGACATTTATAAATAATTTAGTTGTAAGATAAACTTTTTAAAAGTGAAAACACTTTAGCATGCACAACGAAAATAATGTTTGCTGGGAGAACAGAGTGCAGAGCTACACTAGAAGCTACTGAGTGGTGGCTCACACTTTTAAATTCAGGACTCAAGGCCACCCTGGGCTACAGGGGATTGAATCAGTTTGAAAAGAGAAATATGGTGTAGGCGATTTTTCTGTCTATACGGTGCTTTCATTGGTTGAATAAAGAAACTGCCTTGGCCTTTTGATAGAGCAGACTTAGGTAGGTGGAGTAGACAGAACAGAATGCTGGGAGGAAGAAAGCAGAGACGGATAGATGCCATGAATCTCCTGCCTGAGAAGAATGTAGGTTACGAGAATCTTGCTGGTAAGCCACAGTCACATGGTGATACACAGATTTAATAGAAATGAGTTAATCAAGATGTGAGAGTTAGCCAATAAGAGACTAGAACTAATGGGCCAGGCAGTAATTTAATTAATAGAGTTTTTATGTGATTATTTCAGGTGTAAGCTAGCCTGGCGGGACACAGCCCATACCTCCTGCTACTACAGAAATAGAACTCACACAAAGGTGTTCCCAGCACTAGGGAGTCACATGCCTTTAATCCCAGCACTAGGGAGGCAGAGACAGGAGTGATATGGCTGGGCAAAAAGAGGTATATAAGGCAGAAGGAGACAAGCGCTCACTGCAGTCTGAGGTTTGGTTGAGAACACTGTAGTCTACAGCAGTCACTCTAAGATGGCCCCTTTGTTTGTCTGAGCTTTGGTAGAGGTCAGAACTCTCTAGTGGCTTGGTTGCTTTGCTTTTTTGATCTTCAACTTGAATCATAACATCTGTCTATGAATTTTTATTAATCGTTGAAAAATGTTTTTTAAAGGAGTGTATAGTCTTATATAAATCTTTTAATTGTTATGAACTAGAATATAAACGTTTACAGAAACACTTGCTCAATTGTATCCATTGTTGTTTTATTTATAATAGCCAAAAATTAGGAAAAAACCTAGATTATATCTATCAACAGATGAATAGATAAAGAAGACGTGGTCTGTTTACACTATGAACTATATTACTCATCTGTTTAAAATTCGCATTTAAATGGATGGAGCTAGAAAATAAAACATGCTGAGTGAGGTAACCCAGACCCAGAAAGACAAATATGGTATGTATTTGTTTCTTTGTGGATAGTAGCTGTTAAGTCTTTAATATCAAGTTATAATCAATATCACCAAAAAGATTAGGTAAAGAGCAAGGGAATATAGGGACAGATAGATCTCCCCTATAATACTCCTATCAGCATCTGCTAAAATCATAGATTAGTACCTTCCTCAGCCATCACCAGAGAAGCTTCCTCCTGTAATACAAGTTAATAAATACAGAAACCCACAGACTGATAGAGAAAAATCTTAAAACACTTAGTCCTAAAAGTTGTGTTTCCATTAAATCTATCTTCTCACGAATCAGGGGACCCTGCAGAAGAGGAGACAGAAAGATTTTGAGAGCCAGTGGGGATGGAGGACACCAAGAAAACAGGACCTTCAGAACAAGCAGGACTGACATACATATACACATACAGAGACTGTGACCGCATACATATGGCTTGCTTGGGTCTGGGACAGATGGAGATCCCAGTGCTGAGAAATGGACCCAAGATCCCATTCCTAACCCTGAAGTTATCCCAACTGATGGCCACTTGTAAATGAAAAATAAGTTTTCTCCAATGGAGTCTCATTATAGATACAAACCACTCTTAAGGAGAGGCCCCACGTCCAGCAGTAGTTGGCCAAAAGAAAGTGAGCTCCATGGCATCTTTGGAGGTTATTGGTCTCATACTGTTTCATCAGGGATATTTATTTATTTACTACTTTTTAAAAACTTTACAGGTCCTTTGTGGCTATATTATCACTTCTGGTTTTGTGTTTTTATGGGATGTCTGTGTTTAAAAATGTTTGTAAGTTCATGTCCATATGTATTTCTTGTGTTCGCTTTCTTCTGTGTCTCTCTTTCTTCTTTTTATTTTTACCTTATTTTATTATTATTCTTTAGATGTCTTTTTTGTTTTCTAAGTAGAGACAGAAAGGGTTTGGATTTAGATGGAAGGCGAGCATCTCAGAGGAGTTGTGGGATGGGAAATCATAGTCAGAAGGTATTGTATGAAAAATGTATTTTCAGTAAAAAAAAATAAAGAAAAAAGAAAACATAACCACAAAATTGAGTGGAAAATGGATGTATAATTATATCACATTGTATAATAATAATAATAGCAATACACAGTTTGACATGGCATATATTTCCTGTGGTGAATATAATTATAAACTGGCAATCCCAATTGTTTGCAGCAAGTTGAATTGCTATGGAATGCAAAAAAAGTTAAAAACATTGTGGAAAATAGATTCTAATATAATTACATTAAATAGCTTCTCATGTAATGAAATATATGTCTTCTATAGGATGTGGAAATTCCATGCTAGGTATTTATGGAAACAAACTAAAACACTGAATAAAGATGTGTGAGACACCTTATTAATACTAGTAATCAAAGACTGGAAATGAGTCCTTCAGCTAGTGAGGGAGCAAACAAACTGTGGCACATCCATCCAATTAAATACAGACCACCAATTGTAGAGTTACATGCTATTCATACACACACAACGGTATAGACGATTCTGAAATACATTATGCTTACAGCAGCATGCCAGGCTCAGAGGGCTACATAGTGTATAATTTTATTTAAATAGCATTTTAGAAAAAAAATCAGTGCTATAATAACAATAAGTAGAGATCAGGTGTGGGGAGAGCAGATTGGGTGCAAAATATCTCAAGGAAACTTTGGTATGATGGAAATATTCTAAAACTGTCATGTGTAAGTGATACGACTGTTCAGATGTGTCCAATGTCAAGACAATAAACTAGATATTTTATGGAATGAAAATCCATCTAATGGGATGCAAACTGTACTTCAGTAAAACTTACATATATATATGTATATATATATATATAAAATGAAGTGTTAGCTTAAAGAAAAACATTTTCTTTTTGCCTTCCTATATGTATTTTATTTTTATTTAGTGACATTATGGTACATTGGTAACAAAAATGTAATTAAAATCCACCAAAGACTGGGATGCAATATGCTTTTCCTATATTAAAAGTCCATTGCTTACATGCACCAGTGGTTGTGGGAGGAAATAGCAATAAATTCTACTGTCCCTGCAGCAATATAAACTGTTTAAGTAGCATTTGCACATGATAGAGTCATTGTTCCCAGAGCAAGCAAGTTCCATTCCCTTCCTGCAGCTGCATAAAGGACAGCTCTCAGCTACCTGCCAAAATTTCTTTTAAACTACACCCTAGGAGCCCCTCGGCATGTACTGTAGGAGTCTCAGAGCATAAACCAGGTTAAACTAACAAAGCTGTCCTGCTTCCACCAATCCAAGGGTTTCTATTACTACAGAAGCAAAGAGAAACTGCCTCTGACTATGCATTGAGATCTTAAAAAAAATAAATCTCAGAGGAAATGCCATTTTGAAATCAGGTTAAATGAAACTACCCAATGATTCATTTTCGTGGGTGATCTGTATCATTGACAAATAAACATAACACTTAAATATAAATAGATAGCTCATCTATCATCTTCAAACCCCTCTAGTTTATGTGTTCTTTATTGGGCAAGGTTATAAAAGCGGGACATCATAATTAAAGCTTAGCATTTTCTTACTGAAGAAGTTGCCTTTTAAACTCTTGTTAGATTTGGATCAGTCTATTTCTACTCTGTCATCTGTCTTGCTAGTTACACAGAAATATATTAATAATACATGTGAGGTACTCTCAGAGGACAAGCATCAGTGACTTTGAGGACATACTACACAAAGTGAGAGATGTCATTGAGAGTTATTTTGATTTCACAATA
The DNA here is from genome assembly GCF_950005125.1 of Chionomys nivalis. Classification (NCBI taxonomy): domain Eukaryota; kingdom Metazoa; phylum Chordata; class Mammalia; order Rodentia; family Cricetidae; genus Chionomys; species Chionomys nivalis. The sequence continues at coordinate 20,259,169 of NC_080110.1, forward strand.
TTCTTGATCATCATGCTGTTTATTAAGATTCATTAAAAGTCCATCACCCTAATTTAACAGGGAAAATCTAATAGATTGCTGTTGGAGAGCTTCCACCCAATTAATGTGGAAGAATTACAACCAGAGTCTTAGCTGCTATCATTAAGAAATGAAAATTGTAATGATATATTAATTACTAACAAGTATCAATAGTATAATTCATGAAGAATTTTAAATCTTTACCTATTTTCAGGCATTTTAGCAAAATGTTTGGGCTTTGTCTAATTTTTCTTATAATTTGGAACTATTTTGTAAACCATGTAGATATGGTCTCAGCTCATGAATTTTACTTCTTATATAAGTGTACTAGTTCAGAATATTATAGAACTAAAGACACACATTGTGGAGAGTGGCCATGTATTTGCCCCTGCGGTGGCACACGTTCTTCTGCAATGGTGGGTGACCTTGAGCAGTATAACTTCTTAGGTAAAGTGACCCATTTCTCAGGGTCTCCTTTGCAAGGCAGTGGGATTTTCTCATTGTATCCTCCCCTATCTTTTGTCAGTGATAAAGAGGATGATTTGGTTCTTCATACTTCTGACTTTGATCTTGCCACTCAGTTTGCTCAGTATCCATGACAAAAAGAAACTCTTTTGGGTTATCTAGGGAACTGATACAATGTTTTGTGCCTTGGGCCACTGGGTATTCAATTTCCTAAGTAAAATCTCTCCTAATGGGAAAATGATATATACTTAAGAGAGGACACATTTTAATTTTTGTTAAGCAAAAACTGCATGTATTGATTTAATGTCTATGTATGTGCATACATGATACTACATACACAATGGCATGCCTGGGAAAGTCAGAAGACACCTTTGAAATGTTGGTTCACTCCTCCTCCTACCATGTGGTTCCCAGGGTTCAAACTCAGATGTGCAGATTTGGTAGCAAGTGCTTTTACCTGCTAAGTCAACTCTCTGGGCCTTTTAAAGAAGACGACCAATATCTATAGAATTCAGTGAATTGTATAGAAGTACCAACAATGTTTGCGCTCCTATAATAAACCTTACTACTGTCTATAAACAGTGTTTATCTAATTTATTTGTGAAAATGTTTAAAACAAACAACACATTTGAAGTTTCTTCCCCCATCTTAACGATAAGGTACATTTGTTCTTTCAGTATCATTACATACCTGGCACTCTGAAAAGAACTGACACAAAAGGAAGCAAAAATTAATCCTTGTCCTCAAGAGGTCTTGGTCCTGAAGAATATGTTACGAGTTAATAAGTAAAAAAAAAAAAAATAAAATAAAAAAAAATAATAAAAAAAAAAAACCTCTAATTTCCCTAAAATTCTAATTCAAGAAGAGACTTCCCTTTCTATTCACTCAGGCCCTTCTTGGAGAATGGACCCATAATAGATCAGAGATTAACACCCTTTGAATTATTATTCCCTTGTTTAGCTGGTTCACTGAAAGAGTAGAGCCTAGGCACCAAGAGGATGAAAACAATCCCTGGATAATTTGGGGATGAATTAAAAAATCCCATTTTTGGTGTTAATGATCCTGAGTAGAAAAAGAACTGTCAACTGTGAGAAAACCAAACTTCCAACAGAAGGTAATATCGAGGTACAGAAGTCTGGAGCCAGTATCAGGAAGAGTAGGGAGAGAGAGTTTGGTCCTGTCAGACTTCACGGCTTGGAGTCGGTCCTCAGAAAGACACACTTGAGCTTCCATGGTTCGTGTTCCCAAATCCTTATGAATCCTTCTGGGATATTTGTTTATTTATCTCCTTCCCTTTTTATCAACCTAGTTTTAATGAGGTTCTGTGTAGTTTTTTGAATGGAAATAAGTTTGAATTAGACTTTCTCTTTTCTCTCTCTGAAACATTCTCTTGGTATGTTTTGCTGATAATTTTTATTTACTCACTTTTGAGGTCTGATGGCAGAAGAACAGACATGGTGATCTCTGAAATTGAATTGAAAACCCAGACATAAATCCACACACCCATATACAACTGATTTTTGAAGAAGTTAAAAATACACACTGGAATAAGAGAGCATCTTCAACAAATGGTGGTTTTGGTGAAATTGGATATCTGCATGTAGAAGAATGAAAATAGATCCATACAGATCACCCTACACAAAACTCAAGCCCAAATGTATCAAAGATGTCAACATGAAGCCATACACTGAACACTGATCTGTATGGATCACCCTACACAAAACTCAAATCCAAGTGGATCAAAGATATCAATATTAAACCAGTTCTGAACAGAACACCAATTACATAGGCACTAAGATCAACAATCAATAAATGTGATCTCATAAAAAAGACAGCTTCTGTAAGGCAAAGGATACTGTAAACAGGTCAAAGCAGCAGCCTGCAGAAGATTTTTTTACCTACTCCACATTTGGATATTCATATATCCAAAGTATATGAATAACTCAAAAAAGTAGATATGAAAATATCAAATAATCCAGTTAAAAATAGGGTACATATCTAAATAGAGAATTCTCAATAGAAGAATAACAAATGAGTAAGAATCAGTTTAAGAAATGTTCAGTATCCTTAGCCATAAGGGAAATGCAAATCAGAACTACTTTGAGATTCCATCTTATACTTGTCAGAATGGCTAAAATCAAGAACAGAAGAGGCAGTTCATGCTAGAGAAGGTGTAGAGCAAGGAGAACACACCTCTATTTCTGGTGGAAGTGCAAACTTGTATAGTGACTATGGAAATGCTTAATACACAAATACAACCTGCTCAGTCTGTGTAATGTTACTTGTACCTATGTGCTCAAGACTGATGTCTCTTTCTTGTTCTGTCACTAATTTCTTCTTTTCCTATATGTTCATCATTCCTTCAGCATCTTCCTATCGTTTGCAAACGTGTTCTGTTGATTTCGCACTTTCCACTCTCAGATCCAACGTGTTTCCAGTTTAAGACTCAGATATGAACTCAGGACGCTTAGTTTTTGAGCTCAGCAACTTCCTGTGCCACATTATGACAAAGGAAACCAAGCATGTGCTGGACTTCATATCCAAACATAAATACCCTAGAAGAACATGTGCACAGTTGTTGTATGTACTCTACTTATCATGAGAACTTATTAAAATTCATTTTCATCCTTTTTAGACAAAGAAAAATCTTAAAAAGCACCAAATGCTTTGAGGTCAAAGTATCAGGTTTTTTATTGTAGCATACAGGAGAAAATTATCAGCTCGTACTATGTGAGAATCTGATAAAGTTTAATCCTGTCCTTAATTAAAAACACCACTTCCTAATTACCACTCAGTGCTTCCCTTACAGAATCTAAAAATATGGATGTGAATGAGAGTCTCCTGAAGGTGATGTTTGTAGTCATTTCTGGGTTGAAGACGGAGATGTTTTTCACTTTATAGGAATATGTTTCCTGACGTTTGTCCTACTGCATTATGATCAAAGACTCGCAGTGCTGAATGTAAGAAGTTTGCAGGAAGGCTGACTAAGTGATTACATAAACTTCTAAGTGGGGACATCCTCCGTTATGTTCCCTGACTGAGAAATCCTCCGTGGGCTTTACCTCACCCACAGAACAGGTTTCTACCTACTGCTATCCACAGGCAGATTTTAGATTGTTTATTAGCATAAATATATACATATAAAACTAGGCCACTGCCAGTGAACTCAAGATTAGCTTGTTAGGAACACAAACAGGAGGTTTTAATCACAAATTCTTATTTTTTAAAAACATTCTTTTTTATTTTATATACTAATCCCAGTTTGCTCTCTGTCCCCTCCTACCACCCCCTTAATCTTCCCCCACCTCACTTCCCATCCATTCTTCAGAGAGGGTGAGGCCTCCCATGGATAGTCAACAAAGTCTGTCACATGCTGAGGCAGGATCCAGACCCTCCTTCCTGTATCTAGGCTGAGCAAGTCATTCCTCCTTAGGGAATGGGTTCCAAAAAGCCAGCTCATGCACTAGAGATGAATACTCATTTCACAAATTCTTTTATATAGAGATGAAAAAGATTGGGGTGGGAGTCTAGTGCAAATCCATTCTTTAACCTGGTTAGTCTAGGAATCACTATGTAACCTACATACTGGCCTCAAACTCACTATAATTCTTCGGTCTCAGCCTGACAAATGAGGCTGAAGACATGAGTCACCACACTTGGATGTAGAACAGTCGTTTATTTAGTTAGCTAGTTACCTTTGTTGATAAGAGATTTTACTATGCCTTCAAAACTCGTCTTGAATTCACAGTAATCCTTCCGCTTTATCAAATTCTAATATTGCAGGTATATAACACCTCACCAGGCCAGGTGATGATGATATTGCTATTAAATATAAATCTACAGTTTGTTTTCAGATATCGGACTTATTAGAAAAGCAAATCAGCTTCACAATTATATAATGTTCTGAGTCATACTTTGTATGTCTCATCTACCAACCGTGATTGAATATGCTTATTTTGTAATGACTTAGATGGTGTCATGTTATTGCTTTTCTCATTTTAAATGCTTTCTGAGGATACTTTAGGATATAAAGGGCAATTATTTGGAATTTCTGCATTTATTGATGTTTAAGTCCTGCGTAAGTATAGATATATTCAAAGAGATTTATGTTAAATTACTCTTTATACTTTTATGAATGAACCATCATTTCATTCCAGAGTCTTTTATTCTATCTCTTGGACTGCTCCCACTACCTGCTAGCAGCTCTCCTGGGCAGGTATCCAATGTCTCTGGCAACTCCAACATTTTGGGGTCTCCAACACAATCGTGGCTTCACCTTCACAGTGTCTGTCACACATGTCCTCTTTAAGCCTCCATGCAGGGACACTTTTGACACATGCCTGCTTCAGTGGCTTTTTAGTCAAGAGGAAGATTCCATACCTCCCTCCCCCACTTTATTATTTTTCACTCTAAAGCCAGAACCACATTGCCAAAACTGCCAAGTTCTGCTCCTTTCTGAGGTTGGAACATGGCGCCCTCACTTGATTACGTCTTGGCCAGCTATCTCTTTCTAATGGCTTCTTTCACTGCCTACACCTAGCTTTCCTGAAACTCTATCTATAGACCTCAAATGTAGAGATTCATATCATATTAATTTGTATATATTCATATTCTGTCCCCAAAAGACTCTTCTGTGAAAAAGTGATCCATAATATTGTCTATAATGCTAAGCAGAAAGCTGGAAATAAGGGATACTCAATATGAAGATAGTTGAATAACTGTATATATTTATGATTTAATCAGTCCCATAAATATTTAAAATAATATCTACATGTTTATTCATAAGCAGAATTTTCTCTTGCTGGAATTCTATATTAATAAAGTAAAAGCTAGCATTATATTACATTATGATGATGAGTACATATTCGTATTCCTGAGGCACTGAAGAAACATTTCCTTTTCTATACATTTATAGCCCATGGATTTGGATGGAAACACTATGGATTATGTTTTTTTATTTTTTCTAATTTCTGTCAGAAGAAATTAAACAAAGGGGACAAAAAGAAACAGAACTAGAACTCAATATCACAAAGTGATCACTTGCCATGCGAAACTGATGCAAATATAAAGTCTTCAATAACAGCACTTGGGATTTTGTGAGTGCTCACAATATGAAGAGATACCTGAACTACTTTCATGAGATGAAGTTGCCAAATTTTCTTAACTGTTCAACTTAACTCTTACAATTGTAATTTCCAAATTATAGAAATGTCAGAGAGAGACTGGTAGAGTTCCCAAGGTTACCAAGCTAAGAAAAGGTGGATCTGGAGTTTGAACATGTGTCTAACTTTCACTAAGTATCTTAACTTTGAGGTAAGAAAAAGGCAGGGAGTATATGCTTCTGAAATAAGAAGGAAGAATACCAATGGTGCCCGCCGTTTCTCCTCTGGCAGTCTGCATAGTAACATAACCAGCTTATTTCCAGTTTGATTTTCTATATTATACATATAATGTATGTCGTATCCTAAGCAACAGGGACTTCCAATCTAGTATAAAAAAAAAGAGGAGTGGACAGAAAAGAGGAATGACAAAAGCCTGTATTGTTTGGGAGATTTTCAGTACCTCCCTGATAAACAACTTGTAAGGAAGTATCACAAACCTGGCATTAGGGCTTTTGTTTAATTTCCCATGGCTTCTGAGAATATTTTCTTTCTGTTTCAGCTATTATGGCTTTTTCTTATTCCTTTTCTCTTGGTTAATGTTCCCCTATGCCTCTTCTTTCCTAGCTTCTCAACTACCTTTTTATTTGATAGTTCATCTTGTTTGACAACTTGACCAAGGGTCCATCACCTTGAGCATCCCAGTAAAGGATTACTTTATCAGGTTTGCTTTGGGGTATGTTCATAGGAAATTATGATGATCACATGTGAAGTCCTGCTCACTGTGGGTGGCACAATTCCCTACGCAGCAGATCCTGAACTTGATATGGTTAGAGAAGGCAAACTGTTTGATTTCAATGGTCACAGAGATTGCCCTAGTTAATCTAAGTGGGTAATAAACCAAACAAAAAAATCAAGAAACAGGAAGAGATTGGTAGAGATAAAGGCTAGGATTGGCAGGAAGTAAAGATGATAGGAGAGAGAGAGAGTAATCAGAATATGTTGTATACATGTATGTAACAAAGAACAAAATTAATCAATAGAAAATGAAGTTGAATAAGACAAAATCATATACCATTTTTTAGTTAATGCAACTCTTATTTAACTAATTGTTTTAAATACAATGATAAGTATTCATTTGCTAATTAGAAATGATTCTTTTTTGTTTCAGTTAAGCAAATAAAGAAAAAATAATATTTTGCGCAAATTGAGTTAGTTACTGCTGGTATGTAAATTGTTGGGCTACAGGGTATATATTATCCTGGAGATAATTACTGTGTCTTGGTGGCATGCCAGGCTGCTTAGACAGCAAGTGGCCTTAATCAATCAGAATTTCATATAGAAGCCTATTGAGCCTGATTTTGTGTTTCATCCTATGTATATAATGTTATTAGAATATCGTATCTCCTAACAGTGTAACATAAAACTATTTCCTGTAAAAAATTCTGTTTAGAAATTCTGCAAAAATGAAAATTCCTACTCTTATTCAGTAGGAAAGTAGTATGAATTTTAGAAACCTTGGGATTCAGAATTCTTTTATTTTAAATTTTAATCTATTTCAGTGTAACTCTCCATCTACGATAGTATTCAGGTTGCTCATCATCTGGATATATGATTTATGACTGACATTCAACTGAAAGGCTTGGAAATTTCTATGATGTTCAGTGCTTGAGAATTACAGACCTGTAGAATCTGATAGCCATTTTCTGAATCAAGATCCCTGGCATTTGCTATTTGCTAATTATAACAAACAAGTTAATGAATAGATATAAGTATGAATGCAGATGCAACTGACACTTTGGAGATGCTTTTACCAAACAATATAGCTGATTCTGTTGTCACTGAGAACAGTTCAGGAAATTGAATTTAGGATGCCAGGTGGCACAATAGGTTATACATTAACTTGTCCCCTCTGGAAAATTAAATTTGAATTTGGCTCTGGTCACAAATGAAATGAGTCATTTGGTACATGCCACTAAGGATACTCACAAAGCCAAAATGACATTTCATTGAAAAATTACCCGTTAAGAAAAATGTCCACAGTCACTGGGCAGTTTTCAAGAAAAATAAGCAAGAACATTGAACAAAAATACAAAGGATACAGAGGAGCAGGAGAGAGTGTGGGCTCATAGCAAAATACTACAAGACAAACCGATTGCCAGCCAGAAACTCACACTAGCCTGTATCCCAAGATCCTCTAATGCTATTTACTTATTTCCCAGCATAATTTTGTTTTTTTCTCTTGTCACAGGTTTATCCAAGTGCCAGTGTCTGTTAAAACATCATGAATTATCAAGCTCACTACAGTACACCTAGTCATGACTTTAAACTTTGTTTCTCCCTGTCCTTTTAGGCAAATGAACACTGTTATGATTTATCTCATTTTGGAAACTAATAAAATGTACAACTGACAAACCTAAAGATAACCTTAGTTTTTAATTTATAGTACACTTCCCTTGTTATATTCTTCTGCATAGAATGATCTCACTGTATGCATTTTGGTAAGAAAATGAGGCTAATAGAACATTAATACTGCCAAAACAATCAACAAAAACCTGTTGGAGAATATAATACACCAATATAAAATGTGTCTCATTTCTTGACATTTAGTTGTTGCTTACTGGATCCTAACTAGTAAGAGTTAATTCAGTTTGTGGGTTACCCAAATTGGAGAGAGTACCTTTGAAGTCAGGCTATGCCCAACTATATATTCTCTCAAAGAATAATATCCAAGTTATGCTGTACTCACTTCAGCTGACACCTTCCACAAGTGAGCAGCCATGGGCATCTAAACTGTTCTACTGGGAAAAGTCTCTGACAAAAATCTACATTTTTAGATTTACAAAATTTTTTAAATTGCAAAAATTTACTCATGGAACTCCTAAAAATTTATTTCCAATAACATACAATAAACTAATAAACAAATGTCCTTGCTAGGTGATCTTACTAGATTTTTTTTTTTTTTTGGTTTTTCGAAACAGGTTTTCTCTGTAGCTTTGGAGCCTATCTTGGACATAGCTCTTGTAGACCAGGCTGGTCTCGAACTCACAGAGATCCATCCACCTGCCTCTGCCTTCCAAGTGCTGGGCTTAGAGCCATGCACCATCATCACTAGGCATCTTATTAGATCTTAATCAAAACGATAGACCCTATTTGAAGAGGATTAAGACAACAAGCTAGGCAGCAAATCTGAAATGAAAGTGTCATGCAATTTTCAAATGCTAATTGTTTTTATGTAAATTAGAGATTCAAATGTACGTTTTACAAAAATAAAAAAAAAATAGTGCACTTAATTTTTTTTAAGTTACTTAGGAACCCTGACCCTAAATACAAATGCATTTAATATCTCTTATGAAACAAGTGGAAGACAATGTAATCATAGACAACTCGAAAAATTAATAGAAAATTAAAACTGTCAAGCGCAGGTAGAAATAGCACTCAACTCCTACATGAAAATGAAACAAACACAGAAGAAAAGACTTTCTAGGTGTAGCTTCTTTCCTCTGAATGACTTACAACAAAATTACCTTTCTTGTATTCTGCTTGCCTCTTATTATCCTAGGAACTTTAAAAACCAGAAAGTGAGTACATAGCGGACAATGAGGGTTGATGAGAAGTCAAGAACAATGGCACTGGGTTTTGATCCTACTGCACATACTGGCTTTGTGGGAGCCTAGGCTGTTTGGATGCTCACCTTACTAGACCTGGAAGGAGGTGGGAGATCCTTGGACTTCCCACAGGGCAGGGAACCCTACTGCTTTTAGGGCTGCTGAGGGAGGGGGACTTGATTGGGAGAGGGGGAGGGAAATGGGAGGCAGTGGCGGGGAGGAGGCAGAAATCTTTAATAAATTAATTAATTAAAAAAACCCAGAAAGTGTAGTTTATTTGTTACAACAATATCTAGACCTGGAGTCTCTAGGAAAAGCTTATAACATGTACAAAGAAGAAAGGATTTTCTCTGCGATTTTCACATACAACGGGTAAAATTGTTATTATGTTTTCATTATTTTCAGGTTAAAAAACTGACATAAATAAGTAGGCAGTGAAAGGCAGAATTGGTAACACCTTTGGTTCCTCTTTGAGGTGATGCACATTGAGCGTTTGTCCACATCAATGACAATTTCCTTAGGCCTCTGACAATTGCACATTTCTATCTGAGAAATCTTGGAGGTACACACTACTTCTCAATGGTCAGGATACAATCAGTCAATTTACTTTCAAAATACTCATTCAAGTGCCAATTTTAAAAGTAATCAGTAGTTTTATTAAATGTAAAATAACCCACTATTGGTTTTTTTTTTAAGGTTTTCTTTTGTTGCCTTTGAAATTGAGTTCTGAAGGTTTAAGTACTTTTGAAAATACTTCAAAATCAATACTGAAAATAGGGTTTTCAGAATCCATTTTCTTCATCCTACCATGATAGAAGACAGATGCTGCGGACTAGACAGAGTGTTATATCTGGGTTGGGATTTATTTGAAATTAGCATCACAAAGAAAACAAAGTACCCCTGTATTATCTTTTTCTAATATTTAGCATTCTTTGAGATTTACAACTCAAATCGTAAGGGCTTTGAAGGTATTGCACTGATGTCCTACTTTTAATGCCTTCGTAAAAAAAATAAAAAAATTTAAAAAAAGGTATTTAGCTGGCACAGACTCTTAAACTGAGAGTTGTAATGTCCTATAGGATAGGATAACCGCCTGGGGAGGTCATAAAGTCTTTGAAGGTAGGAAAATGTCTCTGAAAGGCCAACAACCAGGAAGTAATTTCAAGTCCAAACACATAAGGAAACTGAGCTGTCGTTACCAGTGCTTGCCTCTGTTGTATCACAGCGATACAATGCAACCTTGGTTCTGAATACAACACTAGTACATTGTGCTGTGCACACTCTCATATCACACAACATCAACAGTGCTTCCTGGATGCCTCAGTTTAAATTTGAGGTTACCCAATGGCTTGAATTGGAGTGTTTTTACTGTGTGTGATTATTTGTTGTTGTTTCTTTTTGCTGTTTATATTTTTATTAACATCTCCTTACATAGGCTTGGCTAGACTTGAACTTACAGTGTAGACCTAGGCTTGCCCAACATCACAGAATTCTGCTTGTCTCTGCCTCTCAAGTATTTTGGGTTGAAGAGTCTTCTCTGAAGACTTTTTTGAGTGATGACTCTAAGATTTAGAGAAGGTTATATTCTGATCATGAACCAACATCTCACCTACTTTATAATAAAGATATATTTTATGCTTGTGGCAATGTCCATAGTGAGTAGGCTGGAAGGCAGCTACATGCTGCCACTCTTAATTCTATATTCTAGTTTGATTTGCAGCCATTTCTCCTTAATTGAAAGATTCTCTACTGGAGTAAGAGAAGTAAATGAAACTTACAAGTCTCAGGGAACTCTCAAAACTTACAGGATTCACAAGACCCCCTACTAAGGTTATAGGCACTTAGCAATTGCGAGGGAGATTATGCCATTGGCTCAGCTGTCTGTCTGTAATTCCTGCAAAGAGCGTCTGGCATTCTGGGGTAGACTTTTTGGTGACAGATCTGCTTTTGAGCCATTCATGGACCAGTAAGTAACCCCAACAAACTCACTGGTTGACTAAGTTAGACTTGCATGGAATTGTTTCTTTAGTCTTTCTTTCATGCCCTGCCTGAGGTGAATTGATACCATTATTCTATTTGCCACATTATAAGACTGAATATCAAACTACTCTGCGGAGTTTTATCAATGTAACATGGAGAGAAAGGGAAGATACCATATTGGAAAGCAGTTGGTAGTTATTATTATAACAAATAGCCCTTCCAATGAAAGTTTACCAAACTGGATGCTTCCACCCAAGCAGAAGGGCATGAGGGAGAAAAATCCTATGATGGGTTCAGAGTCTCTATCAGTGAGGATCTATGAATGTTAGGAGATATTAAATAAGGGAATGTTTCCTAAACAGAATGAGGCTTATTTTTGTTTTTATCTTATTTTATTATCATTTTTAGGTGCTTGTTAGCTTTCAAATAAGAGAAAAAGAATGGGTGTGGATTTGAATGGGAGTGGTGAGTGGGAAGGATCTGGGCAGAACTGGGGAGAGGAAAACTGTAATCAAAATATATGGTAAAATCTATTTTCAATAAAAGAAAAGTAGAAAACATACAAACAAATAAAAGCAAACCAATGAGAGATCATTGCATTTCCTAAGGGCAAGATTAGTTAAGACCTCCACTATGATCTCTGGCAATGAGAGAAAGACAACATATAGACAAACCAGTTACCACATGTAGTGATAGAAACTGTCCAAGCATTTGACTCTCTGGCTTTAGGAAAATAAATATTTAATAACAATTTATTCTTCCATAATACCAACCACTTTGGGGCAGTCAGGTGACAGGTCTGTATTTTAAATATTTACATGCTTGTCCCAGAATGAGAACTTAATAACAGGTAAGAGGAAGGCCAATGATTCATAATTTTTTTCTCATAATAGAATTTTCTTGGGCCAATGACTTTCTCACTGTCAGATAGTATAAGTCATTTAGGAAACCCATAACATTTTTGTTGCTCTAACATAATAGGCAGAAAGGTAGAAAAGAAAATCTGTACAAGTGGGTATCTTACATGCCTATTCCATAAATGGTAAGTGTACATGTTGTAAACTTTGTATCAGATATGCAATGATATCTCCTGTGGAATGCTAATAAGTTGGAGAATCTGGATGATTATTATGGATGGGCAGTCGGGTTCTTCTGTGGTACACCTAAATCATCACCAGTCTAGTAGGGAAACATAATGTTGGGCTGATAAGCATTCTTCTCTATTGGCAAATTATACTGTAACAAGTTTGAACTAAATAAATATTCTATGAACTGATATTTAAGGTTCTTTTCTGAAGAAAAGAACTTTTGGTCAACAGTCACATAAAAAAGAAATATCTGTACAACCCAGCATGACTCTACAAGGTCCAGTAACATAATTCTCAGTAATGCTTCTTCTCCATCCTTCAGTACTGCTCTGTTCGTACATGGAGCCCAGTCCTATTCAATGATTTTCTATCATAATGAAGTATTTCATGCATTTTGACTTAATAGGGTTGTCACCAGATGTGTATTACTACTGAATAGTGAAAATATGACCTCTATGACTGAAAAGCTAAAGTTTAAAATAGTAAGGTATGAGCCAGGCTGTGGTGGCACATGCCTTTAATCCCAGCGCTCAGGAGGAAGACACTGTCTCTAAAAACAAACAAACAAAAAGTTAGGGAGCCTGTGAGCTTGATTGGCAGGTAAAGATGTTGCCTGTCACCGGAGAGAACTGGATCCCACAATTTCAAGTTGTCTTTTGACCTCCTTATATGCACCGTGGCACAGGTGTGCTCAGCACACACATAAAAACAAATACGTAAATGTAACAAAAATTGTCATGCTACCTTAAGCTTAAATAGCTCCCTGTAGCTACTGGCTATAGCATTTTACAGTATTTTAGCTAAGCCATTACTATGTCTTCTGAAAATTTTCACTTTAAACTTTTAAAACAGTAGGGGAAAAAACATTACAATAAAAATTTCTGCTTTTTATTCAACTTCAAATCTGCTTGTTTCATCAAGCATAAGGCTATCTTGAGGTGTTACCTATTAAGGCACACCAGCAAAAAGTAAAAAATAAAACATATGAAGCCCTGAAATGAATCCCAACGGTCTTTGCTCCTCCATCATGGCGCTCCTCTAGCTCACCTGCATGTTTCTGTCTGAAACTGGAGAGCAACCTGGTTCCTGCATCTCATGTGCATTCAGCCATGTGTCCTCAATCACACGTCCAAACTTTCTCCCAACTCCCCTTCTCATTCTTCACTCTCCATCTTCCCTAGTCATTGCAATGCAGCTCGACTCTCTTCTGGAATAAAGAGGTCATTCTTCATGTATCCATTATGGTCTCTCTAATTGAAAATACCACTTAATCTCTAGTTTACCCAATAGGGGTCACCAAAATAATTTCTCTATAACATAAATCAATCCTAGCTCATTCCTTCCCATATCATACATGTTCTTACTTCTCGGATTTCTACCATTCTACTTTTCTAGCTTCATTCTTCACAAAACCTTTCCTGCATTCAGCTGACTACTTGCTAGCTCCCTAAGTGTTACCTGAGGATTTTACTATTACATCTTTGCCGTTTATATTTTTCTTTTCTGGAACATCTGTGACTCCTCTTATAAATCTGGCTGGTGTAATCTTCACTAGTGTATATTCCAGAACACATATGATACCCAATACACTTTGTATGTATTTTAAACATTTGTGTCTTTGTCCCAGAATGGAAATTTAATATTTGCAGAGTTAATATACAATATTGACTTTTCAAACTTAACTTTTATATCTATAATATATGCATAGCTTTCTAACATTTCATATGCATCTGAATATCAATATTCAGAGAAATTAAGATTCAACCTTCCTTTTATTTACTTTATTTATCTCTTTTCATGTTAATTTTAGGCTATGGATTCTTTAGCTTTCTACAACTGTTGATTGTCAAGATTCTCTTTGACTGATGTGTCTGTAGCTCATATTGTGTGATCAGATCTAGAGCTGTGCCTTCCCCAAGGTAAATGCTGGTGAACAGTTGTTGAAAAAAATGAGAAAAAGTAGGAATTAATTATATAAGGTTATAGAAGAACTGTCCGGTACTTCCATAGGTAAATCATTCCCTCTCAGAAATATCTGAGAAGGCAGACTATTCTCCAGATGGTGGGCATCAGGATAAAGTTATACATTAGAATGGAAAAAATGTGTCAATGTGTCAAGTCTGGAAACTTTCTGCTGGATTCAGAATCTAGGTCATCTCACTTTATTCACTCAGTTGCTATTATATTTTAAATAATGAATAAAAATAGGACTAACACATTTACATATTCCATTTTTCGTCTGAGGTTCTTTCCCTTAGGAAATTCATTTGAAAATACCAATTCTGATATATAATGTGTTGTGGGAAATGCAGTCCCTTTCTTTTGGACTACATGATATCTACGCATTTACCAGTCCCATTTGTGGAATTACCATTTTTAGATTTCTGTTAAAGGTAGTTTAATAATTAGACCAATCTGAATTTAATTTAAAGTGCTCTGACAGAAAACTAGAGAACCTGAATTATAAATATAAAATTTTATAGAAGGGTTTTTATTTTTTTCATGTACCTAAGGTGGTAAGGTTTATGTGTAATATATAATTTTGACACCAATTTAGGTCATAAGGGCTAAATTTAATTTAAATTAATATTTCCATTTCTATTCTTTCAGTTTATACTGAGTGCCCACTATCTGCTGGTAGGAATGGTGGCAGCAAACAATTCTTCAAAAACTAATTTCTTAGATGTGACTGGAGGACACTGTGTCGAATGAAATGAGCCAGGTGCATAAAGACAAATGTATGGTCTCCTTCATATGTAGAATAAAATGAAAGTAAGTGGATTCCATAGAACAGAGACTGGGACAGGAGAAACTAGAGCCTAAACACTATGGCACAGGGGAACAGAGGAAAATCATCATAGAAGGTGCCAAAACATAATTTGATAAGAGGATTACATTCATGTGTCCAGGAGGACAGTAGAGTGAATGTGGTTCACAGAAAATTGCTTCTTATTTTGTAAGGAACTAGAAAAATGTAGTTTGACATTTTCTCATACAAAGAAATGATAACTGTTTAAAGCCTTAGAAATGCTAATTAGCATGATTTGATCAGTACACACTATGTACACGTCTCTAATTTCGCAATCTGGTCTACAAATATGTCCAATTATGTCAATTAAAATGATAAAATTTTTGAAGTTGTGGCTAAAATAATTGGTATATAAGTTCATTACCCACTTTTATTTTAATTTGAAAGAAGGAATATATAATTTCTGACATGTAATACATCAGAAATATAACCAAAAATGTTCATCAGTTTCTTTCAACTTGCTGTTTATTTAGTACAGTTAAGTTGTGCTTCTCTGAAACTGTGAAAGTATCAATAGAACATTGCAAAGATGTAGCTCATCTTAACTGATCCAACCACAAAAATACTCAGAATGAAATTCAACAGAGTCAATGCTTTGCTTGTTGACTTGGCTATTAAGGTAGAAACAGATAGACTGACTCCAGGAATGACGATTCTTAGTTCATCCACTTTTTATAAGTTGTGTTACATGGTTTTCAACAGTGAACCTCTGCTATCTCACTTTACTGAAGGTAGTGGGAATATAATATAAAATGAATCAATTGCTGTAGGGAGATGCCTGCTCATTTGTGCCTGGCTGCCCAGATCCACAATAATCACACAGACTGTATTAATTAAAACACTGTTTGGCCAATCACTTAAGCATATTGTTAGTTAGCTCTTATATCTTAAATTAACCTTTTTTTCATTTTATATTTTGCCACGAGGCTCCGGGTTTACCAACAAGGTTCTGGAACGTCTGTCTTCTGTGGTGGCTACATGGCATTTCTCTGACTCTGCCTACTCTCTCCTCCTCTATCTATCTGGAACACCCACCTTGCCCTAATCTGTGCTGCAATAGGTCCAAAGCAGCTTCTTTATTAACCCATGGTATTCAGAGCATACAGAGGGGAATCCCATATTATCTTCGTTTTTCTGTCTAAATAAAAAGGAAGGTTTTAACTTTAACATAGTAAAATTGCATATAACAAAAGAGTTATCAAGCAATTCATCTATTGACATTTACTCTTTTTCTTCACAGGTGGCACACAATGTGTCTAGAAGCCCTAATATTTTATGGTTAGGCATAAATAAGCTTTGGGATGTAGCCATGGAATGATGAGAACAAAGTGAAAGCTCCTTGTTTGGGATGAGGGTTAAAATGATGGGTGGAGTTATACACCTAGTAATAAAGAGGTAGAGGCAGGAGGATTAGGAGCTCAAGGCCAGGCTCTGGTAGATGCATGGTGAACTTGATGTTGAGGAAAGCTTGGGCTACATAAGAGTTTGTTTCACAAAGAAAAACAAAACACCCTGAAAGACTGCTGGTACAGTTCTTCCCTTTCTCTCTCCAGAGGCTGCCTGCAAAAGTTAAGAAGACTGTGAGTAAGATGTGGCAACATGTGGGCTGCCCTTGCATTACCTGTTTTCTACTTCAAGGAAGAGATAAACAAAAGACTAGAATCAATGTGCTGGACAGAGAAATGAGCAAGAATTCAGCTCTTCTTGAGCTCACCTCCTTAAAATGTGGTTGGTGGACTTACTTCTGCAACTTTGTGGGGGTATATCTGTCTCAGTTAGGGCTTCAATGCTTTAAAGAGACACCATCACCATGGCAACTTTTATAAGAAATACATTTAACTGAGGCTTGCTTACAGTTTCAGAGACTTAATCCATTATCCTGGATTAAGGAACTATGGTAGCATGGAGGCAGCTGTGGTGCTGGAGAAGGAGCTGAGAGTTCCACATCTTGAACCACAGGTAACAAGAAATGAACAGGGTCACAGGTAACAGGAAATGAACAGGATCATGGGGCCCAGTTTGAGCAGAGGAGACTTCAAAGCCTACCCTCACAGTGACACATTTCCTACAACAAGGACAAACCAACTCCAAGGCCACACCTCCTAATAGTGCCAATCCCTGTGGGGGTCATTTTCTTTCAAACCACCATAACCTCATTTAGGATATTCGATATCTTTATATTATCAGGATTCGTATGCATTCCAAATTGATTATTCCAATAGAAATGTATGAGAGACAAGTAAACTGAATCAGGAAATCTGAATTTTCACATAGATACAGGTGATTTCAATATACAGTTCTAAAGGAGGAGGTAGTTACCTGTTCAAATGTATTTTCTAAGTAAAAATCAAAATTTTTACAATCTCAAAACTGAGTAAGTAATAAAGAGGTATCTGTTGTTGGTTATTTCTTACTTTGCCTCTTTGGAGGGGGGAGGGTTCATCCAGCTGTCAAATACATACAGAGGCTTCTTCTTTCTTACGAATGCCTGGTCTTATCTTGGCTTGTTTCTAGCCAAATTTTCTTAACTTAAATTATCCCAGGTACCTTTTGCCTCTGGACTTTTATCTTTCTCTACTCTATGTACCTTTCTTTACTTCTTATTCCATGGATTGCTGTGTATCTGGGTGTTTGACCCCTGGTAGCCTTTTTCCTTCTTTTCCCATTTTTTTTTTCCTATTTATCCTCTCTGCCTGCCAGCCCCGCCTATCCTTTCCCCTGCCTTGCTATTGATCATTCAGCTCTTTATTAGACCAATCATGTGTTTTAGAAAGGCAAAATAACACAGCTACACAGAGTTAAACAAATGCAACACAAAAGAATGCAAAACATCCTTGCATCATTGAAAAACATACCATAGCATAAAAGAACATAACATCTTTAATATTCCAAAAGAAATGTCAGTGTATGTGTTTAAAAAATTAAAAACTTGGACCTTGTTATTTCTTTTATGAAACTGTCAATAATTTGCTGGTATTACTCTTAGCATTATTTTTGAAAATCTCTATATTTCATGGGCCAGTATGAGCTTCTGACCTTTAAATAATTCTCCTGCTTCAGCTTACTGAGTACCTGGGACTAATGCCATGAGCCACCAGTTCATTTGTGTTAGAAGTTAATTACATTTGTCAAGGAAATAAAAATGTAATAAGTTTATGTTGTTGGTTTCGAAGCACATATTGACGGAAAAAGTGAGCTAGTTTTGATATTTATAAGATTTAATAAAGTATTCAGCAATTTTCTTTGTAACCTATGTACATTTCCTACATGACACTTTTTCTATAGTGATATAGAGACTTCTTATTCAACACACGATTATCAAGTTAAATTGGTTTCTACTATTAAAATGAACAATGGCTGTATTTGTATATACACATAATACAAACACAGTATTGACTCCCTCATAGATATTATATATAAATTATACATGCAAATTGGTGCATGGTGCAGGTACTTCCCTGGGCAAGAATATTTACCAATGCTAATTTATATTTACAAAGAAATATGAATCTTTGTTTTTTCCTTCATATGTTGAAAAGTTTTAATGAAATGAAGTTGGAATGCAATATGGTTACCAATATTAATATTTCCTCAAAGAATTACTCTCATGCCACTTTTAGAAGTTACAGAGTTTAAATGTGAAATTCAAGTTCATGTCATCTTAAAATAAACACACATGGAAATAATACTTGGTGATTATTAGTGTTTTTCTTAATTTGTTTAAAAAATAGATATCAAATCTTATGAATGGAAACACTGTCTCATTATTTGCACTCATCATTGTCAGTACTTTGTATATTTTTTATTTCTAAATTCAATATAATAAATAAATAGTACCAGTCAACACCACGGAAAGCCAGATACCTCACTACAGCCATGTCTATCATTGAGCATTGAGGTGTTCAGTGTGTTTCTCATTATACTTGTTTGTGGTTGTAACTATAAAATTCAATTTTACTACTTCTTGGGAACTTTATTCTCTAGTCATTAAAACTTCATTACATGCATATTGTACTCATTTTTTACAATGCAATACTTCATATAAATATTTGGACTATATATTTTCCAACTGTACCAATTTTGCTTTATTTTATGAATCTTAAAAATGTATTATTATTGAGTACATGTCCTTTTGGTATAATTGAGCATTCTTTGGGCACATATCCAAAAGTGGTATTGCTGTGTCTTAAGGTAGGTTGTTTCTCAATTTTCTGAAAAATCACCATACTGATTTTCAAAGCAGCTATACCAGTTTGCACTCCCACCAGTAATGGAGGAGCGTTCTCTTTACCCCACATCTTCTCTAGCATATGCTGTCACCACTATTTTTGATCTTGGACATTCTTACAGGTGTAAAATGGAATCTCAGAGTTGTTTTGATTTGCATTTCTCTGATAGCTAAGGATGTTGAACATTTCCTTAAGTGTCTTCAACCATTTTAGATTTGTCTTTTGAGTGTTCTCTGTTTAAGTTTCTAGCCCATTTTTAAAAATCGGATTATTTATGCTTCTGATGGGCAGTTTATTTTATTCTTTGTATATTTTGGAGATCAGCCCTCTGTCCAATGTAGGGTTGGTGAAGATCTTTTCCCATTCTGTAGGCTGTCATTTTGTCTTGTTGAGCATGTCCTTTGCTTTACAGAAGCTTTTCCATTTCAGGATGTCCCATTTATTAGTTGTTGCTCTCAGTGTCTATGCTACTGGGGTTATATTTAAGAAGTGGTCTCCTGTGCCAATGCATTCAAGCATACTTCCCACTTTCTCTTCTATGAGGTTCAGTATGGTTGGATTTATGTTGAGGTCTTTGATCCATCTGGACTTGAGTTTTGTGCATAGCGATATTATTATTGTGTATGTGTGCATAATTTGAGGGATACATGTGCTACAGCATTCATGTAGAATTCAGAAGAAAAAATTTAGGAGCTAGTTTTCTCTTTTCACCCTACTAGGGTTCCAGCAATTGAACTCTTAAGTCTCAAAGTTTGCGAAGCAAAAGTCTTAATAAGGTGAGCCATCTTGCTGGCCCATCTTTATGGCTGCTTAAACTTCTTTTTCAAAAAAACACTAAAATAAATAAATTTAAAAATCTGTTTAATTGGAGCCACACTCTATACACAATGAAATTTGTCAGTTTTAAGTAAATGATAGGATTAGAAATGAGGCAAAGGTGTACAATTGTACTCAGGAGTATATCATAATGAAATGTAGGATAATTCCAACATTCAAAACCTTCACCTTAAATATTTTTAAAATAACTCTTATAAACTCTTATAACTCAGTATCTCATTATGATACAGAAAATAATTGTTAAATTCCTTATTCTAAAATTTCATATATGTGTAATTATCTGATATTTTATTTTTCTTATTAACTTTGGGTTTCTTCTAGTTACTATACAGTGCTTTCAATATGAAATCTTACTGCTGTAAGTGGTTAGTTTATTGTATGAATTATGCCACAATTTACTTATTTGCTCTCCCAAGAAGGGGCATTGCACGTTATAGTTTGTAGTTAGTGTGAATAAGATTGCATGATTATTCATGTGCACGTCTATGAGTTAAATGTATTTTCAGTTTTCTTGGATAAATGTTGAGGAGAACAGTTGCTGGGTACCCTTGTAAGCACATCTTTTATAGAAAGTATGCTTGACAAAGTGTATTCTATTGTAGAATTCATTCCAGGAATACACAATGATTCAAGTTCTGCATTCTTCTCAACAATTGACATTGTTAATTCCCATATACACTGATCTTGTTGTAATTTAACTCATACTTTAGAAGAAATTAGTTATATTGAATATCTTTTTATGCACTTATTAAGCATCTATCTATGAAATATCTGCTCATAACTTTTCAGAAATCTACAAAAGGTCAAAATATTTATCTCTTTATAAATATATTAATATATACTTATCTCTCGGTCTCTGTCTCTGTCTCTCTCTCTCTCTATCAAGTTATACCATTTGAGTAATAATACTCCCTCTGAGAGTCATAGATAAGCTGACAAACTGCTCTAGTGCCAGACATGAGAAACCTCATTTTGGGTCATTGGTAAGAAGAGTACAAGAGATTCCCCAAACTATATAACCTACTGCTGTTGGCTAGGCTGTTGCCCAGAAGTTGAATATAAGTCTCTGTGCCTGAAGATGCTTTGCAGTCAGACACAAGACTCAAGGAATCAAGATGTACCTGACACAAAAGCCTCACCACTAAGGACTAGCTTGTGTACTATCAGAATAGGACATACAAGTTGCTGATATAGAAAAGCAATCAATAGTTCTATCAAGATGTGACACCTACAAACTGCAATAATGACCAGCATGGCAAGATATCTTCAATGGTGCAATAGTGGCGCTTATATCTTGGGGAAACCAACAACTGTCTAATTAAACCTAAGGACTCAAAATGAGGGAATTTATTTCTGACAGTGAAAACTCAGATGGCTATGACTACCTGAAATTAGTGAGGTCATGGATCCAAGAAGAAGACCTATAATTGCCAATTTCTTAATCCTATGTAATACCTAAGACATTTTTATTAATCCTTATACTCACAGATAGGAGTGGCTTTCATTACTCTTTAAAGAAGCCTTTTTGCAGTTGATAGAAACAATTTCAGAAAGCCACAACTGATCAAAATCCATGACTAACTGTGGAATACTTGGTCCCAGCGGATCCATCTATAACATAACCTCAACATCCAACATTCAGGGAACACCTCAGAAGTGAGGACAGAAAGATTATAAGAGTCGGAGGACCAAAAAGACTTTCATGAAATTGTGTCTTAAGCTGTAATAGAAAAGCTATCCTTATGAAATCTCAACAATATCACTGCATGATCAAGACCTGACCAATGGCGCCACCACCAGACAAGCCAACATAGATGGGGAAATCTCAAGAGGTCCACTCTTAGCTGAAGAGCTATAAGCAATTAATGATGACTGAATTGAGGGTTCCTCTTCTCCAGAGGTTGAGCCCCACTGTTGGTTATTCAATACCCAATGATCAACCCTGAAAACATAAATGTAGGACTCACAGTAAGTGGACTTAACAGGCTATATTTATGTATTTTTATTCACACATATATGCAACAATGTTAACTAACAATTATGTAAGATATAATTAACAAATACATGATTATATAATTGATAATAATTTTAAAAATAATAATGTAATAATCATCATCATTATAGAAAAGGGGGCCAGAAAATTGAGGAGTTAGGGAGTGCAGGAATGTTGGAGGTAGGAGAGGGAGAGGAGAACTTACATAAATACAGTACGAATATTTGAAATTTGAAAAAATAATTTAATAAAAAATTTTGATCTGTTGCCAGAAATTTTCAAGTTTTAAACTCCAGGTATTAATTTTGTTTTTAAAAGTAAATCATTTTGATTGAATTGCCAACAAATTTGTCTTTTATGTATTAACTTATTAAAACATCTTCAAATGCTTTCAAGCATATTGCACTCTTACAAACATCTTTTTGGATAGTACATGGGAAATTTTAATTTGAAGTGGTCCTTCGGATTTTTCCCATTCAATTCCAAATCTTCAATTCAAACATTGTGTTTAGTTTCACTTATGCATGGATATGATTAAACCAAAAGTGGGGGTTACCTAACTATAATAGACTGAGGGTACAAATACGATGTGTGTTTTCAGGGTTGATCATTTGGTATTAGATAATCAATTATGGGGCTCAATCTCTGGAGAAGAGGAATCCTCATGTCAGTCATAATTAATTGCTTATAACTCTTCAGATAGGGGCGGACCCCTTGATATTTCCCCATCTTTGTTGGCTTGTCTGCTGGTGATGTCATTGGTCAGACTGAGAGTACAAATACAGCAAGGGCCACCTATCCAATGCTTCTTGGTTTTTCTGAGCTATTTCTATTACCATGGTGGTGGGTCAAAGCCATTTCTGAATGCATGTCTCATGGCCTGTAATCATATACATAACAGAATTTCATTGTAACTGCTTATCAATACATTAGCAGAACATCAGAATAGTTTTTTGACTTTATGGTTGACTCTGAACAAAGGGATTATGATCCCGTGCTTTACCCGGGGGAAGAGGAACGAATGTTTCTTTGTTCACCTTGGGAAAGAATGAAAGGATAGAAGGCAGAAGAGCAGACATCATTGGCTCTTGGGGATCCCTGGGATGGGGATGGCCTTTCCTTTAGAGGATTGTTTGATAAGTCCCAACAGGGCTTTTACAATGTGAAGTCTCTAGGCTTGGTGAGCTTTTATGTAGAATTTCATCACACCGTTTATGTCTTAGATCTTTTCATGAATAACTTATTGGGAGCTATTGTAATCAGCAGTAATTCATGAGCAAGGTGATCTTTGTACATTTACTTTGCAGACAATTTTAGATTAAAAAATGGAAAAAAAAAAAGAAGAAGAAGGTGCCCCAACGATACAGGAGAACTTTTGGGGATTGTCCAAGTAGCGAGATATATCTGTCAATTATAGAGTTTGGAAAGTTTACAATGAACTTATTATTTACTTAAGTAATATTATATCCTTCTGGAGTCTTTGATAGAGTTGAATAATTTATAGTTATAGTTTTTCTTAATTGTGATAAAAGATAAATTAGATACAAATATTTTAACTCTAACTCTTGTTTGCTACTTGTTTTGTTGTATGTAATTTTACTATGTTAAAGTCTTCTTTTTTGTTTAAACAGAAAAAGGGAAATGGTGTGGGAGGTCCTTCTGTTTATGCATTGCTTTTATTGGTTAATGAATAAAGAACTGCTTTGAGCCTATAGCAGAGCAGGGTGAAACAGCAGAGCAGGGAGGGAGGACTGGAATGAATGCTGGGGGAAAAGGGTTGAGTCAGAGAGACGTCATGAAGCTGCCACCAGAGACAGATGTTGGGAACTCTACCCAGCAAGGCACAGTCACATGGAGATACACAGATTAATGAAGATGTAAGAGTTAGGCAATAAGAAGCTAGAACTAATGGGCCAAGCAGTGATTTCATTTAAAAAAGAAGAAGAAGAAGAAGAAGAAGAAGAAGAAGAAGAAGAAGAAGAAGAAGAAGAAGAAGAAGAAGAAGAAGAAGGGTTTATTTCACCAATATATTTAGTTTGGAATATAATCTTGACTACTCAGTTTTAAAATATGTTTTTCTTCAAATGCATAATTTATAGCTTCTTGTTTTGAAGGCACAATTCGGTCAAAAGATAAGCTTTCTGGAAGCTTTCATATTAGTGAATTTTGTTTCCACTGAGTTACTAAATGAATTGCCAAACAACTAAAATTACTCTTTATATAAATCTTGTGAAATAAAAGCTAATGAACTCAGATCAAAATTTCATATAAAAATGTATATGGTAACAGAGAATCTATGAAGACATATAAGCAGATAATAATTCAACCACAGCTTTATCTATGGCTTAAGTTAAAAACTAAAATTTTGTAGTCAATTGTAAGTTTTTGAATATCATTTTCAATGCCCAAATCTTTGTATTCTAAAATTAAAACAATTGATCTAGACAGTGGTTATCAACCTAACCTGAAGCTGGGAACTGGTAGTAGTCCTTCATGTTGTGGTGACTGCCAACCATAAAATTATTTTTGTTGCTATTTCATAAGTGCAATTTTTCTATTATGAATCATAATGTAGATTTCTAATATGTAGGACATGTGATATGCAGTCCCTGTGAAAGGATCATTCAGCCCCCACGTAGGTTAGACCCATAGGTTCAGAACCACTGATCTAGAAATATAACAAAGAATGAGAGCAATTTAATATATGTGAAAATATCTAATTTCCTTCTTATGCTTACCTATGCTGAATGAAAAACACCATCAGAGGGGTAAATTGAGAGACAGAGCTTTTGTAGTGACCCTTTATTGGAGTAAAATATATGAACACATATGTATGTACATACACACACACATGTATTCTCTTACAAAACTTCTAATAATGAGTTTAAGGGGTATTTTGCGTGAGGAAATAGGATGAGATGGATTGGCGTTTCTCAAACACAGAATCTTGATCAATGGGGAGTCTAGAGCAAGTGTGGAATTTTTATGGACCATAGTGCAAATGTCTGCTACCCCATAGAGAGCCATACATCTCCATTCACTAATCCATTCTCTAAGGACCTTGGGACTTCAGTGAAATTTAAACAAATCAGCCTTGATTTTTCAGACAGAATTAGAGAACATTTGATTTATGGGCCACTCAAAACTTGTACCTGGAATAGTGTAATGATGAAGTTGGAGACAATTTTAAATAAATGTCAGCTAAGGTTACAGCTAGAACTCATGCTCAATTGGGTCGTGTCTGTGCTATGTACTTTTTGTAGCGGTGTTTGATCAGCATATCTGGCAGTTCTTGTATTTTATAGAACCTTTCAACATTTATTATTTTTACAAAGGAAAAAATATATAAAAAATTGGCAAAGTTCTGTGAGGTGAATTAAGGCCTAGGTTAAAGTTTAAAAGAGAAAATAAAAACACTTTTCTCTCTTGTTACCTAGCAATATTATAAACAACACAACATACTCCTTTTTTAACCTATTAGACTGTGGGCCACACTAGACTACCAGAGAAGGGGCATGTATTTGCGTAAAAATTAGAGTGGTGTCAAATACTAGAAATAAAGAAAATGCTGGAAAATAGAAACCAAATATTTATAAGAATTCAATTTAAAAGTGTCACCTTAAAGAGCTTGAGAAACAGTTTAGTGGTTCAGAACACTTGTTTCAGATAAACATGGTTTACTATCCAGAACACACAGGAACAGCAGAAAAAACTGGTTGTACCTCCAGTTTCAGGTGATCTGTTACCCTCTTCTAGCCTTTGAGCTACACAAGTGGTATGCATGAACACACACACACACACACACACACACACTATTTTTCTTAATTTCATCAGATTTAGACATTGATATGCTCTTATGCCTTGCTTTACTAAGCTGAGCAAAAGATTGCTTTTTTGTATTTTTAATATTTATTATTTATTTATTTTTTAAAATTTCTATGTAGTAAATATGTGAATGTATTTTCTGCTGTCTGCGTACATGTGCTCGCATGTGTGTATGTAGACCAGAGGTTTATGTTATGTGTCTTCTTCTATTACTCCAAATCTTACCTTTGAAACTGAGCCCAATGCACAAAGATTGGTAGACTGGATCTCCAGTAAACTCTAGACATTGTCCTGTTGTTCGTATCCTGTACCAGGGTTACAGACATCCACCTCCCTGCCTGAGTCTTTCCTAAAAACCCAAACTGAAGTCCCCATGCTTCAGACGCTTTACTGCTGAGCTATCTGCCCAGCATTACTTTAGATATTCTTTGTATATCTTGTTGCAAAGTCCAGAATAAGCCACAGGCTTGTAGACTGGTAGTTTATTTTTATATCTCAATTTAAATAATTCGTGTTGCATTCCAGAGGTGACATGAAAATCAATTTTAATCCCATATTATACTATCTCACTAGTGATGAAAAGAGAAAATATGATATATATCATATCATATGTATATATATGAATATACATATATATAGTTTGTATATTAAAACATTTTTGAGGAAAAAATTTTTAATACATGTCTACCAGTAAGACTGTACTTTCTGTTAAGCAACATAAAAGGACAGAAAGAGTGGCTTATCTAATACATGCAGTTTACTCATAAGAATGATTGGCAATTTTATAATATAAAATTGAAAAATGAAATAATTAAGTACTAAATGACTTAGGAAAAGAGAAAATCTGCTCATGACTTGTTAATATATTCATTGGATGTGTGTTATGTGTGTTTGTTTTATCATTTATATGAATGTAGTCAATGAAAAAAACCTTGGCATGGACATTTATTTTCCTTTAAGGTTTTCCTACATTATTTTATCTTTTATGAGTCTTATTAGCCATCTATATAAAGCCTACTTTTGATTTTTTCAGGTAAACATGAATATGAGACTATTTTAAAGATATAAATTAAAAATGATAACAAGTAATTTTCATGGCCCATACTCATCTAGTGATTATCTGGGGTTTTGCCAGGCATAAAGGAAGTCAGAAAACACTACTTTTTAATTGATTTTTATTGAGCTATACATATTTTACTACTTTGTTTTTAAGCAATACTTGTTGTTTACAAACTTCTTCGTCAAAAGAGAAACACAAGGCATAGAGAAATTTTGTCTTTTCTTCCAACAAAACAACTGAGTTTCTGAGAATGAGCTCAGATCCATATTCTACTCGATGGCTGTCTATTGAGTCTCCTGTGCATGATCACATGCACCAAAACAGATTTAGAAACCGTAACTATGGAGGGGTGAATTATGAGACAGAGAGGACTGACGAAGGCAAACTGTTCTCTTTGTGTTGTTGATCTTTCTTCTAGAAGAATTTCTTCAAAATGCTCATAACATAATGGTATTCAAACGGGAGTATTTAATATATCCTTTACTGCTGTAATAATATATATTGTTATTTCTTGGTTTGCTATTAATTATAAGCCTAGAGAATTCTGGCTTGATCTGAGTGACCTTGTTAATGCATGCAGTATGTGTTGGACATGACAGCACATTGCTATAATTCCAGCAATTCAGGAGCCCGAGGCTGGACAATTGCAAGAACAAGGTCAGGTTTACCTCTCCCCACTTCTGGAGGGTATCTCATTATAATCTGATGTGATTTCAAAAATCACAACAAAGTCAAAGCAAATGCAGTTGTGGTCATAACCCTTAAAAATATATTTACTTTAAATATCTTTTATAGTAGTGATGGTTTGAAAAAAGTTCCTTTACACATAAATATACTTCAGGAATGAGTAATTAAACATTCATGTGAATTTTGAATTTGTGCACAAATATGTATAGAACTAAGATTTTTCCTCTATGTAGAGCTGAGTATATAGATAACCTGGGCATAAAATTACAGGTTTCCAAGGATAACCTGGACATGAATTCATGGCTAACTCTGGCAACCTACACACAGAACTTAAACCAACCTTGGCAACATTATCACAAAGGTCAACTAATAAAATTGACTAGCACCTAGTACAACCTGCTTGTCATTTCATTTTTAATCTACTGTTTTGAATGGTTTAGAAAGGAAGTTTCAGGATGATTATGATAATGCTTTTCCTGTGTGACAAAATTGCTTTTAACTATTCTCATGTAGAGGCAATAGTGTTTTATTTTAAAGGGATATATTAGTCATATGTTGAGTAAAGAAGCATATTGTATCTTAGTTATTCTTGTAGACCATTTGGAGAGGAGGTTAGCTGAAAATTCATTTTATACAGTTAACTTTTAAAGTTCAATTAATAATTTATATTTGAAAACATTTGCCATATATGAAAAACAAATTAGCTAAAGGGCTCCCTAGCCCTTACTTCATCTGCTCGGAGGAGAGCCTCTTGGCGTAAATCCTGCGGATGGTTTGCAGAAGACCAACCTCCTAAATCCTGAGCAATCATTGGCTATCCTCCAGAATTGGCTTCAATTTAAGCACGAAGGAGAATTAGTTCAGAGGTTCCTTCTAGCTCCAAAGCTCTGAGCTATTTAATCACTGCTTTGGCTCAGCACAGGGCAATCAGTGCATCTGAGCAAGTGACTCATTGCTGGGTGGGTCGAGTCTTGCTTAATCACACTCTGCTGTGTTTACTGCAGAAACAATGGGTAGATTTAGTCTTTTCAAACCACCTGAGATCACCTTTGATCTACTGACCTGAAGAGCCAAAATTCCCTGTGAGAACTGATGAATCATGCGGTACTCATATTCTTTGCTCCTCATCTTATTATTATTATTATTATTATTATTATTATTATTATTTTGGTTTTTCGAGACAGGGTTTCTCTGTGGTTTTGGAGCCTGTCCTGGAACTAGCTCTGTAGACCAGGCTGGTCTCGAACTCACAGAGATCCGCCTGCCTCTGCCTCCCAAGTGCTGGGATTAAAGGCGTGCGCCACCACCGCCCGGCTTCCTCATCTTATTATTTTTCTCTAATGGTGGAATGTTAAACCTATTCTCAAAGAACTACCTCGTTTCCATCTTATGCTAACATAATTGTCTTTCAAACAAGTTTTGTGTTTACATCTTAGATTCTTGCTGTCTTTGAGCATCAGGTTATGAAAACTGTCTACTAAAACATTATCAATCTAAAAGACTAAAACCTAGGGAGAAAGGGGGGTTTAAGCATACAAGAGGCTATCACAGAATTCTCTTATACTCATAGATCAATGCCTTATCTAGTCATCATGAGAGAGGCTTCCCCCAGCAGCAGATGGAAAGAGATACAGAAATGCACAGCCAGAGATTATGCAAAGAGAGAGTTGAAATGGAAGGTCTTCATCAAATTCCTTCCCTCAGAACACAAGGAATCGTGCAGAAGAGGATGCAGAAAGAGTTTAGGAGCCAGAGGGGATGGAGGACACCAGGACTGTTGAACAAGGCACTCTGAATCAACAAACAAGTTGTACTTAAGTTCACAGAGAGGAAACAGCGAGCACAGGGCCTACATGGGTCTGTACTAGGTCCTCTGCATATATATTATAGCTTTTAGCTTTTTAGTTCTATGTAACTCTTGAGTGTGCGACAAATTGTTCTGATTATTGTGCCTATTCTTAGGACTCTTTTCATTCTGTTGGGTTCTTCAGCTTCGATAAGATAGCCTTTTGTTTTGCCTTATTTTATTTTATTTGGTGATGTTGGCTGTTATCTCTTAGAAACTAGACACCTGTTCTTTCTAATGAGAGACAGAAAGGGAGTGGATCTGGAGGTGAGTGGGAAGAACTGGGAGGAGGGATGGAAAACTATCATCAGGATATATTGTATGAGAAAAGAATCTGTTTTCAATAGAAGTGAAAAATAATAAATGTAAATTTTTTTTAGAAAGTGGAAAACAATCAAATTCTAATATGTCAGCGAAACCTCAATCTGCTTGCTGACATGTTAGCATTTGAAAGAAACTACCAGTTCAAGTCCCTTGTTCTGGTTCATGGTCATTTCTTCACTTTCTGAGCTAACAAAAACCACATACTTAACAGCTAAACTAACCCTTCTCAGCCCAAAGTTAACAAAAACTAAATGGTAAATCAGTTAGCTAGCTCCTATCTGAAATACCCATTCTGGGTTTTGGATTATTCAAAAAAGAGGTTAATTGTTTACAAAGTTAACACAATACTTTATTTCTTCCATGGTTGGGCAAAAGAAAAGAGGATTTAATTTTTTAACACAAGATTCACATCATCCTGGGCTGAATGAGGTTTCTTGTTCATCTCAATAGAAGTATCAGCGAATAAAGACAAAATAAAATGAGAGAGAGAAAATATCACAGTTAGACATGTCATATCTAATATGTAGTAGCCACTACCCTAAATAACATATTCAAACCATTTTACCATCATCATTTTATAATTCTGAAATATGTGAAATTGATTACTTCAAGAATTTTCAGGCCATAAAGGCATCTCTGGAATAGGCCATCAAGTGAAATTCCAGTCCTTCTAAACCAATGATCTATGACTAATAGTGTACACCATCAAGTAATACACACATTCTACTATAGCAGCATAAGGGTTTACACTACCTTTTAAATGGTTGCTCCTATGAACCTGACTTCATGTATTGAAGGTTTTTAACAGCTCAGATGAACTCAAGTCTTTTCAATGAAGACAGAGATGTAACTGAGTCAGCTTTATCAGAACCATGAGGACAATATTGCTTACTAGAGTTAAAGAAACAAAATAATTCAAAGAGCTCCACTGTGCAGCTGGAATTCTCGTCATCAGATGCAAGACTTTAATTTCATTGCCTGAATGTGGCAGTAGGCTTTGTAACTTCACACATTGTCAAATGGCAATCTTGGTAAATATTTTATTCATGAAGTTTTCTTAACAGAAATGTTCACAATATTAAGCAATCTAATTGCGTTCAGAAATGGATGCATGCAGTAGCAGCAATGAAAGTTCATACTTGGAAATGAGCTATTTTCACATCAGCCATGCAGCATACTTGTGAAGTATGCACTTGAAACATGAGACAGGTTAAAATACTTTCCCAAAGATGAGAAAGTGGTATCTATACCAACACTGCTTTCCCCTTCTTTGCTGAGACAGTCTTGCTACCTAGCTCAGTTTGGTCCCAAACTCACATTCCTTCTATCTCAGGCTAAATAGAACTTTACACCACCTCTTTGGGTGGATAATTTCCCTAAACATTCTGAAATACCCACATATTTGGGTATTTTCTCCAGTACATAATTATTGGACTTTTTTTTTTTTTAAAAAAAAAACAAGTTCACACTCCGGTTATGTGTCTATTAAAAGTATTCTGGATAGTGTATAAGAAACTGGCTTTCTTATGAGTTTGAATATGAAGTGTTTGTTGAAAGCTTATCCTCTAGCTAGTGGCTGTGGCAAGCCTGGATCAGGGTTGTAACCTCATCCACAGACTGGTTCACGGTTACATTCAGAGCTGAATGTCCTATTAAGAGATGGAGCCCAGAGCAAAAAGTAGCTTAATGGAGCCTGTAAGGTGTCCTTCATCCCTAGCCTTTCCTTTCTCCTTTTTCTTTACTCGTGCCTCTCAACCTCCTGTTTGCCATAAGGTGAGCAACTTCCCTTGACCCCATAATCCTGTTGCCATACTATGCCTTTCTTGTGGGCCAAAGTAATGAACTTAGCTGGCCCTGGCCTGAGACCTCTGATGTCATCAGTCAAAAGAAGTGTTTCCTTCTTAAGCTGATTTTCTGTGGCATTTTGTCACAACACCAAAGAGTGCCTAACATGTCAGCTGTGTTGATATAAAGTCATGGCTTCCTATTAGTATGTAAGCATTCACATCACATGAAGGAGAAGAAGCCATGTGACATGAACAGTAAGTCTGAACCACACAGGCCAAGACACAGACCTGGCTGGGTTGTCATTTCTGTGAGTTCTCTGGAGCCTAAAATGATTGGAATAACTAAAGCTTTCACATTTTCCCATCCTTCCTTGTATTGAGACTCAAAAAAATTTAACTAATGAATGCCTACTGAAGCAAGTTACCCGAGAAGATCATAGGTATACTAAACCACCGCGGCTTTATACATGCCTGTGGGGATGTGAGCAAGCCCATCTGATTGTATTGATAAAATGCTAAAACATTTCCACTGAGCCTCAAACCATAAACCTTGGGAATTGTGTTTTTATGGCTAATTGCAACAGAGCACACGACTAATATTTGGACTGAATTTACATGACTGTCAAAGGATATTCAAACATTTGCACTCATGCTAATGAAGGAAACAGGCATCTGAATGACTAACAAAGCAAAACTTTGAGTCGTTATCAAACCAAGCAAAATATATTTGTCTAATTGGGCTATTCATGTTACACCAGAGAATTAATACAATGAATTTTTTTTCTTCCTTTGGAAGTAAAGAAACACAAGCTGGAATATAGCATTTAATGAGAATCTGCTATTACATACTGACATTGTGCTAGCCTCAGAAATCTTAAAGCTGTTACTTTAGATAAGGTAGACTGAGATATTTCTCATAAACTATGTATTTATTGTCATCTCTACTTCATTATTCTGATTCTCAGAATTCTGATACAAAGATGTATTTCTAAGTATTCTAGTCTTTGGGGGGAGGGACAGCAACAGTCTCCCAGTGAATATGTTGAATTGTTAAAACTGCATTTCTATTTTGTATAAAAATAACCTAAAAGGAGACAGGCATGTGCGGTTGAGGAGCAAGGCATCCAGGTGCATAGCAAGGATTATATTTGCTAAGTTAAAAGGAAGGTGGAAAAAAGCTTATTCACACCATCAGTCTGAGGACAGGGAGAGAAGCAGGGTGGAATTCAAGCTGTGTCATTTATTCCACAGCCATGGAGCTTGTGCCACCATCCCTTCCTCCTCCACTTTACCCTTCCATCTCTTCAGTTTCCGCCCACATGGACTGCTGCTCCCACCTATTCTTCTCCAAGGCAAATAGGAGGGTCAACTGGCAGCCTCAGCTCCCCAGAGACCTGGTAAGCTCCAGTTCTGGAAACCAGCTCACCGAGAATTCTGGCTGCCTTCTGCTGTGCTAACGTGCCTGCAATTCCATAGCTTAAACTCTGTGTGATTACTAGTGTCTAATAGGCTACTAAGATCACCCACAGGAAAATGTTAGCGGAAACTATATTTCAGAATGATTTCTAAATGCTTATTCGCCTCCCCTCCTTTCTTTCTCTCTGAAAAAATCAGGGTAGGATCTCGAGGCTGTTCACTTCTAATGGGATAACGGCAGAGAGCTGTTTACTTCAGAGCTCAGACCAAGCTTTTAGGGAAGCAATTAACAATATATCCATGGCAGGATGGAGATGTACTCTGATGATGCAAGGAATGGGATTTTATTTTCTTGTACCATCCCTCTTCAAACATGAAGGAGGCTCCTGGCACCGTACTCTCCAAGGGCATTGGAGAGGCATGCCTTCAGTTTCAAAGTGCCATACACCAGCTTGCAAGGTGTAACAATAAGATAACAAGACGATTAACCAATGACGATTAACCAATACCACAATGAGTGTTGACATTAGAAAGGGCCCTGAGAGGCTGAGTGTTGGGTACCAGAACGTGGCTGTAGTCTGAACTCTTTTCAGAGCTCTTAAGCTGTGGGTAGAGGAGCTGCTTTCCTAAGCAAAATAAAAAAATGAATGCCATTACTCTGTAGTCACACCGCATCCTTCTTCCCGCTGAGAATGTATTCAGGGTGAGTTAAAACCCTGGGTGTTTCAGGACCAGTTTGAGATGGAAGGGGCAATATTCATCTCTGTCGGTATTTCCCACTTTCTGCTTTTTTCCAGCAAGAACAGAATCCTGCGATTCAAGCACTCATAAACTGCTTATTGCATTTCAACGAGCCATTCATGAATTGTTCAGTATCCAGAAAGATTTATTAAATAATAGCCACACCATTACCATAGAAATGGGCTTACCATTATCACCAGCTTCCAATATTTTCACATGGCAGGTCAAAAGAAAAGAGTATTTTAAGAACTCATGAAAAAGTATGGTTCATGAGTTACCACAAGTTACAGAAAATGAGACTGTCACTCTGGGGTGCAGACTGGCAAGGGGAATTATATCAAGATATGTAAAGCATAAAACTTGAAAGATCACAATTAAAAATAAAATTGCGACTTTGTGGCTTTGATGCTAAAACAACCAATGTAGGAAAATAAAATTAGATTTTTCACTGGTACGTGACCAGCATAGCAACCCTACCCTCAGTCTTTTAAAAACAATTCCAACATTACTCCTTTTGTTTCATCTTGGTTCAAAAACTACACATTCTTTTCAAGTTATATATTGTAGTGACATTTCAAGTGTATTTTAATAAATAAATACTGCCTGAAGATCTGAGAGTGAAGCAGTCCCACTGGTCAGCCTTACAGACCAGGTTATGATAACACACACCTTTAATCCCAGTAGCCACCCTAGTTGCCACAGAAATCGGGTGTGCATGCCTTTAATTTTAGTGGTACATGCCTTTAATCCCAGCCTAGAGAGGAATATAAAACGGGGGGAAACAGCTCTTAAACACAGTCTCATTCTGAAATTCCGGGAGGAAGAATCGCCATTTCAGACTGAGGTCGAGGTAAGAGCCAGTGGCTGGCAATTTTGCTTTTTGAATCTTCAGGTTGAACCCCAGTTTCTGACCCTGAGATTTTATTAATCATTTTCATTTAATCATGCTTAATATATCCTTCACAAAAATCTTGTATTATATGCATATTGCAGAGATATCATTAAAAACAAATAAGTCTTGATCATTCTATTTCTACCTCAGCAGACATAAGCCACCATATTTGTGTTGAACACAGAATTTAAAAATTTAAAGTAAATGCCCATTTATATGAGCAATATAAAATTTCATAAAAATCAATTTTGAATTAATTTAAGTTATTCTACTACTATTGACAAACATCATTCTATTAAATAAGGCAATCTAATAGATTTTAATAGATTTTGAGAGCACTTCAAAAACTTAGGTAGTGAGCTATCAATAGGTTATATTGCAAATACTTTTTACTGCAAATACAAAAATGCAAAGATTGTAGTATTCTAAACATACTATACGTTAGACATGCTGGGAAAGTATTCTAAAGCATCTTGGTTTGACTCTTACCATGAATACCTGCTTCTTACACCATTTTTTGGCACAAATGTGATGGGATGCAAAAGTAAGATTATAGATGGATAAGGAATAATAATTTAACCAAAATTTAAACATTCTTAAGAAGCAGAATCCTGAAAAATAGATAGTAATGCTAGGGTTGAGTAAGAGAAAAAATATATTTCTCTCTAGGCTGGGATTAAAGGCATGTGCCACTGGAATTAAAAGAGGAATAGTAAGATACAGGGACATCACTGTTCCTCATGAGAACCCATGTTTGGTTCAAGAACACATGTCAGTGTTCAAAACTACCTGTAACCTCAATTCCAGAGAAAATCTGTTGCCCTCTTCTGACTCTGAGGAGACTTGAACTCATGTGAATGCAGACACAAACACACAAACACACACACACACACATACACACACATATGTATATGGAGTCATAGCATAAGGGATGATAATGCTTCCCTCAAGAGCCAGGGACCAGCTATGACAAATAATGCTGCTATGAACATAATTGAGTATATGCCCTTGTGATATGATGGAGCATCCTTTGGGTAAATACCTAAAAGTGGTATTGCTGGGTCTTGAGGTAGGTTGTTTTCTAATTTTCTGAGAAATTGCCATACTGATTTCCAAAGCAGCTATACCAGTTTGCACTCCCACCAGCAATGCAGCAGTATTCTCTTTACCCCACAACCTCTCCAGCATAAGCTGTCACCAGTGGTTCTGATCTTCACCATTCTTACAGGTATAAGATAGAATCTCAGAGTTGTTTTGATTTGCATTTCAATGATGGCTAAGGATGTTGAGCATTTCTTTAAGTGTCTTTCAGCCATTTTAGATTCCTCTGTGGAGAAGTTCTCTCTTTAGGTCTGTACCCCACTTTTTATTGGATTATTTGTTCTTTTAATGACCAGTTTCTTGAGTTCTTGTGTATTTCGGAGATCAGTCCTCTGTCCAATGTGGGGTTGAAGATTTTTTCCTATTCTGTGGGCTGCCATTTTGTCTTGTTGAGCATGCTTTTTGCTTTACAGAAGCTTCTCAGTTTCAGGAGGTCCCATTTATTAATTGTTTCTCTCAGTGTCTGTGCTACTGGGGTTATATTTAGGTAGGGTCTCCTGTGCCAATGAGTTCAAGTGTGCTTCCCACTTTCTCTTCTATGAGGTTTAGTGTGGTTGGTTTTATGTTGAGGTCTTTGATCTATTTGGACTTGAGTGTAGTGCATGGCAATAGATATGGATTTTTTTTATTCTTCTAAATGCTGAAAATGTCAAAACCACACAAAGACATTACTAAAAAGGAGTATTACAGAACAATTTTACCCGTGAACTTTGATGCAAAAATATTCAATAAAATACTGGCAAACCAAATCCAAGAACCCATCAGAAAAATAATACACCATGACCAAATAGGCTTTATTCCAGAGTTACAGGGATGGTTTAACATGTGAAAATCTGTCAATGTAATCCACCAAATAAACTGAAAAAAAAAACCACATATCATGTCATTAAATGATGAAAAAGCCTTCGACAAAATGCAACATCCCTTCATGATAAAGGTCTTGGATAGAGCAGGGATATAAGGAATATACCTAAACATAATAAAGGCCAACAGCCAACATCAAACTAAATGAAGAGAAATGCAAAGCACTCCCACGGAAATCAGGAACAAGACAAGGTTGTCCACTCTCTCCAAATCTATTCAATAAAGTAGTTGAGGTTTTAGCTAGAGCAATAAGAAAATAGACGGATATCAATGGGGACTCAAATCGGAAAAGAAGAAGTCAAACTTTCACTATTTGCTGATGGTATGATAGTTTAAATAAGTGACCCCAAAAATTCTACTAAGGAAGTTCTACAACTCATAAACACCTTTAGAAATATAACAGGATACAAGATTATCTCAAAAAATCAGTAGCTCTCCTATATACAAATAATATAGAAGCTGATAAAGAAATCAAGAGAAATATCACCTCTCACATTAGACACAAATAACATAAAATATCTTGGAGTAACTCTAACCAAACAAGTGGAAGACCTGTATGACAAGAATTTTAAATCTTTGAAGAAGGAAATTGAAAAAGACACTAGAAAATGAAAAGATCTCCCATGCTCTTGGATAGGGTATTTTAATATAGTAAAAATGGCAGTCTTACCAAAAGCAATCGACAGATTCAATGCAATGTCCATCAAAATCTCAGCAAAATTCTTCAGACCTTGAAAGACCCGTACTCAACTTCATATGAAAAAAACAAAACCCAGGCTAACCAAAACAATTCTGTACAATAAAGGAACTTCTGGAGGCATCACCATCCCTGACTTCAAACTCTACTACAGAGCTCCAGTGATGACAGGAGGACCAATGGAACGGAATTAAAGATCTGGGTACCAATCCACACACTTATGAATACCTGATGTTTTTGACAAGTTTCTATTTATTATGATATTTTCTGGAACTTCATGAATTAGAAGAATATCTATCCATACTGTATTAATTTTGCTGCTTCATCTTTCTAGCATAGCCAAATCCCACCTCAAGAAAACAACCTCTTAAAAATCCCTGACTCCATTTCTTAGACAAAGCAACAACAACAACAACAACAACAAACCAAGTATAAGAAATACATAGTAAGTTAAATTTGGGTACAAAATCATCTTCTTTCTCATAGGTTGAGAGATTATTTGAAGGTTCAAGCAGGAGTGTAACTACTCTTGTAGTTTTGACCAAATATTGGTACTCTTTTATTAGGAAATACCATCAAGCATGATCAAGCATACATTTATTAGGGACACATATATGAAGCAGAGAGAAATGAAGACTGTATTTGCTTACTAAGCCAGACCCAGTGAATAATCCCTACAGAGGAATGGGGTAACAGATTCTGCAGTCAGATTGCCTTCATATGGAAGGATCCATATATTAAAAGACAGTACCTTAATCATGACTTTTTATGCTCATCTCTCTCTTTGAATTATTTAATATATGAACTAAGATATACATTATTCATTAAAACATTTATTAACAGATTTCTGTATATGTGGAACATTTTCCAGGCAATGAGGACTTAATAATTCACACACACACACACACACACACACACACACACACACACACACACACAAAATGAAGGTTCTTTTGTAACAGCTGGACATATACAGAATAAGTCTGGACAAAGATATTTACAAACTTCATAGATAAAACTCAAAGAAGCAAAGCCTGTATGGTCACTTTAAAAGATGCAATAATAGCATTTGATAAAATTAAATATTTTTTAGTAATAACAATGATTGTATCATCTTACAGTAAAAGAATCTCAGAACAAAAAGTTTTCATTAAGTTTTTTTAATTTAATTTAATTTTTGGTTAGTTGATACACATATATAAAACTACCATCATTGTCAGTAAATAGCAACATAAATTAGTTCATTTTAATATTTCAGTGCATAAAATAGGAAGAAATTCTGTTAACAGTGACTATGTTTTCATAGGTAGTTCTTTCTCTCAAATATAAAGACTTGCAGTTTTCATATAGTCAAGGATTATGATTTTGTGATCATCAGATTTATTGCCTCTATTCTTCAGCAGTTTTGCCCTCTTTTGTTTTCTCCTTCTGGGTGTATGAATCCATACAAGGACTCCTACATGTTGCAAAAAGGATCTAAAAAAATTTATTTCTCATAAGCTGCAGTGAAATCAAAATAAGACCAACACGAATAGCCTTGAGGCTGTCTCTGGAGGTATGGCTGGCTGTGTTCCTGTCTCCTGGCAGCATCCAGAATGAAGAATTTTTTCAGCTCTAGAATTTAACTTTACCTCTACAAGTTCCAAGGATCTCAGGAAAAAAAAAATCTGTTTTCCCTGTCCTCCTTGAGAAGATTAATCGGAGCTATTTTTAAGTTCTGTCTGTGGAACAAAATCCTCTTCCTCTTGGATCTTTTTCCTTTTTTAAAATGATTTTCTCATCTTTGTCTAGAGCTTTTCATTTTCAAACGCACAGTTCTTTTCTTAAAAACTTACATTTTAGGTGTGATGGATAATAAAGAAGATGCAGAGGATGTTATTTATATCTGGGGATACAGCACAGTTGGTAAAGTACTTGCCTAGCGTGCATGAAGGCTCGGGTTCCAGGCCCAACAAAGCACTAATCAGACACATGGTACACATTGTTATCCCTGTACAGAAGAGAGACAGGGGAAGGAGAAGTTCAAGATCACCTCCAGTACACAGAGATAGTTAGGGCCACGAGAAACAAACACCATTCCCTTACACCCAAAGTAGTGAAATAAAGAAGGCTGTAGAGCTGAAGTCTGCCCGAAAGTGTCTAATAATTCTTTTATGATTGCACGCGACTCTTAAAATTCAAGCAGGTGCTATGTGAGTGTAATTTCATTATTACAAAGGGACATTTTTTTTTCTCATTTTGGCTTATTACAATCACGGGTGTAGCACTCTGACTCAATCTGAAATGCTCACAACTGAATTATGAACCTTCATCTTGGTTTCCATCACACACCGACTTCGGAAAATGCTCTTTGCTTTTTACATTTCTGTTTTATTTCTTAAGACTGTACCATATGTGATTTTAACAGTTTGCAAGTGTCTTCACTGCTCCTGGAAGGGTATGGATGTCAGTTCTTCATAGCACTTTCTTTCTTTCTTTCTTTCTTTCTTTCTTTCTTTCTTTCTTTCTTTCTTTCTTTCTTTCTTTCTTTCTTTCTTAAATATGGCACCATAGGTTTATATTTTTGTCTCTGTCCCTGTGGTACTGTTAAAAGCTCTGCTGCTTCAGGACCTATTAGTAGAGGACTTTTGCCCAGGCACAATCTATGCTTCTCATTTCTGCCCTGTGATTAGGATCCTGAATGAAAAAAAATATCCCGAGTAAACTGTGGATTCAGTTACTCTGCGAGTTCTCCTTGCTCAGGATTGTGCTTTCCAAATTCCTATTACCTTAACAGTTATCAGATACCTAAAATATTATCAGCATGATAATATTTATGTATATTATTTTATTATATATGTATTTGTATATAATATTTTATTGTATTTATTAATACAATATTTTTATTTTTGATATTACAATTTGATTACATTTCTCCCTTCCCTTTCTCCATTCGAGCCCTCCCTGTCCTCTTTTCCATTGTTATTGTATGCATATATGTAGTTATGTGTATGTGTATATACATTCTTACATACATAAGCATGCACACAAATACACACACACATACACACAAATGATACATTAAAGTATTAAATGGGCTTCTTTGTGCAGGATTTGTCTTGACTGGTCACACATGTTAGAATCAGGAGTCTATATAAATTTAATTTGTTTTTTAAAAAGCCTATGTATTTGCTAAATTTCTACTTCTATTTTATAGATTTCACAAAACAAGACTTCATCTTATATCAATATTGTTCATCACTACACATCAAAAATTCATTCCACAAGGAACTGTATAGTGGGAACTCAGTAAGCACAAATGCAGAAACGGTCCCCATAAAATACATCCCAGAGAGAAGCATATTCTACCCACTTATTTCCATCTATTTTCAGAAGCAGGGTAAATGAAGACTGAGGACATGCGCTATTTTGGAATTTTTTATTTATTTTCTTAGCATGTATTTAATTATCTATAAGTACTGTATCTGTTTTATGTTGATAACTGGCACATTTGTTGAAGAACCTGTAAGAATTTTAACAGTAGTCAACTATGACTATATCTGTTTGTCAGCATGTCGTTTTCAATAAAAAAAAAACTTTATTAGCTAGACAGAAGATCCACAATTTGTAAAGACTAAATTATTTTGTTCTCATTTCTATCAATTTATCCATTTTGCTTATATTTCAACACAGTTTTGCTTAGGCCATTGGAAAACAGGAAGAATTGTTTTATAATGGCTGTGTCAGACCAGTGGTGCAGTGGCGCGAGAAAAAAAAAAAATGATCCAGTCATTGCGAATGTTTCACTGGATGCGGTGAAACAACAAAAGCCCCATTTAAATTATCTACACTTGAAAAGCTTCAAATCTTAATCAAGATGGGTGATCATGGTAAAAATAATGTCTAGGAGTTCAAAGCCCAATTTTTCCATTTGAAAGCCAATTCCTCTACTGTTTACCGAGGTCGTTCGAAATGTGTGAAGAAGAATTACTTGTCCGTTACAGATGGAGACTCAGAGAGGGACCTAAGTAAGCTTAGGATAAAAGGTGATACTTGATGTAGTATTTTCCTCTGATGTTCTAGAATTCTTACATGTATCTGAACACTAAAAGAAAATATAATTTTGGCTAGGTATCTAGGATTTGCCCACCCAATTTAATTAAAAATTATAGTAAAAATACATGATCCAATAACTGTTAATTTCTACTTCTTTAAGTAATAAATAGCTAATTGGTACTTAAACATTTATTTAAGATTAAATGTTTCTCTGTGAATAACTTGCCATCTAAAATATACTCAATTTTAATAAATATATGCATCATTTGCTAATCCAATCAACTTCTATTTAGAATTTCAATGCTTAAGAATAGAGCCTGTGATAAACAAAACACAAAAAGCAGGTATGTTTCAAATCCTCAAAATTACTTCTCAAAACAATTTTCTATATATTATATACATATATGCATTATGTTTTATTGCTATCCATGCCCCTGTAGTACTACTTTAAAGGTTTCTGTATTTACCAATCTCTCTCTAGAAAATAACATTGAAAATTACCTGAATTCACTAGCTCCAATTATACAGCCTTAGAAGCAAATTAAAAATACTGTTCATATTGTCAATATTTTCAGCACTATGCTGTTTATTTACATGATTTCATGTAACAGCATCCATTCTAATTAATTCATACTTCCCAGAACTCATCCTTGTCTTTACTAATCTAGCATTATGT
This sequence comes from Chionomys nivalis, assembly GCF_950005125.1. Taxonomy (NCBI): domain Eukaryota; kingdom Metazoa; phylum Chordata; class Mammalia; order Rodentia; family Cricetidae; genus Chionomys; species Chionomys nivalis. The sequence goes on from NC_080110.1 coordinate 20,301,246, forward strand.
ATAGTTGTCGGAGCTGCTTGGAAACCATTGATTAGTAGATGCAATATTCAATGCAGAATACTTAAAAGTAATAAGGCTAAACTAACTTTAAACATATTCACTTTTAACCTATATATCTCATTTATCAAAGATTTTTTTTCCCAGATGACCAGTTAAAGCAGGATATTCACTTCTGATCAGCAATTTTGTTCTGGGTAAGGTTAAAAATTACCACTAAATAATGTATAACATCAAGGCCAATGGTTCACTTAAATTTTTTCGGGCATGAAAAACATGGTTATAGGGGAATTGGAAGTAATAACAGTAATTGAAATCTAAACTATGGTCTATTTGTTCAAATAATCATACCCTTCAATGAATAACACAGGAAAATAAAAAGGAACAATAACTAGCTTATGCAGAATAATGAACATAGACAAAATAAAGTAAGCCTAGAACTCAAGAGTAAAATAGTCAACATTCATCAATATCCACATATTCTATTCTAACCACTTAATCTCAAATGCATATCAATGCTAAAAATTCATTTCAATATTTAAAAAAATGCAAATTTAATTCATGACATAGTTTTATCTATAATTTTATCAGGAAATTACCAATAAAGTTTTCTTCCTATGTGCAATTCTTCACTGTATTTCTTTTGAAATTTAGAATGAAATGTATAAATTAAAAAAATATTGATATGTGATTTTAATAAATACTATGCTTATTAATTTTATGTGCTTATAGTTCTCTTAGATTTTACTTAACTAATTGAGTCTCCATTAAAACAATTCTAACAAATTATTTGGGTTCTGCTTTTAGGAGACTATTTACTGACATTACAAAACTCACTGATACGCAAAATCTCCAGGTTTTCTTTTAGTTGTACTGGTATTTAATTTAGCTTCTTGCACATCTAAACAGAATGGATTCTCTCACACCTCCTCATTGTTCAAGTCCTCTATTATTTTGTCATTCAGAAAATTCCCAGTTGTCACATTTCACATGCAGATTCATTGAAGCATTTGGAAAGAATATGAGAAATTACTTCCCATTGAAATGATCTAAGAAAAATTGGATATGGTTCAGAGGCCCATAAATATCACATGAAAGAAATTTTATTTATTTTTTTTTCGAAGTACAAATGAAGCTTAGGATAGATTTAGTAAGTCTCTCCACTGTAGTATAAGATGGGAGACTGTAGATAAAAGAGTGGGAAACTAACCACCTGAATTTATAACAGATAGTAGAAAAAGTGGTTTGTTTGAATAAAAGCACTAGAGATTTAATTGAGTAATAAGAACATTCATGTTCATTAGAATTATTAAATATTTCTATGTAATCCTAAGAGATTTGTTGGAATTTCCACTGTTCATAAATTATCAACTGTAACTTGGAATAGTAATATGAGAAATAAGCAGGAGTGTATTTCATCCATTTTTTTACTTTATCATATATACAGTTGCATTATATATAATATAGTTTAGGATTAAGAACAGGAGAATTATGAATATGATATCTTATTAAATCAATAAGCCCCGATTAACTTTTGGAACCCTGAATCATAACCACAAATGCTTACAAACAGCATTCATTTCTATATATTAGAAATAGCTGAAAAGATAAGTGTCTTAGTCAACAATAAATATACCAAAATAAATATCTATATAATATTAAAAATAGTAAAAAATAAGATATTTAGAAAAAATAGACAATATGTGATGAAGTGTTACTGAAATTATGAAAACATTGAACCAAGAGAAATAAATATGAGAATGAATTAAAATAAAAACTCAACCCAGTGATGTGGGATTACCTTCTAGATGCTTTGAGTATGTTTTATTGCCATTGGTTAATAAAGAAGCTGATTTCAGCCAATGACTTAACAGAATATAGGCAGGCCAGAAAAGATATATAAATATATAGAGAGAGTAGATGGAATCACAGAGAAGCCATGTAACTGCCACCGAAGACAGATGCCAGGTGCCAGATGGAACCTTACCAGTAGGCCACAACCACGTGGCGATGCAGATTAATAGAAATGGGTTAATTTAAGATGTGAGAGTCATTCAATAAGAAGCATTAGCTACTAGTCCAGCAGTGTTGTAATAATACAGTTTCTGTGCGATTATTTGGAGTCTGAGCAGCCGGGAAACAAATAAGCAGCCTCCACCAACAGAATGGCATGCCAATGTGAGGCCACTACATCTATAAAAACCTTAGCTTAAAAAGTAATTCTAAACACACACACACACACACACACACACACACACGAACCACACAGAGTTTAGTGCTGCTTCTTGGTAGTCATATTTTATTTTTCCAAATGGGCTCACAGCGAGCAGAGGTACTGTGACTCTTTTAAGAGAGGTGTAGTAAAAACTGCACAGCTTTTTTAAAGAAGAGCAACTTCCTGGTTTACCAGCACAAATGACTCTGACTCTTTTGGGAGGTCTGGATGTGGCATTTAAATGGGGTTTGTGAGCAGAGTGATATAACTTGCTTAATGGCAACATAGACTCACTGCATGCCTGAAAATAGGGTTGTGAGCATAGCGTGTGCTGAACAGACCTCTGCCATGTTGAACTGGGCAGAGCCAAAAGGCAAAATAACCTTAGTCCTAGTCATGCCGCTTAGCATTTTAAGAAGCAGTCCTTGTCAGAAAAGGACTACAGATATTCAATAAAGACAAATTCAGACAGAAATAAATGTCTGAACAGGTCAGAGTGTTAGATAGATATACATATGCTTGAGAGAGAGTAAAAAGAATATATAATTATAACATAAAAGAGTACAGTTATAGGTTAAAGGAATAAAGATAATAAATATTAAACGTGTAGAAAATGTAATAGAATAAGAAAAATAAGCCATGTAAAGATGGAATTATGTATATTATATATATGAATATTATGTTTTTTCTTTGAATTTTTGACTCTTTTAAATGTAAACAAACATTTATAAACAATTATTTAGGGAATTTGGGTGCAGTTCTCTCCAAACTCCTTCCTGTTTTTGTTGGGTGAAATAATTTTGGGTGTTCACACAGACCTTTCAGGGGCTCTTGTTCCATCAGACCACATTATTCTGAAGGAATCCACAGGTTCCCATCCTCTGTGGAAAGAAAAACAAAGCCTCTTTTCTAAAGCAACATATCCTTAGACTCAAACTCACCACTCTTCTTTACTTCCTGAGTTTGTCAGCTTTGTTATTTCCCAAGTTCTTATAAGCTTGCCTTCATGATGAAATATTTTAATTTCAACAAAGTTCCTTCAAGGAATAAGGACTTTGAATTGGTATATAATAGATTCTCAGAATAAAAACTAATATATATTTAGATTAAATTCAATTGCATATGAATAGAAATTCCCCCCCCCCCCCGGGAAATTTCTTTGCAATTTTACCTAAGCAAAAGAGACAGGTAAGTCTGGTGATATAAAGGATGGTGGATAGAGGAAACAAAAATAAAACTATGAAAGTATGGTTTGAACCAAAATCATATTTGGCGTATCTCTGTACAATACCAACTAGAAGCAATAAAATTAAAAATGGAAAAAATCACACATTCAAAAGATATTTTTCCAACTAAGTGGTCAGTGCTATGAAGATGAATAACCATTCTCAGATATTAGAAGCCAAAGGACTTCCTTGAATGAATTACTCAAAGATATGTTCCAACATAGAGAAAGACAAACACAAGGCAAAGCAAAGACATAAATAAGCATAAAATTAGAGCAAGTGACAAAATCTAGAGTGACAGAATGGTATAGCTACAATAGGAGTAATCAATAAAGAGATGAGAAGGAAAAGTTACTTCAAAATACAGGGAAATGTTACCAAAAATTTTTAAATTTAATAAAGAACAAGTGCTTATATAAAAAGTCTTCAACTCACACAGCTAGGAATCTTAGTTAAAAAGAACTGTCACAGGACTGGAATCTTAATTAAAAAAACAAGACAAATCAATACTTTCTTCTCATTATCTTGTATTGTCAAATATCACAACACCAAAGATAAAGTGTGGTTTGAAAAAAAGGGCCCCATGACAGCAAGAACTTTGGGAGATTTATTTATTTATTTATTTATTTATTTATTTATTTATTTATTTATTTTGTATTAACTAGTGGTATACCCTTATTACCCAGAAACACATCAGAAATATAAGAGTCAGTAAACATTGCTGAATGAAATGCACTCTTTCATAAAAATACTTTAAAAATTCAACAAGTAATGAAGAACAAGTGAATGTGGTTGAATTAGTCAAGATGTCATTTAACATTCAGAGAGACTAATTAGGCCCAGATACATTATAAATGTTTAAAATAAAAAAATCATGTCAGCTATGATGGTTTATTATTCTCAAAACTCGATATATGATGGCATTTTTCAAAGTTTTTATCTGGGACAGTCCCAGTCTTGGTGATTTTCCTATGATGTTTTAAATGAACATTTTAAGAACACGACTTGATAATCAAATTATTAATTTTATTGAATATTTTATAAATTAAATTACTATATAGTACTGCAAACTTTAAAAATTGGAAAATTCCAGATGGGAAATATGTGTGAATATAAGATTTATACAGTGTATCAAATTGGCCATTAATAGAACATTTAAATAAGAAATTTCTCATCTATTATTGTAGTAAAAACTAATCACATGATTAAGTTATAAATTATAAAAAATTAGAGAATTATAATTTTTAATTAAAAATATAAATGTTACAGTAAACTCTGTAGCAGGAACAGGTTTTTCAGTTGTGTTGTGTAATAAATTAAGAAAATGAAATGTTATTCCATTCAAATTCTAGAATATCAAGTATCATGAGGGGAAAAGATAAAGCATTTTTATGAACTTAATCCACATTAATATATGTATATGTTTTCCAAGATCCACTTGTTAGTTTGAAAACCTAAACCTATAGATGATAAAGAGGCAAATATAATCATAGAATCACTTTTGTGCTTTTATGTTAACATCTCTAAGCAGTTGGTCTACAAGTCATCATTTTACAATGTATTTACAGATATCTTGGGGTAGGCATGTGTGAGAAATGCCAAGTTAAGGAAATGAAAGGGAGAATTTGGAAGGAGTTGGGGGAGGGGACGAATGTGATCAAAACACAGTTATGAAGTTCTCAAAGAATAATTAAAAAATATTGACTCTTTGGGAATAAGGTGCTAGAATTTGGACATAGGGTGTTATGCATTGTGTGAATTAATGTTTCCAACTGAGACCAGTCCCCAGACTAAAAACTTTCTAGGAAAATATAAATGGCCAAGATATAAAATAAAATTATTCAGTAGACTATAAGCAATTTAGAACTAGATTAAATGTTGGCAGTTTCCTTGGATTGTTTCTTAATAAATTGCCCTATTATTTTAAATCAAAATACCACACAATATTTAGGAACTACAAATATAGGCAACTTTCTTAGTTAATGTTATGAATCTTGTTTATCACTGATGCAAAAGCCTATCTAAAAGGTATGCAATTAAAGTACATAGACTAATCTCATTTAGAGACACCCAATTATCAATAAAAGACTAAGACTGTAAAAATAGCCTTGACAAGGCAGGGCTATTTGTTATATATCCAAATATTGCTTATTCCACGACCTCATTCATGTAACTCACCCTAGGAAGCAGACGGAAGGAAATGCATCAACAACTGTCTACTCCAACCAGGAATAGGAGATCAAATGCCATCTCAAATTACAGTTCTTTCTCACTCATTTCCCCATGACATAACTGCTTTGTAATCTGCCCTGAGAAGGGTTTTATTGAGTTGAAAAGAGGGTCAACTGAAGCTCATTGAAAACAGCACAGAAGATCCACGTTATTGGCTTCTTAAAATTGTTCATTAATCTAGTCTCTGTTCCCATCTCTGCTTGATCTATCTTTTCTTAAATGTTTTTATTTAATCTGTGAAAATTTCATATTTGCAAGTCCTGTGTTTTGATCATATTAACTCCAGTCCCTTGTAAGACACTTCTCCCCTGTCCCATCTTCCTTCCAGTGACATAGTTTTTTTTTTTTTTAAACCCTGAGTTCAATTGTTGCTGCCAATTGATCTCTCCAAAGCATCTCTGTATTGGATCACAATTTAACTATCTACCATAAACAACATCAAATAATGTATGACATATAGTTAAAATAGAAGGCAACATATGGATAAAAATAAAATCTTCATTTTGGGGGAGTCTCGATGTAAAACCCACTCACTCTGGGATGATGATCAAAACGATTTGAAATTCAGAATGTTGAAAATTTTCCTTGCTCTAAGGAATGTTTCAAACTAATATTTATTTTTACTTAAATTATTTCCATGTCAGTTTTGCAGGATGGATTCTATTCATTTTAAAATACGTCAATGACATTTATCTGAGGAATTTAAGAATAAATATAAAGTTCACGCTATGCAAATACTTTATATCTGGGAAGGCTAAAGCCATAAACTTTCTGCTGAGATTACTTTAGTCCCAACAGTTCAGAGTCTAAAAGAAAGCCAAGGAACGAAAAGACTGAGCTGAAACACATATGAAAAAGGTCACTTAGGAGCTTTTGATGCAGAGATTTTCTAGGAGGCCGTGGCTCTGAAGTCTCCCGTTTGGCTAACTGACAAATTGATAAGTTATTGTTAACCACTGCAGAGGAAAGATACTGCTTCTAACCGAGGAAGTTATCATGGAGAATTTGCTATTTCTCTCTCTCTCTCTCTCTCTCTCTCTCTCTCTCTCTCTCTCTTTCTCTCTCTCTCTCATCATTTATTCATTCAGATAATAATTTCTCCTCCAGTAGAGTTTAAATATTAACAAACATCCACAGATAAGGAAGATGAATATGGCTTGAATATATAAAAAGTCAAGATGAGGGGGACTGGTAGCTAGTTTAGGACATACAAATATTTTATAGCAACAGTAATCAGCATGAGTTTACTTTATTAGACTGTATGTAGAGTGTGAAGGAAGGAGTTCTTATCCTCAAATAACTACAGAACTAATCATGGGACTAAATACACGGTCTTCTATGTCAAAAACATGCTAGGATGTGGTAGCCTTGTGATACCCCACCTGAAATAGGGTCGATTGATGTTGACTCACACACAGACAGATGAATTACCTTTCTACTTAGTTAACTGCTCTTGTAAAACATCTAGATTTGGGTTTGGGAATTTCTGATGCTATGTTTACTTTTTGGTCTTTGTGTCCCAGGATCTCAGAAGCTAACTTGCATGCAAGCATAGATTTTCTTTTATCTTTTCCTTGAATTGGTAATCTATTTTCTTCTATCAGTGTTCACATTTCCATAACCTGATAGAGAGGTCTTTGAAATTCAGTGTTATAAATAAATGCACTGAGCCAGGAGACACTTCTTACCTCTTACTCTTTCTCTATTCCCAAGTCACCGACTTACTTAGACCTTGCAATAACCTACGCACTTAATGATCCCTCAAGAGGTTTCTCTCTATCAATCCCCTTAACACTACTTCCCTAGCTCTGTGCATAATTGTTTTTAACTTACTCTGTCCAATATTTAATATTTCTTCCTTTCATTTTATTGCTATGGAATATAATTATATTCTTTATGGGATTTTAAATTGCCTTTCTAAATTGATTTTTCACCAACAATATTCTCCATAGTAAAACAGGCAAAAAACAGGGAATATGGCAAAAGAGGGCTAAATATTGATCACTCATAAAATATGCTACACGAAGAGAAAGAGCAGTATCATATTAACATCAGTTATAATTTCACAGTGTAATATGGTCTTATATAAAGGTCCCTAATGAAGACTTCTTTTACTTATTATGTAAAATGCTACTATTCAATTTATCTATCTACAGCAAACATCTTTAAACCTTGGTAGATATCAAAAAAAATAACATTTCAAGGGATTGTGCATGGGTTTCAAGGCTTGAAGGAAAAGGGGAAATAAAAGCACCCTTATCCTTGCTTACTTCCTGTGGGGTCTTCCTCGATCATGTTATAAAGATTTAGAAATCAGGAAAGCACAGAAGGTTTACAAAGCTGAGGAGGCAGATGTCAGAGATGCTGCAGAGGTGGACAGAATTTGCCGGGCAGGAGACCAAGAGAAAAATGTGCACACCGAGAGATGCTGATAAAACTGAATGTAGCTGCCAGAACAGCCTTACTCGAGCACTGACTACACACACGCGTGCGAGCACGCACACACACACACACAGTGGTGGGGGAGGGAGAAAAACATTATAATAAGCACACATTAATCATCTGAGGGTGACTGATAGGCACAAATACAGAAAATGTGATGTTCTTCAGGAATGATACCTTTCACATATTCCCATAGCATATCCATCAAACTATGTAGACTGTGATTTGAAGATGCTAGAAGTGTGCAGATTTAGCAGAATATGGACCAAAATACACATGGCAGTTAGCAGACCTCAATTGTCATGATGGCCTGGTTGGTTACTTTATCTCAAATACTTTCAATTATTATAAATATGTCCAGGGTGTTAAATAAAAGCTAGTATAAATACACGCATATGCTTTCATCAGAGAAATGGAGAAGTATAAAGAAAAATAACAAAAAATAATTCGAAAAGATACAATAGCCAACAATTTTAATAACTAGCAAAATGACAGCATATTAGAGGTGAAAGAATGAAAAAATTAATAACTTACAAGTAAGCAACTAAAATTAATTCTATCAGAAAATCATGAGAATGACTCCCAAAGGCATATAGATTTGAATTCTTGGTTGCCAGGGAATGGCACTGTTTGAATGGATTAGGAGGTGTGGCCTTGTTAGAGAAGATGTGACTGTGTTAGAGGAAGTGTCATTGGGGTAAGTTTTAAGAGCCCAAGTCAGGCCCAGTGTCTCTCTCTTCCTGCTGCCTGGGAGTCTGGATATAGAACTCTGAACGACTTCTCCAGTCCCATTTCTGCCAGTATGCCAGTATGATTCCCACAATGATGATAATGGATTGACTCTCTGAAACTGTAAGCAAGCAAGACTTTATCAAATTTTTTTTTTAATGAGGTTTGCCTTGGTCATTGCGTCTGTTCACAGTTACACTGTGTCAAGACACAAGACAGTCACTATTTCACATTATAATTGAAGCAAGATTTTAAAGTCAAACCCAGATCCTGATCTCCTCTAATTGTGTAGTCTTCCTAGCTAGCTTGATCTGTGAATCACATGCCTGTCTTCCAAGGCTAGAACGGCAGGTTGTCTGCTTAACCATCCAAATTCAAGATCTAAACTGTAATCTTGATGCTTTAACCACTGAGACATCTCTTCACCCCAACTGAAGACATTATTTCAAGAAATGTACATAAGCAACATTTTGAGGGAGTAATCCCAGTGATTTCGACTTTGCCTGAATTGTACTCTGTTTAAAAACTGTATGAAATAGTACAATAATCAATGTTAGGAGAAAACCAGCACAAAGAAAAAACACTGAACAGAAGTCATCGAAAAGCTTTTTGTTAAAATGAAAGACCCATTTGCATAAAGCATAGTCAGTATCATTATTCACCAAAGACAAGGCAAAGGTATTAGAAAGGCTTAAACTTAAGGTGGCACAAAATTTGGAGTTGATGGTTGTGTAGAGCTAAGAGGCTAACGTTGAACTGTAACTCCTAAGTGGATCTCTATGTAAGATATGAGGCTTTTTCCTAGAGGAACAGACTATTCTAGAAACAGGCATTGGTTATGGTTGTCTCGTATAATTTTGTTAATGCATTATATGGATTTTATCATTTTGTGCTTTATGGATTTTGTCAAAATTAAGATAAAACACTACACATATCAAAAGTTGCCATAGCAATGTGGTTTAAAAGAACATTCATGCATTTCAAATGAAAAATAACAGGTACAAACACAGTAGAGAACAGTTTGTCAGTGGTTTTTCATTGTTAATAATTGTAATAGTCAAAGCTTGGAGACAATTCAAACATCATTTGTCAAAAGAGTGAATAAATGGCACTTTATGTTAATACCCTTTCAAACCCAGGAAAGCTGAACTATGATATATGCAACAAAATATATACATGTCAAAAATATTTCAGTGAAATAAACTAAAATAAAGGAAAACGTGCATGTCCTATACATAGCCACTGATGCAGGATGAAAAAATGGGTGGGATCTTCCAGATTGGAGTAAGAGGATATGAGAATTGAGTTCAAGAAGTAGAAAACAGAATGGGGGCCACATAAACAGGATGGGGGAGGTAATGAATCTACACCTGTGATTCTCAACCTTCCTCAAACTGCAACTGTTTTATATAGTTCCTCATGTTGCAATGACTCCAAGTATAAAATTATTTGTTACTTCATAACTGTAATTTTTGCTACAGTTAATGGTTATAATGTGAATAGTCAATATCTGATGTCATGGGGGTTGCAGCCTACAGGTTGAGAATGACTGGTCTAGACAGTAGGTATCAAAACTCAGGTATGAGAACCAGGTTTCAGTGCCCAAGAGCACAGTAAGGCTAATGCTATCACAAGAAACCATTATACAACTTCTAAATTACAACAAGAGTTGGATTTAAACCCTTGCATTAAATGAAATGCTAATTACCAACTTTTGTTTATTATATGCTGTATACTAGTATTGAATATACAGTAGTCCATAAATATGTACATATATGACAAATAAAACATTTTTAAAGAAAACTTTATATACAGACATTAGATTAAAAGTTTATGGTCAAATTATAAAAATCTACATTCTTCATTGAAGGTTAGGGATAAAAACAATTTCTTGTGCTTTTAGCTACTGAGATTGTTAACTATAAATGAGATTGGTTTGTATTTACCAGATCAATGATATTCATATATTAGTAGCTGATATAATTTCCTGAGCTACTCTAAATAGATTTGAATCCTAAGATCATGTTTTAATGAATATAACCAAAACATTCACATAAAGGCAACATCATCTATGGTAATAACAATCAAAAAATAGAAATGATTCCTTTACTTGGCAGAGGTAAATGTAAACTTCAAACAATGATGCAAAAAATAATTCTCAATATTCAATGTGTTAGAAAATTTGTCATAAATACACCAAATGATTATTCAGAAAAGACTGATAATAAGAAAGCAATGCAATAACCTATGAGAACATAACAAATAGTCCATATATATATATATATCAACATCATGAGTTATACACATAAAAGAAGTATTATCTCTAGTATACAAACACCACACAGCCAATGGTATATGAACCTAAAAATAGCACTAATGGAATAGGGGTGGAAAATAGTTCAGCTACTATGGAAATCAGTATGTGTGTTTCTCAATAAACTAAAAGAAGAACTACCATCTGACGAAGTTATTAAACTACGGGGTGTTTACCCAAAGGCACCCAAGTCCATGGATTGCAGAGATGCCTATACATCAGGGTTTTCTGCAGTGCCATTCACAATAGCTAAGCTATGGAATCAACCTGAGAGGTTAAGATCAGAGAATGGACAAAGAAAGTGTATGTGCACACAATGGGATTTTATTCAGCCATAAAGAACAAAAAAATAGACTCATGTGGAAATTGATAAAACAGAAAGTTATTGTATCAAAGGAATTGCTAATATGAGAAAGATAATTATGTTTCCTTTTATTCATAGGTCCTGGATTTTATATAGATACAGAAAATTATGTATGCATAGACACCATTAAAGAAAAAAACAAATTGTCTAAAGAAACAAAGGGGACTGATGGGAGTAGGGTGGGAGGAAAACTCTTGTAGATATGATCAAAATATATTACATGATTGAATGATAGTCCCTATGAAACAGTATTATATATAATAAATATTCATAAGAAATAAATGGGATGATGTGGAAATGCAAATAAGGAATAATTCACATAAACACTAATCAAATAAGTCCAAGTAGAGTAAAAATAAGGCACCATTTTCATTAAGAAATTAAGAAGGGTATCAATACATGCATGTGAAATATTTATGATAGAGGGATAATAATGCCAGTCATGATGTAACTTGTAGTATTGATTTTAATATGTTAACCTTACTTTTTGAAAGTATTTAAAAGTACTAATAGAGTTTACTTAAAACTATAGTCCCAGAGGACATTGCTAAAAATTTATAAATAATTATAAAACTACGAACAACCTAAATGCCCTATGATAGAAGACCTGTTAAGTTAATTAGGGCTTACTAGCTCAATGCATCTTGACACAAATATGATAATTATGCTTACAATCAGATATTGTGAACTATGCTTGCCACCTTGAAATTAAAACAGTGTATTAAAGTTGACTTTTATTTTATGATAGATTAAATGTTATACAGACATGAAACTACATAGACTAAGCAGAGAACAGTGACTAAAAATATATATAGTATATTCTTAATTGTGTTATCTTAGTGATAATCTAATTTAATTATTTATATCAAATTATCACTACTCTCTAATAATTATGCCTCCTATAAAGTCATATACACATATTGTGCATATTTCTCCCTATCCTAAACCATCATTATGACTAGAATTAGTTCATCTATTTATTTCTTTCTTTCAAAAATATGATTTGTTTTTATTTGTTCTCCTTCACTTGAACCCTTGTTTATGGTATAGTTCTAAATTAGATGTCCGCAACAAAGTCAGCTTTGAACCTCTGACTCTTTTTTTATACATACTTTGAAGGTTCAGAGTACTTAATTAACTTTACATTGTCTATGGGTTTTGAAAATCAAAGGCAGAAATAAACAATTATGAAAGATCATCTGGCTGACGAAGTTGAAAGTATTTTTCTAAACCATTACAGAAAAATTTCTTCCTTCTTATTAAGACTATATATATATTGGGATGTACATACAAAATGTTTACTACATATGTTTTACTTAAGGAGATACTAAGTTTCTCCATCCTGCAGTTTAAAAATAAAGATGAATAACTGGGAGAGGAGAAATGCCTTAAAAGGCCTCTATTATAAGCAGGGTACCATACAAATGTCTTCATATGTATTTCATACTGTCATCGTAACACTGATATTAGTCCATTAAACAATTTGGAATGAATGTGATTGGAGAGGTAAATTAACTAAGATTGCCAGTGGGGGCAGTGACTTTGATGCCAGTCTCGCTCATCAATAACTCCCACTACAGTTATCTTGTTATCAAACTCTATATATTACTCACTCCTAAAAATTCCAACACTACTTTTGTTTCAAAGATTCTCCAGCTTATGTTTCCTTGGGTATATTTCAGTTGCAAGTCTCTGGGGCAGCCTAGTACATGCTTCTTTCTATGTCATAGTACTCTATAGGATTGCAGCTATACTATTGGTAATGCAATCAATTAAGAATATTGCTTGCTTTACTGGATAATTAGGATTACGAGACAACATAGACTACTAAAATATTACTATTTTACAAATTAATCTGAAGATTGATGCAGTCATAGCAAGCAGCCAGCAAGCTTTTACTAAGAGAATATCAAATTTGTTCTAAAATGCATTTTTCATTTAATTCATTAATCTATCTATTTTTTAATACTAGGTCTTGCTAATGTTGCAGACTGGCCTTGAATTTATATGAAAATTTCTGCCTTAGCCTATCAAATACAAGGATCACAGGCATGTACCACCATATCTGGCTGATTATAAAAAATTATATCAATTTAATTAATTTGGGATAGTTGACAAACTGCCAGAGAAGAACGAAGTTGGCAGATTCATAGCATGATACTCTAATGGTTAAGAAAAGGCATTAGACGTTGGTCAAAATTCAGACTTTCAGTGTGCAAACAGTTTATTTTATTCTACACCAATGCTTTAAAACCCACTTATGGTATTGGATGATCCCAGGATGGAATGTCAAATGGTACAAAAGAATGTAAGTAAATTATAAGTATCTGAAACAACCTTCTTGGATGCGAGTAGAAAATGATTGGAGTAAGAATACTAGTGAATGTAGCTACACATTAGCAGTGCCCTCTAATAAATTATTCTCCTGGGAGATAGGCTAGCAATTCAGAAACCACTGTCCACAGGCATAGCTACTGAACAGTTAAGAAAACAGAAAAGAATGGTTGGGATGTTTCTCCAGGTAGGTTATTCATAAGCAAACAAGAAAATTAAAACAACCCACATGGTAGCTAATTTGAAAGGGAGGGAGTAGTTTTAACTTAGAGTTACCTTGACACAGATTAGATAGATATAGGTGATTCCATATACAATCATCTGGAGATCTATGCATAGGTTCTTGCACACACATCCTTCTCCTCTCTACCAGTCAAGGGGACCCAGAATCAAAGACACTTTAACAAAAACAGGCTTCTCTGGCACTCAGAATTAAGACCCAGCAGAAGGAAATGAACTAGTTAGAGAAGCAGGATAGACAATGACTTTGGCACATCTTGTAATTCATAAAAGGAAATTCCACAGTTACACAGACATGTTTGAAAAGATTTGGGTTTTACAGAAAGAAGATCCAGTAGCCAAACATGAAAACCTCAGGAACAAGGTATACTAATAGTATTAGATTATAAATCCAATAACATGTCTTACCAGGTCTATAAATAAATGTTGGATAATAGAGAAAAATATTCAAATAATCTATGGAGCTACTATGCTCCTAAGTTGCAAGATAACTTTTCAATATCTTTTAGTCTTCTTGTGTTGCTAGATCAGGAAATTTATGCAAAATAAAAGCATGTTGCTTACCGAAATTCCCAAGGATGAATCAAGGAAACTGTCAACAAAGTTCTTCCTTACAGAAAGAGTTCTTTGTTCCCGTGGAGAAGGGGATGAAAAGGAGAAGGAAGAATACATTCTTTCAAATCCTTCAAAAAGATATTGTATCTTTTTTTTCCAGGCAGGTGAGCGCTTGTGATTTAATCACTTCCCAAAGGCCCCATCTGGTGATACTACCACCTGTTGATCACGTGCCCACACATGAACACTGATTGACCAGAGAGCCACACTCAAACACTAACAACACTGTTTGGGAGGGGACTGCAAATAATAACTCCCATATGAACATTTTGGTAAAAAAAAAATATGGGGGGTAGGGGCCCAAAGAGCAAGACATATTTAAAGAAACCTAACAAGCATGGCACTTCAAGCCACGTTACCAAGGCAAGTAAAGAAGGTAGAGGGAATGATGGCCTCATAGTGGCCAGACCTATGTATACGTTACAGGTCATGACCAATGTGCTTTAAAGATTCAGGCAAAATTAAAATGTTATAAGTTGAGTTTAAAAAAGAGAGAGTATTTTATAGTAGTAAAATGTAATCTCAGAAGAAATGAGGAAAGTTGGAGGGAGATGTACCTGTGAAGAGAGACACTACAGATATTGATGGTTGAGAAAACAAGATAAGACTGATGGGTATAATTCAGGAGCTGGACAACTAAAAGAATGGATACCATCCTATCAATTCTAGAAAGGAATATAGATGTGTTGACATCCTGATTTTGGTTTAGTGAGACCAATGTGGGAAGAGTGGCTTCAAAATTATAAGATACTTCGTTTAAGCTGCTAACTATGATAACTTGCTGTAGAAAATGGATACAAGGTACATCCACTGAGAAATATTATGCTGATATTGATATTTTGTGATCGGAGTGGCACCTGACCTCTACAGTCTCCTCCCAAATCCACAAGACTCTAGTCTAACTCTAGTTAAATTCTAGCCCTGTTTCTTTCTTTTGAAATTTCTTGATCACTTTGACTTTGATCTTCAGCCAGCTCTTCATTACAGAAGTCTTTCACGTTTGTGGTCTGACTTCAGAGCTGCTCATCTTTCTCAACTTTACCTCCAACGCGAAACTGTATCTTTCCATTTTCTTTGGACTTTCTTTTTGATCTGATTATTTTTTTCCTTTACCATGATACTTAATTCATTTGATCTTGTATAACTCCTGTCAGAAGCAAATACTAACACTGACTGTTCAGTAATCATAACGGAGCCTGTCATCTTATTTTCTCTCTCCATAATTCTTGCCAGTATGAATTTTTAATCCCTCAAATCTTCTTGGGTATCTTTTCATATAACATAGCTAAATTTCCTTTTCCATTCTGTTACACTTAATTACACCTGAATAAGGGGGCCTCTTTGGAGGTCTCTTCAATGGTGGTCTTCAAAATGTTATGGGCACTTATAATAATGGTTATATCATATGCTTGCTATATCTATCACACAAAGAAAATGGTCAGATAGTTGTCTAGAATTGCTGATTTGGCTGTATATTTTCCTATTCTATGCCAGACAATTTTTCAATGCCTTACATGAGTTAAACCATTTGTTCATCACAAGAGTTCATGTGGGCACATATTATTGTTACCATTTTCAGATAGGGAAAGATGCTGAGAGGCAAGAGATCAGTTAAACTTGTGTATTAAAGACAAGTTTGAACATGAAACTACTGATGCCTGGTTTTCTATCAGCAACATCTCAAATATACCAACTAGTGTGTTTTCTTCCTTATCACTCCACTATTAATACAAATCTAGGTGCATTTCAATAGGACAGAGGATGGTATGGTTTGTAGGCATAGGAGGAAATTATTGTGTTATTTTTTAATTTTTAGCAAAGCTTGATACTCCATACATTCTTTTCCTGTGAACTCAAAAAGCTATTGACTCATCTGTTTCAGAGTTGCACAAGTGAAGTAGCAGAACATAGTCTAGAAGTCTCTTATACCCCTGCAGAGGCACATGGCTAACCAGAGGTGACAGTGGCTTTTCTGGCAAAGGAGTTATCTGTGAAACCCTGGCTTTCTAGAGTCTTAGATCTCTTTTACTTGACAGTGACCTGATGGTTAAAGTAGGATTATGAATGTCTCATCAGTTCAAAGTGACAGGCCCACAGCATTTGTGGGGTTGCTGAACAACCCACATGTCACAGGCTGAAGCACACTAGTCATAGAATAAATTTCCCAGAATTTGCTCTCTACATGATTCCTAGGGGAAAAGGTAGAAACTCATAAAACTACTGAAAAAAAAAAGTTTAAACATGTGAAAAGACTCTTACACCACGATTTTTTGGGGGGAGGGTATTTTTTTTTTCAGTTCTGGAGACTAATTCCAGGGTTTGTGTAGGATGGGCAAGAGCTCATTACTGAATCACATCCTAGTTCTTAAAATAACCTTAGTAAAAGCCTGGTATAGATCTCCTATCTATCTATCTATCTATCTATCTATCTATCTATCTATCTATCTATCTATCTACCAACCATCTATCTATGTATATGCAACCATGTTAAGTGTGTATATTGCATACTGCCAATGTTTTCTCTCCATCAACATTCAGCACATGCAAGTTTCTCATTGTTTTTTCCAAATAAGAACTTTCTGACAACTTTTATCTACACACTCACTGACATAATTTCTTGAAACATAACTTTAAAATACACATTTTTAAACTTTAATTTCGTAAATGGCATTGTCATTTGTAGTTACAGTAGTTGTATTATTTCAGTAACTTCTTTTACAAGTCTTTTAGTCTATTAGAAATATTAGTTACAATCTATTAACCTTAGTAAACGTTCATCATGTAGATGATATCTTTGCTTGGGAACTACTGCTCCACATAACATGAAGTAACAACATAGTGCCTAGCGTGATCCCGCAACAAACATATCTAAAAAATTTCAGCAGCATCTCAGAAGTATGTTTTTAATGCATGCTACAGAGTCATTTTGTTCATGCTATGGGTCTTAAAATCAATTTTCTTGGTGGATATATATAGTTTATTTATTGGTTAATCATGGCTCTCAAACTTTTGGGTACAACAGAAATATCTTTGTTACTCTTTCAAGACCTACAAAAGTTGAGGTGGCTGGATTATAAATTGAAAACCACAATGGTTGATCTTTGGCATTTGACCTCTAAAGTCCAGTATCTTGATAGACATTGTGTGTGTGTGTGTGTGAGAAAGAGAGAGATGTATATTTAAATTATCTATATTGTCAACAATGTTGTGCTTTATGGACTATCACTTTCTTTATACCTTTTGGTAAAAGAACGAGTTTATCAAATACCACCTGGTATAGTTTAGTTTTGCTTCTTGATGTGATGGGTATTTTATCGGACTAAATCAGCTGAAAGGAGAAGGGCTAGCTTTGACTCACTCTCTGGTGGGGTACTCGTCATCATGGTGCAGAAAGTATGGTAACTCAGGCACGAAACAGCTTCTTCTGCAATCAGGAAGCAGAAAGAGATGAATGCCGGTACTAAGATAGCTAGCCTTTTTTTTTCTCTCTCTCTTTTTATTCAGCTCTGGAACCCCGCCCTTCATGTGGTGCTGCCAACATGTTAAATCTCAGGAATTTTCTTTAGAGATGCACTCACAGGTTCTTCCAAATCCACTTTAGCTGATGACAAAGATTAGCCTTCACACAATGAGAGCTCCCAGAAGTACCATGCTAAGGGAGAAAACTTTTATTGTGCGAGCTTGGGCAAAACACTTGGATAGTTAATCGCCTCGCTCCAACACCTGGAAGGAAAGTGTCTGACAAAACTAATAGGGGAAGTTCTTTATTCAAATTATTACTCTACTGCCTAAATTGATGACAACATGTAATTTTCTTTCTTGTAGCCCTCACTATAATTTGCTTCATTTAGTTTGTGGAAGGGAAAGTTATATTTTTTTCTGCAATCACTGTAGGACAATCAGGAGCTATTTTCCTGGGTTAAGCATCGTAAAATGTCAAGCAAAAGGTGGTGTTCTAGACAAGAAGAAAGCAAACGGTTAATTTTAAGTTTGATCATCTTTCCTTGTGACCACTGGGGCAATCTTGCTCAGAACATACAGAGTACACAAAACACACTCCTCCCACACACGCCAACCTGCCACACATCTTGCTCTTTAAATGTTCCAGTCCCTAAAATAGATTTCTAAAGATCAGCCTTTGAATTCAGGATTCACAGCCCAACTTTTCTCGTAGGAAAGAGATATTTTTCTGAAACAAGAAAGTTCACTCTATTCCATCAGCACTGTTATGTTATCTTGAATTTGTTTCTTTGGTCTAAGCTCCAAGGTTTCTTAAAGAAATAAGTCCAGCTGATATTCCATAAGGATCAGCATGGTTTCTGAGGCTGTGGGAGTCTCAAGGACAAGAGCATATCTTTCACTTAGGAATCCGGCTATATAATCTCTGTTTGGAGCCCATGGATCATCTCCACCGTTCATAGGGCAGCTTTAGCTTTGGCACCATCTAGTTCCTCTACCTCATTCCTGCGTTTGCAGGTCCCTATGGGCTCCACTTTGCTTTATCATTTTCTGAGCTATTTGCAGTCGATGTCTTCCCTTCTGATAGCCATCTATAGACTGCCTACTTCCTCAGATAGCCCTACAGGTCAGGAAAGGTATTTGTCAGGATGCTTTTCTGCCCTTCAGGTTAGGGTATGAGACAGCCCATGTAGTTCTAGGATTCTTTTAGATACAGAACATATTTTAATATATTTCTCTCCCTCCACTAACTTATATAAGGACAGAAAGTATGTTTAATTCACTTTAGAATTTCCAGGAAAAGGCTTATAGTTTCTTCTTAACAATATTGTAATTAATAATTATAGACTAATATAATTAATGGACATTTAAAAAAATCTAAGTAAGATTCATGAGAAATATTATTTGACAGTATGTATTGCATGCAAAATTGGATTAATAAAGACTAAGATTGTCAAGCTACTGGGGAATAAAAATCACATGTAGTATGCTGTCAAAAAGCAAATAATTGAACAGTTTTACTGGCAGAAAATTTTTGATGCCAAAAAGTTTTTTTTATTTGTTTTAGGAATAATTTAACATACAAAAGTATAGCTAGGGTTATATAGTATAGATATTATTATTTAAATCATTGAATATACTGTATATACTGTATTTTGGGGGGGTAAGTAACATTACATATATATTTCTTATATTTCTAAAATGAAAATTTTATATTTTTAAATTTTGTGTTCATAAGTTTTATATTCCCAAGATAGGATATTCTTAGCTCTCAGGGATCACATTGTAAATATTACTGAGTGAGTGAATGGGAAAACCAAGAATGAGTAGACATGTTTATTTATTTCATTTTTAACATCTGAGTGTAGATAAAAACCAGTAATCAAAACAGATAACTAATGATAATGATAATTAATTAATTAAAATATTATAGGTTAAATTCATTTTCAGATATAAAACTGAACAATTTTAATTAGTTATACTAATGTCTTCTTGGCTAAAAAAGAAGAAAATATATGTATTCATGACAACCTTATCTGACTCTATATACCCATCTATCTCTCTGTCTGTCTGTCTATCTATCTATCTATCTATCTATCTATCTATCTATCTATCTATCCATCCATCCATCTATCCATCCATCCAGCTATATTCATCTGTAAACAGTGATAAGCTTAAACACCATTTCTTACATTTAGCAAGTTCTCAGTTGCTACTGATCTCTCTGCTCCAGTCTATTACTCCATGAATCATCTTGCTTCTGCTGGTTTATATAAGATCTCCCTCCAGCAATTGGAAATAATCTCCCATCATCCCCTAAATGGACTGTGACTACACATATACATTGGGATTGTTAACACACAGCTCCACAGATGACAAGTTCATCATCTAGGCTGTAATACAGATCCTTTTGCCTGCAGTCTAATAAATTCCATCAATTTCTAAACACAGTATCACAAATTTCATCCTGTGTTTCTTCATCAAATTTCTTTGTCATTTACTAGTCTGATCCGCTTTGAAATGAAAGTACAGTACCAGTAACTAGGTTTTTGTTTCTAGAAGAGTGCTTAAGTAATACATCACCATTTGCTGAGAATATTAGACATTCAGCAGAAAAATGGTTTGTGTGTACTACCAAATCCAGGTTTATTTTTTCAAGGGGTATTTTGGTTTATGCAGTTTTAGGTTAGGTTTGCTAATGCTATTTTGAGAATTTCTGCATTTACGTTGTTGAGTAATACCCATAATTTTCCTTTTGATTATTTCCTTACGCAACTTTGTACTAAGGTGGCTGAGAACATATGTTATTCCAGAAAAAGTTCTTTCTGTTTCTGTATGCATGAGGAGAATATAGAGTGAGTTCTGGCCCTTTCCTTTCTTAAGGTTTTATGAAATCAGTTGGTGAAATCACTTTGGCACAATGCTTCGGGAGAGGATATTAATTATAGATAAAATTTCTTCAGTTTATGCAGATCTAGCTAAATTACCTCTGGCTCTTGTGAGTTATCTTGTGTTTCTTGGGTAGTTAATACATTTCATAGAGGTTATGATATTTGCACATATTGGGGGCATGATTTTATTGTCCCTTTATGTTCATGAGCTTAGTAATCATCTCTCATTTTCAATCTAAGGATTCATATTTTACTTCCTTTTCTGTCCTTTCCTTTCCTGCTCTGCCTCTGCCTGCCTTGTTCTGTCCTGTCTTAGTTTCTCTAGAGGTTTATTATTATTCTTTTTTTCAAGGAATCAGTTTGGCTTCCCTGGATGCTTGCCCCATCCATCCATCCATCCATCCATCCATCCATCCATCCACCCACTCATCTCTGTCTCTAACTAATCATCTATCTACTTATCTATCAACTATCTGTCAAATACCTAATTATCTATCATCTAAAACATATCTTTTAATAGATTTCTACATGGATTTCTGCTCTTATTTCCTTATTTTAATTTCTTGGCTTACCATTTTTTTCCTATGGCTTTCTAAGTTTAAAATGAAGAAGGAAAATTTCTCTTTTGTCTCATACATGAAGATAGTACTATGAAACTCCCTGAAATCTCTCTCCAACATACTGATTTTATATTTATCTTAAGAGTGTTTAAAACATTTTATAATATCTTTAGAATCTTGGCACTGAGAAGTGATTTCAGAGAACTGGCCGTGTTAGACAAGGGTTCTATCACTTAGCGATAACAGTCCAGTTTCTGGCTCAATAAGGAAGACTTTTGCTGCTGCACAGCTAGACAGAGAGAAGTAGACTAGAAAGTCAATGAGGCCATCCTCCATAGTAATACACAGTTTTTAAAACCAATAACTAAAAGTGCAAGACTTTAATTACTGGTCAAATTAATTAAAAAAGAGAGCTGCATCTGAGCCATTTCTCTAGGTCTGGGTAGCTATATGACATTTAAATTTATCTGAAAGATGATAATATTACTGTCTATCCAGACGTATCTGGCAAAAATAAAGACATAAAACATCCCCTCTTTTCTTCCAAGAGTGGTCTGTTCTGCGGTGGTCCTTTTGAGCCCAACTCACTTTCACCCTTGAGAGTTGCCTCTTTCACATGTAACAAATTCTGCACATTACGCTATGCTCTGGGTATCTCATTAAAATTCTTTCCAAAGAAATTACAAGGTAGGAATCTGAAGGGAATCTGTAGGGAGACCATAGTGTGTACCATAACCATGTAGCTGAGGCTGGCCATAGACTTACTAGACAGCCTAAGCTAGCCTAAAATTTGCAATGCTCCTGGGCCTGACTTTCTAGTGTTGGGATTACAAGCATGTTCCACCATCTCTATCTTGATAGTCTATTATCATGAATAGGCTAAGAAGAATACTGTTTAACTTCTAAATATTGGTGGATTTTCCACTTTTATTTTTGCTATTGATATCTAATAGAGTCTGCTGTGGTCTGAGAATATATTTTATGCAAATTTACTATTTTAACTTTATTTAGGCATATATTATGGATAATCATCCTGCATACTATGAAGATGTTTTACTCTCATTGGTTGATAAAGAAGTTCATTGGCTTATAGCAGGACAAAGTAAGGCTAGGCAGGAGAGCCCAACTGAAGATATGAAAGGAGAAGGGCAGAGTCAAGGGGAAATGTGAGCCAGTTGCCAGAGGAACAAGATGCGCGAGAGAACAGGTAAAGCCACAAGTCATGTGGCAATGTAGATTAATAAAAATGGGTTAATTTAAGTTGTAAGAGCTAGATAACAATAAGTTTGAGCTATCTTATATCTGCAATTAATATAAGCTTCGTTGTGTTTATTTGGGACCTGGTGCCAAGGACAGAAGAAAAGTTCCACCTTTGCTGTAAATCATTTTTTGGGTCCCTGGAAAGATACTTTGTACTCAGTAGTAGCCATTCTTAACTTCATACTAATTAAAGCTGTTTTAGTGACTTTGTAGAATGAATATTTTAAATTATGACTCATTGTTAATGGTCAATAAAGTCTCTACTTTGTTACCTGAGTAACCCGTTAATATTAGACAGAGTTTCTGAAATGCTTAGGCACAATAAATAGCCAATCTTTCCTAGGGTTCTCTTCATGCCCAGGCATGATTTCATTATCAGTCAAGAAGATACCATTTCTGTCTCTACTTTTACTTTAAACTTTAACTGCTTGCCTGCATGTAAGCTGAAGGCGAGAATACATGGGTTTTCCGGATCTTTCTGGACACTCAGATGATCCTCAGTATGTATACAGCATGTATACAACTTTCTAGATTCTGGGAAATGCATGGATGATTGTTAAATCTTCAACAGATAGAGGATTTCCCTTGATTTTCTCCAAAGAAAACCTTTTCAGCTGCTGTATTGTTTCCCCTAAACATTACTGACCATTTCAGACAGCTATGAGGTTCACATGTTTGTTATAATTGTTTTCAACAAGCACCCCTAGAGAAAAAGACTTTTTACACTGGACTTGTTCTATGTCAGGTCAATAATAAACGGCCTTGCAACCAGGTTCTTTCGGGTAAGTGCTAGGCAGGTTTAAAAAACAATTCGTTTGAAATAAGACGTAAAAGGACAGTTAGAAAAAATACAAAGTTAGAAGTCAACATCATATGACTTCCAAACTGCACTGGGAATTTGGGCTATTAATTTTTGAGGCCACTGCCTATCTGGAGAGAAGCAATGAGACAAAGTTAAATTAAACTGTAACAAAGCTCACTATTATTAGCAAGATTTTCATCCCTACTTTCATAAAAATCTAAAAATGCTACTTCTTAGCTTTTTTTGCTACTTTTGATTATTGTTAATTTAATGAAAAAAATTAAGTCTTTCTTTATTGTAAACTAATGCCAAGTACCATGAGTATGATTTGCTAGAAACATAAATTAGCACATTGCATCACTCTGCACTCTCAAAATTCATCGAATAGCAATACCTTCACAAGGTTTAGCAGGTTCAGTGACAGAAATTTGTCATAAAACCTACCTAACTTGGTAGCTTAGCTACAGTCAAAGAAGGGTCTCTTTATTCCAATCTTTATTACTAATGTTAATATTCATATCATACAACTCAAAATAAACTTTACATATATATGTGTGTGTGTGACTTTTATATGTGTGTGTGTGAGAGAGCATATACATGTATGAGTATATGTGTAGTTAATTATATATTACCCATATATATATATGTTACAGAATTAGTACAAGTTGGAATGTTCCTGTGCCAAAAGTTAGAAAGTCCTTAGAAGTGGGCCTTGAAAGGGTATATAGATAAGACATAATAAGACCAGTGCTGAGAGGCCGCTGTTGGAATCAGGGTTGAGAGGAAAGTTGTAAAATTTGGTTGCAGGGTAAAATGGTCAAACCAGACTGGGATAAGGGAACTGTCAGGTTCAGGAAATGGGTCAGGTCCAGATCCTGGTTCAGACTGAGAAAAAGGTAAATGAGCAGACAACTAAGGAGGCTGCATCAACAGGGGTGGACCAAGCTCAGACAGAAGTCCTCGGTCCTGGACATCGACACCAACTATCAGATAATAGGTTGGTATGGGTCTATGCCATCGCAGTGCTAGCGGACTCTCATTTTACTGCGTTCAAGTAAAGGAATTACATCCTTTCCTCAATCTGGTATGTCTGATAAATTTGGGGGTCTGGTTCTGCTATAGGAAATCCTACAGCCAGTAACCTTTAAGTTACCCGCCCACTGGGGCGTGGCCTCTTATACTATATATGCCCATGTAAAGCATGTATCCGTGTGTGTCCGGCCTCTGTTGTGGCTATGGGATTCAGTTGCTGTTCTCCGTTCCAGCAGATGATATTGATTTTTGAGTCTACTTCTAGATATATAACCACCTATTATTCTCAACTCTGAGCTAGTGTGGGATTTCTTTTAAGCGTCCTTCTTCAGGTTCCCTTGATAATACTTTAATATACTCATACGCCTCTACTGTTATATTCTCCCTAACAAATATAAAGGAAAGTCCCATTTCTATTTAAGAAATTTATAAATTTATATAAAATAAATTATGATTTATAAATGACTATTTTAATAAGTGATTTATCAGTCTGAACAGGGTGGGTTGGAGTCTGACAGACAGTGCAGTTTCTGGAACCACCCAGGGCTTGTGTGGTTCTACCTTTCTTCTTCAAAATAAGGACAAAATGGCTTGTAAACTAAAATCTCTGAGGGCAATACACAGAATGAAGAAGCATCTTATGTAATATAGAGTAACTTAGGAGTTAGCAGCACCAAGCCGTTGCTGCTCCATCTGCCAAATCGTGTGTGTTTGTGTGATTTCTGTATATGTGTACATGTGTGGTGAGGATGCATGTTTACGTGAAGACCAGAATTTGATGTGAGGTTTGTTCCTTGATCATACTTCTCCTAACAGTACATTATTTTGTGTGTGTGTGTGTGTGTCTGTGTGTGTGATATTGTGTGTGTATAGGTCAGAGGACAACTTCTACACTATGGTTCTAGAGATCAATGTAGGGTTGGCAGCATGACCCTCTACACGCTGAGCTTCTCACCAGCCCTCAGTCTTTTACTTTGAGTTAGGGTCTCTCCCCAAACCTTGCACCCAACAGAGGAGCTGGAGTGACTGGTAGTGAGCGCTGGAGTGGGAGTGGGTTTCTTCCTGTCACCAGTCTACCTCTATTAGGTTACAGATTTGAGCTCAACCACAGCTGACATTTTATTTATGTGGGTTTCAGGGATCCCAAACCATGTCCTCATGCTTGAGAGGTATAATTTATTGAATGACTGCTTCTATAGACCCTTACCAATCTTTGATGCTGTGTGATTACATACATTTTTAATGCAGGTTTTTATACTTTTACACTGCATTTTTATGGCCATATAATGTGACTATCACTGGTAGTTTTGTTTGTTCGAAGTCTGTGTGAAATTAACACAGGTCTTTAAGTCTTCTTTTAACACTATTAACATGACATGTTTTTTCTTTACCTGTACTAAAACTATTTTTGAATCATTGCATCTAAGTTTGTGATGAACAACATACATATGTGCCTTCTATTTTTGTTGTCCCTTAAAAAAACCATCTACGTCATCCACATATTAAATTAATTTTGACTATGTTCTCTTTTTCTTGTTTAATTTGCCCCTGTCTCTATTGGCCTTATTTGACTTTAACTGAGAATTTGATAAGAATCCTGTTTTCAGTTCTTGACTTAATCAACATATCTACACTCTATGGTCACTCAGAGCATTGATGCTATTGCTTACTGAATAGGGTGTTTTGGATACAGTCAGGATACCAATGAAGTCAGATTGCATGTCTTCCTTCATTGGTGCTATTTCTTTGTTGATGTGGATCTGTTTCTGACTTACCTCCTTTTCCCTAGAAAACAATCTTCAGTAGCTACTGAGAGTGATGCTGCTCATGACAAATTCCCCCTGACTGTGTGATAAAGTGTTTCTCATACACTTTGGAAGAACAGCATCCTTGATACAAGATTTGCGGTTAATGAACTGTTTTTTCTCTCTCTCTCTTTTTAACCTACAGATTTTTCCCTGAACTCATTTCTTTCTTGTATGGCTTATGATAAGAAATGCACATTCTCTCATCTTTGTTCTTGCAAGGTGTGGCAGTTTTCTTCCACAGACTCACAAAGAGCTTTATTTACTGGTCAGTTTTTGGCTATGTGAAATGATATGGATAACTGTCTTTATGGTTACTCATGTTTATATTTTTATTCTGATTATTTTTTTCTAGTCTTTCAAGATCTGTAGTTTATGTCTTCTAATTTTGAAGTGTTCTTGGCCACTAATGTGCGTGTGTGTGTGTGTGTATGTGTGTATGCGTGTGCACGTGCTTGTGCATGTGCGTATGCACATATGATATAAAAGTGTGCATCCCTGTGCAGGACAGAAATTATTAAAAGTCTTCCTTAATTTTTTTTAAAATAATTTTTATTTATTTATTGTTATGAATACAATGTTCTGTCTGTGTGTATGTCTGCAGGCCAGAAGAGGGCACCAGACCTCATTATAGATGGTTGTGAGCCACCATGTGGTTGCCGGGAATTGAACTCAGAACCTTTGGAAGAGTAGGCAATGCTCTTAACCACTGAACCATCTCTCCAGCCCCCCTTAATTGTTTTTTTTTTTTTTCATTTTATTTACTGAAGCAGCATCTCTCACTGAACTCAGAGTTTACTGATTAGGAAATCTAAAAGCTAGCTTACTCTGTGGATCTTCTGTCTCCCTATCTGAGTGCTGAGATGACAGGCAGGCACCCACATATTCCTAGATCCTGTGTGGCTCCTGGAGTACAAAACTCTGGTCCTCCTGCCTAAGTGGCATACACTTTAGCACTGAGTTTCTTAGTCAGGTTTTCTATTGCCATGAAGAGACATTATGAACAAGACAACTCCTATAACTGGGGCCAGCTTATAGTTGAGAGCTTTAGTCCACTGTCATCATGGCAGAAAGCATGGCACTGAAGCGGTAGCTGTGAGTTCTATATTCAAATGGGTATGCAGCAGGAAGAGTGAGTGGCACCGGGCCTGGCTTGGGCTTCTGAAACCCCAAGTCCATCCCCTGTGACACACTTCCTCCAACAGGGCTACATTTTCCAATAGCACCACTCTCTGTGAGCCTGTGGAGGCCATTTTCCAATCAAACGACCACACTGAGGTATCTCATAAGGTCTCTTCATTACTACTGAGTCAAATGAGTTTTCATGACCCAGTAGGGTTGTCTGTGTGACCATGGGTATGAAACCATACAAGGAACCCTGAAGGGCTTGTCCCTTCCTTACATTGGCTCAAGAAGGCTGCCAGTGCCAGTGTTCCTTAGTATGATGTTACAATCACCTGAAACCAATAACTTCAAGCTTTGTTTAGTATGTGGAGTTCTAGTCCAAAACTCTCCCATTAACAGAGAACGGCTGAGAACCGCCTTGAGGCTCTTCGATGATGTCTAGGTATTTTATAAGCACACTAAACTTTGAGAATTCCTCGCTTAAGTCTTCATTGCCAACTTCTGCTGTTCTCTACAGTAATCACACTAAGCCAACCATTCTGCAGGATGTGCATTCAGCTATCATTCTGCTTAGCTACATGATAAGTGTATCTCAAATTAATATGGGCTGCCTGAGTCACAAACATAACACTTATTTTAAAATCCTTTAATGTTTTAAAGAATCATCCCACAGAGCTGTTTATTTCTTCAACCGGGACAGAAGTGTGAAAGCTTTCTTCACAGTTCCTCTAATTATACAGTCACACAATCAGCCATGTAGATTGCATCAATACCGCGGCCTTGTTTCAGTACCACCGCTGGGGAAGAAATGTATTCTGAAGTTATGTGATATTGCCACTCTTAAGACAAACACTGAATCTAGGGTGGAATAAGATGCAGCCTCAGAATTAAATATAGACAATATCTTACTTCCCTCTCTGCCATCCTTAGAGGGGGAGATAAAAGAGCTTGTCGGGGATTACCCAATATCACCTTTAATATTTAAGTTACTTTCTTCACACTTCAAGTAAAGTTAACACATCATGTTTTCTTTATTACATTAAAATACACTTTTAGAGCTGTAAGAGAAAATTGGGTGTGAATGTCCCCTGAGTCCTATCTGACTTTCGTTTTTCTGTTCAGAATGTATTTTTCCTTTGATCAGTTAAGCACTATGAAAGGAACTGCAAAGTCAAGGTCAATATGGGAGTTCTGAAGAATTTGGCAGAGACAGGGCATTGCTGATAAACAATACCTATGAATTATGTAGTTCACTTGTTTTGCGGAAGGCTGGAGAATTTGGATTACACAGGCAGGCTTTTATTATAGAATGAAAGTGCCCTGTAAAACTAGACATGTTTTTGTTTGGGATGTACCCATGACTGGCTATTGAAACACATTTTCACTTTCATTGACAATAACTTCAAGAACAAGAAATGTCCAGAATAAAAGCTTCTGTGACACTGAAAATCCCACTGTGATACTAAATGTGGTATTTCTATAAATACTGCTACGTTCAGAGTGCTTTTGATGAAGCTTTTGGCCTGTGCAAAATGCTCATGATAACAATACTGCAAAACGCGACCAATTATAGGTTAAAGAATCAATAGTTGCCATGTTGGAATTGGCGCGGAAAATTCGGGATGCAGCTGGCTCAGGGCCAGTGCTGTGTATTGCTACCATATTAAATCCTTACCCCATTCTAGTGAAGTGCCACGCATTTCCACGAGGGAAAACTATCAGTTAAAAGCAAGTGACTGGAACAGAAAGTCAGAACCCAGATCAATAGAATCCAAAGAGACGCTTACATCCCTGCTCCAGACCATGGCATTGTCCTCAGTCTCACCCTCTTTGTCCCCCAACCTCTGTGTCGCCTTTGAATGGTCACACTACTTTTTGAATTATCTCATCTGATTTAACTTTGCTTTCTGTTCTTTTTTCTGAACCCTTCCTACTAGCGAGTACTTTATTTGAACAAAACTCTTCTGATTAAATATTAATGATTTAGGTACATGATAACTCCTATTGATTTTTTGGGGGGCACTTTAGTTAGAATAACATGCAATCAGTATCAGGAGGGAGTCGTGAAATACATTTGCCTTTGTGACAATGTAAACAAGATTCTTTGCTTTCTCCACACACCTTATTAAAAATTTGTAGCAACCCTGTTTGGGCCAAACTGATATAATTTGTATTTCACATGGCTCAGAGGTGAGGGAATCACATTATATCTCTTCTTACCTCATTAACAATCAATGTAGGAGGATAATTTAATATTGATGCCATAATCTAGCATTGTGAAATTTGATAGAAAACCCATTACCTCTTCTCACTCTTCCTTCCCTCTTTCTCCCCTCTCTTCCTCTCTCTCTCCCTTCCTTCTTTTCCTCTCTCTTTATAAAGATTTATTAAATGACCATAGGGTGCCAGACACTGTTCATAATAAATGAACATATTTTTAAACTAAAGAGTGTTTCAGTTTTCCAGGAACTTTTATTGTATTTGGATCTTATTTATATTAACAGAAGTGAATCTATTCATCCCTTTGTCTAATATTGATCATCTTGAAATACACAATACTTTACCATAACGAGGAAAGAATTGGCATAGATATAACTGCCACTGTATCCTCAGAGAAGTAGGGTTTCTGGTCCTACTTCCTAGCACATAGATATGTTTTGAGTTGGTACTTTAAACAGTGGTAAAAGCTTTACAACTCTGGTTCTTGTTGCTAGTTCCATTATAAAATATGCTAGAAGTACACTATATTCATGTCCTTTTTCAAATAGATGACCAGTTGTATGGTGCCATTTATTGAATAATCAATGTTTCTTCACCAATGAACGTAACACCATTATTAGTCTTATAAATATTACTAAACCTTGTATCCTCCTCAAACTTGTTGCTATGCCTTGTATTTGCATGCAAAATAAGCCCTGTCAAACTCTTATTTTTGAAAATTCAGAATTTCTTGCTTCAATGTGTTATCTGAAATTTCAAGACAAACAGTGAGAAACCAGGATAAAAGTAGTTAACTCTGTGAAATCCATGAGTTAAAGATATTTGTACCAGAACTGAATTTCTAAGAGTCCCACTTGCTACATGAAGAAAGGAAAGATAGGAGAGGGGAAATGACTTAAATATTTCAAAACTCATTCCCTTGGTATTGTTCATATCATTTCATCTGCACAATGACCGCTTTTGAGTGGGGCCACCACATGGGACAGAACAGGAAGTTGCTGCCCTTGCTCCACGTTCCTGTAGAGGACACAGCCAGAATTCCACAAACCCTGTTATTCACTATTAACAAATGGAAGATTTTCATGCAAATTATGGGAAGTGTGTTTCAGGAAACATTTGTTTTAAAGGCACTTCTGTGATTATGGAAAACACCTTAAATGCCATCAAACAGATGGAGCTAATTATAGCTTTAAAGATGTTTAGATTTCTTATCACAATGGAATTAGTAAATATTTTCACTTTTAGAGAACTTTTCCTTTATGAAATAAATACATTTTTATGATATTTTATTGTGCCATATGAAACTCTGAAAGACACTTTTAGGAATTTTTTTCCTTCTGCAAGATATGTTTAAATATGTTATTTTTAGCATTTAAAATTTGCATGATGAATCAGTTATAGCTCTAAAAGCAATATAGAAAGATTTAACTTGCATTAAAGTCCTGAGACATATCAAATGTCTAAGTAATTATTTTCCTAAATTGGTTGGGTATATATTTGGGTGTTTTTCAAAGAGCAATTGATATTTAAAATTATTTTTGTTTTATCTTATTATATTTTAGTCC
Source organism: Chionomys nivalis (assembly GCF_950005125.1). Classification (NCBI taxonomy): domain Eukaryota; kingdom Metazoa; phylum Chordata; class Mammalia; order Rodentia; family Cricetidae; genus Chionomys; species Chionomys nivalis. The sequence continues at coordinate 20,332,673 of NC_080110.1, forward strand.
AATATTTTTTTTTTTTTTTTTGTGGATTTTCGAGACAAGGTTTCTCCGTAGCTTTTTGGTTCCTGTCCTGGAACTAGCTCTTGTAGACCAGGCTGGCCTCGAACTCACAGAGATCCACCTGCCTCTGCCTCCCAAGTGCTGGGATTAAAGGCATGCACCACCACCGCCTGGCTGTTATCTCTTTTCTAATGGGAGGCAGAAAGTAGGTAGGTCCAGAGGGAAGGGTAGGTGGGAGAATTAGGAAGAAGGGGAGGGGGGAATAACTGTATGAGAAAAAAATATATTTTCAATAAAAGGGGAGGGAAATAAATAATAGATTACCATAGCTTATGCTTATGCTTTCCATGACAACTGTTACATTTATTCTCTCTCTCTCTCTCTCTCTCTCTCTCTCTCTCTCTCTCTCTCTCTCTCTCTCTCTCTCTCTCTCTGATTCTTAATAGTACCCTGTGGTACATTCCCAGGATGATGGTGAGGATGGTATGTTTTGTTCTATGGCACAATGAATGAGATCCATCAAAGCCAGTGAAACTTCTGACCCAAATATTTCCAGTCCCCAAATCATTCTTGATTTGATGAGGACATTTAACTGTCTGTATTTCTCTTTTAAACTGTGTACCCATGTTCAAATTTCTGAACCTCTTCCAAACCTTAGTTCCGGAAGGCAGGTTGATTTGAAAAAGAGGAAGCTCTTAATAGCTATCTTATATTTCTAGCCTTAAAATAGGACACAGCTTCCTCAGCCACAGCGCTGACAGTTTCCTGGGGTGATGTAGTAGGTAGTCTGGTGGTAAAAGATGGAAGAGACTCTAAGATCTGGTGTCATTTTTCATTCTGTAGGTAAATATAGGACATCACCAGCTTGTCCTGCAGCCTGAAAATGGGGAAAGAGTAAGGCAAGTTGGCACAAGGTACATGTTTATTCCATTTCATTTAGAGGAAAGATAAGCAAAATAAAGAATTATTTTTATTTAAAAGACTCATAAATGATGAACATCTAAAATTTAAGAGATGGAAATCGCTTTACAGAGATAGATGCTTAATGGAAATGAAAGAAGCATGTGTTTTGGGTGTGTATCCATCCGTGTATATGGGAGGATGGATATTCTCCCATCAAGCTAATGTTCTTGCTTTCACTCTCAATTGTATAAATGGCACTATTCAACATATTGTGAGACTTCAAATTCTTCGCTTTTTGGTGAAGTGGGCATTCAATATTTGTATTGAGGCTTACAGTGCAGAGAAGGTAGCCTCTTTTATTTCTGTATGTCCTTATTTTACAGCAAACAGAAAGAGGGAGGAAGATGAGCAAGGAGCCTTCACTTTTAGCATTAGCACAGATCTGTCATTATAACTTTAATTGAATTAAGAGACCAGGACACCCAGGCTTACGTAAAGGGCTTTAAAATAAGTCACAGAGTCTCATTATACAAATCAAAATACTTGGTCCAGCTTTTAAAATACAGCAAAAAGGCCATTCTGAACTTAGTTTTAGAAACCATTCTTCATTAACTTCTAAACAAGCTTCCTTCCCTCTTCTTTCCTTCTCCAATTATTCTAAATCCAGCCCCCATCCTCATGCTCCTCCCTTCTTCCATTCTTCCCCATATCCCCCCTCTCCCTATCCTTCTCCTTCCTTTCTCCATCCCCGCTCCCCTCCTCTTTTCATCTGCTACCTAACATCCACAGTTCTCCATACAACCTCTCCCTACCACATGTCTTGTACAGTACTTTTGAGTCCTCAGATCTTCCTTTTATCCTCAAGACGTTTAGAAGGTATCTCAACTTTCTCAGATTATTGGGTAGAAAAAATAATGAGGGAAGGATAGCTACAAGAATTTTTGAAACTGGCTTCAGAAATTTTCTCTAGAAACTTCTGTGCAGTCTATTTTTCCTTTGTGCTTTAGGGTTTTTGTTTTTGTTTTCTTTACTGATAAAATAAAACATATATTGCAGTTTTAATAACAATAAATGATATGGCTGATCTATGTAAAAACGCCTAGCATCTAGTACAACTATATCATCCTTTTTTCTTAACACATCACTCCATACCTGCAGAGGAGCATGTCTGTAGAGAGGAGCACAAAAGAAAATACCTCATAAAAATTGACTGTTTAACAGAGTTCACTCAATATTCCTTGCTACTTGCATCAGCAGCTACAAAAGTGATGTCTAAATAAGAAAAGGTTTAAGGGGAAAGAGCAGCGTTTTGTGCAAATAAGTTTATTAGAAACTGGAAATGAGAAATTGAAGGCCTTTTGGACTGACTTCACCCCTTTACTTCGAAAAAGAAGGAAACTAAGCAGACTGGAACCTTTGTAGAATTAAATTATTCTATCTCTGAAGGCTATTAGGGAATTCTATGCTGACTTTACACTTGGCTCAATAGCCATATTAATGAGAATTCCTCCAAAGAATATAAAGAATGTTCTTCTATGAGGAGGTAGATATATTAAATCAAGCTTGTGGGGGTATTATTGACTAAAGTTTCATAAGAACTTCTTACATTTTGGCAAGAAAAAAATATCCCCACAACAATATTTAAAATAAATTATTCACATTAATGGAAGATAGCATGATTTTTTTATTTTTATATAAAATTAATAAAAAATCATTAGAATGGAATGACATTTTCAGATTGGTTTCTCTTAAGAAATTTGCTATAAAGCAGCATGGTGTGTTAACTGCACTGCTGTGAAGTCAGGGAGAGCGGTATGGAAATCAGTTCTTCCTCTGGAATAAGTCACCATTTCCTTAGGTCTTGGGTAAGTCATCTTTGAAAGCAGAAAGATGAGAGATGGCTAAACACAGAGGGAATTCTTAAATAGCTGAAGTAGTATGGAGGACTGTTCAATGAAATAACTGGGAGTTGGTGTTCAGGGAAGAACAACATTTCTGAAGTGACATAGCGCTTGTGGTACCCAGATGGCTATAGTTTAATGCTGACTTAACTGGGGGCTCCCGTATGACTGTGTAAGGTAGTTTTCATGTCTCTTGGTCTTGATTGTTCTCATTGGAAATTGACTCTAAGTTTTAAAATTCCATGAGCTCTTGTCTTTTTAACAGGGGGCTCAGGTGGTAAAAACACATCTGTCATGTTGTGTTGGCTAGTTTTATATCAACTTGACACAAGTTATTGTCATCTAAAAAGAAAGAACTTTGAATAAATGAATTCCTCTATGATACTGGGATGTATGCAAGGTTGTAGAGCATTTTTCTAACTAGTGATGGATATGAGTGGTACCACGTGGGCTGGTGGCTCTGGGTTGTTGCAGGGGGGCAGGGAGCGCTTGTTGGTTCCCGACCACCGGGCTAGCTTAGACCCAAAATAATCACTCAGAAACTGTATTAATTAAATCACTGCTTGGCCCATTATCTCTAACTTCTTATTGAATAATTCTTACATCTTAGTTTAACCCATATCTAGTTATCTGTGTATCGCCACAAGGCTGTGGCTTACAGCATCTGTCTCTGGGGACTCCATGGCTTCTCCCTGACTCCACCCTTCTTTCTCTCAGCATTCAGCCTTTCTTTCCCTGCCTACCTAAGTTCTGCCTTGATATAGGTCCAAAGCAGTTTCTTTATTTATTAATGGTAATCACAGCACACAGAGAGGACTCCCACATCACTACATACCATACAAAATCAAACTGAGCAAGCCAGTAAGCAGTACCCCTCCACGGAGCACTCCTGCATGGCTTCTGGATAAGCTCCTGCCTCCAGAATTCTTCTCTGTTTGGGTTACTGCCTTGGATTTTCTCAATGATCTGTGACTCATGATATGTTAACCAAATAATCTTTTTCCTCCTCAAGTTGCTTTTGGTCAGGGTATTTTATTACAGCAATAATAACCCTAACTAAAATATATACATATATTCTTACAATCGACTTCTAAAGAATGAAACCCATTTAAGAATGTATGGGCAATAATAGGATTATATTCAGAACCATTAATGGATATATTCTTCTGAGAGAGCTGAAGAACTCTTAAGTACTAGTTATAAATAAGTAGCTGTTATTTTTGTATGTCAGTTATGAGAGTATGAAGAATATATCAATGCAATTTGAAATAAGTATGCAAGGGTACTTGTCTTAACATGGTTCTTTTCAGAAATAAATGTATTTGCAGTTTGAATAGTACCTAGATTTTTATTTTGTTTTTGAGTCACTTTTGGGTATAGATCAATAAGCTGATTATGGAAAACTGAGCACATTTTCCAGGAAGGCTACTTAGAAATAATGTAAAGAAAAACACATTTAGCATAGATTTTTGAAAAGGCCAGCTTTGATCTTGCATACATGTTTGCGTATTCTGCTTCATTTCTGCTACCAAATTAACAATTACATGAGCCAGAAGAAGCCATCTAATTAAAGAATCAAATGTAATTTGTGCTAGTACACTTCTGTTGGTCCTGTTATAGAATTATCTATGAAGAAGATGAAACACTGCACACTACTAAGTGATTTATGTCTATATGGCCATTCATCATTACAGGTAATTGTTGCTTGATGTAGACAGCCATCTAGTCTCATTACAATCCCACATTAACAATACATCTTGAGGCCAGCATGCATCTGCATGTCTGTGACCCCAGGATTAAGGAGACTGGCACAGTGGGATAGAAAGCTCAAGCCTAGCAAGGCTACATGTTGAGACGGTATCTCAAAACAACAATAGCACACAAGCAAACGAATACAAATTGGAGATGTTTGAATTATAATTTCAGCAAGAAAATCTCCCTTATTTCCTGTTGTCATTACATATAGTCCATCTTTTCTGTTCTCATTCTTCTACCCCATTTTCTATCTTAAGAAAAAAGTACTGTTCTCTCCAGAAGCCCAACCTTGAAACCCAATACCTATTCATGAGAATGCCCCCATCCCAATCTCTCCTATAATCAATATAACTATAGCTTTTACATTTATCTTACGGATTTCTCCTTAACCATTTCACTTCTCTATTAGCGGACTACCTTCCAGCGAAAATGATTCCTGTTGATATTCTGAAGGTGACATCTCCAACCTTTGCTTCTCTACACACACTCCTCACTTGGGCACATTCTCCACCTATACTTTACTGTCTCTGGTTACAGGCTAAGATAGTGATGTTACTGTGACTTCCTTATAGAATCCTTTCTTTCCATCACGTCTGCTGCACATAAACAGCATCCTCAGGAATGACTTCTTACTTGGTTACTTTCAGTAGCGTACCTGCCTCTCACTTAAGTTCCTAACTGACTACAGATAAATTCCTCAACAGCAGTGATCAATGCTGATATTGCTTACCTTACAACTCTGTCTAGTAAAAACAAAATGCTTGGAAAACAACCAACACTAAACACTCGAGTAAGAGATTAAGCGATGTAGTGATTGATAATGTTATAAATAGCTTTTTGATTCGTGGTGTGTCCTTTGACCTCAATAGGGATCTTGTATTGACTGAATGCTTTGAAAAATTAGAGCAGACAAATGAATACATAAATGATCTAAATTCATCAAGCTACTTTCATTTTGATGGTGCTATGCAGTGTTTTAATCATTTAGTGTTCTTTTCATCATTTAAATCTGATTTTAGTATTAGTATAAACAATGCCTTCCCAGGAGCCAAGTGCTTGAACTTAAAGCTTATACCAGGCTGAGCCACACATTTCACATTGCTACACAATTGTATGTAATTATTTTAGACCTGGAATAACTACTGCGCTTTTTAAAACTTTCTTGTGCTCAGTTTTCTTTATTTTTATTATTGTTTTTTGAACTGTGAGCTAGTGTTATGGGTGCCAAATAATAAGTTTTTTACTAGATACCTCACATATGTTCCTCACACAATGTTACTCACAAACAAACTTTCAAGTAGGCGTGTATTTTTTCAGAGGCGGAACTAACAGATTGTTCAGTCAACTCAAATGATTCAATTTCTCCTCTTCTTTCTGTATCTCCCTCCACCTCCATCTTTTAGGTTCTTTCCTTCTCTCCATTTCTAGCTGTGATTCACTGACTCTATTAAGATACTGGAATTTCCTTTCTAGCGAGTGGACTTCAGAGGTACCCTTCCTATCTCTCCAACTGCTCAGGATGCAAACCTATGCCTCTCCAGTCATAACACACTCCTGTAGAACAGGTTGAGTATTTTAGTTCTTTACGAAACCTTGCTTCTGCCCCAGTACCAGGCACCACATTCCTCATCACACTTAATCTACGAGAGTTGTGCTTTTGTTCGACCAGTTGGTAGCTACGTGGCTGGGTTTCTGTGTTTCAGTTTGCTCAATTGTTCATTGCAGATAGTAGGTATCATCAACTTGGACAACTTGAAAGAATCTTTTAGAAAGCCAGCAATATAAAATTAAGAATTAAAAGAGACATACAGAGGATGTGTATGGAGACAAAAATACGGAATACAACAATCTATTAAAAAAAAACTAAATGAGACCAAACCCCACAAAGTGGAAGAAACAAAGTAACATTCATATTCACATAACTGAGATTGCCCTCAGTATATATACCTCCATGAGAACTTGGGCATAGAATTTTTGATTGATTTTGATAGCAAATTTATAAATCACCCTTTCTCCCCTTTAATGATTCTATGTGCAAGTGTTAATTTATATGTGTGTGTATGTGTGTATGACTTTGCATGTGTGTAAATAGTCATATGTGGATGTGCACACACATGAATGTAGAGACTCGAGCTTGATGTTGGGAATAATGTTTCCATTGTTTCTCTGCTTTATTTATTGAGGCAAGATCTCTCTATCAAACCCAGAGCCATATGATAGGACTAATTTTTTAGCCTGCTTCCTCTGGGGCTTAATTCTCTATCTCTAATTTTTTTGCCTTTCCATGATTTGGAGGGATCCATACACTTACTCTTTTGTGGCAAGTGCTCTAACTTCTAAGCCATATTCACTTTCTATCAAGGATATATAAGATTAAAACAATGTCGAAAAGCGTAGTTCTATGCTATGGTATTTTGAACTTAATAACTTAGACAAAATTGCTTTGTATTCACAAATTATCATAGGCAGTATGACAAAATGATTTAAGATCACTGCTTAATCCTGAACAACCTATCAAGTTCTTCTCCGGATGAGCTGTAACACCAAACAATTTTTCCAAACTTTCTCTTTTTTCCTTCTAGTCACATAGCTCCTCCACTCTTCACTCCTGACAGAACTGGGGGCCTTGGGAGTGACTTTTGGGCTGACATCACGTTCACCTCTGCCTGTCTGTAGTTACAGGCTGGGCACAAAGCAGCTTACGCTGTCTCAAACAACATGGTAAAAATAAAACCAATGTATCTAATTGATGAGTAACTATTATGTTTATATCAAGATGATACTAAATGATAGTTAACCTAACATGAACTATTGTGAGTATATTTTAACATTTAAAGAGTCATGGCATTAAGTATATATGAGAGTCTAGAATACTGGCATAAAGATGATGATGATAAGGATTTATTGAATGTTTATTATATGATACATATTATTCCAAGCAATTTATGTAGATCATATAATACTGTCTACAACCTTGCAAAAAGAAGAAGACATTGTTTTACAGATGAAGTTTAGACGTCATATTATTCTTTCATATTTACTCTATGGACATCATGAGTTTTTCTTAGTGGCTGGATATTCCAGGTTCACGTGTCTCAGAACAAAGAACTGGAGGGAGATGATTAGAGGGGAGAAAACAGAATGAGAAAACATATTAAGGGCCTATTTCTAGGGAAATAGATAGGCTGAAGGAAAGAGAAAATTAAGAAGTGGAAAGGAATATTTTTGACACGCTCTAATGTGAGCGATTCTGATCTCAAATTTTCTATACATCTAAGGATGAACTTTAGGTCCCTCTGCTTCTGACAGGGTGTCATTTACCACCATGTTTTAAATGAAACTGAGAATCCAATTTAGGACTTTTTGAATAAGTGAACCATATACCAATTGAGCTAAGCTACATCTCTGTTACCAAGAGTTGGGGCTCATGTGTTACTTTAGTTTAGGCTTTACCCTGCTTGCTCTACTTGCTACATGTAGCTTACCATAAAACTTCATGTGTTTCATTAATACTCCCACACAAAGGTGAGTGTTTTAGTATTACAGTGTGCCATAGATTTATAATAAATCATGATGTATTCTTGGACACTCAAGACTGACTGCAGAGCATACCAGCAGTATTCCCTCTGCCAGCTGGTTTTCTTTGGTCTTAGCTCTGGAGTTCACATACTTCCTCTTTATCAACTAGGTTTTATCAGTCCAGCAATTTTGTAAGGATTTTTTTTTGCAAGGCCTTCCCCACCTCCCCTTCTGTTTATTTTTTTGCCTCATTAGGAACATTTTTTCACAAAGACAAAAGTAGGTAAAAGTTAATAGTTACCTCCAAAATTGTTTTTGAAGTTTTAGCAATAGCAATAAGACAACAAAAGGGGATCAGTGGATTCAAATTGGAAAGGAAGAAGTCAAACTTTCATTATGTGCAGATAATATGATAGTGCATATAAGTGACCCCCAAAAGTCTACCAGAGAACTCCTACAGCTGATAAATACCTTCAGTGATGTGGCAGTATGAAAGATCAACTCAAAAAAATCAGTAGCCCTCCTATACACAAATTATAAAGAAGCTGAGAGGGAAATGAGAGACACATCACCTTTCACACTAGCTACAAATAGCATAAAGTATCTTGGCGGTAACACTAACCAAAGAAGTGGAAGACCTATTTGACAAGAACTTTAAGTCTTTGGAGATAGAAACTGAAAAGGATACTAGAAAATAGAAAGATCTCCCATGTTCTTGGATAGGTCGGATCAACATAGTAAAAATGACAATCCTACCAAAAGCAATCTATAGATTCAATGCAATCCCCATTAAAATCCCAACACAATTCTTCATAGAGCTTAAAAGAACAATAATCAACTTCATATGGAAAAACAAAAAAAATGTAGACTAGTCAAAACAATACTGTACAGTAAAGGAACTTCTGGAGTCATCACCATCCCTGACATCAAGCTTTATTATAGAGCAACAGTAATGAAAAAAGCTTGGTATTGGCATAAAAACAGAGACTTTGACCAATGGAATCAAATCTAAAACCCAGATATTAATCCATGCACCTATGACTACCTGATTTTTGACAAGGAAGCTAAAAACATACAATGGAAAAAAAAAAAAGAAAGCATCTTTAACAAATGGTGCTGGCCTAACTGGATGTCAACATGTAGAAGAAAGAAAATAGATCCATATCTATTCCCATGCTCGAAACTCAAGTCCAAATGGATTAAAGACTTCAATATAAATCCAACCACAACTGAACTTGATAGAAGAGAAAGTTGGAAGTAGCCTTCAATGCATGGGCACAGAAGACTACTTCCTAACTATAAGACTTGTAGCACAAACACTGCGAACAACAACAAATAAATGGGACCTCCTGAAATAGAGAAGCTTCTGTAAAGCAATCAGTAAGTCAATAAGACAAAATGACAGTCTACTAAACGGGAAAAATCTTCTCCAACCCCACATCAGACAGAGGATTGAACTCCAAAATATATAAAGAACTATAGAAATTGGATGGCAAAATTCCAAATAACACCATTGAAAATGGGGTATAGAATTAAACAGAGAATTCTCAACAGAAGAATATCAAATGGCTGAAAAACATAAGTATCTTTCAGGAAATGTTCAACACGCTTAGCCATCAGGGAAATGCAGATCAAAACATCTCTGAAATACCATCTTACACCTTTCAGAATAACTAAGATCAAAACCACCAATGATAGCTTATGCAGGAGAGGACGTGGAGTAAGGGGAACACTTCTCCATTGTTGGTGGGAATGCAAACTTATACAATCAGTATGGTGGTTTTGCAGAAAATTAGGAATCAATCTCCATCAGGACCCAGCAATAGCACTCTTAGGAATATACCCAAAATATGATCAATCACACTACAAGGACATTTGTTAATCTATGTTCATAGCTGCATTATTTGTAGTAGCCAGAACTTGGAAACAACCTAATTGCCCCTCAACCAAAGAATGGATTAAGTAAATATGGCACATTTGCAAATGGAATACTACTCAGCAGTAAAAAAAAAAAAAAAAGACATCTTGAAATTTGCATGAAAATTGATGGAACCTGAAAAAAAAAACATCCTGAGTGATGTAACTCAGACCCAGAAAGATGAACATGGTATGTACTCACTCATAAGTGAATACTAGCTGTAAATCAAAGGATATTGTGCCTATAGTTCATAATCCTATAGAAGTAAAGTAACAAGGTGAACCCTAAGTAAAACATACATAGATCCACCTGGAAAAGAGAAATAGACAAGATCACCTGACAAAATTTGGAGTATGGGGTGGAGGAGTAGGGAGGGCAGAAGGGGAAGATGAGGAGAGAAGGGAAAAGGGGACAAGAACTTGAGGGAAGGAGATAGTCAAGATGGAGGAAAGACAGAGATGAGAGCAAAGAAAGAGATATTTTGATTGAGGGAGCCATTATAGGGTTAGCAAGAAAACTGGCACTAGAGAAATTCACAGGAATCCACAAGGATGACCCCAGCTAAGATTCTAAGTAATAGAGGAAGGGGTGCCTGAACTGGCCTTGCATTGTAGTCAGAATAATGAATATCTTAAATATCACCATAGAACCTTCATCCAGCAACTGATGGAAACGGGCAGAGACCCACATCGGAGCACTGGACTGAGTTCCCAAAGTCCAGTAGAAGAGTTGAAGGAATGAGAATGTGAACAAAGAGGTGAAGACCATGATGGGTTCTCCCACTGAAATAATTTACCTGAGCTAATAGGAACGCACCAACTCTAGCCGGACTAGATAGAAACAAGCATAGGACCAAACTAGTTCCTCTGAATGTGGATGACAGTTGCATGGTTAGGGCAGACTGAGGGGCCACTGGCAGTGGCAGTGGCACCAGGATTTATTCCTATGGCATGTACCTGCTTTATGGGATCCTATTCTCTTTGGATGGGTACCTTGCTCAGCCTAAATATAGTAGGGAGGGCCTTGGACCTTCCACAAAGCAATGTGCCTTACCCTCTCTGAGGATTAGATTGAGGTGGGTTGTGTGGAGAAAATGGGAGGAGTGGAGGGAGTTAGAACTTGAAACGGTATTTCTTTTAAAAAAATCTAATAAATTAAAAAAATGTTAAAGAAAAGAACTGAAAAAAAATAAAGTACATTTGTAGGGGAGTGAAGGAAAATGCACATTTCTATTTGAACTATTAAAAAGAGAATAGTTCCCTTCTTTAACCACATGACTTAGAAGGTTCTTAAGTTTGTGTCAACCTCCTTTTCCTGTTGAACTATCTTGCTGGTTTGACTTATGAATTCCTTGATGACAAACAAATAAAACCAATTAAACATATTTTACCAAAACTGACAGAGACGCCGGGCGGTGGTGGCGCACGCCTTTAATCCCAGCACTCGGGAGGCAGAGACAGGCGGATCTCTGTGAGTTCGAGACCAGCCTGGTCTACAAGAGCTAGTTCAGGACAGGCTCCAAAACTACAGAGAAACCCTGTCTCAAAAAAAAAAAAAAAAAAAAAAAACTGACAGAGACATTTGCACATTTAGATGAATAATCATTTTTATTTTTAGAAAGCTATTAAGGTCCTATGTCTTTTAAACTATATTATACAAGTGACAATGTTTAAAGGTGACATGGGCCTACTTTGATCATTGTGATATATTTTATGTAAACATTTAAAACATTTCAAAATCATGTTTGAAAGTTTCTTCATGAACTTAAGAAGATAAATTGATTGATAGCAGTTTTTGAGGTCTGATATTAATCACATGTTTAATTTTTAGCCAAAGCAAAATGGGAATTATATTTCTATACATTATTCTCTACTTGGATCTAAAAATTTTGGTCCCTTTCTTTAGGGTTTCAGATAAACCAGCTATTTTGTTTTCATTCTTTTTTTTTCATCCTACATAAAGTAACACCCATAAAATGAGAACCAATATCTTTTTCATATTATTAGCAAGATTCCCCTAATTACTCACTGTATCTCCAAAATACTGTTTAGCCCATGCTACATATATTCTTTCACAATTGAGATTTTATATTTTCTAAGTGTATGCTTCTATAACAATAGCTGACATTATTAATGATTACTGTGTTTGCCATTACTCTAAAAGCTTTCAATCTAACAACTTATTTAATATTTAAAGCTCATCTAGGAATAGGAACTACTAAATTCCTCCACTTATAAATGTGAGGTATTTTAGAGCAGAAATGTTACCTGCTATTATTTGATGGACATAGATTTTACACACCAGACACTTAAATTCTGAACTGCAAAAGTTTACCATGGCCATACACAATGAAATTAACAGGAAAAAAAGAAAAGATAAAGTCAAAGAAACAGTGGTTATGCTAAGTAGTTAAGCAGGAGCTTCAGTGAACATCACCTGTTTTGACAGTGTATTTTCAGCCTGTGAATACTTGAGTGAACGCTTTGATCACTGATTCAGGCTCTAGGTGCCAGTCTAGGACCAGGTAGAAAACTGGAGACAGTGATGAGCATGCTAAGGTGAAGGACTAAACAGAAAATTAAGTGTTTAAAGTAGTCAGAGACTTAAAGTGGTTTCTGGGGCAGCTGAGGACGGTTTGAGATTGCTTACAGAAGGCAGGACTAGAGTAAGTCCCAGGTTTGCCTTCAGTTATGCAGAACTGGTCTAGTGTCCCCTGCTGATGGAATTTGGAGATGACATCCCTGGGGAAGCAGGCATGCACTTTGACTTTCTAATGTTGGCCTTTGTATCTCAAGAGTACAGGGCTTTTAGTCAGGCTAGGAGTCAGAAACAACAGATAAGTAAATGTCAGACTCATCTACTTAGGGTATATGGAAATACTATAATCAGAAATTCAGGAAGATTTGGAGCTAAGAGAGGCACTAAAACTACCTGGTTCAGCCTGTTTGCTTTCAAGCAAGAAAACTAAAGCCCAAAGGGATTAGGTAGCTTGTAAAAAGTTCGAGCACTTACAGGTACCAGAGCCAGGACAGGAATATAAATTTCCTCGTTACACACTTCACTAAAATCCCCACTATTCAACACTGTCTCCAAGGACAGTGAACAAATTAATGGACAATGTTCTCAGAAGACAAAATGAGATGCCCTGCAAAGGAGGCAAAAGATGAAAAATTTGTGTGATGTGGGGACTTGTACATCCTCTCTCTATAAAAAAAGAAAAAAGAAAAATGAATTAGTTCTGGATGAATTTACTCTGTATGAGAGGAAACTCTGAAAATGTAGCAAAGAGAATGAAAATATGTTCCTTACTCTATTTCTCTTGGATGTTACATTTTATTTGGGCGGGGCCTGGGGTAGGATCTGGAATCCCCTTGTGATTAAACTCCAATTACCATCAGTTAAATAATTATAGACTATATATTTTTGAAACAATTTCATAATTTAGCACTATCTATTGGTTCCTTGATATAAAATGCAATAGGCAGACTGTGTGGTACAAAAACTATTGAAGCAACATTGTAGCCTCTTTCCTTACTCCTTGTCTCCTGGAGTTCTGCTCTAACTGCCTGGCCATGGGCACAGCATTGTCAGGGAGGGCAATATCTCTTCCGTGCAGGAGCCCAGCAGAGTCAAAGGTTTTTGTCAATTTGAATCCATCTGAGGAGTCTAAATTTGTCGAGTCTTGACGCTCTGTGGAAGTTACACATTACATCAATGTGTAAGTTACACATTACATCAATGTGTAAGTCCTTTGTATGTTGTTCTCATAGTCAAGCTATTAAATAAAGAAAAGTCTAAACTTTTTAGAGTTCAGTTATGTGCTTTGGAAAAAAAAACCATGTTATGTAAAAATCTACAGTATGTTTTGCTTGTGGTCAAGGCTTTCCCGGGATTTACTGCCTAACTTTGCACACGGTGTGGTTTAGAGACTTTTCTCAGTGACTCTCTCATGTCAAAGTCTTTTGTTTAATTTTCTCAGTAAGGCAGAGTTTTCTTTCCAGGTGGTTAAGTGAGAATGACATTTAATTTTGTAGTCTACTGCTTAGCATAAGGCTGAATTTTGGCAGCTGAGAGGATGTTTATCATCAAACAGCCAAAGATCTGAGAAATTCAGAGGTTGCAACATCTAATTTCTGTGGGAAAAAAATCACAGTTGGAGAAGCATTAATATTTTTTTTTCTGTGATGAATCTTTCTGAGGCAACAATTAATGGGATCCCTTGGGAAGCTGTCCAAGGCAGACTCTCTGTGGATGATGACCATTCACGATTGCTATACTAATTTTTTACACTACACTGTAAAAGAGATCTATGTCTATGGCCATGGTGCTCTACTGTGGTCAGGATCTATTTCTAAGAAAGAAAAAGAAAACAAAAAATAAGATATCATCAGAATCAGGGGTGAAAGCACTGTTTCACATTGACATTCCAAACATTTCCCTCTGGACTTATTCTTGTGCTCCTAATTAACTCTCGTATTTATTAGATAGAGGGAGATGAATTATATTCCACATTATCAGAGGTCCCTGGGTTGTCAAAATTACCCCAAAGATACCTCAGAGCAAAAGATAGAACAGAGTCCAGACAGAACGAAGCACCATCAGATACTCAGAAAGGCAGACGTGAAGGACACACAGGGACTTCATTTTTCTCATAGATTGATATTACAGTGACTATAAAAATGCAGGTGTTGACAAACTTCTTATTTAGGTACCCTGTATACAGTCTTCATGTAAAAGTTAATTTGGAAGTATTAAAGGTTACAATAAATTCTTACTAGGCTTTTTTTAAACAAATGTGATGCTTATGGTTTTGAAGATATACTGAACTGTCATCACAAGTGTGGAATGCCAGTTGTCAGCTTGACAGAATCTAAAATCACTGGGGAGAGGAGGATCTGGCATGCTTGTGGCTTGTGGGAGATTAGCTTGCTCCCATCAGCAGAGATAGGAAAATAAGCACACAGCTGGGTGGGGTGGCAGGATACCTTTCCCTGGTTGTGGTCCTGCACTGGAAAGCTGAGAAAGGAAGCTGAGAGGCAGCAAGTATTCCTTATTTTTTATTCTTGATCACAAATGCAGGTGAGAAGCTATGTTAAACTCTTGCTTGCTTCTTTGAGTTCTCATCATGATTGACATCAACTTAAATCGTGAGCCAGAGCACTTTCTCCTTTAAGCAAAGTAGTGAGCCAGAATTTTCTAAGTTCTTTTTGTCAGAGTGTATTATCAGAGCACCAGGCGGAGAAACTAAGAGTAGATCATCCCAGAAATACTTCCAGAAATGAGTTAATTATCTGATCATGGAATTTTGGAATATGTTTATACATAACTTATAATTTCAGAAAGACATTAATATTTTGAAAAAATCTGGTTGCTTATCTGGAAATTTGGGCTAATGATAGAAACATTGTAGAAACGCTTTGAGGGATTAAGATAAAATATTAAAACATATAGTTTAAAGGATGTAGTGATTCCTCTGATTGGTACTATCTTTTCTCTATTTGAAACACAAAAGGCCATCAAATAGGTCCAAATCTCTCAAAGATCAGGAGAAAGGGACATATACTGGGCCTAAATTGTGACTTGAACAGCCACAATGCAGTATTATTAGGACACTTTATTAAATTAAATGTGATTTGATAAATGAGTGCCTTTTCACACAAAATCTTTGATAGCCTAAAGCATGGCTTTTATGCTTGGGAGCCTTTGTCAGTATAGCATTCATATAGTTATTTGTTCTTTCCAAATTTAGGACTTGTTTTATGTATCACTAGTGATTGGCCCTTTGAAATATGACGATAGAACCCAGTAATAACAACCTTGACTACTGGCATAAATGATTTTATTAGTTATCTTTGTCGTTACTGCAACAAATTACCTGAACAAAAGCAAATTCAAGAAGGGAAGCTTTGCTGGGAGGTGGTGGCACAGACCTTTAATTCCAACACTCGGGAGGCAGAGGCAGGCAGATCTCTGTGAGTTCGAGGCCAGCCTGGTGTACAGAAAGCTAGTTCCAGGACAGCTAGGGATACAAAGAGAAACCCTGTCTTAAATAATCAAAAAATTAAAGAAAAAAGGAGGGGAGGATTTGCTCAGGTTCATGATTTGAAGGTACAGTCAATCAGGGTGGGAAGTCATGGCAACAGGACTTTGAAGGAGCTGGACACATTGTGTATTTAGGCAGGAAGAGCGAGTGATAGGATGGTTGGACCCAGCTTGCTTTCTCCTATTTTGGAAGATTGGGCCCCCAGCCTAAGGGACAGTGCCACCCATAGTCAAGGTGAGGATTTCCACCTCAATTTAATCTAAATAATCTCTTCTATGCATCCCAGAGGCTTGTCTCCTAGGTGATTCTAGATATCCTCAAGTGACAATGACTATTAACCATCACAGAAAGAATGATACCTAATGTATATGATGCGTGCCATGTACCTTTATTGGTGGTTAGAATTAACCCATTCAGTTAGGACAAAGAAGTTAAAAAGCTTTATCTAAGATTTCAAAGCTAGTGGGGTGACAGATTTGAGGGTCGAGTCCAGACAAACTCTAAATCCTGATTTTCTGACTGTAAGTAAAGTGTCCAAGGGATCATCAGATGGATAGTGAAACAATAGGCAATTATTCCAAGCAACACTGGCAAACTAGGTCAGACCAGATAAGTCAGACTAACAATGCTGCAACTCGTGTTCTTGGGATTACATCAAAAGATTGGTGTAAGTGAATTCTTTGTCTCTACCTTCCAGTTATTAAAAAGTAACAAATATATATTATGCCATTTACATTCCAATTGGAATCCCTTGATATTTAAAATGCTTAGCAAAGGTTATGGAAGCAATCCACAACAGATAAATTTGACGCAGAAACTCAAGACTTTAAATGTACCTCATGCGTTGTAGGTCTTGCTGTGATTTCAACATGATGACAGAAATGCTGAGGGAGATAAGGGTGAGCTCAGGATTGTGGATTTTTTTTTTTACTATTTGAGACATATGCAAATATACTAAGATCTAGCAGAGTTGGCATCATTGCACATGTACACAGGCTAGGCAACACTCTTCCCTTGAACATACATCATTTAGTCATAACACAGGTGAATAAAAAGCTTATTGTTTATAAAATTACTTTACATAATAGAGTGACAATGACATTGTTTTGTGAACTGAGGTATTGCTGCTGTTGAAGGCTTTGAAAAAGGGGAGCGAAATAACACTGTAATCAAAACAGAATTGCATAGGTAAGCCTGCCATAAAGAAAATCTATTATTTAAAGGCTCCTTGGAGATCATGAAACTGCAGTATGTTATGAAAGATACACCGCATCTAGAACCATTTTGAGTGCGGCAGCTACTTTACAACGTCTCCCCGGACTCGTAGGAAATATAAGTAGGGCTGTGCATGATCAATTCTTTGTTTATGACCACATGCAATCCAAATAAAGCAAATCATTTCTGTGCAGTGCTTGTTACTACCATGATAAACTTCAGTATTCAATGAAGGCAAAGTACCATGGACTCTTCTGTCTTAATAACAATTTTTCTGGTGATGGGTTAAAAATATCTATATATGACATGTAAAAATATACATAAAATAGTAATGGGAACTATAACAGAATGTGATTTTTTGGCTGTTGATTTCAGATATATTAATGTTACAGAGGACTTGGGACCAGAACAAAGATCCCTTAACATGGCTTTAAAGTCAAGTGACATAGATCATGAATGTAATGTTTATGAAGTCAAAGAATGAAACACAAAACTGGCATGCTTGTGCTAGTTTATGTATTAAAGAGTTAACATGATAGTACTGGGAAACCACATTCAGTCAAGAATTACATACAGATGAGGAATTGCGTTTTCTTCAGTCACTACCCTATTTCTGGAGAAGCCAACTTCCATCACATGTTTGATTTGTATATTGCTGTTTTGTGTATTGACATACACTCTGAGAATCACAAGGTTCACTAACTTCCCTGCAATTCTCATTAGTGTTTAAGAAGCAACAAAAAGTAATGGCTGAAGGCCATCCAGGGAAACAGAAAAATGTTATAACTTTGTTTTCTAATTCCAGAATGTCCCCCTGCACTTCAGTATCTTGAATTAAAATAAGAAAGCCCTTATACCAAGTCGCTTATGTGTTGCATTGCATTTTTGTTTCTAAACTAAATGTTCAATGCCTTTCAGCTTCGTGCAATATGAATATAATATTCCAAGCACAGACTGATCAAGAAGTTGGGATAATTTAGTTTAAGGAACTCATTTTTAGGGCTAAGGGACACACAGAGGAAATTTCTGAGCTGCACCTGCTTAGTATTCCTTAAAATAATGATGATAATATAATAATAATAACTTTCAAATACCTAAAGTATTCATAATTATATTCTCAAATTATGAACATAAGAAAATTTCAGTATAATTAATGCTAAGGATGTTTGGAAAAATATACAAACCTCCTATTATATAAACTGCACACACACACACACACACACACACACAAATGCATGATCTAATTTAAACAGTATTACCCTACACAAAGGATATTGCTCCTTACTGAAGCCACAAATTGCCAAATAAAGATTCCAGTACCAGCTGTAGAACCCATTTTCCTTTAAGTTGTTGGTCAGGAGGTCCCAGAGCTCACCAAAACAATATAGATTATTGCTATTTCTCTTCATTGTCCACCAGATCACGATAGTGAGGCCCTATTGCTTACAACCGTAAACACTCTTATCACAGGTCAATAAATCAAACTGGTCCTGACTTAGAAACTTCCTTCCACTGGCTAAATTCCACAGTGCCAACAGAAGCACTATGTGGGTTTTAGGGAGAGAAAAGTCAGCCACAGTGTTATGCAGCTGTGATCCTGTTAGCTACAAAAATGATTGGCCTGGCAAGAAATGTCCATAGTGTTACAGTGGTGGGATTATTTTTATGAAGACATTGAACTTTTTTTCTCACTGGGTTTAAAGCATATCCCACAAGAGGAATATCATGAGTGAGAGGACAGAAAAGTCATTAAGATCCATCCGGGAAAAGGTCTGCAGTGAAGTGGGGGTGGGGGGGAGTCTTCTGAACATGACAGAATTGCTGTGCTTATGAATTCACAGCTCCTGCAGAGGTCTGCATAAGACTCACACTAGATCACCTAGTCAACAGTCTAGCATGAATGAAGGGGGAGAGGGTACATGAGCACAGGTGAGAAGCTATTGGGCGTACATGGCTGCTAGCAGAAGGAGAGTCATTTCGCTAGTACGCTGTATTTCCTGGTAAAATGACCACGTTCCATTGGAAAGCCCCATATCTAAGTATAGATAAGTAGTACTAATTGCATTTGGTGGTTTGTTTAAAAGAAAAAAACAAATGTCAGAAGTTTGGTTGTAGAATATATGTGAAGACCTATGCAAACTATAAAATTGACAAAAATACTAAATTTGAAATCATTTACTTTTTTATATGAATACCTTTCTCTGGTTTAGGTAATTAGATTAAATATTAAGACTTTAAGCAAATTTATTAATAATATAAGATGTGTTTAAGACAGAAATAAGAGGAAATTATCATGGGGCATGTATAGCAAACATATTAGAGGAAAAAACATTTTGGGAAAATAATAATATGACTTAATATTAAATATAGCTTGAAATAGGGAGACTTGTTTTTAAAAGTAAAATGCCTTACATGCATAAATATAGCACAAATTTCACTTTTATATGAGGATAGTTTCTGGTTTTATTTAATTGTTTATTGGAAATTGAACAATGTACTACTAGTGTTTCCACACATAATAGCAGATATCTTCAAACTTCAATAAACTAAGTATTATTAGTTTTATTTTATTGATGATGAACAGTCCTGAATAGCAAGAACACTTTTTAAATCTGTAGACTTAATGAATGGGAGAGGCACCATTTTAGTTTCAACTGGTCAGATTCCAGAGTCTATGCATTATTTACCAAAATACATTGCTTGCTTTCTAATTTTAATAATTAGAAAAATACCAAACATTGACAAATTAGATTTAAGGCAGAAGTACGAGAAGGATTTACCCACATGCAGGGATTTAAAAACACTTAGAGAGCTAATTAAAATCACACTTGCAGTTTTTCCTTAACTAGCAATCACTTTTAGAGTTGGCCTTTCTGATTGTCTCAAAATCTGATACACATATATCATGAGCTTTGACAAGATTCTCTCTCGCCGTGCCCCCCAAAAGCCTTCCTCCCACTTTTCCCTTCCAACTTCATGTGCTCTCTGTTGTTTAAAATCCAATGATTCCACTTAGTGCTGCCTGTGTGTGCATGTGTGTAGGAAAATCTCCTGTAGCAAACATAGCTTCTCAGCAGTCAAATACCTGAAGAAAATAGATTCTCTGTCCTTCAGAAGACCATTGATCACCACTAGCTCCTCTGCTAGGGGTGGGACTTTATTAGCTTCTTCCCCAACCTTGCTAGGATTTTTGATTTTGTGCAATCACAGCTGCTATGAATTCATGTGTACAATGTCAAGTATATAACCTCAGAGCATACACATAGTTAAAATTTTACCTGATTAAGATAGCTTTAAATATATGTGTACGTACATATATGTATGCTTGTGTTTATACAACTTCCAAATATCTAAATTAGAGATATGTATATGATACTTATATACACATGTATATGCACATATATATGTCCTTATGTGCATATATTCATCTGTATATCTATCTATCTATATATATGTATCTGTATATCTATGTTTCCATGTTTACAATTATAAGTTGGAAGTATATGATCTGCTTTTTTAAAATTGATTTTCACAGGTAATAACAGATTGTAGGAATTTCAGAAGAGATTTTG
This sequence comes from Chionomys nivalis, assembly GCF_950005125.1. Classification (NCBI taxonomy): domain Eukaryota; kingdom Metazoa; phylum Chordata; class Mammalia; order Rodentia; family Cricetidae; genus Chionomys; species Chionomys nivalis. The sequence continues at coordinate 20,353,496 of NC_080110.1, forward strand.
AATTTGGACTTTTAAACATTGTTGAAATTGTTATAGACTGATGGACCTTTTTAAATTGTACTAAATGCATTATTTGCATTATGATATCGTTACTAGCTTATGGGGTTCAGGGAGTTTCCGGAATATGGTAGTTTGAAAGTAACTGGCCCCCATAATCTCATAGGGGGTGGCACTATTCGGAAGTAAGTCTTTGTTGGCGTGGGTGTGGCCTTGTTGGACTTGTTGGAGGAAGTGTGTCACTATGGGGTTGGGCCTTGAGGATTTCTATGCACAGGAGACCCTCTCAGTGGTCAGTCAACTTCCTGTTGCCTGCAAGTCAAGGTGTAGCATTCTCAATTCCAGCACCACATCTGCTTGCATGTCAACATGCTCCCTGCCATGATGATGATGGGTTGAACATCTAAAACTGTAAGCCAGCCCCAATTAAATGTTTTCTTTATACGAGTTGCCATGGTCATGGTGTCTCTTCATAGCAATAAAAACCCTAAGACACCTAGAGACATGAAGAATAGAAATTTATCGTGTTAAATGGATTAAGCAACAAGGCTTGCATCTATATCAAGTAGGCAGTTGACTGAGTATATTATAAGAATTATATTGAAGAACTACAGGTCAGCTTTGCATGTTGGGCAATTTAGAATGAAATCAAGAACAGAGTAAGAGAGGCTGTGATGGTTTTCGTTTATCTTATCATATTTCCTTTTGTTAAAAACTAAAATAACATAAAAATAGTAAAAAGAAAAAGGTCTTTGCAGGTTTATATTTTGGGTAACTTAATCAGCATAAAGCAGTATAAGCAAATATTTTCTGAAGTTTAGTTCATTAATAGGTAAATAGTTGATTTTTGTATTACTCATTTTTAATCCATTATGTTAGTCATAGCCAAATACTTTTACACTTAGAATCTCAATATTTCTAGCAACAGTTTTGCATTTGGGTTCAGACAACAGTTCAGTCATTGAGGGGCTCACCTTGTAAGGTTGGGAACCTGAGTTGAAACTTCAGGAGCCATATAAGTCAAGATTGACAGTAGTTTATTGTAGTACTAGCCCCTAGGGAGTTTGAGACAGATTCCTGGGACTTGGTGACTTTCCTGCTCAACCTATTTGATAAGTTTCAGGCCAGGGAGAGACTGTTTTAAAAAAAAAATAGGGTGAGAGCCAGAAGGTTATCCCAATCATGGAAACAAGGAAGCAGATCTTCACCTCTCAGCTTTTCCAAAATGAATCCTCCATTCTTATTCCACTCTGGGCAGCAGGCTGCCTGCTATAGACTCGTTTTTCTCCTTTCATGACATTGAGATGCGTTAATAAATTTACTAAGTTTGGTAAGTGTTAATATATTGAAACTCTTTACGACTGTAGTCACTCACATGATCAACAGGCATTATTAATGTTCCTTTTAGAGTAAACAAAATATTCTAGAAAAAAGGAAATACAGAACATTTCTCCATGGATTCCTCCTATTTCTATTCAGAAACAGAAAGCCCTGCCAGTTGAGGATTGACCACCATTTACAGACTAATTTGCTAGGAAACCAAACATGCTATAAAGATAAAGTTAACATAAAGATCAGGCATACTTTCTGCCTGTTATGAAATGTTTAGAACAGGGGTACCTCTGGTACAAGACAACTCACTACATCTACATGAAGATTTCCTTCATAGAGACTGAAAATCAAGACTTAGAAAACAAAGCAAAAATGGCAAGACTCTATTGCAAGGGTTCTCAGCCCTTGCTGTGACCCTTTGATGCAGTTCCCAATGTCGTGATGTCCAACCAGAAAATAAATTTTGTTGCTACTTTCATAACTGCAATTTTGCTACCATTATGCATTGTAATGTAAATATCTGTGTTTTCCAATGGTTTAGGCAAACCTGTGAAAGGTTTGTCTGATCCTCAAAGTGGTCATGACCCACAGGTTAAGAACCACTACTCCACTGTATGAGAAATACATGTAAGCAATCTTGATCCAGGATTTCCATGTCTTATACAAACAGGTACATAATTTCTCAGCTAACTTCTCATTTGCAATAATGCAAAATCTCAGTACCTTCACAATTCCCATGAACCTACTTCAAATTCTTCCCAAAGTATTGATAATCACTGATATTTCTGAACATATGTTGGATGGAATTTATTAGTATGGGCTGAGTTAAGAATAGGAAAGTACAATGTGTCTATAGATAAATAAACTGCAAACAAATCTTGAGGAAATATTAAAATTCATAAATCACTTACATACCACTAATACAGTTTGAAACAGGAACTTCAATAAATTAATTTATTATACAGAGACATCTTATCTTTAGTTTCAATACTCTTTAATGAAAAATAATTACTTCCATTAGAGACATCTTTCCAAGGCATATTTTGGTTTTATGGAAGAATTTCAAGCCATTTTCCCAATATCATGTGTAAGTATGGTTTGGGATGGAATGACACAGGAGCTTGCCTCATAAACTTAATTCCTATAGTGTTTCACAAACTTTTAAATACTAACAAGTACTAACGAGAGTAAGAGTTAAGTACATTACGATATTGAACGAAGGTTCCCAACTACAGAGTCGCACAAATGACTGATAATTCACACTTTTTTTCTTCACTTCTTCCTTGAGGGGGAAAAAAGTTACTCTTCAGTCTCCCAATAATTAGTTCCTGCTGTCAAAGTTTCACTTACAATACACTTTTAAAAGATGCAAAATGTCAAGAACCATGCAGTCTGATAAATACAGATGACATTTAAACACAAAGTATGTAGTGTCTACAAAAGAAGAAAATTGCCATTTTTGCCATGCTCACACAGCACCTTATAATCTACATTCATATAATTACTGACTTTTCAGGTGACTGATGGCTTTTCCTCAGAGGGATATAACCATTTAGTACCCTGGTAGACTGAAATAAGGTAATGTTTACAAATAGCGAATTATATTTTAAAAAATGCAATATTTGTATAAAAATTGTATGTAAGCACTTGGAATGAGTTCATTAAATTATGGTTTATATCTAAATTTACTACATGACCTATTAAGACTTTATCAGTACATATTTATTAACTATTTATTATACATACTAAGTCAGACCTGCTATGTGTGTTAGTGGTCACTCCACACCAGATCATAGGCTCAGCAATAATTAAGAGGTTCAATTGAGTGATGAAGAAAAAAAAATCCTTTTATAAATAACTTGGCAAGTTCTTATTGTCCTGTCTCTAAAATGATCTTAGAATATATATATATATATATATATATATATATATTCACACACACACATATATGTGTGTATATATATACATATATACATGTATATATATACACATATATACGTATATATGTATATATATACGTGTGTGTATATATATACATATATATATGTGTGTGTGTATATATATATATATATATACACACACACACACATAAACTTCCCCATATACCTCTTTATGATCATCATGGTATAATTCACTAAGAAATCTTTTGGGGAAGCACTATTACTTTTAATATATGAAGACATTGATGGATTAATGGAGTGATCAGCTCAATGTCACTTAGCTAAAACATGGCTGTGATTGCAAGTCAATTTCATCAGCTACTCTGACTCTAGAGCTTAGACTCCATCAAAGTACAGCATGTTATATTTGTATTGTAACCTTCCATTTTTCACAAGTAAAAGCCTTACAAACTGTTATATGTGTCTGTGGTTTTTCCAAAGAAATTGAATTTTTTAAAGGTAGGTAGACAACCTTAATACTTGGTTTATATTCACTTGTGTCTGCTTATTAAAATAAATTCAAAATTTCCACTTCTATATAAACTCTAACATCAAGCAGTTTTGCTTTTGTAGTATCATTTACATAATATCATTCATCTTGCTTGTCAGTGAGGTGCAATGAATTTAATAGAGAGTTTAAAAAGTTTAACTTCTCTTTACATTAAATGTGCATACATATACCCCTTTATGTTGATGTTTCTGGAAGCCAAGAACTCCTTTATTGCCGAAAAACTATTTTGTTACATTTATTCCATTCCATTTCTTTCAAATACCCAGGAGAACATTATATTAAAACTCAGAGCATCTTTAGCAGTCAATAGAAAATCAAGGATAGCAGAGTATATAAATTTATTCACTTGTGGTCTGACGTCTACTTAGATCATGCTAGGGTTGGGAGAATAAGAGATTCTGTCTATGAGCTTGTTAAAAATACAGTTTTATAAGAAATTCATAAAAGAGAACACAATTTAAAAAGGCGTATTACAAGGACAGAGTAAATATATAACGAAATAATTCTGAGACAAGAGAGGTGATACCTGAGAGCATATGCCAGGATAGGATTTGTTTTTGTTTTTAATTAGAAATAGGATTAAGTTATAAAACAAAGAGTGCAGAAATGACTTATGTGAGTGGACAGTGCTATGCTCATCTACACTGTCTACTCAATGGCCGCAAACTCGTCTTTCAGTCCAATAAAGGTGATATGACTACAGAATTGGTGATTAATGCATCATTAAAGTAGTCAATATCGGTGCCATCGTATTTCGTTGTTGATATTCAGATGATGACAATTGTTCAAATGCATGTTGGAGGGAAGACAGTGAAACATTTCCGCAGGAGGCGGCTGGGAGCAGCTCGTTCTCAAAGCTGTCTCCATCTTGGCTCTCGCTGGCACACCCTGTACTACCAGTTCCTCTGACTCAATGCAAGCACTATCACTGTGGGCATCTACTGGGTTCTAATCCACGCTTGTTGTAAGATCCACTGTACTTTCTCCCAAACACCTACCTGTTTATGTCACTCATTCAACTGCGTGGCATAAGGCATCCTTTTTGTAGAATTCCATTATCATTTGGCTAGCATTCAAGGGTATTTAAAGGAGGTTATTTTTAATTAATTTTTTGAGGACTTTCATATATGATACTAAATTTATATAATTCCCACCCTTCCAATTTTTCTGTTGTCAACAATACTCTCTCTCAAATTATTGTCTTCTTTAATTTTATTATGTGCCTATATATGTTGCATATTTATCTATACCCATATTCTATCTATCTATCTATCTATCTATCTATCTATCTATCTATCTATCCTACTATCTTTCTATCATCTATCTATTCATTCATCCATTCACTTATCTATCTATTCATCTATCCATCTATGTATCTACGTATGCTCAAATCAGACCACTTGGGATCAGATAATCTATAAAGTGCTTGTCCCCAAAGAAAATTGATTCCCCTTCTCTCAGCAATCACTTTGTCTGCAGGATGGGACTCTGTGAGACAACCCCACCTATGTTGTCCTATCAAGTGGTGTCATTACGCAGTTCTTCTCTAGGTGAGCATATTGTTGAGATTTCATAAGAGTCACATCCTTGACAAGTCTAGAAGACTCTATCTAGCCACATTGCTTTATTCATTTGACTTTTAAAACCTGGTTCCGTCTTCTCCCATATTCCCTGAGCCTCAGAAGAATAGGTTGGTTTGTAGATGTATTTATTGGTCAGGGTTGGGCACCACATGGTATGTTTTCTTCTGCATTTTTATAATTCTGCATTTTTGTAATGTTCTCCACCTACTGCAAAAAGTTTCTTTAATGAGCTATGAGAACTATACTTATCTGTAAATTGATATTATCCTGGTTTATAGAAGAGGCACTAGCAGTCCCTCTTCTAGGATGCATGACCTCACTCACCAGCCATGGGTAGTTGGTTAAGCTTACCTTGGGGTTCTTTGTACATACACACAGGAGTGATATTGATGGGCCAATGTGGTAGTTGCAGGTTAAATTTTTTTTTCCATAAAACTCAATACTGACTTCAAAAGTGCTTGTATCTATTCACAACCCTACCAGGATAATCTTAACACTTTGTTCAGCTTGAATAAACTTTAGATAGACCCCTGATCTCTCTCAGCACAGCCACTATAGAAGCAAATGTCTAAGGCACAGAAATCCTTTATTTCTCTAGAACATTTACTTTAAAACACTTACTATAATTTCTGTCTCTACCCCTTTGAAATTTAAATCTTTTTTTTTTTAAAGCTCTTTGCCAGATTTATGACTCATGTCTGTTTTTCTCTGGACCTGGGAGCCATCTCTTTGAAATATTTTCATCAAAGCCCACATCGTCCTTCACACCAGTCTGGAGGGGACAAGTGCACATCAAAGACCACATCGTCCTTCACCCCAGTGCAGTGTGAGAGGGTGCAAGTTGTGTAGCTGTCCTCCGTCTTGAAGATCCGAGATGTTCACTTCTCCACTGGGTAAGGCACTGGCACAAATGTGACCTGTGGTCATTCTTTTATAGAATTCTCAGTCATTTTCAGTAGAGTTATGTTCATACTACACTCTGGGCTTTCTTTTTTATTACAGTGGACCCAAAAGAAGTCCTCTTTGTGTTCCTTCCTTTAACTTTGTCCAGTGCAAGCTTTCCAATAGCATTCATCCGCTTCCCCTTTTCTGTATCACCTTATTAGAAGTCCTGAAATCATTTTTGCATGCCACTGAGTGGTCACTAGCAATAGAATTGTAGTATTTTCAATGTTTTTTTAATTTTCCACTTTATTTACTGTGGTAGTTCTATTTCTAAATATGCGTTTATTTTTGAAGCATGTTTGTGTGCTAGGGTGTGTTTGTGTTTGTAAGTGGGTGGATCAACATGCATGTGGAACTTGTCTACGTTCAGGCTCTTGAGATCTGCCTCTCTTCCTTTCTAGTGCTCTAAGACTGTAAGAGCATGCCACCATAGTTCAATGTAGATGCTAGGCTGAACTCTGGCTTCTTCAGCAAGCACTTTATTGAGTGAGCTACCTCCTCAGCCATGAATTTTCTTTTTCATTCTCCTAATTTTCCTGAAAATGTAAACAAATGATTCTCATTAAATAGCTTTCTGATGTTTAATTTATTTTGTGGGTATAATTCTACCTTCCATCTTTTATGTTTAGATGGAGACAAGTATTTTCATCAGTTTAATATTGTAGTTATTAAAATTTGTTACTTTACTATAAACAGTCCAGCTGAGTTCAAAGGCTTTCCCGATACTTTAAATTCCCATGGACTTTCATTCTCCCCATGGTACTACTCTTGTATATCATATTGTATGATTCAGTTTTATGGATTATTTTACCCTTTGTTCAGTTAGTTGCATCTTGTAGCTTCTTAGGATGGTGAGTACTGAGGGAAAGAGGGCAGACTTCTGTACTTGCTACTTCTGTGATTTGATTTTTTTTTTTTTTTTTGGTTTTTCAAGACAGGGTTTCTCTGTAGCTTTGGTGCCTGTCCCGGAACTAGCTCTTGTAGACCAGGCTGGCCTCGAACTCCCAGAGATCCGCCTGCCTCTGCCTCCCGAGTGCTGGCATTAAAGGCGTGCGCCACCACCGCCCAGCTTACTTCTGTGATCTTGAGATCAAACATCATGACCAACATGCCTCACGGAAGGCTTTATCTTTTATTGTGTTTCCAGATGAATAAATGTCTGTAAGGCCAGGGATGTATCGAAGCACGTGGCAGACACAGCACGAGGACCAGAAACCCGAATGCTCACATCTTGGATGAAGCAGAGAAAACCAGCTGGAAGGAGCACTGAGTGTTAAAAGTCTCAAAGCCTTGCTCCAAATGACACACTTCCTTTAAGAAGGTCACACTTTTTAAAAAGAATTTATTAATTTATTTTGCATACCAACCACAGTTTCCTTTCCCTCCTTTCGTCCTAGTCCTTCGCCCCAAACTCCATTCTGTTCTGTTCCCCGCATCCATAATCAACTCCTCCTCCATTTCTGTTTACGAAAGGGCGGGTCTCCCATGATATCAACAAAACATGGCATATCAAGTTGCAGAAAGATGAAGCACCTCTCCATAAATTAAGACTGGGTAAGGCAACTCAGTATGAGTAGGGTCCTGAGAGCCAGTAACAGAGTTAGAGACAGTCCATTCCCACTGTTAGGAGTTGCAAAAGAGGACCAAGCTACATAGCTGTAACATATACGAAGAGTGCCTAGGTCAGTCCCTTGCAGGCTCCCTGATTGTTGGCTCAGTTTTTAATAAACCCTATGAGCCCCGGTAAGTTGGTTATGTGAGTTTTCTTGTGATGTCCTTGACCCCTCTGGTTCCTATAATTCTTTCTTCCCCTCTTTTGCAGGATCTCCAGATCTCCACCTAACGTCTGTCTGTATGTCTGCATCTGTTTCTATCCATCTGCTTAATTTAATGGATGACGTCTCTCTAGAGATAATTAGGGTAGGCAGCTATCTGTTCACATGCAATGGCCAGTTCAGGCTACATATATTCTATTGTTAAGAGTCTTAACTAGGTTCCTCCTTGTAGATTCCTGGAAGATGCCCTTATGCCAGGCTTTCACTTGACCCCAAAATGCACCCTCTTTTCCAGTAGTCTTCTTCAGTATTCTCCTTCTTTGCCCTGCCATCAACCCGATGGCTAATGTTCCCATTCCCTCCCAGCATCAATTCACTCATAAAAGCTCTTCTATTTCCTCTTCCAAGACAGATGTGCGTATTTGACTATGAACATCCTTTGTTATCTAGTCTACTATGCTACAATCCACATACCCAGAGAGACTAGATAACAAAGACACGCCTCTTAAGCCTCCCTAAACAGCTCCACCAACTGGAGACCAAGCATTTAAATACCCAAGACTATGGTGGATAGTTTTCATCTAAACTGTGGGCATTAAGCAGACTTCCTGCCAACTTTTGCTGTATGAATTTTACATTTCAGCTCCTATGGTGTGCTTGCTCTAACAGTTGTGATTATGCCAGTATGGGTCCTCCATTCCCAGTCTTTCAGCAATCAATATCAATCTTGGAAAAAGTTATGAACAATATGATTATCTGTTACTCAGAGGACTGTGCCACTGGAATTTTATGCACAGAATTTCTTTGTTGATTTGAAAATGGATTATTCCCTTGCCTTTTCTATGATGAAGCTCCTTAAAATTATGGTTATTTTATAGGGTTGCAATCTTCCTTCCTCAGCATCACTTCTCTTCTTGATATATAGGATGAGAATAAACCAACAAAATGTTTCCTACTGGACACTCTAGTTGACACTAGAGAATATCTTTTTGAATGTATCTATGTTTTAACCTTTCCATATTTAACATTAAAGGTAGTATTTACTGCATTGTAAATTTCTTTATCAAGTTTTATATTTTACAGGGTATAGCAGATACCTTTTGGGATTTCAATCATGGCTTTGGTGCGATGCCTTCATTTTAATTTATATGTAGTTCACATTATCCAATTTAAGGCTGTGCTGTTCCTTCAAAGAATTTGAGAGATTAGTGCATTGTGCACTTTGCCAGCTTCCTTGAAAGTCTTTCCCAATTTGCATTGAAATCACATTCAAATTATCTTTGTGTAACAAATAAAACATTTGATCAATTCACCTGAGACCTGATTAGCACCCATTTGCCTAATCTCTTTAATAATTTGACAGGTTAGAATTCCTAACTGGTCTCTCTGCTCCAGCTCTTATTTTCATCAGTGTGTTTTCAACATAGCAGTCACAAGTACTCTCTGTTCAAATTAAAGTCAGATCATGTCATTTCCCTCTTCGAAACTCTTTAGCAGCTTCCATTTCACAGAGACAAAGAAAAATCTGGAGTTCATATTATAAATTGCAAGGACCTTCATGGTCATTGAGTTTCTCTTACTTCTCTAACAACGTCTCAAAACTGTTTCTTTCCAAACCATGGCAGCTGAGCCATCTGGCCCTGTAGTTCAATCAAAACTAACAACATTCCTCTAGAGTCTCTTTCAGCTAGTACACCAAGGTAAAGAGTCTCTCAAATCCAGAACACTTTCTTGATCTAAAAAGTTGACATTCTACTACAAGCTACATTTTTTTTTTAAATTCTACCAGAACTTATCATCAGCAATAATCTATTCTATTCATTTGCTTTGCATATTGTCTTACCCATGCGACTACAAGTGAACATATAAATAAGACTTCTCTGTTTTGTTTTCTCCTGAATCTCCAAAGCATAGACTCATCTGGCTGTTAAGGGCTGAATGCTTATGTAAGTCTCAAGGTCACAAGGTGATACCCTAAGTCGTGGTGCCATGGTATTAGTAGGTGCTGCCTTTGGTAAGATACAAAGTTTAAGATAGATTTTGGAAACATACAGTTCATGATGGTGTTATTGTTTGCTTAAGAAGATGAGTAGACACTAGATCATCCTGTCATTTGCCTCCTGAGGCCATAGTGAAAAGACAGAATCTATCAGGCAGGGGAAAAAAAAAAAACACTCTAAAACCTGAGAATGCTGCCATTCTGATCTTAAGACTTCTCCCTTCCAGAACAATGAGAAAATAAATATGTGTTGTTTAATTCACTCAGCCTATGGTATTTTAATATGATGGCTAAGTAAGTTGTCTCATGGCAGGCAGTCAATAGGTGGTCCATACACAGGGAAATAAATCAAGATCTGAAAATAAAATGACCCCAAGACTTGGGTCTAGATGACCTCCTAAGACTTGGCTTAGCTGTTCCAGACAAGGAAGATGCTCCATGCCATCTGTTGTGTTGTCAGAAAGTGAGAACAGTGATTTGGATTATAAGTGACACAATTCAATCCCACATTTATTCAGAGAAATAATGTAGCAACTCATTGTGGCGTATGGAGTTATAATTTGTAGACTGAATCCTTAGCTTCACCAAATCCTAGTTCCTATTGCATGTCTTGCAATTGATTGTATCTTATCTATAAGATATTTATAAAAATAAAAATATTGGTCTCAAGGAATTATTAAAGACTTGAATAATATATGAGCACATTTAAATGAAATCTTAGTATGTATTTGATAATCAATAAATACTAAAAGCTGTGAAGCCTCTTCAGTTTATTTTGGTGCCTGCGAATGTGCATGTGTGTGCAAACACACACACAAAATACCTGAAAGCCAAATATCTCAATTTTGCAAAATATCCTGGTGTTATATTCATCTTTCAGAAAAAGAAAACTTGGACATAACTTCTATGCCATAGTTTATTTTTTAAATTTGCATAGAATGAGCAATCCATTTTAAGCTTCAAATAAACATCATCAATTGTTTTGAAGTGTCCAAACCTCTCAAGGTGTTATAACTGTCTTGAAATGATTAACCAATCCCCAAACTTTTGTAGAGGACTTCTGAGCATAAAGATATTGTTGTTGCTACTATTCTTTGGTATAAGCCACATTTACAATCCCAAAATCTAGAGTATTAGAGTTTGGACAATGTAGAATGTTTTTCTATTTAAAAAAATATATTGGTATTTAACCTGCATGTATGTTTGTGTGAGGGTGTTGGGTCCCCTAGAACTGAAATAACAGTTGTAATCTGCCATGTGGGTGCTGGGAATTGAACAAAAGTCCTTTGGAAGAGCAGTCAGTCCTCTTAACCACTGAGATATCTCTCCAGCCTCTGTAGGATTTCTTTTAATTCACCTTCATTCTTTTCGAAGGAGTAAACCCAAATCCTTAGAAAGAGTTCCAAATGTGTGCTCAATATGACATGCAATTTTCTGGCCTTAATATTCCTATTACATAAAGAAGAATTAACTCAAAGTGACACACTTTCTACTAGCTTGGAAAAATCATAATATATTTTCAACATAAGTAGGTCTTAAAATTCAATGTATCTAACAAAACTCAAATGCTAGAGAGATCTCACACATCAGTGTGTAGCTTGCCAAGTGACAGAACATATGCTCTTTACATTAACTGCCACATATTTTTGCATAGATAATGTTGCATTTAATACATTGTAAGGACAGGTCACTACTTTTACAAATCCTGCCTTTAGATATAGAACAAAATCGAAATAAAATTGAAAGCTGATATTTTTGTGGTTGAAATGATAGACAAAAAAGCATATGATTTATATATTACAGACATTTTGTAACTGAAAACCACTGCTTCAACCTGACTTATCTTTATGCAATTTTTAAGAATTAACATCATGATATTTCTGTGTTAACTAAAATTAATCACCTGAAAACATAGTAGATTATTTTGTAAAGAGGTGGTATCTTAAAATACATTAAAGTTTTGGACTAATCATTTATTTCGAAAACTGAGGGAGAACCATCCCCAAGTGACACAATTAAGCTTGCAAAAACCATTCTGTCCTTAGCTATACAGGAAACTTGCTTCTGAATTTCATGCTCCTAATTTCTCTCACTTCCCTTGTCTGCTCATGAATTTCTATCTGTTTGCATAACTTGATGTGCATGGCATGGCTATGCCTTTAGGTAGCACATTACTCATGTTTAGGAAATTGCTCTTACCCTTGGGAATGTTGGACAAGAATACCTTTTATGGGAAAGCTTGTCTCCTTGCATTAGAATGCCAGTATACTGAATAGTACCTAGCAGCAAGTAGGTTATTTTTAATTGCTATTGCTTAAGTATTTATAATCCTACAAGAAACATTAGAAATGACATGATGATTTCCAGATTCAAGAATTATTTATTTTTCTCAAATTAGTAAATTAAAATATCAATTGGTATTGCACTCCAATTGATAGTCAATAAAATTTCACAAGAAATAATCAGTGTCAAATATACATGAAATGTTGATTAAAAATAGATGTTGTAGCATAGATACATTTTATATTTAGTAATAGCACTTATGCCAGTTGGTTAATTTTTTAAAAAGTTGCATTTTACATCAAGTAGGTACAGGTGTATTTTATATTTAGTAATAGAATTTATACACTATCCTTGATTGAATCCCAGTTTCCACTCATCAACTTCTTTCTAGATGAGCTAAGTGCATTGGGCTCGTGGAGCTATTAGCTTTCATTGTAGGAGAGGCGGATATCAGTCCCTTCAGAATGGTGAATCAGCTCTTGCCTTGTAGTACAGCTTTCTCCTGCTTTCTCATCACAATGGGACTCCTTTAACCAAGCCTCTTACTAATGCAACCCGAGAGGAAAATGGCAGTCAGAAGAAGCAAAGGAAATGTATTGAACAACAGTGATCTAGTGGGTGTGTCTGCACCTTCTCACGGTGTTGTGACCTCAAATGACTAAGCCACAATGAGGAAGGTGGCTCTTTGGTCACCCGCAGCAATTTCTTTGAGCATTGAAATGTACTAGTTCTAAAATAGAAGTAAGGCTCTCATTTTCTTTGAAAAGACTAAATACATTATGTAAAAAGATGTAATACTGGATAAATTTATATATCACATAATAAAATATGCTTTTTAATGGCATTTTATGTTTAATAATCATCTTACAGCACATGCTATAATTTTGTGATTTTTAAATCAAATACTTAAAAATATGTGCTGTTTCATATTACATAAGGTTGAAAGTTAAAAAAAAGGGAAGGGTTAAAAATGATGTCTTACCTAAAGATGCTAAAACTTTAACGTTTACCATTTGATTTTATACAACAATTTTTTTCTAAGATAATTAAGAATTAATATGCCAATATTTTATTTACCAGTTCCAGGGACTCCTCTGAAGGCTACTATATAGTTAGACTTCCTGGAGTCCTCTGATTCCCAAGGTTGTAATTATCTGGGAGATGTACTGCCTAAACTTCATGATCACAAAACTGGGATAAACCAGATAGCATCCACCAGTATCAACTCACTTTTATCTTTATGTGTCTTAGACTGAAGAAGTAGTAGCTGCCATTAGACTTGGTGTTGGAATGAGGAACAAAGATTTAGAGGAAGTAGGAAACGAAGAGGTGATACTGATGCCTTAGGGCTTTAACAACTTAAGCTGAGTTATAGACAAGAAGGGAAGGGTCAAAGTCAGCTTTAAACTCAAGGTTCTTCTAGGTTTTTAGCTTCCCAGTAGAGCAAAACCTCTCTTCCTTTTTATTCTGTTCCGCTACTGAAGCTTCCTAACTGTGGGGGAATATTTATCATCCTTAATTTAATATTCTGCTTGTGAGACTGGATTTAGGCAAATGATGACTAACTACCGTTGGTCCCTAGGAATTAGAATAGCAGACGCCTTAGCTCTAAAAATTCCAGCTGCAAAATATAAGGAAGCTCATAAAATCTGACTGGGTGTTTATAGTTAACTAAGAAAGGAAATTGTCTAATTTGCCAAATAGGAAAACACTGTCTGTCTCTTTATTATGACATATGCTGAAACACAGCATGGACCAATCCTCTGACCATGCTCCAGAAAGCATTTAGTTCTAACCTTTGTACTTTTTCTTCACATCTTCTGCTTATTTTTATCTTCTCAGACATTCCCACTCTGAGAGTGGAAAGACAAAAATCAACTAAATTTCAACCAAGTCTTTTGAAAACTCTTGGGAAGATTTCCTTGAAGAAGACTGGGGTACACTGAAGTGTCAAAGTTAGAAAGTAAAACATGTTCACAACTCCAAAGCATTTATTCCTCAGACATCTTGTATCGTGGAAAACAAAAATGGAAAGACTTCCAAGTATATAACCAATAATCTGTTGGTTGAGGAACTGATAGCTGAAGTCACATCATTGACAGATAATTCCTTCTTATATTTTAATGAAGAAGTTACACATTTTGAAGAGTGAAAATTGAAATAGCATGGGTTTGCGGGAGGGAGGAGGAATATTACCTATACTCCTCTTGCTCAAGACCTTGGGTTCAACCCTGGCACCAGAAATAGGTATTTATGCTTGCAGTTGCTTAGCAGTAAAGAATGACTTTATAGAAAAATACTAAAATACATAAAGACATACATAGTGTACACACACACACAACTTATCAATATCTATTAACCAAAACTATTTTCTTCTTTTTTTTTCTTTTTCTCTCCCTCCTCCCTCCCTCTCAACCAGAACTATTTTCAAGTTGTAAATTTTCATTACTTCCAATATGGAGATGTATTCACCTAACATTTAAAGATAAGGTCTTCCTAATCTGTATTTTAAGTTGCTACAGTATGGTCAAGGGCACTTGTCCCAGAAGATGCTAAGCTTGTGTTTGTTGGTTTAGTTACGCTGTTCAACATTATAATATGGTATTCTCTCGAAAAACAATATCAAGTAGGATGATATAAAGAGAATGTCACCACACAGAATCCATGTCTTCCTCATGCTTAAAACCCTTTAGAGCCTCTCTATTAGCTCTGTGAAAAGGTCCAAATACCTTACCACCCACAATGGCTCTTAAAACCTCGTTTAATGGAATAGACCATTTCCTCACTTCTCTTCTACTATCACCTGCCAAGTCTTTACTCATCCTAGATCCTGGTCTTTGTATCCTTGCCTTGGTGCATATCTCCTGCAAATAATGTTCTGCTTGGGATAAGTAGCATCTCATGATGACTGAACATCTCATGGAATTGCTGTTCTAATATAATCTCTGTCCATATCTCACAGTAACTATACATCTTCAACCACCTATTAAACACTGATCTCTGATGTCTAGAACAATGTAAAAGGCTCTCAAGAAGCAACTTAATTTTATAACAAATAATGCTATAGCAACATTATTTTTCTGTTAAAAACTAGAAGAGCCATATTGCTTATGAGTGTGGTACTCAAAATATCTGGGATGTGTATGCCAAGAAGTACTTATAGGCTCATTTGGGGTTATCTATAGAGATGTGGGACTATGTCTGCTTGTTTATTATTTTACTCTGTTTCATTTTCTAGTTTAAAAATTATTTATAATAGTGTAATAAGAAAATGATATAAATATTGAAACTCTTTTTCTCTAAAGACTTGTGCTTTTCATGATTCAGGGGCATTTAATATTGCTGATCACTTCTTACTAGAAATACTTTCTTCTTGGCTTCCGTGTTAAAAAATCTCTCCAGACTTTGCTTGTGAATCTTTGTAATCTGTTCTTGTCTTATTAATTCTTTCTATTCCTAGACCACTGGTGTTGGGAAGCTCCATGTTCTGTTTCTCGGTTCATGAATGCTTCAGCATCTTTTTCTCTACAGAACGGCATGATTTTCCCTGACTTTGTTTATACTTTGTGACTTGAATGCTGTATTTCTTGAGTTCTCAAGCTGATTCTGAGATTCCTATGGTGAATCATCTGATGGACATTTGGATTGGTCACCATCATCTCAGATTCATGAGCACAAAGGCCTGCTCTCCTCTGTGAATGGCGCCACGTTTCACTCAGAACAAGCTGGAAACCTCACACTTGACCTTACTCTTTTCTCCCTTCAACTCACACGTACTTTGTTACCTAGCACTGTTCATCATACATACCCCGGATGTTAGAATGGATGAGATTCGATCCCATAGGCTCACAGAGGGTGGCACAATTAGGAGGTGTGGCCTTGTTGGAGGATGTGTGTCATTGGGGATAAAGCCTGACGTTGAAGGGTAGATTGCCTTTGGAGACCCTAAAATGCTCAAGATGCCAGACTCATGGAATACCTGCTGAGGAAAAAAAAAGTTGCTAACAGTGTGAGGAACCGGCACTTGAAAGAGAAGTACTTTGCAGTTAACAAATCTGAAAGGAGATGGAGATCTGAAGAGTGCTTTGGTATCAGACATAGAGATGCAAAGTTTGGAGTTTGCCCAGCTGGTTTTCGGTCTTGCTTTGATCCAGCATTTCCTCACTATGCTCCCTTTTCCTTCCTTTTGGGACAGTAATATCCTGTGTCATTGTATGTTGAAAGTACACGATCTGCTGTTTTGCTTTTGGTTTTATAGGATATTATAGCTAAGAGAGTACCATGAGTTTTTCAGAAGAAACTTTGAACTTTTAAACAGTGTTAAGATTGAGAGACTTTGGGGACTTTTGAAATTGGGTTGAACACCAGGGAATGAACACTAGTGGTCTGAATAAAAATAGCCCCCATAGGCTCATAAGGAATGGCAATATTTGGAGGTGTGGCCTTGTTGGAATAGGTGTGTCCTTATTGGAGGAAGTATGTCCCGGGGTGTGGACTCTGAGGTTTCAAATGCTCATGACAGGTTCAGTGTCTCTCTCTTTCTGTGGCCTGCTGATCTAGAGTTGGAACTCTTGACTTCTTCTCAAGCACCATGTCTACCTGTGTGCCACCCTTCTTCCTGCCATGATGATACTGGACTAAACTTCTGAAATGTAAGCCAGACCCACTTAAATGCTTTCCTTTATGAGAGTTGCCATGCTCATGGCATCTCACAGAGCAACAGAACCCCAACTAAGACAGCCTGTAAGTGTCTATCAAAACAATGCACATCATTCCACCCTCAGGACTAACAGTACTCACCAAATCACAAACATTCCCATCATACTGCATTCACAGTCCTCTCACTGGCCTCCCTAAATCTTCCTGAACTTAGTCCTTTTTGGATGTTACTTAAACTGCTGTGCCTTCGTTCAAAACTAAGTTATAGCCGGGCGGTGGTGGCGCACGCCTTTAATCCCAGCACTTGGGAGGCAGAGGCAGGCGGATATCTGTGAGTTCGAGACCAGCCTGGTCTACAGAGCTAGTTCCAGGACAGGCTCCAAAGCTACAGAGAAACCCTGTCTCAAAAAACCAAAAAAAAAAAAAAAAAAAAAAAACTAAGTTATATACGTTAAACATGTACCACATACTGTAAACCTGTAGGTGACTTGAGTGCTGATCATGTACTCTGCTTCAGACTAATTCATGGTATGGCTGGAAATAGGAAGAGTGGAGTGGAAATGGAAGAATTTGGAGCATTTGTTCTTATTTCTAACAATTTCAACTCAATGTTTCTCAATGTTTTGGACCAAAATAGCATTCTAATTTCATCTAACTGTTAAAAAAAAGTCAAATACATCCTTCCCCCGGCCCAGATGTACCAGCAGCAGAATCTATATTCTTACTGAATCTTTACAGTAACTTTAAGGAAGAAAACATTATTCTACATTTTAAAGATAAAGTACCCATGTACACAAAGTAGAAGACTACAACATCAACCATTGTCCCTCAATCCATTGACAACTGTCTTTGACTTTTCTATCCCTTCCTCTTACATTCGTGCCATCACCAAGATGCTGATCAAGCCTTGCTTAATATCTCTAAAAGACAACCACAATATCCCATTCTTACCAACAGTACTGTTTTCTTATGCAATCTGATTTGACAATTTATCTGTTTAGAGGGCAAAACTTCTTATGCTTGCTTATGAGATCAGAAATATCGTTCAAAGGTGGAATTGAGATTGCTGGATGTAATGGGTCATTTGTGTTAATATGCTAGGCGCCCTAATTCAGGTAGAAGATTGAAAAATAATTTAGTAAAATTTTGAAGCTAGAGGGAGCATAGAGGTGATTTAACATTCCAACAGTAAAGAACAAAAGAACAATGAAGTTAAAATGCTAAATGTTTTACCTGCTTGAGGTTATACGACACGCTTTTGTTAAGAGCTAGGGCGCAGATCTGACCCCAATAATTCAAAGTCCAATTTTCCACTCATCCTCCTTTGTTTTATTTCAGGCTTCTTTTATTTCATAAACTGATTTGTCATGCATTTCTTTTAAAATGCAAACTTGTCATGTTAGTTTTAAATGTATTTAAAAGGTAGAAAATCTAATCCAAGTGGCTAATTTAAATTGATCATAGCATGTAAATGTTTATATATGAGAAAAATGGTAACTGACAGTCTATCCAAGATGTCAGTGCAAAACTAATGATATTCATGAAAAATAAGGAAATGAAAAGACTCCTGAGGACATTTTAAAAGGGAAGAGACCGTCTAGGGCTTCTTTTCTAACCAAATCAGGTACAGGATTAAGGGAAACAAATGAAGGTCAGGTCTGGAGACAGTGCTAAGTGAGTTAGCCATCCTGTCGGCGAAAGCAGCTCTCTGGCTTCCTCCCTGATGGCAAGCAGGACTCCACATCTGCTCAGAGCACCGGGGTCCCTCTGGCCTTGTACAGTCTACTGTATCTCATATTGCAGGACACTTTCTGTTTGTCTATATTGAATAATTTCAATGGTAGTTTGCCAAAAGCTATGGTTAATGAGCCCTGAAAATACATCTCTTGTTTGTGTCCCCTCTATTTTCAACATTTTCAGAGCATGCAAGAGATTGCTTTGACCATATTTATCTTTTCACTCTAGGCTATTCCATTTTATTGATGTAGGTTGAGTCTAATGTGAGGGTCTTCGTGACTATTCTATTCCAAGATCTCTTTCCTCAAAAAAAAGTATAGATTAGAGAGTTGAGGATCTGTAATAGAAAAAAGAATGGAAGAACCAATTAAGCTGGATTTGCAACCTTAATTTCTCCTCTTTGATTAGAAATTGAAGTTGGCTTATATGCACAGTTTGCATATCTTGCATGTATTACAATTCCTACAACCTGAGGCTAAGGCTATGAACTCTGTGGGTACAGATAACTAGTTAGGGTTAACAAGAGCTGATAAAAAAAATGGTAGGAAGATGCTAGTCCCATGGAATCAGACATTTAAGCCTTAAAGGCCTTGGACTATTACATTAACAATGGAAGCAGTCATGATAAGATAGTCATGTTGTTTACGCACAAGAATATTTTTCATAAGACCATATGGACAGACATGACCATGGGTATTACAATTTTTATAACTTTGTAACTTACATACGGTGGCTCAGTACTGATTTCAGTAGAAGCCATCTTTGGTAACCTAGATTTTAGGCATATGCCAATTTTACCATCTGTGTTAAGTGTGACAGAGTGTGAGTTTGCAAAAAATAAAATCAAATCAAATAACTGAGAAATTTCAGTGGGAAAATGATCTGCAGGTATGTTTTTTGAAGGTAGAGATGATCTTTTTCATTTATGAAATATTCAATAATCCAATTTAACTATTATGCAAAGATATGACTGTTTCTGTTGATGCTCTCAGGAATTAGAAAAAAAATAACTAAAACAAGATGTGAAGAAGGAGGCTTAAATATTTAAAGATACAACAGGAATAAAAATGTAAATTATTAGGACAATGAACCAGGTACCCTATACTGAAAGTAGCATCTCGTAACTGACAATCTCCAGGATGAGGGTAACTTTCACTCATTAAATAAAGTTGTGTTAAAACACACTGAAAACAGGAAAGGTTCCTCAAGTGAGTAATGGTTGTTGGAGTCTTTCAGTAAGGCTACCATTTTACTAGGCAATGTGGCACTTTTAACCTTTGAATGAAAATGACCAAAGATATGAAGGATTCCTTAAAACAAAATTTATCTGGAACATTTCACCGGATGTGAAAGCATGGCAGAAGATTTTGAATTTGTTAAGGGACTGGTATAGAAGAGTGGATAGATAGACAGACAATGGATTTTTCTGTACCTACATGAGTTGTCTAAACAAGGTAATGGCAAGGTAAGGGTCATGATGATGTTTGTGATATTGGTGTTTTACAATAGCAGTTTAAACATTCAGAAAATTTAGTTTCCTATATAGGAAAATATAACAAAGCCCAGTTGTACCCTTTGTTGTAGATTAAGAAGTCACTTAGCATATTATAGACATTTATAATTGTGTAGTTATTGCATAGGTCATAAAGATGTTATACTTAGAGTGCTGATTGCAGATGATAATTGCATTAATCACACTTATTTTTACAAATATTATTCACTGCCCTACTCATTGAAAAAAAAGGTCAGATAGTTTCCATTATAAGAGGCATCCATGCAAGAAATTATGAGAAAAATGCACAAAGTAATAAGGACAAAAGCACCCATTTTCTCATCACATAAAAATAGCAAAAATTACTATTTGGTTTGTGCCCTAATTTTCTATGGATCCTGTTTGGCTTTTGTTTTATGTTACATAAAAAGTCATGTTAATATTGTATAAAGAATTCAGTATACTTTAAAAAATGTTGTCATAGCAACATAAGCATTTTCTACATTATATTATTTTACATTACTATGAACATCAATTTTCCAGTTTTATGAAATTACATCAAGAGAGTGTTTATGCATTTGGTATTTCTAAGCATTTATGTTGTCTCCCATCTTTCATTTTTATATATAAAACTAGATAAACATCATAGGCTTAAAGCTTTTTCAGTACTTGATGTTCTAGTTTTTTTTTGCTTAGAACTTTCTAGAAGGAGTTACATTCCAAAATATTTTCACTTAAGCTTCAGTGAGAAAAGTAAAATTGTAAATTTTCTACCTGTATATGGAGAAGCTACTAAGTTTGAGTCATTTTTATACTGAATATTTTACATATGGAAACAGAAATCAAGTCTGTAAACATTATTTACCTCTTCATCATTTTCATATTCACTGTTGGAAATTCTATTAGCCAGAGCTTTCATATTATTTCATAACAACTGGATAAGGAAAAATGTATGCTTTGCCTTCAAAAAAATCTGGGTGCAGATTGTGAGCCTGTGGAATAATAGCAGTAAGAATTTGTCCAAGTTACAAAACAGTTGGAGTTCAGATATTTGCTTATAAAACAGAAGTAGTAATAGTTACCTTCAAAGATTAGCCTGAAGATTATTGGACTTTTTAAGAAGCTGGTATGGGATAGATATTTTCATGGTGATAACCTCAAAAGATTGGGGGTTTTGTGGTTTGTTTTGTTTTTGTTTTTATGCAATAGCTGTCCAGCTAGGAACCTTTTGATAGCCTCGCAATTCTTATAAATGTTCCTTGCAATGACATTATGTTGGTCACACGATCCTTTCAACACACCTTGAAATGTTTTGCACACATCCACATATACTCTTTTAATATTCCTGCTATATGGTTCAGACATTGACTTTCAAGGTTTTCTGTAATCCTGCTGAGGAAAGACAGTCCTTTGTCATCCATGGTATCTCAAACAACTGAAAGAATTTTCTCTTCTCCCGCCTTCAGTAGGTAAGATGCTGTCTTGTGGTAGACCTGAGGCTTCTGAGTTTATTTGTTTCAGTTCGGATGTTTTCTTATATTGATACTGAAGTTGTTGAGAAAAACCATAGGAGACTGCTAACAAAACAAAGATGAAACAAAATCTACCAAATGTGGCATTGTTATCTATTGGGTAAACTATGAAAGGAGGTTGTTACAAAATAATGCATTAAACATCCTCTGTAAGAATTTGGAGGCAGATCAATACATGCATGTAGTTTTGTGGAAGGGTCTAAACAGACTCTTAGTAGTTACATAGGCTGAATTTAACAATCATTGTATAAAAAATACAGCTAATTCATCAAGAATTGGCAATTGTTAAATTTAATAAGGCTCTAGTTTTTCAGGTAGTGAGATAGGACTTTTCTGTTAGTTTTGCTCAATTAGAAAAAGACCCAAAGAGGTTCATTGTCGCCCACAGGTAGCTTCCATCTCCCCTCGACAGTAATCTGTTGAGACTAAAATATAGACAGTGGATTTCATAGGTGGTATTTGTCTATGTTGTATAGGATAAGACCTGTAATGATGGAAGTTACACCTACTGTCAATCAGAGTTCAGAAACCCTCTTCCTCTCCGGTGCACATCACTATGAAACACAGTTCTACTCTACTCAAGAGAAGCACAACCAGTATCTTTGACTGACAGCTAATTCCAAAACAGATGTTAGATTTAGGGATTAGTATTGCATGATTCATTTGTTACAATGAACAGTACACAGAGTATCCTGGGCTTTCTACTAGAAACAAAATTATGGAGATAAATAAGGTTATAGGCAGCTGACTCTACTTGGCCCTCCGTTTGCAGTAGAGAATGGACATGATCATTTCCCATGTTGATATGTACTTGCTTGTCTCTCATTTAGCTCAGGTGCCTCGTGATGTTTAATAGGTCCAGCTTTGTGTATGTATTGGCTTTGTTTTGATTGCAATTCAAGGCTCTTCTTTTGGCTCTGCTTCCTTTCTTCTTTTCTTAGCATGCTCACAGACTTCAGACTAGGTATTTGAGGGTTTCATTGTCACTTTTTCTTTTAAACTTGTCTTTATACACTGAATCTTGTATAGGTGTTGCTTTTAAGGGAACTGCCTTACATACCTATATGAGCTCAGATTTGTTCAGGACTTTGTAGTAAGACTGGATGAAAGTGAGAAATGAATGGCCTGAGGCCACAATGTATAAAGGAAACTATGTTTTCAAAGTATGAATTTTCTATGAACCTAAGACGCTTAATTCACCTTTGTTGAAGAAACACCCTTCCACTAGGGAGAAAAAAGAAACCCTGCATTAAGAGCTAACTGCTTTGCCCGATTTAATTGTAACAAGTGCAGAGAAAGGAGACAGGCAATGTTGGACTTGAAAAGCGCAACTGGTGCCAGAACTACCATCTCCCTTTTCTGCTACCTTTGGTTTCATTAACCTTCAGAAATCTTTTGATTCATGTGTCCCAAACCAATCTTATTATTCCATTAAGAGTCTAGCTAGATGAGCAACAGAAGATCAGCAACGCCAATAATTGTGTTACCCAATTAAGACATCATTTAATAGAGGCCTCAAGTCTACTCCAAATCGCAGGTGTGTGTGGAGGAGGACTGGGGGTGCTCATCGTTGCTAATGTGCATAATGCCCTAATGCATCTTTCTTCTGTCTGCATCAATTTTCCTAATCCCGTTGAATTACCTTGTCACAGTTCTTGTGCTCTTTGGAAAAACTATGTAGACACTTGGGTCACCTTAACCCTGTTGTCTAAGAATGCATGTTCTCATCTGTGTTTAAAACAGTACCAATTCTAATATTTTACATTGTTAAGGAAGAAACTGTTGGAAGCGGGATTTCAGAAAGTAGACAATGAAGTTGCTCGGACTCTTTATTTATCCTGCTTGGCAACATATTCCTAATCCTTTATCAAGTATTTTGTTTTGCTGCTTTGAATTCTACCCCCTACCACTTCCCCTATTTTTGATATTTAGATTCTATTAACAATCAGTCTTGGTCAAAATTACAAGCTATGGTTAATTTACTGAGATCCCTAGGTTTAACCCTAAGGCAGGGGGAAATATTCCTATCTCTCTCCCAGAAGTCACTTGGCAGTTATCAGTCTGTAAGTTATCAGTTATCATTGGTCAATAATGTGAACCTTCCCACCTCCTTTTTTGAAATAGATTGAGAAACATCTTTAAATATGATTATAAGAACATTTTTTCCCTTTCCAACAGTAGAAAACTGTCTGGTATGTCTTTATTACTTCCTTTCTCTTTTCCGTCTCTTTCATATTTTTCCCCCAACAGCTTGGGCATTAAAGATAGATCTTGAAAATGCCAGACAAGTGCTATAGTGCCAAGCTATCGTCCTCGTCCGTTCCATTTTCTTTTTGAATTTTGAGAAAGAGTCTAGGTAAATTTGTTAAACATGACTTGCATTTGCATTCCTTTTCCTTCGACCTCCCAAGCACCTGTAGCCCAGGCCTGTCTCATAATTATTGGCTACTTCACCATAGTCTCATGGCTGTTCCCTCCATTTGCTTTCCTCTGCCTCCTTTGACTTAAACACTATTCAAAGGCTATTCTAGCCTTCTCTTTGATTACAATATCTGCATTGTGTCAGACAGGCCCACCTTTGAAAACAAACACCCTTCTCTAACCAGTGACCTCTCAGTTTCTAACATTAATTCTAATTCCTGAAATTCCTGTGTTTTAGCAAGTAATCCAGACCGCCTGGACTTTCCATTTTCTTAATAAAAGGAGAACACAAGTCAATGCTTTTGCAATTCGTATTAAGTAAGTAAATAAAATGATATCTGTATAAGATTAGACAGTCCTGTTTGTGGTTTAATGTTTTTGGCCTAATTACTATTGAGAGAAATTTTTTTTATGGCAGGTAATTGAACCAACATAGTTCTAATTTGAAGACCATGCTTCAGCATAGATGGAGTCAGCATCTGTTTGTGTGATATGATTTTCTAGATCCTGAACAGGGACCGGTGTCCTGAAATATTATTCTTCCTCCTGCTCATCGGCGCCTGAAGGAAATCCCTAGAGTGTCATTATTTTGACTTAAGGTTTTTTGGTCCCTGTTAACATGCAAACAGGCCTGGGAGCACAGGCATATTTATTTCATCCCTGTTTGCAATAAAGTTTCCAGTACCTTTTCTTGTACCTGGTTTCACTATTCAGTAAATAAGACCTTGGAAGACCAGAAAGGGCCTTGGGCCAAGGTATCTATCATAACACTGTCTGCTGGGTTTCAGTGTGATTACTCGCTTCTGAAGTTTATAATCCCCATTTCCTTGTACCTTGTGATTTGTAAAAATATCTATATGTAGCAATTTAACATGATGGGCAATTAATGAATTAATGTACCCACAAGAGTTTTAGTAGGAAATGCTAAGCATTTTACTATTTCCTTTAAGCTCAGATGTAACCGTTAATTTTAAATGCCAAATTGAGACAGACATTATTTCTAGTGGCATATGGCTTCTTGGAAGGCATCCTTGCTTGAGAAACTGGCAGTTCTGAAGATATCTCTGGCTAGCCACACTGTTAACTTCCCTGATAGGCTGTCGGAGGCTTCCAGAAGGCTTCAGAATCATCAAAACCTGTATATTTGCAATAGATCTTTGGTGTCGCTACAAGCAACAGAGCGACTTTCTTCTCTCAGAAGTACCTGAAGCTTCAGTGCGGTATTTAGATGAACATTTTGCATTGAGCACCAGATATCCAAATCCTCCTTAAGAGGATCAAGACAGATTGCTCACCTCAGCTGCTGGGAATTGTGCTGAAACGAACTCCCCTCCCGAATTATTTTGTACGAGGGCCTCCTGAAACCTTTCTACTTTGTCAACTCACTTCAGGAGATCATCCCACAGCTGTGTAGAACTCCAAGCCCCGGGGATTCAACTACACAATATGTTCAGTTTCCCTGTGCAAAATCCTTCTGAGAGATTAAAAAAAAAAAAAAAAAAAAAAGGCTACAAGTATCACGTTGATGACAGTCAAAACTGAAATGACACATGGCATTTCTCAATGGGCAATTTGTAAGTAGGTAAATATCCCTACCTCAGGAGACAAAATGTGTCTGTTCTCATTTGGACGAAGTGCGTGTTATGTAATTTGCTTCATGGTTAAGTACTGTAATAAAGGACTAAATACTGAGGAGGGTAAAGTTCAGTCACTGTGCATGCACAACAGTACGGCTGATTTCTATAATTACAGACTATATGCATAGCTAGGTTTTTTGTTCTCCTAAAGGAAAAAAAAAATCTAACTTGTCACAGGTATGATTTTCTCCCACTAAAGCTTAAGCAGCATGGTAATATGTCCTAAGAGGATCTAGCTGCTTAATTAGGATCCTATGACTGTATTTTAGAGTAATAAATATTTGGAAATGTAGTATTAATGGATGAGGTCCCTTTGGGGGATTTCAAGGGCTGGGCTCTTTGACTTTGCTGTAATACAAGGTAGTGTAAATACATCTCGTACTTTCACTAGACTTTGCTCACCCTCATTTTAGTGTGGACTTGTTAACCTGATGGATTTCTGGGAAGTCTAAAATGGCATCAAAACAAAAATGTACATTACATTTTGGTGCAGTATCTAGATGCAGTTATACAATGTACTTTACATCATTAGCAAATGCTTTTTCTTGAATATTTAGTCACAGATATGATTAGACCTAAATAGATCTGCTTCTAAATTTCAGTGTGTTATTTAGAAATGGTGAAACTAATATTTGTGATAATAATAATAATGTGTATTCTAATTTCCCATTGATTTATTTTTTGTTTATTCTTTGATTCTTACGAGCTGTAACTTCTATCTCCAAAACTTGCTGTAAGCAGTGCCTATACCATGAAGCATTCTGAGAATGGAGTGAGTCTCTGAATGGCTGTATGAACGCATGTACATTCCCATGTCTTTTGTCATTTTTGAAATGTGTTGATAATCATAGTAATTATTTTACTAGTTATAAGCTTTGGACTATCCACTCCATGATCTATTTCATAATATATTGGTAAAAGAATAACGAACGCATCAACACCAGCCATTACATAAGAATAAAAATGAGCCACAACGTATAGTTTACATTCTGACAATGTTTTCATTTCCCATCATGTTTGCGCCTCTGGGGTTGAAATCAGAGCTGGTGTACACATGTGTTGTGGAGGACTCTGATCTCACGTGCTTCATCTTGTGTGCTTTATTTTTCAAATCTCACTGTAAACTGCAAAAACAAGCCTACTCAAAACTGATTACGATACTCAAGTGGATTATTTTCATTTCAATCACTTGCTTAAATGGTGCCTCTCTGATTATATGACAGGCTGAAAAACCAAAATCCTTAACCCTACTATGGACAAATACATGGAAGAGGGTATTTGCTTCCCTCTCTCTCCCTGTCCATCTTCTGTCACTGAAGATTGAGCTCAGGACCTTACGCTTATGAGATTAGAGGTGGACCACTGGTCCAATAAAGATTCCTGAAGATGTTTGAATTTTGTAACTTTTCAATAGCTCATAAATGGGTTTAAGAAATCATCATCTGCATTCTATAAAACTCCTATTTTTGCCTTAGATTAATTAGTTTTATAATTTCTATGATTTAGAAAAATCAAGTGGTAAAAGCTATTTTAGAAGGAAACATTCATTTTGGCTTCCAGTCTGAGGAGACAGTCCATTAGGATGAAGAAATCAGGTTAGCCGGAGCACAAATTGCAGGGAACATTACATCCACAGTGATGACGCAGCAGAGAGAGAAGGATGTGGCTGCTCAGCTCACTTTGTCGTTTGTGCTCAGACAAGGACACCAAACCATGGAATAGCAACGTCTTCCCTCCACAACCAACCTAGTCAGAAACTCCTTCATAAACAACCCCATGTTTCCATGATGCTTCTAAAGCCCATCGAGTTGACAGTCGAGTAATCGTCACAGTTAGGCTTTCTTTAAATAGTTCTAATGCCGGGTCTTACTGTAAATGGTCTCATTAAAGATCTAATAAGAAAGAAAACACAGGGCTCTTCATATGTTCCTTTGGTTAACTGACCCCCCCCCCAACTCTTCACTTCTGCCATCTTCTTGACTTATCCTCTCTTGAGCCCCATTAGTTCACAACATGCTTAAAACATACTAATTTCTTTGAAGTGAAAAGTGATACCCACATGAATAAACAGCGCTACTCTCAGATTTTATGCTTCTACTGAAAGGGAGAAGTAATTAACTCTGGCTACATGGAAAAGATATTCCTTTATCTTGCTAATGGAAACACGGTCTCCTCATGACCCTCTCGGTGTTTTTATCTGTCTCTATGTCTCTCTATCTCTCATCTCTCTCACACCACCCCCCCTCTCTCTTACTAGCCCCCTCCTACCTTCTGGAGTGCAAGGGTAACAACCATGCATACAGGAACTGAATCTGGAGACTCAGGCCAGGCCTCAGCAGAAATGATAGTACCAAGAAACAAGGTATGATAATGACACATTTTCACTAATTTCTTTGGGGTCTAGTACTCCTTATAACAACAACAAAAACAAAAGCAAAAACCAAAGATGTCAAAATCTAAGAACAAAAGAAGAAATGCTATGACAAAGACTAACATTTTTCCATCCAAACACTTCATTAATTTACATATTATAAAATATATAATTTTTAGAAGAATTACTATCTATATTCACTGGGTATTGAAAGAATTATTTTAATATATTTAAGTATATTATTTTTGAAATATCAGATAATTAAATCCTTAAAAAATTATAGAATATGAACAAAGATACACAGCTATTTTTCCTAAATATTCTGTCTGCCGTCATTAACATTTTTTCTTTTAAAGGTCTTTTTATGATTCTATTGTATGGCCAAGGTCCAACTCTTCTAGATTTTGACATACAGAATATCATGAAGAAGAAAGAAGCATGCCAAATGATACTAAGAAGATGGAAGTGGGGTTGGAAAATGGTTCAGCAAGGGAATCACCTGTTGGCATGCCTGAAGACATGAGTCTATCCATGGAGATCACATGGTGGAGTAGATCTGCTCAGTTGTTTACTGATTTCCATACACATGTCTTGGCATGTGAACATGTGCACAAATATATGCACATGCTAAATAAACACATAAATTTTTTTAAAAAGACAGACGCAAAATCTGGAATCTCAGATAACTGCAGACTTGTCTTTCAAAGTGGGTATAATAGTCATGACTCTGCACAGAAGCACATTAGGAAAATATTCTTAGAATTCAACATAGATCTATTGAAATAGAATTTGTATTTTTAGTGATAACTTTAGGTGAATATTGGAATGTAAGGAGACTGGTTTACAAGCCTAACTCCTACAATGACTAAACAGAATTTGAGAAGTGCCAGGACTGGTGGGATTGCTCAGTGTTTAAGAGCACTTACTGCTCTTGCAGAAGATGTGAATTGGGTTCCCAGCACCTGCCTGGCAGCTCAGTCATTTGTTACTCCAGTTTCCAGGCATCCAGTGCCCTTTTCTGGCCTCTGTGGGCTCTTGAACATGTGATGTACATGTACTCATTCATGCTCACAGACATATTCATAAATAAAAACAAATGATATTAAAGGATATCTAAAAGACATAGTTATTATAATGATTCAAAAAAGTAACTACGTAGAAAACTTAAGTTTGCAAAGAGACAATTAAGAGATTCTCAGCCAATTGGGTATTTGATGATATTAATAAATTAAATTGGGCTGGCAATATTTCACGTGGTTAGTCAGTTTTCTAGTAGGTACAATAAGAGCCTGAATTTGATTTTCAGTACCACAAAAAAGAAAATGCTGTAGGGAAAGTATGTGCAAAAAAAGTAATTATAGCCTTTGTCTTATGGTGAAAATGCCAAAGTTTCATTAAAGTTTATGAAGTTTGAGATACTGTTAAAAATCTCAGATTGAAGTGGTAAAAAGAATATAGGGTATAATGAAATAAGATTAAGCATCTTAATAGTTCCTAAAATGGGTCATGATTACATGAGGCTCATAATATGATTCCACAGGATTTTATATATTATTGAAAATTTCTAATCATTAGATTTAAAAATGAAACTGAATGACTTGCTGAAAAACTATAAATAGTCACTTAGAAATTCAGGTTTACTTCAATCTGTCCTTGAAATTGCGTTTTTCCTTTAACCCAACTTCAAAATACTTCTACTTTTTTTAGTATTAATTCTAATCCATTCAGTATATGCTCTAATAAGTACTAAAAGAACCATCCTAAATTATAGAAGAAACACTTTGGTCACAGACATACATGTATCATAGAAAGAATGACACTTATGTTTCTTTCTTATTGTGGGAGGTAGTATATGCTAGACTTGTAGCTAGTATTTCCTAGACAGGGAAATCAGTATCTATAAAGATAATACTTTGTGGAAAATCATAGACTATACATGAAAAATATTAAATAAATTTGTAGAAAGAAGTCTATGAAAAAGGATAGAACATCACTACCTCCCTCTATATCATACCCCAGGTACCAATACATTAAATACTACATGAAGACTGAATGAGAAGTCTTTAATCTAGAGATCCATTAGGGATGGTAATACAACTTTAAGGTTTTTTTAAAACACAAATGGCATTGCCAAAGCTATTGGTCACTCTCCACAACTGAGGGTAAGGCCCTATCGCTGGAGAAAACACCCACATAACACACTGATAACAAAAATGTTGAGCTGGTGCCTTCCTGGAGCTTTCACCCCTATAAACAAGTATTCATGGTACTGAATGAGACTCTTTGCTGCTGAAGGGAATAGTAAACACTGACCCAGCTACAAACCCTTTAGTCTATAGTGGTGACCTGTGTGCAAGATACAGTTGTACAATGTAAGTAGAGGTTTTTCATAAGGTTTTTCATAAAGTTTTTCATAAAGACAGAGTCAGCTCTGTCTTACCTACCACTCCCAAATAATCACACAGAGACTTATTATTAATTATAAAGGCTTGGCTTATACCCTAGATTTATTATTAATCAGTTCTTACATTAAATTATAATTTACCAAAATTTAAATTGTAAATTAACACATTATCTATGCTCTGCCCCATGGTGGTACCTTTTTTAAACAACCTTGTTTCTCTTCATCTGCTACTCCTAAGACTCCTCCCTTCTTCCCAGGATTCCCCTCATCCGGCTCTCCTGCCCAGCTCTTGGCCAATCAGCTCTATATTAAGAATGAGAGCAACACCCTTCACGGTGAACAAAAGTATTAATTCACAGCAGTACAGCAGCTGTGGGAGTAACTGATCATTATCTGGTTGGATTTAAAAGCTACTTCACAAAATGGAACCCGAGCCTGATACTGCTCAGGTGGTCACTATGGTGAGAAGAGATAGGTCATGGATCTAGAGGGAAAAAAGAAATACTATTGTTCCGCTAAAGGAGCATAGAAAAAAAAAGACTCCTAATGCTAAGGATGTTATGCTGTGCTCATAGATTCATGCCTTGGTCAACCATCACCAGAGAAACTTCCTCCTGCAGTAGGTGGACCAAATACAGACCCACAGCTGAACAACGTACAGAGACCCTGGAACAGTGAGTTCTAGAAGAGAGAGCTCCACCAAATCCCTCCTCTCAGGGCTCAGGGAAGTCTGAAGAAGAGGCAGTGGAAAGATTCTGAGAGGAAACAAGAATGGAAAACACCAAAGAAACAAGGCCTTCTAGATACCACAGGACCGATGCATATATGAACTCAAAGAGACTGTGGCAGCATGCACGGGGCCTTCACAGGTCTAAGGCTAACATACTCCCAGGGCATAGAAGGGAGGGAAATCATTCACCATCCCAAACCTGGAAGCTAACTCCAATCGATAATCGCTTGCAAAGGAAAAATTCGTTTTCTCCAATGGAGTCTCAATGGGTATACAAACCACATTTAAGGGCAGGCCCCATGCCCCACAGCACACTGTCAATACATAAGGAACTCAATAAATTAATTTTTGAGTTTTGTTTGTTTCAGAACACTTTGTCTGGGCTTTTAATTTTTTTTTACCCTACAGGTATTTTGCTTATATATTATGGTTCCAGATTTTGTTTCTTCATGCTTTGTAGGATTTCTGTTTGTGCAAATGTGTGTGTTTCTGCATAAATATGTATTTTTGTGCCTTTCCTTTTTCTCTACTTCCCTGTTCATTTGTTTGTTTTATCCGATTTAGCTTTGTTTGTTTTTATACAACCTTATTACTATTGTTGTTTTAATGCCTGTTTGTTTTCTAATGAAAAAAAAAACAAGAAAGGGCGTGGATTTGGGTGGGTAAGGAGGATCTGGGAAGAGCTGGGAGAGGGGAAACTATAATCAACATATATTATAAGGAAAATATCTATTTTCAATAATTTAAAAGTAAAAGAATCCTTCATATTAATTTACTAGAACCTTAAAATGAAACAACAGCAGCAATGGTGGGCTTGGAGAGCTGACTGGGCAAGTGTTTGCTGTGCAAGGGTGGCCATCTGGTTTTATATCCCCACACACACATGGAAAGGCAGGGATGGGAGCTTGTTTCTTCAATTCAAGCACTGAAAGATGGAGTCAGGATCATTCCAGAGGCTCTGAGGTCTAGCAGCCTTGCAGAAATTGTATAATCCCGGTTCAGTAAGATACCTGTCTCAAAGAGTTAGTTGGAAAAATGATTGAAGATCCTCTCAATGTCTACTGCTGGACTCCACACGTGAGTTCAACCTCTGATGTGCACACACATAGACATATATAGCAACAATACACGTGCACACACATAGACATACATAGCAACAGTACACACACTTAACAACACACTAAGTAGACAGTAAATAAATGCAGCAACAGCATAGGTAACGGCATGTAAACTGTGATGAATGTAACAGAAGCCCTAATAGGTGACAAAGAAAGAGGCATAAAAATGAGTACTCTAAACTCAAACGTGAGGATATTTTCAAACTGCAATACCTGAAAGTGTGACTATGGCTGAAAGGAAAAGATAATGAAAGGAACCACATGCTTCCTATAAAAAAATATAGAGCATATATAATTAAATTTCATTCCTTTCTATGCTAGAACTATACACAAGGTATTTGGTTTAGATGAAATAGAAATAGATTAAAAAATAAATCACTGAGCCGGGTGGTGGTGGTGCATACCTTTAATCCCAGCACTCAGGCGGCAGAGATAGGTAGATCTCTGTGAGTTTGAGGCCAGCCTGGTCTACAGAGTGACTTCTAGTATAGGTTCCAAAGCTACAGAGAAACCCTGTCTCAAAAACCAAAACAAACAAACAAACAAACAAACAAACAACAACAAAAAAAACCACTGGAGGGACAGTGAGCAAGGCAATATCATGAATTTAGCTTTCATCCCTCACTAAGATTTCCAAGATGTCTCCTTTCTCATGTGTTCATACTTACAAATGTTTCCTTTACTCTGTGCTTCTTGGTCCTTCATCTATTTTATCTTAAAACCTATTGCCTTCTTCTAGTCTTATTTACTGCATTGCTCAGGCACATTTTTCAACAGTGGGTTTGGGAATTCCTAAGTATCCATAATCCTGAATGATCTGAAGTGTACCATTCAGGAAGAAATAAAAACATTTCCAAGTTACAGTATGCTTTGTGTTGCCAAAAGAGGTTTCAGTAACATGAGTGCTAGAATCTCTATAGTTTGACTCAGTGACTTTAATATTGATCTACTAAAATCCCAGAAGGTACCAATCAGTGTTCCAGAGGCAAGGGTGTAGTAGGAATGAAGCCAGGCCCCTAATCACAAGAGTACTTGTACAGTATCCGCATTAAGAATAAATGATGATGGTGAAAAGTGCTATAAGAGATAGCAAAACATGACAGGGTGATTGGAAATGGAGCAGCATGTATGTGTTACCAGAAGCATTCCTATAACTCTGTGTGTGTATGTGTGCATATGTGTGTGTGTACGTGTGTGTGTAACATCCTCATCTAAGGAGGTTTCATAGTGAGATCCCTGCTAAGTTTCTTTTTTTTATTTTATGGGCATCTCTTGTATCACACTATAAAATATTCAATCAATCTCTGGCTTCTATTTTTTTTCCCAGCATCATTTCCTTGTCAGTTTTAATGGTTTCTGCAACTTGTACTTTTCTCACTATGCTAAAAATGATCAATGTTGATTTTCTCAGAGTTGAATTCTGGGCACACACAGAAAGATTTCCATCCTGATAACTTTCCAAGTTTCATACACTCAGCAAGTAAAAATGCAGAATGACTCTCTCTTCCTAACTAATTCAGGTTTTTTTTTTTTCCTCTTCTCTTTCAGCTATTAAGTGCTTACCATTTTAACCCACCTGGGAAAAATCCAACTTTCCCTTCTTGCTTTCCAGCTATTTAAGTCAGTTTTCACATTTTAAAATCTCTCCAGATTCTCTCCCAAATGTCTTCCTTATTTTTTATGTGGTAAGTGATAGAAAATTACACAGAAGAAGGCTCAAAGTCAACCAAGGTCTGGTAAAGCACATGGAATTAATACCATAGTACCAATTGATAACATAGTACTGTGGATCATTGGAATATTTGAACAGGGTATGATTGTGTTTGAGGTTGAAGTTACTCAGCAGGAATAATGGAAACATTTATTAACATACATAAATTTTCTTATTTATTATTTATATATATCTTATTTATTTATATGCACATATATTTTATTTCTCTTTATATACATATATATGTATCGGCATGTATATGATGATAAAGGAGGTATATTTATGGGTAGATATGATGTGCTCTTGGTCTGTGAGCAAGTAGAAATCAAGCACTATCAGACAACATTCTGTAATATTAATTTGAGTATCAGAGCAAAATCACACAGAGATCTACATCTGTTGCAGAATAAAGAGTCCCAAGTTCTTCATGAGCCAGATTTTTCTCAAGTTATAGCTGTATTTCCTACTCCATGGGTATTTTCAGACAAATTAGGCTTTCTAAAATTTTATGTAGTATACCCATGTTTCTCACTTTTAATGTCTCTTTCTCACAAGGAATAACAATATGAACTTTATTGACATTCTTAATGTAAAAGTTCCTGCAGAAACCCAGCTCTTTTTCAGAAAGTTTTATTTTACAAGAGCTCTTTTATAAGAGGATCCAATGGAAAAATGGTGCAGGACAATTCTGTATTTTGTCAATTATGTTTTAAATAAATGCTAACTGGCTAGGAAGTATGGCGCTACAACCAGACAGGAAGTAGAGGTGGGGCGATGAGAACAGGAGAATTCTGGGAAGAAGGAAGCTTTCTCTGCAGTCCTGCCCAGAGCACAGAAGAAGGAACGTGTTACCTGCCCGCCAAAAAAGGCACTGAGCCATGTGGCTAACATAGATAAGAATAATGGGTTAACATAAATTACAAGAGCTACTATGAAGCCTGAGATAATTGGCCAATCAGTTTATTATTATTATTAATATAGTCCTCTGTGTAATTTTCTTTGGGACTTACTGGCTATGGAAACTGTGCAGGACAGAAACCCCAACAAGCAAGCCCTCATGTTACAGAAAAAGAAATATATTCTTCCTCAGGTAGTTTGCCTTCCTCTTACTCCATTTACTACTACTATAAAGAGTACTCAGAACAACATTTGATGAAGAACACTGAATTTATTTGGGCCTGTGGGATAACAAAATTCAGGATGAAAGTTCACTATCTCCACTTCAATTTTGTATTTCTCCTCTTAGTATAGATGAGATATATCCTTCTGATGTGGGATTTCCCTCCATAACATTGATTAATAAAGAAGCTGCTTTAGACCTATAGCAAGGCAGAACTTAGGTAGGCAGGAAAAGCTAGGCTGGATGCTGGGAGAAAGAAAGATGGGGTCAAGGAGAAGCCATGGAGCCACAGCCAGAATCAGACATGCTGAAACTTTGCCAGTAAGCCACTCCCATGTGGCAATACACAGTTAATAGAGATGGGTTAAGTTAATATGTAAGAGCTAGCCAATAAGAAGCCAGAGCTAATGGGCCAAGCAGTGGTTTAATTAATACAGTTTCTATGTGATTATTTCGGGTCTGAGCAGCTGGGAACAAACAAGCATCCCTTCCTACTATATCCTTCAACATGTTGGCATGTGAATCTCCCTAGGTATGTCCCTCTAAGAATGCATTCTTTCATTCTCAAGCTCTAACTTCAAATCTTAATACTTTAAAAAAAATTTCCTTGTTCAAGTGACCTTGTTTGCCACTTAAAAAAAAAATGGAAGGAAGAGGATATATACACAAAGTAAATAGAGCCTACTTCCCCAAGGCCCCTGGTCTATAGGATAAACGTAGGGATTGGGGAAACAAGCCGATGAAACTTGCAATCGTTTCTCAGGAAAGTTACTATAAGAGAGAAGAGTGAAACCACATCCATGGACACTGGGATACTTTCTCTTTGTGTGGGAAGTTGGCCTATGACCATTATGGCCAGGGAAAGGCCCAGATTTCTGTTCTCAGCTTGTCTTGAAAGTGTGTAAAGGGGATGGGGGGGAAGGGCTACTCCTGTCAACCTGCCTTGCTTCTCTCCACTTCCCTTTTATTTTGGAGGTACATCAGATTTTAACAAGGATCCTGAGGACTGGGAATTGCTTTAAAAATTCTCTTTTTAAGTTCCAGCTGCTCACAGGAAGTGGTCTGTCATGACCTGCCTCTCGCCAGGGGAAAGACTTACTGGTCCAGTTCCTGTAACTTCAGTCTCAGTCAAGTGTTGATGTACATATTTTCTTGTTTTTGCTCTGGTCCCTCTATAGGGTGCGACACTCTGAGAAAGGCTGAGCAAACTGAGAATGGCTTCCTCAGTTTGGGCCCAAACCGAAAAGAAATCAAACTTTCCATTTTTAAGGTTATTCTCCTAACATGGAGAAATCTTCAGACCCAGACTGCCTTAGAGAAAACGGCTTTGGTAAGAAATCCACTCTGTGCTCTGACAGTAAAGGTTGGGGCTGTAGGGAGAGCTGGAGCCTAAGGAGGAAGGGGCTGGAATGAAAGCTCACAATCAAAGAATTCAGGCAGTCTTGGCAAGAGAAGGAGCAGTCGGGGGTTTGTACTTGGCCAGTGTGTCATTTCAGGCTGATTCTCCTGGAGATGAGGCTGCATGAGTATTCAGGAAAACAATCAGTATAATATTTGGGGAGTTAAGTTCGGTAGCTATTATACAGTGGCATTTTAAGGATGTGGGCCCATTATTTCACACTGCCATTCTACTCTTTTTCTAGTCCTCTTAACGATTCTGGAATACAAGAC
This sequence comes from Chionomys nivalis, assembly GCF_950005125.1. Lineage (NCBI taxonomy): Eukaryota > Metazoa > Chordata > Mammalia > Rodentia > Cricetidae > Chionomys > Chionomys nivalis. The sequence continues at coordinate 20,390,464 of NC_080110.1, forward strand.
AGATGTTACTAATTTCTATGAACTCTTTCCTTTTATCTCTTCATATTTTAATCACTATATATATATTAAGCTAAATAATATATATATATTGGAATGTTACCAACCAATCTTTACCTATTAGAGAATTTTATACATTAGTTTGCACAGAATTCACTCTGAACTCTACCTTATTGCTATTTTTCTCTATTAGAAACAAGTCAGTTTTCAGGCAGTGGTGACACATGCCTTTAATCCCAGCACTTGGGAGGCAGAGACAGGTGGATCTCTGTGAGTTCGAGGCCGGCCTGGTATACAAAGCAAGTTCCAGGACAGGCTCCAAAGCTGCACGGAGAAACTCCGTCTTGAAAAAACCATTAAAAACAAAAAGAAAGAAAAAATTTCAGTTGTGTTCAATAGGAAAAAAAAAGCAGAGTGTGTCCACACATTCCTGAACTAGTTCAGCCCTTGCTAATTGGAGGTGAGTTAAAGTCAAGCATCTGTGAGACATAAAAGGTTTAATAGTGATAAATATATATTGAAGGCAAAAATATTAAGCTGTTTTCCTCTTCCCACAGGCAGCTCCCCAAGAAGATTTAAATTCTTGCACACTTGGTTGATGTTTAAACTTCACTTGTTTGGGAGTGTGGAAGTGGAGATGAAAAATGTCTGCTTTGCAAACTTAAAAAAGCCCCTTGAGGACGGTAAGAGCAAAGTGACATACCATGCTTCTCATCCAACATGGTTCACGAGGCCATGTGTGCCCCTTTCCTCTCCATGCCCTTCCTCCTTCCTCCAGATGGCTTCTGCATTATGCCTGGAAAGCCCATTTTCCCTTTGTGCTTGGCGAAAAGTAGAATTTGCCACAGAACATTACCTTTTCTCGGTAAGGTCTGAGGGAAAGGAGTCTTTGGATCTCCTGTGGCATTGCCTTCAAAGAGAAGCCCATTAAACACTCACTAAACTGGAAATTCCTGATGTAAGATACAGGGTTTACAGGAATTGCTTCTGCATCCAGTGACCCCTGCATTGACAGGAGCAGTTTCTGCCTATAGATATGGATTTGTTCACTTAGCAATAATGAAGATACATAGAGGGTCCAAGGCTTAATTAAAATCATAAGTGAGGATTAGCTTCATCTTAATTCTCAAACTTTTTTCTACTGAGCCTTTCACTGGCCCATTTACTATTTCTCTATTAAATTTTTTTCTTTATTTTATTCACCAGTGACTTACGTGTATGACAGTCAAATACTTCTGGTTTAAACTTTTTTTTTTTTACAGTGGGAGACTGGAGGCCCTCAAGGAGCTGTGATTAGTACTGCCAGCACTTCCTCACATGAATTGCAAAGAAGCCAGCAAGGTTTTCTTCCCCTACGATTTTAGGAAGAAAGGTGTTTACGATGCATATCAACAGGAAGTCACAAGGAGTAGCTTTGTCTAACATCTGTCAGTTGACAAGTGCTACTGTGGGGAGCTTGGCAGTCTCTGACATTTATGCAGGAGTCACTGTGACTGTCAATACCAGCGTCCAGACCAAGACAATATTCTGTGCAACTAGGGACGGCGCACACTGTACAAATCAGAAGGAATCTGCTCACCCCTCCTTTGGTTTTTAAACAAGAGATGTCAGGACCAGTGCGAGATGCTTCGTGAAATTAAGTTTGAAAATTTCCACTGCCCTTTGTTCTGTTTCTGTAAGCATTCCAATATTATACATAATTGTAGTGTATTTCATTTTCAAAGGATATAATCTTATGGGGAAAATCAAAATAATAGGATAGAGTTTTCTAGTCTAAGCCTCTCTTAGGCATTTCATTTTCAGGGCTGACATGAAAGAATGCACAGAAATGGTATCTTCATTCAATTTAACTTAAAAGTTGTTTTAAGGGTAGCTTGAACCTTAAACCTTTGTGTTCGCGAGTCCATGAAATTTTCTCATATTCAAGGACCAGATGAAATAATCCATTTCATGGTTTGTGATGAAACTGATCAGCTCCCACATTCCCAGGAGCAGCTTTTAATTGAAGATTAATTAGTAAAAGGCAGAACACGCATCAGCTCATTCAGATCAAAGACACAGATGGAGAAAATGCTGAGAAGCTAAACTGTCAATAGCTAGGAATTATTTCAGAATTAAACAATAACATTCTTGCCATTTAGTCAATTTGTATAAAATGGAAGTTACTAAGCACTATCTGTAAATTACTTAACAAAATGTGTGTGTAACTATCACCACTTCATAGGAGGTAAATTTTAGGGACATTAGAATTAACCTTAGCCCATTAGAATAGGAAGAAGAAAAAAAAAAAAACTATGTGGGCTTTGTGTGTATGTGTGTTTGTGTGTGTGTGTGTTCACTCATGTTGACTGTGTGTACTTTGCATGTAAGTACATTTGAGTGGGTGGGTGGGTTGGTGGGTATATGTGTGTTTGTAGGTCAGAGTTTAATGTCAGATGCCTTTTTTGATTGCTTCCTGTTTTATTGAGACAGTGTCAAATCACTAGTTAATTCATCTAGACTTGCTAGTCGGAGAACTGCAGGTATCTGCCTGTCTCTAAAGCCCTCAAACTGGGGTTATGAACACTTAATATCCAGCTTGACTGTTACATGGTACCAAGAGTCTGAGTTAGGAAAGTCCTCTTAAATGTGCAGAAGTTACTTCACTGAATGAGGCATCTCTCCAGATCCAAGCACGTAGCTTTAGAGATAGAAATTGTTAATAATCATAGCAGAGCCCTATATTCTAATAGAAGGCCTATATAGTTAGAAATCAACAAGGAAATTATCTTCCACAAATTACTGCTTTAAAAAAATTCAGTAAAGGATTCAATGTTTTGCTACAACATTCTTCCTTCACAAAAAAAGTAAAAAGAAAAAAATCAGATGTCTACAAAACCCACAGAGAATGTGTACATTTTTCTTGGCTCCAAACACCTAGTAGTTTACTCTCCTGAAAGATAAACTATGGGTCTTCTCAGTCTCTTTGCATTATGAGTCAGTGTCTTCTTCTACACTAACCTTGGTGACCTGTTACTTCTATGATAGTTGTCTACAGGATCCATTGGCCCTGCCTCCCAACACGCATTGACCAAGTTTAGAGAGCCAGCTTCTAATTTGGCATGCCTAATTTGTCTTCATTCTGAATTCTTCTCAGTTCTAAAGCTCATTTCTTCCTTCACACACGTTTGCAATTACAATTTAAAAACCTAATTAAAAAATAATTTAAAAATTCATATATTTTTAAATTACAGCTATTTGTGTGTGCATGCATGTGTGTGTGTGTATGTACACTCATGTATATGAAGATCAGAAGGCAGCTTGTAGGAGTCAGTTCTCTTTTTCCACCATGAGGATGCCGGGATCTAATAAACTCAGGTTGTCAGGTTTGATGTCAAGCTTCATTATCCACTGAGCCACCTCACTGTCCCTCATTATTCACATTTGTGCATGCTCTGTAGGGCCTTCACTATCATATGATGCCAATGTTTTATAATATTAGTTATATCTAATCCCATTCTTTAATTTTTATGACATAACTCAACTTATGTATTCTATTACAGCAGTCACTAATAATGATAATTCTTGTGAAACTCTCAGTCCTCAGCATCTATTTTATCTAAGTTTCACTCTGCGTAAACTTGAGGACTATCCTGAGTCTTGGACTGAAGTACATGTTGTACTTATGTTCAAGGTCATTCTATTATAGAGAGGGCAAAGTCTCCAACTCTAAATGTCTATCCCATTACATTTAGGACTTCACCTTCTGGTGAGGGAAGTCCTTCTGTGTATGTGTTGCTTTTATTGGTTAATTAATAAAGGAGCTACTTTCGGCCAATGGCTTGACAGAATATAGCCAGGCTGGAAAAGACATATACCGAGAGTAAGTGGGAGTTAGACAGATGCCATGGAGCCGCCAGAGGACAAAAATGCAAGCTGTCAGCCAGAAACTTGCTGGTAATTCATGAGCCTCATGATAAAATATAAAATAATAAAAATAAGTTAATTTAAGAGATTAGAGTGAGCTAGAAATCTGTATAAGTTCATAGTCCAAACAATAATTTAATTAATACAGTTTCTATGTGGTTATTTCAAGTCTGGGCAGCAGGGAACGAACAAGCAGGCTCCTATAACAACCTTCCTTCCATGAAATCTCTGACTTGAATCATCTCCTTTATTTCTAACTTTTTTTCTAATTATTTTACTCTCCACACTTTACTTTTTCTCATGCCCATACTGTTAACACATTCCATTTCATCTCCACACATCCAAATGCAATCCAAACTTCAAGCTTATATAACTGCTTCTTCAGTTACAAAAACAATTTATAGGTCACATGCTTCACATCAAACACTTTGTTATGCAATGGGGGGTTATTAGTGCACTGGATAATGCCCATATTTTCAATGAGTACGTCACTTGTTGAGAAAGTACCAAACACAATAATGTAAGCCATAGAGAAGGAAGATACGACTAACATTCACAAATCCCTTCTGAATCCTTTAAAAACTCTCTAGACATCTTGTCAAATCAATATACTTATTCTCTAAACCACTGGGAAGAGTGGTCTTGGAATGTTTTCACACAGGTAGGAAGCAACATCTTGGCGAACCTGATGTGTCCAGATGGAATAGAAACTATGCCAGGCATCTTGTTCCCCATGAATTCGTATTGTATTTTGTTTTGGGGCATATATTTGGTACTTCTCATTACTCGTATTTGTGATTTTCTTGTATTTATTTTAAAAATATTACATGGGTGCCTAGAAATCTTAGGGAAAATGCTATATGATTTAAAAAACAAACAAACAAAAACTTCCCCTTAAAGAACTGCTAAGCTTTTATGAAAGAAAACTAAAGGAAATTAACCACCCAATGTAATAAGGATTCTTTTGATGGATGTTCATGTACACTGAAATGCCCAAACCCTCCTGTTCTCCAATTTGTTTGCTTCTTTGTAATGGTTTACTTTGCTGCAAGACCCAATCTCTGTATGTCTGGATGTGCTCAGATTTTTACAGAGAACACTAGGGTTTGCCAACTGTCCCATAGAGAAGAGAGAGAGGACTTCTCTAGTGTAGGAATGGATAAAATGTTAAACTATCACTAACATAGGACTGGAAGCTGACCAGTAATGTTCCTGATGCTCAAGCATGTTGCTCTAAGTTTTGATCCCCAGGACCTATATAAATGGTTTGAATATTGTCATGCATTTCTAGAACTCTAGCACTGGTGGTAAAGCGAGGATGGGGTAGAGAGAGCCCCAGAGTTAGATGGTTAGCCAGCTTCTCTAAAGAACTAGCACCACATTCACTAAGAAGTTCTGTCTCAAAAATTAATGGGGACTGTGCGAGTAGAGGAGTGAGGAAGATGCCTGGCATGGATCTCTAGCCTTCACATCCACTTATGTAAACATATACTGGCACATACACATGTGAAGAACACACACACACATGCACACTAAATGGACATGCAAACACACAAACACATATAAAAACATTACCAACAGAAGAAGAGGAAGAAGTACATGCCAGGAAAAGTGGAAATTCTAAATACAGAGTCATGAAAAGCAGAACATATTCAAAGAATAGCCTGCAATCCAGGCACTTACTGGAATATAAAACTGGAAAGATAGCCAAATGAGGTTACATCATCCAGAGACACCTGATTCCAGAAGCTCTCAAATATAGATACTTTGGCACCACCCAAGACTCATTAAATTAGGAACTCTTGGGAGCAGAGAGTAGAGGAAGGTCAGGGGAGTGGAGCTTTTTAAAAGCTCATCAATGTGGTTCTAATGTGTAATCATGGTTAAGAACTGGTGCTGCAGGCATAGGGGAAGCAAATAGGTTTAGGAAGCAAGAGCCATGAGGAAATTTGTGCTTCAGAAAAAGCATTTTGGCTACTGAGCAGAAAATAAACTAAAGAGTTTTACATCAGAGAGAAGGAAGGTTCACAGGGCAGCAATATGCAAAAAAAAAAAAAAATACTGCATGTTCTTAAAAGGACATTTATGCCTTGGTGGTTTTGTGTTAACTAGACAGCAAGCACATTGTTTAGAGGATTGTTGTTACATTGTTTTTTCTAAAACTTCTTGTCTAGAGCAATGTAGGTATCCAACAATACTTACTGGATCAAAGTATTTCATGGCGAGACAGGTTACTACTGATGAAAATTAAAATGAAGACTATATTTTAAGAGTACATTTTATGATAGTAGCTTAGGGAATACTAGGCAATGAGACATGACAATGGACCTCTCAAAAAATTAATCTATCATTTCTAAGATATGAGCTCTTCTTAGTAACTGATGTTTCTGTGATAATTGTTCATGTAGTCAATATTATTCTATCTATTTACTTAGGAATACTAAGGCACACAATTTCCTAAGCATCTATTTACATCATTAAAAGCATGTGATATCAGGGATGGTGATGCCTCTGGAAGCTCCTTTATTGAACAGTGGTACGGGACAATTGTCTATATTCTGTCAATTATGTTTTAAATAAACTCTGATTGGCCAGTAGCCAGGTAGGAAGTATAAGTGGGACAACCAGACAGGAAGTGTCAATGAGAACAGGATAATTCTGGGAAGGAGAAAGCCCATTCCTCCGCAGTTCTGTCCAGACACGAGAGAAGGAAGATGTGACCTGAAGGCGCAAGTCATAAACAATCCCACACCAGTTTGGAATTGTGATTAATAGGGTGGTATTTATTTAAAGGGGAATGAACTTACAGATCACCGTCCCAGACAACAGCCCTCTGCACACGCAATTAGGAAGAAGTCTAGTCGCCGGAACCGAAGCAGGAAGTAAAGAGAGTGAGGAGGGAAGTAGCCGCTTTTTTTAAAGGGAAAGAGACCACGCCCCAATGGGCTGGTATCTCGGCGGCTATTGGTTGGAGGAGCGGAAGGACCTCCCGCAACACCTCCCCCTTTTATTTAAGTAAGAGAGTTCTAAACCTACTATGAAATTATACACAATAAGTACAAATATCATATTCTAACTAGCTTAGGTCTTATATAATAAATAGCTTGGCTAAGTCATGAGTCGAAAGTAACTACATTTATATAATCTTCAACCCCATCGAAGATCTGAGAAGGGAAATAATGTTACCTGAGTAATTAGGAAGTGCAATCAAACAACTTCTAAAACATGCAACAAATCACAGAGACAACTAGCTACCTGGGCAATCACCCAAGGTCACGTTTGCAGCGTTGAAGCAACCAACTTTGGCTAAGGCCTAACATAACTGACACACCATTTTCAAAGGCAAGAAACTTGTCAAAACTATCTTACCCTGTCTTGGCAGGATATGACAGTCCTGTTTTTTCCATTCACAGATACTCTGTATTTCTGTCAGTGGTTGAGGTATGGGCATTTCTTTACCCAAAGGCCAGTTCAGCCAAGAAGAAAGGCTCCAGGTGGAGTGTCATTGGTGCTCAACATTCTCTCGGGAATAGAGCGGTGTTGCCAGGAGCAATTGTGTCTCACTACCACAAAACTCTGAGTTAGATTAAAGGCCATTTTCTACAGCTCTTTGAAGAGGTTGAAGATTATCTATCTATACTGAGTATAATCTCTATGTGTCTAAAGAACCTGATTAGTCTAATTATAAATGACAAACTTAGAATACTATTGATCTATATAATTCTCAATACCTATCTAACTTAAAGACTAAGACAATAAACAACTGTGAAACAAATGAGGACAATGACCTCCAAATATAAACAATGTACAAATATACATTGCAGTATGGTAAATATATATCAATACACAAACAATATATAAGTATCTTAATCAGAGGTAGAACTGTGCACTGCAATATGGTAAATATATACAATATATATCAATACATAAAAAATGTTTTTAAACAGAGGTAGAAACATGCATGCATACAATAGTCAATATAATTTTACTTTGTATCAATATATAAGAATCGATACCAATACATTTGTCTCAAAACAATAACTCACAAGTACCAACAAGTACCAATCTATTATCCCTCTTTTTTTTTTTTTCCAAATGATCCCTGAACTTATAAAATTCCTTCCCCAACCCTCGACCATATACCAATTTATAATCAACCCCTAAATGATGTCCCTAAACCCAAGGGCAAACTTTACTGGGAGAGGGGACGTCGTCCTCTAGAGTTACTTCCAGCTGTCATGGGGGCGACGTTCTTTCTGGGGGATCCTGTGAAAGTAAAATGATGGTTAAATTTCAAGATCGATGTCTTTTAAAATTGCAAATAGTCTGAGTATTTTGTGCAGGTCTGGCCAGAATGTTGTATAAGAGGTGCACCATTTCAGCTAACCAAGTTGGGATCGTCTTGTGCAGCTGGTACCCAAGACAGGTCTTGTAGTAGCGCTATCAGTATCATGACGTCATATCAACCAGGTGGAGTCGTTGTTATGGGGCCCCATCTTCTTCCTGGAAACTTTAAATGTCACTTCAGGAAAAACTCATTGTTCATTGTGAAAAACTTAAACATTAATCATATAGACATATACACACACACACACACACACACACATATATATATTCAATGAAAGGAATGATAGATATATTCAATGAAAAGTATGATAGATATGAAGAAAAGCAAAGATGTTTTCTAAACTCATATTTCTTTCTGTCCCCTATCATGGCTCTTGACATGAGACAGAAACTCCAGAAACTCTGGGTTTTTCTCTTACCAACTGGCTTGGAATTGGAGAGGGACTGAGCCAGAGTCCAACTTCAAAACCAGCTCTATAAATTTAGAAATATGGTTTAGTATATTTTACTTACACAACTTATTCAGTTTTCTTGATAGTTCCTATTGGGCAGGTGTTTTTCCATCTGTCAGTATCCAAACATGCAGGATCCCTTGAATTTTTCAAAGATGAGTGTTTTCCTGTGGAGATAAGAACAGAACCCTGCCCCCATTCTATATGTTTTTCTTACCACCTGTAGGAATATCATCATTGTGGATGAGTTGTCATTTCTCCTTTCCAAGAGGTTTCTCCTCTTCAAATCGAACCTTTATTAATTTTGATGGTATCCACAATTTTTCTTCTCCTGTGGAAACAAGAGCAAAACCCCTTCCCCAACGTAGCACATCTCCTGGCTTCCATTGAGAGGTCAGCACATCTTTGAAATAAATTGGTTGATTTAGTTCAGCAGACTTTTCCATTATCCAATGTCTTTCTGCTGCTGTCGTTCCTTTCTCATTAGCGTTAAGAAAATTCAAGGTCAATAAAGCATTATGTAATCTATTTCTGGGGGTATTTTCGGTCCCTTTCTGTTTGTTCAGCATATCCTTTATAGTACGGTTTGATCTTTCTATAACTGCCTGACCTGTGGGATTATGTGGTATACCTGTAATGTGTTTTATATTATAATAAGCAAAAAAGCGTTTCATTTTCTTAGATACATATGCTGGACCATTGTCTGTCTTTATTTGTGCGGGTATTCCCATGATGGCCATAACTTCCAATAGATGTGTGATTACTGAATCAGCCTTTTCTGAGCTCAGGGCAGTAGCCCATTGAAAACCTGAATACGTGTCTATGGTGTGTTGTACATATTTTAATTTACCAAATTCCATAAAGTGGAACACATCCATCTGCCAGATTTCATTTCTCTTAGTACCCTTTGGGTTACTCCCTGCAGGCAACGGTGTTTGATTATAGAAAGAACAAGTAGGACATCTCTTTATAATGTCCTTAGCTTGTTGCCATGTAATGGAAAATTCTTTCTTTAGGCCTTTACTATTGACATGATGCTTCTTATGAAATTCTGAGGCCTGCAACACGCTTCCAATCAAATAATTGATCAATCTCAGCGTTGCCTTGTGCTAGAGGACCAGGCAGACCTGTATGGGACCGGATGTGTGTTATGTACATTGGACAAAGCCTGTTCCTGATTATGTCTTGTACCTGGATAAACAATGAAGTCAACTCTGTGTCATCTGGTATAAATTCAGCGGTTTCAATATGCAAGATAACTCTTTCTGCATATTGTGAATCTGTAACTATATTAAGAGGTTCTTTAAAATCCCTTAGCACCATAAGAATGGCATATAATTCTGCCTTCTGGACAGAATTATAAGGGCTTTGTTCCACCTTACTCAATTCATCTGACTTATAACCTGCTTTCCCTGATTTATTTGCATCAGTATAGAACGTACGGGCTCCAGTTATTGGAGCATCACGTACAATTCTAGGAAGAATCCAAGAAGTTCTCTTTATGAGGTTAAGTCTACCATTTTTGGGATAGTTGCTATTAATTTCTCCCAAAAAATTAGCACAAGCTCTTTGCCATGGTTCATTGTCTTCCCATAACTTTTTTATTTCTTCAGTAGTAAAAGGCACTATAATTTCTGCTGGGAAGACAATGAACCATGGAATTGTACGTGATGCTCCAATAACTGGAGCCCGTACGTTCTATACTGATGCAAATAAATCAGGGAAAGCAGGTTATAAGTCAGATGAATTGAGTAAGGTGGAACAAAGCCCTTATAATTCTGTCCAGAAGGCAGAATTATATGCCATTCTTATGGTGCTAAGGGATTTTAAAGAACCTCTTAATATAGTTACAGATTCACAATATGCAGAAAGAGTTATCTTGCATATTGAAACCGCTGAATTTATACCAGATGACACAGAGTTGACTTCATTGTTTATCCAGGTACAAGACATAATCAGGAACAGGCTTTGTCCAATGTACATAACACACATCCGATCCCATACAGGTCTGCCTGGTCCTCTAGCACAAGGCAACGCTGAGATTGATCAATTATTTGATTGGAAGCGTGTTGCAGGCCTCAGAATTTCATAAGAAGCATCATGTCAATAGTAAAGGCCTAAAGAAAGAATTTTCCATTACATGGCAACAAGCTAAGGACATTATAAAGAGATGTCCTACTTGTTCTTTCTATAATCAAACACCGTTGCCTGCAGGGAGTAACCCAAAGGGTACTAAGAGAAATGAAATCTGGCAGATGGATGTGTTCCACTTTATGGAATTTGGTAAATTAAAATATGTACACCACACCATAGACACGTATTCAGGTTTTCAACGGGCTACTGCCCTGAGCTCAGAAAAGGCTGATTCAGTAATCACACATCTATTGTAAGTTATGGCCATCATGGGAATACCTGCACAAATAAAGACAGACAATGGTCCAGCATATGTATCTAAGAAAATGAAATGCTTTTTTGCTTATTATAATATAAAACACATTACAGGTATACCACATAATCCCACAGGTCAGGCAGTTATAGAAAGATCAAACCGTACTATAAAGGATATGCTGAACAAACAGAAAGGGACCGAAAATACCCCCAGAAATAGATTACATAATGCTTTATTGACCTTGAATTTTCTTAACGCTAATGAGAAAGGAACGACAGCAGCAGAAAGACATTGGATAATGGAAAAGTCTGCTGAACTAAATCAACCAATTTATTTCAAAGATGTGCTGACCTCTCAATGGAAGCCAGGAGATGTGCTACGTTGGGGAAGGGGTTTTGCTCTTGTTTCCACAGGAGAAGAAAAATTGTGGATACCATCAAAATTAATAAAGGTTCGATTTGAAGAGGAGAAACCTCTTGGAAAGGAGAAATGACAACTCATCCACAATGATGATATTCCTACAGGTGGTAAGAAAAACATATAGAATGGGGGCAGGGTTCTGTTCTTATCTCCACAGGAAAACACTCATCTTTGAAAAATTCAAGGGATCTTGGATGTTTGGATACTGACAGATGGAAAAATACCTGCCCAATAGGAACTATCAAGAAAACTGAATAAGTTGTGTAAGTAAAATATATTAAACCATATTTCTAAATTTATAGAGCTGGTTTTGAAGTTGGACTCTGGCTCAGTCCCTCTCCAATTCCAAGCCAGTTGGTAAGAGAAAAACCCAGAGTTTCTGGAGTTTCTGTCTCATGTCAAGAGCCATGATAGGGGACAGAAAGAAATATGAGTTTAGAAAACATCTTTGCTTTTCTTCATATCTATCATACTTTTCATTGAATATATCTATCATTCCTTTCATTGAATATATATATATATGTGTGTGTGTGTGTGTATATATGTCTATATGATTAATGTTTAAGTTTTTCACAATGAACAATGAGTTTTTCCTGAAGTGACATTTAAAGTTTTCAGGAAGAAGATGGGGCCCCATAACAACGACTCCACCTGGTTGATATGACATCATGATACTGATAGCGCTACTACAAGACCTGTCTTGGGTACCAGCTGCACAAGACGATCCCAACTTGGTTAGCTGAAATGGTGCACCTCTTATACAACATTCTGGCCAGACCTGCACAAAATACTCAGAGACTATTTGCAATTTTAAAAGACATCGATCTTGAAATTTAACCATCATTTTACTTTCACAGGATCCCCCAGAAAGAACGTCGCCCCCATGACAGCTGGAAGTAACTCTAGAGGACGACGTCCTCTCTCCCAGTAAAGTTTGCCCTTGGGTTTAGGGACATCATTTAGGGGTTGATTATAAATTGGTATATGGTTGAGGGTTGGGGAAGGAATTTTATAAGTTCAGGGATCATTTGGAAAAAAAAAAGAGGGATAATAGATTGGTACTTGTTGGTACTTGTGAGTTATTGTTTTGAGACAAATGTATTGGTATCGATTCTTATATATTGATACAAAGTGAAATTATATTGACTATTGTATGCATGCATGTTTCTACCTCTGTTTAAAAACATTTTTTATGTATTGACATATATTGTATTGATATATATTGTATATATTTACCATATTGCAGTGTACATTTCTACCTCTGATTAAGATACTTATATATTGTTTGTGTATTGATATATATTTACCATACTGCAATGTATATTTGTACATTGTTTATATTTGGAGGTCATTGTCCTCATTTGTTTCACAGTTGTTTATTGTCTTAGTCTTTAAGTTAGATAGGTATTGAGAATTATATAGATCAATAGTATTCTAAGTTTGTCATTTATAATTAGACTAATCAGGTTCTTTAGACACATAGAGATTATACTCAGTATAGATAGATAATCTTCAACCTCTTCAAAGAGCTGTAGAAAATGGCTTTTAATCTAACTCAGAGTTTTGTGGTAGTGAGACACAATTGCTCCTGGCAACACCGCTCTATTCCCGAGAGAATGTTGAGCACCAAAGACACTCCACCTGGAGCCTTTCTTCTTGGCTGAACTGGCCTTTGGGTAAAGAAATGCCCATACCTCAACCACTGACAGAAATACAGAGTATCTGTGAATGGAAAAAACAGGACTGTCATATCCTGCCAAGACAGGGTAAGATAGTTTTGACAAGTTTCTTGCCTTTGAAAATGGTGTGTCAGTTATGTTAGGCCTTAGCCAAAGTTGGTTGCTTCAACGCTGCAAACGTGACCTTGGGTGATTGCCCAGGTAGCTAGTTGTCTCTGTGATTTGTTGCATGTTTTAGAAGTTGTTTGATTGCACTTCCTAATTACTCAGGTAACATTATTTCCCTTCTCAGATCTTCGATGGGGTTGAAGATTATATAAATGTAGTTACTTTCGACTCATGACTTAGCCAAGCTATTTATTATATAAGACCTAAGCTAGTTAGAATATGATATTTGTACTTATTGTATATAATTTCATAGTAGGTTTAGAACTCTCTTACTTAAATAAAAGGGGGAGGTGTTGCGGGAGGTCCTTCCGCTCCTCCAACCAATAGCCGCCGAGATACCAGCCCATTGGGGCGTGGTCTCTTTCCCTTTAAAAAAAAGCGGCTACTTCCCTCCTCACTCTCTTTACTTCCTGCTTCGGTTCCGACTAGACTTCTTCCTAATTGCGTGTGCAGAGGGCTGTTGTCTGGGACGGTGATCTGTAAGTTCATTCCCCTTTAAATAAATACCACCCTATTAATCACAATTCCAAACTGGTGTGGGATTGTTTATGACTTTAGGCCCTGCTAAAAAAAAGTACCAAACCATGTGGATAACATAGATAAGAATAATGGATTAATATAAGTTTTAAGAGTTAATAAAAAGCCTGAGCTAATGGGCCAATAAGTTTATAACTAATGTAGACTTCTATGTGATTTTTTGGGACCTAATGACTGTGGGAACCGGGAAGAACAGAAACCTAGTCAACAGTACAGGATTGTTTTTGTTCTCCTGCGTTTTTTGTTTTTCCATATAAAGTTAAGTATTGTTCTTTTAAGGTCTGTTAAGAATTGTGTTGGGATTTTGATGGAGATTGCATTGAGTCTATGAATTGTTTTTGGTAGGATTGCCATTTTGATTTTGTTAATCCTATCTATTCAAGATCATGGGAGATCTTTCCATTTTCTGCTATCTTCTTCAGTTTCTTTTGTCAAAGACATAAAGTCTTGTCGAAAAGTTCTTTCACTTCTTTAGTTAGTGTTACCCCAAGATATTTTATGCTATATGTAGTTATTGTGAAGGGTGATTTTTTTTTTGTTTTTTGCTTTCTTTCTTAGGTTCTTCAGCATTAGTATATAGGAAGCTATTGATTTTGTATCCTGCCACATTTCTGAAGGTATTTATCAGATGTAGAAGTTCCCTAGTAAAGTTTTTGGGGTCACTTATGTATACTATCATGTCATCTGTAAATAATGCAAGTTTGACTTCTTACTTTCCTATTTGAATCGACTTGATCACCTTTTGTTGTCTTATGGTTCTAGCCAGAACTTCAAGAGCTATTGTTTGTGGGAGACTGCTTTTTGGTTCCCAGTCACTCAGCCTCAAAATACACAAAGAGAGACTATATTATTTAAAACACTGCTTGGGCTATTAGCTCTAACTTCTTATTGGCTAGCTCTTACATTTTAATTTAACCCATCTTCATTAATCTGTGCATCACAACAAAGTCATGGCCTACCAGCAAAGTTTCAGCACAACTGTTTCTGGTGGCAGCTCCATGGCTTCTCTTACTCAGCCCCTCTTTCTCACAGCATTCACTTTAGTTTTCCCTGCCTACCCCTTTCTGCCCTGCTCTGCTATAGGCTCAGAGCAGTCTTTTATTAACCAATGGTATTATTTGTAGCATACAGAGGGGAATCCCACATCACCTCCCTTTTCTGTTTAAATGAAAAGAAAGGTTTTAACTTTAACATAGTAAAATTACATATAGCAAAATAGGTATCAAGCAATAATTACAATTACAATATTTATATCTACTTTATCTTTTATCATAACTAAGGAAAACTATAACTATCAATTCTTCAACTCCATCCAAGACTCCAGAATGATAGAATATTGACATCCGTGTGGCCAACTAAAATCCACTTAAAACCTGAGAGGGCTTGCAAAGAAATTCTAGACACTAAAAAACAAAATTTAGTCACCTTTTTTCCCCAATGGGCTTTGCTTGCTGACAGCATGCTGTGGCTCCTTTAAGAGAGGATTTCCAGACTCATAGGTAGCAGGAAAAAAAAACCATGCAGTTTTGAAAAGTGCAGTATCTGGGCCATGCTGCCAGCATTAACTCTCTTTCAGTAGACTGAGCATTTAAATGTTGATTTTAGGCAGTGTGTTACAAACTGCTTAATGGCTCAACATAGTCCCACTGCATACGTGGAACTGGGGCAATGTGCTCAGCTTGCAGAGGTGGTGAACAGACTTCCACCATGTTGGACTGTATAGAGCAAGCAGGAAGTACTGTATATACCTTAATAATGCCACAGCTTAAGTTTTAAAGAAGCACTTAGCATTTAATAAGCACTTCTGGTCAAGAAAATAATTACAGATATGCAATAAAAACAAATCCAGATAGAGAAGACCTCTAAATGGGTCACAGTGTAGATAAATATATGTAGGCTTGGGAGAGAGAAGAAAAAAAGTATAAAAAGTTAGAAAAGTAATTAGTTTACAAATTCTTTAAAGAGACAAAGTATACATAGATTAAAAGCAGTAAAAAATAAGCCACATAAAGATGGAAAATACACAGAGAGTATGGATTACGTATATTATTATCTCTTCTTTGAATCTTTTGACTGTGAAGGAAATAAGTACAGAGAGACATTTCATTGTCCTAATTCACTAGTTCCTGTGATGTGGGATTCTTCTCTGTAATAAAGAAACTGCCTTGGCCCATTGATAGGGCAGAACTTAGGTAGGTGTGGAAAACTAAACTGAATGCTGGGAGAAAGAAGGCAGAGTTAGAGAAAAGCCATGTAGCCCTGCCAGAGGCAGTCACCAGAACTTAGGTCAGTTAGCCACACCACGTGGCGATACACAGGTTGATAGAAATTGGTTAATATGTAAGAGTTAGCCAATAAGAAGAAAGAGCTAATGGCCCAAGCATTAATTTAGATAATATAATCTCTGTGTGATTATTTTGAGGCTGAGCAGCTGGGAACCAACAAGTGGCTTTCTTTCAACTATGTTGAAGAGATATGGAGAGAGTAGACAGCCTTGTTTTGTTTCTGATTTTAGTGGGACCACTTTGAGTAACTCTCCATTTAATTTGATGTTTGCTATCAGCTTGCTGTATATTACTTTTATTATGTTTAGATATGTTCCTTGTATCCCTGATCTCCCTAAGATTTTTATAACGAAGGACTGTTGGATTTTTTCTAATGCTTTTTCAGCTTCTAATGAGATAATCACATGTTTTTGTTTTTTTTTTCATTCAGCTTATTTATATGTTGGATTACATTGGTATGTTGAACCATACCTGCATCTCTGGGATGAAGCTACTTGACCATGGTGACTGATGTTTTTGAGGTATTCTTGAGTTTGGTTTGCCAGTATTTTATTGAATATTTTTGTATTCATGTTCATGATTGAGATTGGTCTGTAATTATCTTTCTTGCTTTAGTCTTAGATATTGTGTGGCAAATTTACACAATAGAATACTACACATCAGAAAAAAAAACAATGACATCTTGAAATTTGCAGACAAATAGATGGAACTAGAAAAAACATCCTGAGTGAGGTAAACCAGACTCAGAAAAATATGGTATGTATTCATTCATAAGTAGTTATTAGATGTAAAGCAAAGGATATAGACAATTACTTAGAATTATTTTGTTGTATTTTATATTTAATGTTTGATATAAATAATTCTTATCAAGAAATTTCCCAAAGCACAGGCAATGTGGGAGAGGTTGTGGAAGGGAAACTGTGACCACATGTACTATATGAAAAAAGAGTATTTTTCATATATTATTTTGTTTTATTTTTTATTGAAAATAGATTCTTAAAAATAGTTTTAAAGCATTAGTTCTCAACCTGTAGGTCACAACCCCTTGGGCAGACCTTTATCTCAAGAAATATATGTGTACTATGACTCTTAATAGTAGCAAAATTGCAGTTATGAAGAAGCAACAAAAATAATTTTATGATTGCAGGTCACCACAACATGAGGAACTGTATCAAAAGGTTGCATCATTTGAAAGATTGAGAACCACTGCTTTAAAAAGTAAGACTGCATTAGTTACCTAGTACTTCTTCAAAAGATATCAAGTGTGTGGTCTTATAATCCCATATATAAAGATATCAAATACTAACACTTTAAATTTTTATATGTTATTTCTATTAACTCACTGGAAGAAAAATTTTCTTTTTTTGTTTTTGTGAATATATATATATATTTCACAATATTTGTCATTTCCATTATGTCTGCAATTTTTTTACTATAGTGATTTGAGCGACATAAATATACACACTTCACACTTATCCCTAACTGTTCTGATATGTATGCATGTTATTATGATTAGGAAAGGCCCTCTGTTCTGGGAATGTGGTTTGATCTGCACACTGCTCTTGTAAGATGGCATTATGATAAGATCATTGATCCTAGTTTTGATTTTCAATGATCTGATGTAGATACTGTAAGAGAAGCTCTTTAGTGTATGGTCTTTGAAGTCAAAAATTATTCAGGCTTGAATCCTACTTAAAAAATTTATTTCATGCTGGGTGGTGGTGGCTCACACCTTTAACCCTAGCACTTTGGAAGCAGAGGCAGGCAGATCTCTGTGGGTTCAAGGCCAGCCTGATCTATAAGAACTAGGTCTAGGACAGGCTCTAAAACTACTGAGAAACCCTGTCTCGAAAAACCAAAAAAGAAAAAATTATTTATAATCATATTGTCAAAAGAAAATTTTGATGTTTATTAAATTTAATTAACTTTTAAAAACATTTTTGCCATGTCTTATTTAGAATTTCTTTGTTTTATTTTATGAATTTGGCTAGGTGAACTTTTTATTTAATTATTAGTGTTTTATTGGCAACACTACTCTAGAAATTGTTTCTCATATACAGAACAATAATTCATGAGTACTATGTACATATAATATACCAAGTGAAGTTTCATTAATTTACTATTATGTCTTTGCACTTTCTTACTTTTCTACAAATAAAATCACATAGCTTTAAGCAACAAGAAATTTTCTGTCTTCCAGTGATACATACTTTAACATGCTTGGCTCATCTTAGGCATGATGCTGAAAGAGGGCTTGTCTGGTTCTCAAACATAAGGACCTGTATTTTTTAACCTTTCATCTTGAGAATTACTTGTAGACATTCATCTTATTAATGAAGTTGTAATTTTTCCTAATTTGCTAAAAAAATTAGTGAATATATAACTAATTCTATTAAGCCTTTTATCTACATCTATTAAATGATGGTATCATTTCACCTTCCAACTGTCATATCAATTTTAATTACTAGTTTCTACAGGTTAACGTAGTCCCTCCTCTGATTAAAGGCCATGGTCACTTTGCTTCTGACTAACATGATTAATCTGTGATGAAATTGGTTTCTAAACAATTCTCAAATTTTGTATCAATGCCTTTCATTAAATCTTGAACAGTAGGTCTCTGAGCAATAATTATGACATTATGAATTTTAAGTATATTCAGTTTTATTATGAAATTTTATTTCCATTTTATTCCACTTTATGATGTCAGGGTGTACTTCCTTACATCGCTAATCATAAGTGGCATTTATTATAGTGCACTTTTTTAGAATAGGGTATGCTCTTCAAAATTTTTCATATTTTGATTTATTGAAATTCTTTTCACATAACTGTCTGAAGTACACTTAGTACAAGCATGACTGATGTATTTTTCCTCTTTTAAGACCTTGTGTGCTTGCAACTTATCATTGTTGGCTGGTCAACTGTTTGCTTTTTTATTTTGGTTAATCCTACTCAAAAACATGAGGACACAGCTTTCTAGAATTGGGTATTAGAGCAGCAATGTATGGAGCTGACTGAATTGTAATTCTGTGGCAGCTAAGCTTCTTTCCATTCAAATGCTCACAGAGTATTTTCATTAAATGAAATTTGAAAGATGACCAGGTTTTATCATCTACTTTCTTTAAAAGTGATGAATGCTTAATACTATGATGCAGGGGTTTATGCTCTAACTTCTTAGGATTTTGTAACAAATATCCAATTTTCTTTACTCATCTCTAAAATATTATTTTGTTCTATCTCAAAGCATTTCCTGTTTGCAAATTGATTAGGCTCCTTTATGGGAAAGGCACAGGATTATAAGTCTCTGTCTTAACTACAATTTCCTATGGTATTTTTTAAAAATATATTTGTTTTGCATTTCAGATGATTTTTAGCAGTTTATTTCCCATCATTAACATATTTCTGCGATACTGTTTATTGTCATTTTGTACTTTAATCATTGCTATATTTTTGCCATGACTTCCTAACTGCTGAGATAGTTCCAAGCATTGTTTTTTAAAAATCAAATTCTTATTCTACATTTTTCCTGTCACTGATAATGAGCTTAATACTTGTTTGACATGTTTGATACAATTATGAGTCACATAACCTGCATAAAGTTTTTAATTTTGTCTCTATGATATTTAATGCCAATTTTAACTTTAAATAGTCTATTTTTATTTTCATTATATACATATATAGATATATTTCTGTTATTAAAAGAAATGTGAATTTGCTTGTAAGTATTAATCAGGGCTCTTGATGTTAGATTATATATTATAAAATGTCCTATTTGATGACTATGAATATATATTTTGGGTTTTCTTGTGTATTAGGACATATCAGCGCTTCCAGTTTAAAATAATGCTTTGAAGTATTATCCTAAGTGACTGAATTTTTTAGATTATGAAATGTATTCAGGTTGGAATTGGATAAGACGACTACTCCACAGACTTACCTCTAGTGACAGAAAATGAAATTTCATCATGTTTAACCTTCTGTGTCTTAGTTTTCTGTTATATGCAGATAAGCTCATACTTTTTCTGACCCAGTTCCATGAAACTGCAGTGAAGAATTATTCCTCTGTTGAGTGTACTGATGCATACTTGCAATCTCAGCACTCAGAAAACTGAATTAAAGGCTCAAAAAAAAAAAAAAAAACAACCCTCAAAAAACAGCTAAATAGTTTGGAGAAGGACAATTTATCTGCACATTGTGCTTTAAGAATAAGCCAATGACCACAACTGTCAGTGTGTCTTTACTACATAGTCAATATTCTTTCCTGGAATTTTAAAAGTATGTATTCTAACCTACTTTTCATACACCCAATACAGAATGGCATGCCAATGTGTGCCAACTACATCCACATAAAACCCAAGATGGCTTGGAAAGGAATTCTAGGCCCAAAAGAACAGAGCTAAGTGTAGTTTTTTGGTATCCACATTTTTTTTAAGATGGGCTTTGTTTGCTGAGAGTGAGCAGGGGCAGAGGGGCTCTTTTAACAGAAGCCTTACTGACTCAGCATAAGAGCGAGCAGCGGTTTCCTGGTTTGTACTAGCAGCATGAACTCCTACTCTTTCCAGATGCCAAGACTTAAATGGGTTTTTTGAGACACATGTTACAAACTGCTTAATGGTGCAACATAGACCAACTGCATATCTGGACCTGAGTGGTATGCACAGTTTGAAAAGGCAGAGGTGGTGAACATGCCTCCACCTTGTTGGACTGGGCAGAGGCAAAAGGCAAAGCAGCCTTAGTCTTAGCCATGCTGCTTAGCATTTTAAGAAGTAGTCCTGGTCAGAGAAGGATTACAGACACTGAATAAAGACAAATTCAGATGGAAAGGACTCTAAGTGGTCACAGTGTTGGAAAACTACATGGACTTGAGACAGAGAGGAAAGAAAAAGAATATAGAAAAAAGAAAGTCTTTAAAGAGACAGAGTACAGACAGTCATAGATTAAAGTAGTAAAGAAAATAGCCACATACAGATAGAAAATACAGAGTCTGGATTATGTATATTGTGTTTTCTTTGAACTTTATAACTGTAAAGGAGCTAAGTACAGAGAGACACTTCATTGTATGGGCTGCTAAGCTAAATCAACATATACATTTTAAAGTTATCTTGACTTCAAATTTGTCTAAGGATATGTTGCTTTGGGAAAGAGGTTATGCATTTGTTTTTATAGAGGATGAGAACCTGTGGATTCCTTCTAGACTATGTGGCTCTATAGAACAAGACCCCCTGAAAGGTTTTTGAAAACCATAAAAACCACTTTGTCCAACAAAAAGCAGGAAGCAGTTTGGAAAGAACCATGCCCAAATTCCCAAATATTGTTTATAAACGTTTGTTTACATTTAAAGAAACATATAAAGATGAATATTTTGCCTTTGTATGGATCTTGGTTTATTGATACAAATTTAAGGTTGATTTTGTTTCACCATGTATATGTATTTCTGTTCTTGATTAAGGTATTATGCTTGTGAAGCTTATTAAAAATGTGATGTATAATTAAGAAATACAGGTTAATAGTCATCTATAATAGTCAAGCTTGTACTAATGTTAGTTAGGCTTTGTAGCTATACAGAGATATATTTCAGATGGATAGGTATTCTTCAAACCTTTCAAAGACTAACAGAATGTGGCATTTAAAATGTTTCAAGAACTTAGGACTTTTCTTGATGAGACACATCTGCTCCTAGCAGCATCAATCTACTTCAAGAGGATGATGGGCATCAAAGATGCTCCTTATGGTTTTGATTAGCCGTTTGGGCAAGAAACTGCTCTTTCCTGGCCTGTATGAACTGGATATGCAGGGCTCACAGAGAAATGACTGCTGAAGTTGCATAAAGGTGAGACAGTCCTTCAGGGTTCCTGCTTTACAAGAAAACTACCAGACATTGTCCAGGACACAGAAGACACAAACTGATGAACTTTCCCAGTACAAGGCATAAGAGATCTTCAAATTTCCTGCTTCATGGAAAAGTCTGTCAGATACTATGGGCCTGTAGGCTGAATATGGTTGCCACAACATTACAGAAGAACTTTGGAACAGTCCCAAAGTCTGGAATTCTAGAGTTTTGGAAGTTGCTTATAATGCACTTCCTGTTTACCTAGGTAATATATCCTTCTTGGAGTCTTTGATAGAGTTGAAGAACAGATAGTTATAATTATAGTTTTCCTTAGATATGGTAAAAAAATAAAGTAGATATAGATATTGTAACTGTAATTCTTACTTGATAACTGTTTTGTTTATATGCAGGTTTATTATATCAAAGTTAAAACCTTCCTTTATATTTAGACAAAAATGGGGAGATAATATGGGGTTCCCTCTGTATGCTGTGAAAACAATTTGTTAATAAAGCAACTGCTTTCGGCCTATTGAAGTACAGAATAGGGCAAGGCTGGAGTTCCCAACAGATAGAGGAGGAGAGAGGAGGCAGAGTTGAGGAGAAGCCATGTAGCTGCCACAGGAGACAGATGCCAGATCCTGGAGGGAACCTTAAGGTAGGCCACAACCACATGTGATAAACAAATTAATAGAAATGGGTTAAGATGTAAAAGCTAGTTAGCAATATGCTTAAGTGATCAGACAAGCAGCAATTAATACAGTTTTTGTCTGTTATTTTAGGTCTGGGCAGCTGGGAAACAAATGAGCAGCCTCAGCCAACAAATATCAACTTAGAACAGAATTCAGAGGTTGTTTTTTTTTTTTTTAAATAAAAACTAGTAAATAGGAGAGAGAGAGAGAGAGAGAGAGAGAGAGATTAGTAGTAGATTATCACTTGGAGGGAGAAGAGAGGAAAATCACACTGACCCAAGAGTGGTGTTATGTGCTGTAATGGAGTCATGAGTTCTTATTCACATCAGATCATTACCTTACATTGCAAGGTACCCTGAAGTGCTATTTTCTTTTGAGACAGATGGAGAGCTTTCATGTCATTTTGTCCAGCATTCACAATTGAGTGAGTGAATCACTGTGTGGTGCTTGGTTTGCTAACCCCTAAGGGGCATCACTG
Source organism: Chionomys nivalis (assembly GCF_950005125.1). Taxonomy (NCBI): domain Eukaryota; kingdom Metazoa; phylum Chordata; class Mammalia; order Rodentia; family Cricetidae; genus Chionomys; species Chionomys nivalis. The sequence goes on from NC_080110.1 coordinate 20,413,638, forward strand.
AGAACCACTTCCACTGAACAATCAACATGATTACTTGTTTCCTCCAAACAACATGTCTTGTGTATTTCCTCATCAGCCACCATTTTACTGATATGCAGTGTGTATTGTCAGTCTTTGTCAGGAAAGCCCTCCTTTAAATAGTAAGCCCTGTAAGTGTGCTACATATAACTATCCATGGTAACAATCAAGAGGGATCTCATTTTATGAAGTTACTACTGAGTATTTCAAGATCAATTCTCATCATACTTCCTAAGGTATTTGGAGTTTTCTTCCTGAAATTTGGGTTTTAATAAGATAAACATACTATTGTATTAAGTTCATTTTTTGTAAAAGGGAATATGCTAATGAAGACTAGTATTAAAATAAAGTACTAGAGGGTAATAGTAGATTGAAGTTGCTATAAAGAAGGAAATGGGAAAAATAAGTGGAGACTTACCTATGGAGTGGGAAGGGAGGGAAACACAGGAGAGGGAAAATGGATAAATAGCACCAAGATACTTGAAAAAGCAAGAGGGAATCATAATATTTTGTGCTTATTTTAAATTGCATTTTCTCTATACACACACACATATACATACACACATACATTAGGTATACCCCACTGAGAATTTTTTGAAGGGTCACTGTTTACTGAAAGCTGTAGTCATACAGAAAAACAATGAATTCAATAATATTTGATATTTACATCACAATTATGGGTACAAGTAGCAGCTAGTGACTTACATTTTATGATTTCTCTGCAAATAAAATTCTTGGGTGAAAAATGGAATTAAATGCTAAATTTGGAATCCTGTGACAAAACTTAAAGGCTTGCCTTCTGCTTTCATAATGGAGGGTGATTTCTTGGTTTGCAGACACATAATATTACAGATATGAAGAACGCTATGCATTGAGCAAACAACAGCAACAACGATAAAAAAGAAGGGCTGGGTTTCCCAAGAACTATTCATGACAATACTATAACAAAGGTGAAGGGTTAGGAAAAGAGACCCAATCCCAGTTTAGGCAATAAATAAATGTCCATGGTACAGTACTGTCAAAAGAGTTTCCTAAGCAACATGATAACAATATAATGGTTCAACATTTGTTCTTAAAGTCTGGGAAACAGTGAATTTACAAAAATAAAAGTTAACATTTCTTTCAGTTTGTCTCCTATTAAATTATTGATATAGTTTATGATTTTTTTTCAGTGCAAAAGATGAAACAATATACACCAGTGCCCTATATCTGATGAATAAGAGCAGTTTTACAGAGTGTTCTATAGAGTTTTGTTCCCTATAACAAACATTGAGAATCACTGTTACAGGAAATCACAGTATTCTTCTGAATACAAGGGAACAGTAACCAAGTATGTTTCTCAGGAGATGTGTGTAGAGGAGGGCATCTATGTAAGAACAATCTAAATAAGTAGATAAAATTTCTCTGGGAAAACTCTTCAAGTAAAGATAAGAAAAGTCAATACAAAGACTGATGCATAAGGACACAACTGCAAGTTTTACTAGTTCTATGCACAACAAAATGAGTTAATAGGTTGGTAAGTTAGTTAGACAGTTAATAAAATTGCATACATGCTTTGACTCTGCACTATTCTCTTTTAAATCATCTTAAATTTTTTTAAAGTAAAGAAAATGACACATAGAGACACTGAGTTATTAACTGGAAATTACAAAACTAGTATAGAGCAAAACTGAATTCAAAGCCCTGGCCCTCCTTCTCTAGAGTCTATGTTCTTAATCTCATGTAAATAACTTCCAAATACCCTTTAGCAGATTCCATTCGGAGAATAAAAGTTATTTTATCACCTGTATTAGTGTAGACATTATATATGTGTGCATCTAAAATTCTGCAATACTATAATTGCCTTTATTATGACTAATAATATAGATTAATTTTTCCAAAGAATCATTTATTTCAGTTTCTTTTTAAATGCTGGACACAAGCAACAAATTTAATCATAGTAGGATTTTTTTTCCTATCCAAGAGGACTAACCTGACAAAGACCAATATTCCATTAACCTCTCATCACCTGAAGAAGCTCTACTGTTTGTGCCTGTTTTCCAAACCCCTGGAGATGCCCGAGACTTCTCTCTGTGGTACACCCTTCCCTTTGGTGAGACTATAGATTAGCCAGAGATAGCAGATTGTGAGGTCAAGTTCTTACCAATGAGACAAGGCATATTTACCACCTGAATTAGAATAAAGACAAAGTGAGTATACCTCCCAGTATGCTGGATATATTTTGTTTACCTTGATGTTTACATTGAAGACAAGTCTACCAAGACCCTTGTTTCTTGCTTTATGAACATAGGAGAATGGTTTTGTCTTTCTGTTGAAGCTAATAAAAAGATATGATGATTTGTTATTTTATTTATTTACCTTGTTTCTTAGGCCATGAGATCATTTGAGAATCCTGTTGCCATTCTGACTTCTTACTGGGAACAGATAGATTGCCAATTACTGACCCTTATAATTAGCACACTCATAAGCCATCTGCTTATTCACTAATTCTAGGTTTATGGGTAGCATACATATGACTGTTTGGCTTTAAATGAAAAGAATTTATATTTTATACACTGGTTTAAAAGTGAGAAAATAATTCCTGCATCTAGTTTTCAAGATTCCCATGTGATGAAATGATTCTACAACTCAAAACTGCAAATTCCTTCCATAGCTAGTGGCAATTCCCTTGGGTGTAGGATTCAACTTCATGTAAATTGTGGACCTTCTTTATGCACTGTGTATCAGAGATTCCCTCAAGTGACTGCCAACCCTTTCCTCTTTCCTAACATGCTGGTGGACTCCATTATTTTCAGCCAGGCTTACAGTTACGCAGTCTAACTGTGGGACCACATTATCAACGGCAGTATAAGAGAAAACGCACATGTAGTGCATGTAGAATGTTCTTTCCTTCTTTTCTAATGGGACGAGGTTGCTGTATGATACTGGCAACCAAGATGCAAACACCTAGGATTACAAAAAGCCTAGGAAGCCATGTCCCAAGCAGAAGAGAGTCCCAATCGAGAACGTAAAATAGTACATTCCACATATTTTGGCATAGACGGGCCTGCCGTACAGAGTGAATTTCCTTGTAAATGTCTGTTCTTTTCACTTTTCAAGACAACTTGCTACAGAAGATAAATGTAAATAATCACTTGTTCTTTCCTTCTGTTTTCAGTTAATTTCATAAATTCATTAAAGCTGCCAGTCTACAAATTCTACCTCTTACAGTTGGGCAGGGGCTTAATGGAAACAGAATGAGAAAGTGGAATAGAGAGTGATAGGGGCCTTCAGTCTCGAGTTAGGTGCCAGGGGCTGCCTAAATGGGCATGTGATATGGGAACAGTGAATGACCTGTGAGACCTGATGTTGTGGGCTGTTTTCTTCTACTTTTCTGTGTGTGTGTGTGCACACGCGCATGTGTGTGTGCTTCTCATATTGGGGCCACAGGTCAACGTCAGGTATCTTCCTTAATGGCTTCCCATCTTTTTGACTGAAATAGAATCTCACACTGAATCTGGAGCTTCACAATTCAGCTAGATGGGATGGCCAGAAAGTCACAGAAAATTCTTTGATTTACTTTCCCAGCCCTGAGATTTAAGCACAGGCTACCATAGCCAATGTGTTTTGTTTGTGTTTCTTTTTTTTTTTGTTTTGTTTTGTTATCATTGTTCTTTTTTTTTTTTCATTTTTATTTCTTTATTCTTGTCTCATACATTAGATCTTGAATGTAATTTCCCTGCCCTCCACTCTCAGTCTACACCTCCCCACCTCCCAACTCCCCGAGATCCAATTCTCTTCCATTTCCCTTCAGAAAACACCAGGCCTGCCATGGATATCAATTGAACACAGCATAACAACTTACAATAAAGTTAGGCATAAACATCATATGAACGCTAGCTAAGACAGCCCAGTAGGAGGAAAAGGGTCCCAAAAGAAGGCAAGAGAGTCAGAGACAGCTTCTGCTCTCACTGTTAGGGATCCCACAAGAACACCAAGCTGCAAGATGAATGCTGAAGTTCCAAGCCCAGTCCCTGCACTTGCATGGCAAGCATTTTAGTGTCAGAACCATTTCCCTGCCTCATTCATTTTCCTTACTGTATTTCCAAGGTCTTTTATTTTTGATGGTTTAATTGTCCTATCTTTCTTTCTCATTTTTAATACTTGCTACTAAAGTGTCCCTTCTGCTACTTATTCATGACTAACATTACTGAATATTTTACTGTGAACCAGCCTTTGAGAGAGCTGCTTTATAAATGCTATTAAATGTCGTCATCATCAACCATTGGAAATGGATGATTTTATTATTCTCATTACAGGTGGGGAGGCAGAGGTTTCCTCTGCTAAAGTGACTTGCTCCAAATAACCTGAGTTGGCTGAAAATAGACTGTCGAAAGGAAAAACTAAACTTCCGTGATCTTTAAACTTTCCCTTCCATCTGCATGCACTAATGTGTGTGTTCGTATCACATCCATACCTCAAATCTGTCATTTATCTGTACTTTGTTTTGTAGTTTGAATAGAGCCTAAATTCTCTAGTGATGAAGATACTTATAAATGTAGGAAAAAAGTGTAATTTTTGTATCAACTAATACTTGCTGAATGTACTGATCTCAAGTGTTTCTAGGAGAAAGATCTCGGAAATGTTTTGTCAAAGTATTTTGTTGCATGCTGGGTGGTGGTGCACATGCCTTTAATCCCACTACTCAGAAGAAAGAGGCAGGTGCATCTCTGTGAGTCGAGGCCAGCCTGGTCTACAAGAGCTAGTTCTAGTACAGCTAAGGCTGTTACACAGAGAAACCCTGTCATGAAGAAAAAAACATTTTGTTGCTGAGCTCTTTGAAGTGTTTTGGTCAATTTCTGTCTCTTAGGGATTCCACAGAGATTTGGCAGTTTACTGTATGGACTCAGTACTCAGTGAACCTGATTGAGACCACAGAGTGATGCCAGATTCCCTCAGTCAGAAGGCTTAAATAACTAGATGTCTATAATTCCATGCAGATAGGTAACATTCCTAGAATGCTGCTCAGAAATGTTAATAGATGAGGTGATGATCAATTCTAGAGGGTAATAGTAAAAAACAATTGGAAGTTTAGTAAGCAATGGTCACCCTGGGCCTTTGCCCAAGTGTTGAGAATGAACCCTTCCCTTTTATAGTACCTGAAAAACTATAAAGTAAAGGAGTTACAGAGGATGGCCAACACTTTATAAATTCAGTAGTAAAAGAATATAAATTAAAATTAGAAAGCACATTAACAGGGAATTCAACCTACAGGTTTTTAAATTCTCGTGTTGGTCAAGCAACCAGGTAACTATATGCCATCAACTTTTGAACAACTGTGTGTGTGCATTCTGCAGCATACCGAGCAATGACACAACTCTATCCAAGTCAGCACGTAGTGTTACACAAATCAATTTTAGCAAATTCCTTTCCTATACTTTTTAAGTGATTCCGTTTGATGAAAATTTATTTCTCTATTTCTCCCACTTAAATGCAATGTAGATATTACCATTGTTGCCTTTTGAAAATTTAAATAAAAGATTTTGAACACTACCTCTAGACACACTTCCTTTATTATTTAGTAGAATTTGAGAAATTAGCATATTATCCTTAAAAATTTTTGAAACATTAAGATGTATTTAGAAAGTAATTTCTGACTTCTGGTTGAACAAAATGGTGAGTGTGTGCATGTGTGTAAAAATGCACCCATATATTTTCTCCTAGGAACTTGGCGTAAAATGATGTATGGTCAGGTTGTACATCTGTTACCTGATAGCATGAACTTCACTGTGAAGTATTTCTATAACCTCTAAAAATAAAATAGTCAACAAAAGACATTATATTTAATTAAGCATCAGGACAAATTTGTCACATTAAGAATCCAAGAATGGAATCTGGAGAGACGGCTCAGGAGTTAAGATCACGATGTGATCTTGCAGAGGACCTGGGTTCAGATCCCAGCACCCAGATGGCAATCACCACCTTCTGGAACTGTCATCCCAGTGGATCAGAGGCCATCATACGTATAAGCAAACACATGGTACACATACATACATGAAGGCAAATACATACACCAAATACAAATAAATAAACCTTAAAAAATATTAAAAGAGTGTGTTTAGTGTATAAATTGAAGTTTACAAAGTTAAACTTTTTGTGTATAAAAGATTAATTTTGAATTGTGTGCTTCTCAAAAAATAAGGATTTTACCTTAAGAGTTGTATGTATCTGTGTACGTATTTTGTTTTTCTCCAGATTTATGCATATTTATAATAATGCTATTCCTTACCTAGACCTATAACCCTTACCTGAACAGTGGTCTTTGTTTTATTTATTATTTGGAATTAAGTTTTATTTGTAAAGAAAGATAGAATGTGCTATTTAATATGATATATCAATAACTGTCTGAAAGATTTAGAAGAAAATAACATAGTCAAGTTCTTTTCATCTATCCCATTTCTTAGAAAAGTAATCTAGAAATACTAAAATTCCTCTAAATAGAAATATAAGTGCTAGAATGTGATAAAGTAAATCAAATTTACTGAAACTATCAAATAAGTTCATTTGTTTATTATTAAAAACACTGTCTTTTCTAAAGAAACCCTTATTAAGTTGTTTAATGTTGCCTTATAACAGAATAAATATATCACTCATCTGTATCTACCACTTGTCATAAGCTACCAGTGTTGTCTATCAGGTTGGGGGCTGTACAAAGTATGACTCTAATTAGAACTCTCGAGTTAACAGAGTCCACATCAAAATCGATAAGCAAATATATTAATTCCTATCACTCTATTCCATCAGACCTATTAAACTCCTGTAATATATTTTTAGTTCTAAACCGTTGAAAAGAAAGATTCTTCTAAGCTACAATTGTTGGCATCTGCACTGGCATGCTTGAAACATCACAACTATCAGTGAAGCGGAGCTGCTCATAGCTGCAGCTGGAATGGATCTGCTTCTGGAGAAATGGGAAGCAGCAGCTGCGGGGAACATAAATCGTGCAATTGATTTGATTTTGCAAAGCAAACACATTCTTCTCGTTATGATTTAGCTTGCTAATTAAGCCTCGCACAATCAAAGGAGCCATGGAAGAAAGTCATTCTGCATGGAGCTCAACTTCTGCACCTTCTGAGAGCCTTTTTAACATTTTCACACTTTCAAGAGGAGGATACCTAAAAGCAACTGCCTCTGAAGGCAAAAGAATGATTTACAAATAATGGCCCGCTGGCTGCTAGTGTCAGACTCTTCTGACACGGAAATGAGTGAAAAGTCAAGAAGAGCATTGTCAACCGGCCTGTGCCACCTGGGTCTTGAAACGACACAAAGTAATCAGACTACATTTTGAAATTTTGGTTTCATAGCACATATGAGAAAACTTACGAACAAAAGAGTTTTTGGTAAATTGGGTAGGTTCTGTGTACCATATGCTCTACGATGCAAGTATTCAAGGTGAGTTATTTTTAGAAGGATGGCAATCACAAATAATACGCAAACAAGCAAGTGTGGCTGAGTTTCACAGAGTTAGCGTTCAACTACAGGGGGTGGGTTCTATTTTTCATACCTCAGTTTATTTAATTCACAGAACTAAGAATGTCAATGAAGGCAGTAATAGAAATGGGTCTTTGTTTTGCCAAAGTACTCTGTGTCAAAACCTGATACGTGCAATATAGAAAAAATACAAGATATATACTATAAATGTTACATATATATTTTTTCAGAAAGAAAATATTCAGAGTACATTTTACAAGTAATTTGCAAATAAGGACAGAAATGTTAAAAGTACTGTGCCATATTAACAACTATGCCACCAAATTCATTAATTATATTTATAATTCTTGCTATGATATTTTATAAATATATATATTTGTTGAACATTATGAGCTGATTATTCTGGTGTTGATACAAATAATTAATTATTCTTGACCTCTAGAAGCTCTCATTTCTATAGTTGTGACATATATACATTTCCAAACTAGAAAAATCATAATAGAATATTATGCCAGTGATGTGGAAACCTAATGCCACTAAAATTGGGGAAGGGAATAATTATGATCTCTTTTGATAAGAAAAGGTGTTCAGAAAGCATAGACTATCAAACAAGAATACTATATATTTGGTTTAAACTTCTAATGGTGAAGAAGAATATTGTTTGAGGCAGTTTCAAATACTTTCACAATTAACGTGTGGGAAATTTCAAGGGGGCTTATTGGAGATAGATTTTTTGGGGACAGTAGATGGATGTCCAATTGAGTAAAGAGCTATGAGTATCAGAGAATGCATTTAAATCCCATTCTATACACAAAGAATAAATTACAGAAAAACTTCTCCAGGTGATTGCTACAGCAGATGTTTTGAAATGTGTCAGATGTGGGAGAAGGCAGGAGAGAAAATAATTAGGGGAGGCAAAAGTGACATCCAAGATCAGCTGAGAATAATTCTAGTAGAGCAAAGGCAAGCCTGGTAAACATGACATTCCATGTTCCCAAGCAGCCATGATGGCATGGTCACAGCACCAAACACTTTGTTTACTTTATGCAAATTAACTGTTATGAGTCAGGAAGTATTCTAGGAAACATGATTTGCTTGCATTTATATGTCTTCCTACAAGAAGAAAGGACAGACTTGCAAAACACCAGTAACTCAATGTGAAATGTCTAGTTCAACTCAACAGAGGTGATAAAGGAAAACGAGTCTACCATAACAATTTGAAATAAAAAAAAATTGACAAGATAAGACAAACACAATTCTGAATATGATTTTAAGGATGCACAGGCCTACAACTTAAGGCTTTCCTATTGTATGTGGTTGCTTTCAAATCAGGACTGCATCTAATAATGCATCTGGGTGCTATTTCCTTTAGAATTTGTTTCTATGTTCTGTAATCAGAATTGAGCCCTTGTGCATAGTCCATAAATGCTCAAACACCAAGCTACATCCACACCTCATTCCAGGTAGAGTGGTTATTATCTCACAGGTTAAGCTATACCACCAATGAGGACTCGGAGGGAAGAAAGCTTGTGCACAGGGTTAGTACTTATGTGACTCAGTACACATGAAAGAAAACAGGATGTAGCACCTTCACAGCTTAAAATAGAAATAAATGCCACACTTCCTGAATAGAACATCAGTAAAACAGACACTAAGATCAACAATTAATAAACGGGACCTCATGAAACTGAAAAGCTTCTGTAAGGCAAAGGACATCGTCATTAGGGCAAAATGGCAGCCGACAGAATGGGAAAAATTCTTCACCAACCTCACATCTAACAGAGGACTGATTTCTAAAATATATAAAGAGTTAAAGAAACTAGACATCTAGATATCAAAAACAAACAAAAAAACAAAACAAATATTCCAATTTTCAAATGGGGTACAGACCTAAACAGATAATTCTCAACAAAATAATCTCAAGTGACTGAGAAACACTCAAAGGAATGTTCAACATTCTTAGCCATCAGGAAAATGCAAATCAAAATGATTCTGAGATTCCATCTTACACTTGTCAGGATGGCTAAGGTCAAAAACACAAGTGACAGCTCATGCTGGAGAGGATGTGGAGCAAGAGAACACTCCTTCATTACTGGTGAGAGTGCAAATATTACAGCTACTTTGGAAATCAATATGGCAGTTTCTCAGAAAATTCGGTAATTAATCTTTCCAAAACCCAGCTATACCACTCTTACACATATACCTAAAGGATGCTCAATCATACCACAAGGACATGTGCTCAACTATGTTCAGAGCAGCATTATTCATAATAGCCAGAACCTGAAGCAACCTAGATGCCCCTCAACTGAAGAATGGATAAAGAAAATGAGGTACACATGTACAACGGAGCATTAACCAGCTGTTAAAGACAATATTAGGAAATTTGAAAACAAATGAATAAACTGTGAAAAAATCGTCCTTAGTGAAGTAACCAAGACTCAGAAAGACATACATGGTCTGTGCTAACTCATAAGTGGATATTAGTTGTAAAGGAAAGGATAAACATAATAAACATACTATAATGTACAGACCCAGAGAGGCTAGGTAACAAAGAGGACCCAAGAGGGAGCACAGAGATCTCCCTGGGAAGGAGAAATAGAAGAGAGCTCCTGGGTGGACTGGGGGAGACAGGTAGGGATGGGAATTTGAGGGATCAGGTTGGGTGGTGGATGTAGAGGACAGTACTGAAAGAAAAGACTGGAAAAGTGGGGACATTTTAGGGTCAGGCATAAACTTGACGCAAGGAAAACACACATAAATCTACAAAGGATGACACTGGGTAAGATTCCTAGCAACAGTAGGTAGGTAGCCTGAACTGGCCATCTCCGGTGATCAGATTGGTGACTACCCCAATTGTAATTAGTGAACCTTCATCCAGTAACTGATGGAAACGGATGCAAAGACCCACAACCAAACATTAGGCCGTGCTAATCCTGGTAAAGAGAGGGAGGAAGGATTCTGGGAGCCAGAGTGGTTAAGATCACAATACAACCCACAGAAAACATCTAATCTGGTTCATTGGAACTCACAGAATCTGAACTGACAACTAGGGAGTGTGACAGAAATTCCTGCCAGCCTATCACGAGAGGGCTAGCAACCAACCCCTACCCCAGCCTAGTTCTGGAGTCAGCACCCAGCCCTAATCCATCCTTTTGTTGCCCAATGTGAATCTTGTTTGGGAGTTTCCCAGGTATACAAAGCCTATGCAAAACTTGGTTGGGGGCAACCTGGAAAACCGTGCCACCTCATGAATCAGGTATTTGCACTTGGCATTGTAGTTTTGGAAGCTTCATTCAGGTTGTTTTGAGCATATGAAAATCTACTAGCTGGGGTGTAAATATAGGAAAAAACAGTGTCAAGGGCTAAGGGAAAATGCTTCAGTCCACTGAAGACCCCTGTGGCTGCTAAGGCTAAGTTCATTCTCAATGTGTACCTGAATCTTCATGTCACGGACCATGTGAATCCACATACCAGTGTCGCAATACCTGCAACGAAAGAGTCTGCATGGGACTGACTTTGGCTCTCTACATATATGTGACAATTGTGTAGCTTAGTCTACTTATGGGACTCCTAGCAGTGGGAATAGGGGCTGTCCCTAGTGCTTTGGCTGGCTCTTGGGAACCCATTCCTCATACTGGGTTGCCTTGCCCAGCCTTAATAGAAGGGGAGGTGCTTAGTCCTATAGCAACCAGATATGACATGCTTTGTTGATAGTCATGGGAGACCTGCCCCTTTCTGAAAAGAAACAGAGGAAGAGTGGATGGGAACTGGCGGTGAGGTGAAAAAGGGGAATGGGAGGAGAGGAAGGAGGGGAAACTGCAGCCGAGATGTAAATAAATAAATAAATAAATAAATAAAATTTTAAAATGCTACTGGTATGACTAAGGGAAGAAAAGAAACAAATGTCATATGATCAGGTGATGTGACTATTAGCTACAGGCCCAAAATAAATTAATCCGAAGGTTGGTGAGGTGGCTCATCCTGAAAAAGCACATATAATGCTAGCCTGATGACCTGAATCTTTTCCCCAGAACAGACAAAAAGTAGAAGTAAAACAATGTCCACAAGTTGTTTTCTAATGCCCACAAGTGCTCTCTCTCTCTCTCTCTCTCTCTCTCTCTCTCTCTCTCTCACACACACACACACACACACCTTGCATACACATAGAATAAATACAGGCTTAATATATATAAACAATGAAGAAACAGGTTTAGATCTCTTTGTTCTAGCACTTTTCATAATAGCCAAAAACATACAACTGTGTCTATCAAATACATAAAGAAGATATGATGTTTATACACAATGAAATACCCTGAACTGGGTGAAATTCCTTTACTTGTATCCACATGGATGGAAGAAGATACCATTACTTTATAAGTAGTTAAATAAGCACATAAAATATACATAAAATCTTAAAGCTTCTGGCCCTGAGTTTGAAAATGAAATGATAGTTATCTTACACTAATGTGGGGCTAGTATGGGAGGGCAGGAAGTATGGGAAAAGACTAATTAACGAGTTATAACTTAGTTAAGAACAAACTCTGGGCTGGGTAGTGGTGGTGCATGACTTTAATCTCAGTTCTCGGGAGTCAGAGGCAGGTGGATCTTTGCAAATTCGAGGCCAGCCTGTTCTGTGGAGAAAGTTTCAGGAAAGCCAGGACTGTTACACAAAGAAACCCTGTCTCAAAAAAAACTTAAACAGAAATGAAACAAACCAAAAAGGACAAAAAAAACCAAAACCAAACCAAAACAAAAAACCAGATAAATTCTGGTGTGCCAGTGCACAGCAGCATCAGTTGAGATGGCACATTCCAAAAGACCAAAAGAAAGGATTTAGAGCTCAATAAAAATCAATAAGAAAAAAGAAGGGGGAAAGAAAAGATTTTGAAAATCTTCACTGACAATCCTAAGGATGTAAGGAAATAGCTAGGTGAAAACTGATTTGCACATTGAGCACTGTGCACATATATCAGGATATCACAAGTAATGGTATTAACATGCATAACTTGTATTTTTTAAGCTGTGGTCCAAGTTCAGTAAAAGTACAGCTGACAGATCAATACACTAACTCATGGGAATAGTGGGGACCCAATTTGTAGAACTCCAGGAACACCTGTCTCTTGAATAGTCATTGTATTTTCTGTAAAAACCTTTGGAAGCCATAGCTTTCCTCCTTTCCACAGTGGAATTCATCCCAAATATAACCCAAGCAGTGTATTAGTTATTGGCTATAACTTCTTTCTGTATGGGAACTGAATGACTTCTTCCCATATTGTGGGGTCCTGATATGAAAGTATTCACTCAGTCAAGGAAACCTTTGTTTCCATAGTCAAATCTACATGAAACCAGCCCGCCCCACAATTATCCTTCATGGCAGAACATCTGACAAGGAAAGACACCTTGCAATTAGATCACAGAAGAAACTTAAAGATGCACTGAGCAGGAGAGAAAGCATGTCTGCCCTTACTGATAAAGAGGTCTGTGCAACCCTAAAATCTCTACCAGCCAACTCAAGAGAACTTAACCTACTGGCCTTTGCTCTGCCATAACATGCTATTAATTTTCTTTATTTACCTTCACCTCAGTTTCATTTACACAAGATCTTAGTCCAGAAAATTGTTTGTGCCTTTACCCATAGAAATACAGGGAAAAAAGCTTAGGTGGCTAAACCAGCCCCAGAACAAGGAATTCCTTCTCACCTGAGTGCCAGTGATTATAGCACATCTACAGCAAGCTGTTGCTTAGCCCAGAGGCTAAGTACCATCCACTTTCCTCTGTGAGTTAATCTGATTGCCATGGTTACTACAAGACTGTGCTCCCAACCACCACAGAAGGAAGCATAACTGTTCAGAAAGTGCAACAGTACTGCTGTTTTTTCCTCCCTTTTTCTCTGTTTATCAATTATGAACTTCTAGTTTAACTAACCACACAAATGTGGTTAACACAAAACTCCCTCTCCCTTCTTCACATCATAGCTGCTCCCAAGTTTACCCTCTTTTTCAGATATGCCTGGGCGCTTCACAGCCATACACCCTCTGAGACATAAAAAGACAACAGGTGCCTGTCTTATCAGTCTTACCAATCTTGTTGGCCCTAAGAAATGCATGTTTGGTATTACCATTGCTATCTGCCGAAGAATGGTTAATTGTGTCTGTGTGGGCATATAAACTGGAAACTTTGTGCGGTTGGGAGGAACATTGAGAGAGACCACTGAAAGAAAATTAGAGAGCATTTGGGAGAACATAGCAAGAATAAATGGGACACGATGGCAAGATGTTTGTGGGTTACTCTGATTACCCTCAGGCCTCTTTTCATCAGTTTTCACATGCTAGAGTGGTCCTTCTGAATCCTCACAGGTGTGGGGGCCTGGCGCCCCAACATAGATCTCAGTATTTTTATGCACCAGTTAAAATGAATTTTCTTTCTTTTTTTTTTTTTTTTTTTGGTTTTTCGAGACAGGGTTTCTCTGTAGCTTTGGTGCCTGTCCTGGAACTAGCTCTTGTAGACCAGGCTGGCCTCAAACTCACAGAGATCCGCCTGCCTCTGCCTCCCAAGTGCTGGGATTAAAGGCGTGCGCCACCATCGCCCGGCAAAATGAATTTGATCAATAGAGAAAACAGGCTATAAATACTTACGGGAAACAGTGAAGACCTAAAAGGATAAAATCCTGACATGTGGATGGAAGCAGAGGTCACTTGAGTAGGTGAAATAACCGAGAACAGAAAGATAAATGCCACAGCTTAAGATTCCCTCCTTACACTAAATATGAAAAACTCATTTTAGAATTTGATGAGAACGGTGGTTTCCAGAGTCTGAGAACAGTAAAAGGAGATGGAGAGAGAGAGACTGAATCATCTTTTCAGTTATAGTGAGGAAGGGGATGGTCGAGGACCGGGGAATAATAATGGACTAATACTTCAAAATTCTGTAGGAAAAATTTTGGTTATTTTCTCCATTTAAAAATCATATTTGGGAAGGTAGATATAAGGACCTTGCATTACATTTCATGTAGTGTCTATATTTATAGAAATACCACACAATATCGTGACTCCATAACAACATATTTAAAGGCTTATGTCAGTAAAAGTAAATTAAATTTCAATTGACGAAGGCGTTTAAAGACAAAGTAGAAAATGTTTTCTGTCTGTATGTTAGAGGCCTAAGAAATACTCGCAACATTCTCCTCTGCATGTGGCTACTACAAGTCACAGTTACACAAGTGGTGGTGACACCCGCTGCTTCTTGTCTCTGTCCTTGTTTGTCCTTAATTTGATCTACTTCAACTCCTATTGCTGGAGACAAGTTGGGCGGCTTGATCTTTCGGGTTACCTTCCAGCCGCACCTCACCTCACAATGCTCTTTCTCTGCCACACATGCCCATCTTCATTGCTTTTGCTCAAGCAGGATGATTCATCACTTCCGCAAATGCCACCACTGCTTGGCAACCTCATAACAACCTTCTCTCTGCACACACTGCAAAACTGAGAGGTGCCAAGTCCTGCTGCAGAGGTGCTCACACAGTGGCTTTATAACCCCATGTGGGGCCAGCATTGACACTTTATTGTGCGCAGGTCTTATAATCCTTTCCAATATTGTGTTTCAAATGAACAGATTTATCAGCATTTTTAAGATTGGCACACTATCCACAGTAACCCCATGACTTCTTCATTGATCCCTGCTCTGCCACAGACAGTTGTATGTGGGATGGTCTTTCTCCTGCTTTTATAATAATCACTTTGCCTCTGTAACATTGACTGATATTTTTGCTGCTCCCCACTTTTAAACACCTAACAAATTCCCATTAAGCTACAAGTCTTTTATGGTTTGTGGCTGCTTATGTTTTACATAAATATTGTAAAAGGGAATTATATTCCATATCCAACACCTGTGCACTAATCATGCTCTTTTTAAGATTTTAGCTTACTTGAGCTCATAGGGGCTCAAGGACTCTAGATTGATAGGGAGCCTGCAAGGAATTGAAATCTGCATGTGGTTGTGTCTTCTGGTCTGTTTGTGAGATCCCTGGAAGTGGGACCAGGATCTATCCTTGATTCATGAGCTAGCTTTTTGGAGGCCATTCCCTATGGTAGGATGCAGTAGGGAGGGGCTTGGTCCTGCCTCAACTCAACTTGACTCTGCATGGGAGGCCTTACCATTTCTGGAGAGTGAGTTGAAGGGAAGGTGGGGAAGGGAAAAAGAGGAGAGGAGGGAGGGGCAACTGTGGTTCATATGTAAAATGAATATTATTTATCATGTGGTAAGCATGCAATCTAACTATAGAATTAAAGATCACTATTGCAATGATTCTGCGGACGAGGGACCTTGGTGGGTGAAAGCCAGAGCCCTCACAGTGAGAGACAAATACTCCATACAGAAAGAGCTTAAGTGAGAAGTTTTATTGAGATAAAGGGAATGAAGGGAGGGAAGAGAGAAGGGGAGGGAGAGAGAGGAAGAGAGAGAGTGGTAGAGACCTGCTTGCCTCTTCTGATGAACAGTGGGAAAAGAGGAAGAGAAAGAAACTGGCAGAGTTTCACCTTTTAAAAAGACAGGATACTGCCTGCCTGCAGGCACGCATGATCCAGGGTATGGATGGCACAGTCCGTCAGGTCCTCAAAGGGTGGGGCCAGGCTCATCTGAATGTTAGCAACTATGTGACCCAATACTATGCGATGCCAAACTATCTTCTTCATCTGCAAATATTAGGCACTTCCTTCTCTTACTAGCAATTCGGTCTTGATATTTTTATTCATCAAATTAACCAATGTTAGTGTATGTGGTGTTAGGTCGTTTATTTATAATATGTAAAGTGTACAGCTCTTAACATCTGGAGGAACATTTTGATAATACGTACTACCTTGTACAGTTTCTCAAAACTCTATAGCCAGAAGTGGCTTAGGCTAAAAGTGTTTTGTAATATTTTATATGTATATAGTCATTTTTGTTTCTAAGGACAATAGTCAATACAATTATATAAAGTGATGGTTTTGATTTTGGTTTCCTTGGCTACCAGTGAAGTTAACCTTTTTATGATATCTTTGGTTTTAGGGAGATTTTCTCTTCTATCAGCCAGTGATAACTTTTTGTTGAATGTGTCTTTTCAAATTTATGAACTGCCCACTAAAAAAAGGATGTTGAATAAATACAGGAAAAGTCATAGTGGGAAAATGGGTATACATATTACCATACTTCATTGTATATGTGTATGAAATTTAAAAAAAAATAAATATACATTAATTTTCTGAGCCCTAATTCTGCTTTTATCTTTATTTGTCCAGTCATTCTACTTCATCAGGATTAATTTTATCCTTTTGTTTCTATATTTTCTGGTGTGTGTGTGTGTAAATAGTAAGGAAAAATGTTATATGTTTGAGAAGCAGTAAGAAAGGAAATGGGAGGGATTAAGTGAAACGGACACATTTGGAAAGGGGAAAGAGGAAGTAACATCACTATATTTTAATTAAATTAAATTTTATTAAGGAAAATATGTTCAGCTTAATAATTGTTAATTATTGTACATGGATTTCATAGACACAGAAGGATGAATGTATAGCTTATATTATCATTTAAAAATCAATTACATAAATGTATCTTTAGATTCTTAAACTTCATAGAAAATAGATAACACTTAAACAGGTAATGCTTCAAATGACAAGAATGAATTTATTTTTATTCTTAAAGGCCAGTCTACCACTATTATTTATTTCCATGATTTTAGAAAAGAAGACCAGAGGACAAAGGGCTTGAAAGGAACCTCCTAGTCTTCAGGTATGAAAAGATTTTCCTGGGTACCGCGACCTTTTCCAGCTAATAAACTATTTTCTGGATCAGAAAGAAAAGTGGATGTATTTTATTTTACACAACCTGTTCTACTAGTGTGATGTATATTTATATGAACATTGATCTGACAGTATTGACTCAAATGGAAATCTATTTTAGCAAAAGGTAGGAAAATATCAACCTCATTAATAGAATCAAGTCAAGTAAACAAAATCACATGCAGCAGTACGGTCAATAAAAAGACAGAGAAATAACAAAATAGAAGGAAGGATTACAGACAATTTAAAACCTTTTCCTTGAAATTATGGGTCAAAGAATAGATTGGCCATGTTCTGTTAAGGCTGCAGTTGTTGCTGAACTACATGGTCATGGTTTTTCCTTGCCTTACCAACTGAGCTGCACACTATTTCTAAAATGTCACTATAATTAGGATATTTAAATAAAACAGATGAGTTTCCGTTGTTTGTACCACTGTGGCAAGCATGGAAAATATCAGTGGGGGATTATCTGGCCCGTGTTTGATTTTGTTAATGAAGGTTTAATAGCATAGCTAAAGCCATTGATTTATGTTTTCTGTTGAGGCTCTCAAAGTCAACAGATCTATTTTTTGTCGTAGGGTTGACCTGAGTATTTATGACAGAGTACTGGCCTGTAAACTATGACATTTTCTTTTAGCCCTTTATAGCAAATGTTTGCTAGTGCCTGGCCTGAAGGTGCCTCTGCAGATGCCTCAAAGAGTTTTATTTTTAGACAAAGACAAGTAGTATCTGCAATATTCTCTTTCTAGCCATCTAAAGAATGATTTGATGATGCCTAACCAAAAAGATACTTTTAAAATAATGATTAAGATAGAGCATTTACTCAAACACGCACGCGCGCACACACACACTTCTAAATATGAAAAGATAACCAGCTCAGTCTATATAATGGCATTTCTGTATACACATATACATATATACATGTAAATATAAATATGTGTGTGTGTGTGTGTGTTTCAGGGATGATTATTTGGTATTGGATAACCAAACAAATTAGTGCGTTCTTTCCTGAGTAAGATCATTTCTCCCCTTCTCAGCATCCCTTAGTTACCTGAAGTTCTTTGTCAAGGACTGAGGTCTTTCGCCCTCTCCGCTTTCTATGCTAGTCTGTCTACTGGTGTTACTCTTGCTCCCGTCATGTTTAGGCCATAGTGTTAGTGAGACTTCATGGGTATTTCTTCTTTAACATTTCTAGAAGACAGGATCTCACAGAAACTTCCTGTTCCTCTGGCTCTTAAGATCTTTCTGCCTCATCTTCCACCATCATCCCTGAGCCTAGGTGTAGGAGTTGTACTACAAATGTGTAGAAGCTATTTTTGAGAGTACACATTAGCATCATCACTATAAAGGAAGGTTTTACTTTTCCAGGTTGGAGGTGGTTGTAAGAATCAAAGTTCATCCTCACTTTTAATGTTATAATCTGGGTTCTGTAAACCTAAACCATGTTGAATAGAGTAATTTATGCATTCTTTAAGGAATGTTTTTTTTTAATTCAAGCATTTCCGTTGCTTATTTTGATGAAAATCGAATGCTTCCCTTTATTTTTTAAAAAATGTTTTTTATTCAGCAGATATTTAATGATAATTGAATCCTATTTTTTCATCTTGATACCATGTCAAAGACCACCCTCAACAATTTGCTTATTTATGCAGTTACATCTTTTCTATGCACTGCTTTTAACAAGTTAATGATGCACCAGCAACCTCTAATATGCATCCATTAGTAAAAGGATCTCTACCTTTTGAGAATTTCCCAACAAGATACAACAAATTAAGTATTTCTACAATCACTCCAACAGGACCCTGTCCTTCTTGACAGGCCTTTCTGGAGAGGAAAGTGACCAAGCCATTTTGTTCTGAGTATGGGATTCATGGCATAGCTCACAAGAAAGAAAACCATCTTTCAAAAATAAGCCTCTCACCCTCAATTATTTTATATCCTTGCAATGTGTGAGTTTATGCATACTTAACTGGTTCTTGGGAAAAAGCTGAAATACGTGCATAGTAATCTTTCTCTGAATAAATCTGGTATCTCATATGTAACTGTGGGGGCTCACCACAAAACTCTGTGAGTTCTTTTTAAACATACCATTTTGTTGGTTGCCTGTGTGGCAAAGCATGAGTCAATAAGCATTCTAAGTCATTGTGGTAACTGCTACTGAAATCTTATCATAAAGAACCAGATTTTGACCTGCCCATGTTTCTTTTTCAGAATATCCATATTATAGCTTCATGATTAGAATTTAATGGAGATAACATATGTGAAAGGTTATTTTTATAAGGTGCCAGACAATTTTTATTGCATATTTCCTCCCATATGCATATTATAATACACACATAAAATCATTCTATCAGAAGTCTCAAATTTTTAACTTGTAGACTGAACTCAGTGTGCAATTAAGTCATTGCACATTCTTACACTGGATTTTGACAAGATTTAAATATCCTGGTCACAGATTTTCTCCTCCATGTTTCACATGTGTCCTGATCTGACTAGCTAACATAGATACTTATACATGGAAAATTTGCCCCCAAAACAGCCTGCAAAGTTCTCGTTCTCTCTCTTCAGTAAGGAAATCACCACAGTGTTATACTTGAAGAGAAAATTTACAGTCCTTGAATTCTCTAATTGCAATCTATTCCAGGCTACTTCTGTTCTCAACCCTTAACTCCTTTCTCTCTGTCATTTACCTGAAGTCAGAGTTGCTTTGACAACTCCTTCAACAAGAAGGCAGCAACACATCCCGACTTCTCAAGTGCTAGTCCCATTATGCTGAACAAATGTTCCTCAGCCATCTCCCCAGTTTAGTTTGGTGCTGAATTATAATCTTGTTCAAACTGAAGCATAGCTACTATAGGAAGCCTTGCTTGACTGTGATACCTATCAGTTCTCTCTCCCACCTTGTCTTAGCTGGGTTTTCTATTGTGAAGACATTTGTGGAGGTATCTGTGAAGAGACATCACGATTATGGCAACATCTACAAAGGAAAACGTTTAACTGAGGCGGTGACGTACATTTTCAGAGATTTAATCATCATAGTGCCACGTGGTGACATGAGGCAGACATGGTGCTGGAGAAGTAGCTGATTGTCCTACATTTTGACTTGCATTCAACAGGAAGTAGTCTGTCTCACTGGGTGTGGCTTGAGCATATATGAAGATTGAAAGCCCACCTCCACAGTGACATACTTTCTCCAACAAGACCACTCTTACTTCAACAAGGTTGCACCTCCCAATAGTGCCATTCCCTATGGGGGTCACTTTTTTTTCAAACCACCACACAACTCTATCTCTAAAACTTAGTTTTTATGTTAGCTATATCTTGACTATCCATCTGCATAGTCTGGTCTGTATAATCTTTTAATGTAAACCTTGAGTTTTGTCCTAAATAATTTATCTCATAGTAATAGTAACAGTTCCACTAGAACATTATAAATTACCAGGTCTGGTTTCTGGTACTACTAACCCAGACAGTTTGACTTGCAGAACAACAGAAATAGATATTAGGACTACTTCTCATTAGAGACAGATTAGTTCTGGCTTTCTAGTTAGCATCATCCTGGATCCAGGTAATAAATAACCTACAAGGGTTACAAGAGGCATAAGAAACAAGATGACTAGATCCACACCTGAGAGGCTGAGAAGAAACATAAAGTTAGACAGACTCCTGCCCTGAAGGTTTAGATCCAGCATCTAGGGTTGCTAACTCTATGCAGCTTGCGACTGCGGGAGGAAAAGTTGACTATGAGATGACTTTGCTTTGTTTAAGTTAATGTGATTCAATCAATACTGTATCCTTGTGATAGCTAAACAGTTTCTCCTTTTTTTGATATTTTTTTAATTGAAAAAATTTCCGCCTCCTCCCCGCCTCCCATTTCCCTCCCCCTTCCCCCACTGCTCTCCCCCTTCCCCCACTCCTCTCCCCCTCCCTCTCCAGTCCAAAGAGCAGTCAGGGTTCCCTGCCCTGTGGGAAGTCCAAGGTCCTCCCCCCTCCATCCAGGTCTAGGAAGGTGAGCAACCAAACAGGCTAGGCTCCCACAAAGCAAGTACATGCAGTAGGATCAAAACCCAGTGCCATTGTCCTTGGCTTCTCATCAGCCCTCATTGTCTACCATATTCAGAGAGTCCGGTTTTATCCCATGCTTTTTCAGTCCCAGTCCAGTTGGCCTTGGTGAGCTCCCAATAGATCAGCCCTTCTGTCTCAGTGGGTGGGTGCACCCCTCATGGTCCTGACTTCCTTGCTCATGTTCTCCCTCCTTCTGCTCCTCATTTGGACCTTGAGAGCTCAGTCTGGTGCTCCAATGTGGGTCTCTTTCTGTTTTTTACTATAGTCTATTCTCAAAAAAGGAGAAACTCTATCACCATAGAACCTTCATCTGGCAATGGATGGAGATAGAGTTTCTCCTTTTTTTGAGGATAGCCTATAGTAAAAAACACTATCTTCTTGACAAACTTTAAATGTGTCAGAACGCATGCAAGGAAAGACAAGGATAAATCATTAAAAACATTAATGTATTTAATCTGAAGCATGAAATCATATTAATTTTTCATATTTAATATTAATAAATAAGTGAGGAGAAAAAGATGCCATCAGTGAGGTAAGGGAAGGCCTGACATATGCTACCTTTTAATAGGAGAGTTTCATGTGGCGACTGATAGTCTAGAATGCTTTCCAGAAGGCTGACAATAAGGACTAGAAGTCACTGATTGTGTCGTGTAGGACTAAGTCATCTATTTGGTTTCTGAAAATGAGTAAATTTAAAATAATTTTCTAAGATGAAACATCTGTATGATATCTATTTAAAGGATGCAAAGTCTGGAAATAAACTGTTATTTAACCAGTCTTCTATGGGGAAAAATGGTTGTGCTAACATGGAATCAAGAAGGTTTATAAGGGCACATTCATAATTTAACTCCTGAGACTTTTTTTTATATTAATGAGAGTATCAATCTTCTTTCATAAAAATTCTTAGTTTATTTCTGTTATAACCATGCACAGTTTAATATCAGGTTGCTTTTTAGTTCTAATTTTGTAAAACCTTACCTGACTCCTCTCTTTGTCATCATGATACTTTGGTCTATATTGAAATAAAAGTAGAATTTAAATATTTCTCCAAATTGGAAAAGCTTATTGTCTACTTTTGCATCAAAATTTGACAATGTCCATAATCCACAGGAATAAAGTCATAAAAACTTATTGAATAAATAAGAAAAGTGGATGATTATCAAATAACTGGAAAGTCATACTTCAATTTTATTTGCTGAATTCAACTATAGGAACCAAACTTACAGAAATCTTATGTATATGTTTATATGATTACACTTTTAAATAGAACAATTTCAATTAGAAAGGACTTAAAACCAACATTAAAGAAGTAGGACTATGACCCTTGAGGCAAGTCCATGTTACAGCCAGTCTCAGAAAATGAACGCATACGGAATGGATGGTGTATACGGGTTTGAGTTTGGGGAATAAGAAGGACATTCAAGGCTAGAGAATGGCAAGGAGCATAAGAAAAATCAGCTTCTAGAAGAAAAATTCACAGAGATGAAAGCTGGTCAGTCTATTGCTGGTACAACAGAGGCAAAGATCAGTTCGAGGAGGACCACTGGGGATGCCAGGCTGAAGGGTTTGGAATTAATATGGCAGCCATCAGGGCACTCGTCCCTAAGGGTCCTTGAGTAGAAATGACATGATGAAAATGGTGCTTGAGAAGGATTATTCAAGCAGCAGGGGGTCGATGGCCTGATGCAATGAGCGAGCATTTACACCTAACTGTGTCCCTGAAACAGGGCACTCTGCCACCCTCAAAGACCACAGTGATTACCAAGAACTGTTTTTCAAAGGCCCTGAATTCTAGGTGGTATATTTCATTCAAGCGCTGTGCCAAGGGACTTCTTTTCCCCTTCTTTTTCCCTTATCTTCATGCTTTAACAAATGCCCTGCCACAGTCAGGGACGAGGAGCATACCCATTTGTTTTCTGCTGCCTGTGGCAGAGTGATGGAAACTGGCATATTTGAAGTGTCTCCTTTGTGTATGCCTGGCAGGGCCTTAAAGCTGTAGCAGGGGCATTAACCTTAGGCATGAGGAAGCGATTCTGGCTTCACGCTCTCAGTGCAGATCTCCTCATCAGGGAAAGATGAAGCCATGCACATTATTTGAAGCAATTTTGTGATTTTTCTGCGGGGTACTGACCTATAATCAGGTGAACTTTACTTAAAATCTCTGAATAGATTTTAACTGCTGCTGGGGGGCAAGAGAGGGATGTTCAAGGAGCTTCCTTCTCAGAAGCAAACTTGTCTACAAAAGTGTCCCCAAATGCATAGGAAAATTACAGAAACTTTAACCTCAAATTGACTTGTTCCTCTCTTCAAAACTGTAGGCAAGTCTTAACTTCTTTCTTAACAAAACATAACCTACTCTCTCTAGAAATTCACTGAAATAAAGCAAAGAGTCCTTGGATTCATCTTTATTTACATTTATTATCAGGGGCCTTGAGTACCAGGCTCAGTACCCCCTCAGGACTCAGATTAGGATATCTATGGAAAGCGAGGATCTGAGGGTAAAAAGATTAACTCAAGTACATTACCTCTGCATATTCTTTATTTTTCATGCAAGGTGGAAAAGTGAAGTGAAGACAAACAGAGAAGAAGAATAAGGGGAAGAAGGAGAATAAGGGGTGATATCTCCATGAGGTTCCTAGTATTTAAAGACATAGTTGGAAAATTCCATAGGCAAGGACAATGATAATATGCCTATCAAAATCACAAAATGGCAGGTAGAACCTGACAAAAGAGTATTCTCCAGAACAGGTGATCTGACCCAAAAAAGAGCCAGCATTCAACAGGAAATATCTGACATTCCAAACCATTCAATAAACTTGCTAAACATCCCTGAATTCTGGATTCACCCATGCTCCTCATCCAATGTCTTTGGTGATAACCAGCTTTGGAGATACCCGGATTGGTTTGTTAGATGGGTCGTGGTACCTACCATCCTACTCGGTGCCTGTCTTCTATAGACATCTCTATGTGGTCTGTTAGCAGGTAATTTTGTGGAATTGACTCTATGTAAATTTGATGGTTAGAACAAAGAGTGAATGTTTCCCCGCTAAGGCCTCGTGGTGTGGGGGAATGGAGCAGGGTCATTCCTTTGCCATGCAAGAGAAGTTACACTACTGAGGTGTTTGGGGAATGAATCCCATTTTGAAGGGAAGAACCATGGCTTCACAAGGTTTTTACAGATATGATAGTGACTTTTCCAAAAGACAAGTTTTTCCGCAGCTCTGCAAAACAGGTGCCCAGTAAATTGCACACTTGTGAGTCTGCCTTTATGAATCTGTTAGCTATACATTTTGCTGTATAGTCTTCTGGGTTCCAACAACTTATGTCACAGAATTGTAGGCTATTACAATATTATAAATAGAGATGAGTTCACCTTGAAATTATACTCAAAACTTGCTCAAATAAATATTTGCAGACAATTTGGGCAAGAGATCCTTTAAGAAATTTACATATTATATGGAGTTTGCTTCTCAAATTATATCATTCTGCTAATAAAAACCCATGAACTAATATAATATATTGTGATGAATAAACTTTCTATTAATAAATTTGTTATTGACAAATTAATTTTTTTAAATCTCTTTTTGGTTTCCAAAGCAATGTTTTAACTGGGCAGGAGACAGCCATGATAAGCTAAGTCTGGGCAGGTCACCCAAAGGAAGTTCTTTACTTCCAACCATTATCACCTGCCAGAGTAGAACTCGGCCATCAATAAATTTAATAAGAGGCCTGAGTCTCAGTAGTTTACCCTGAGGCAATACCTGGTTGCAGGAAGAATCACAAGCTGAGATTACCTGACCACCACCCAAGAACAGACCATTCAAAGGAAATGCCTAACATGCCGATTGCTGTAGATAGGATCACCTGCCAGCACACACTCACCATGACACCCCTAGACAAATGTCAGCCAATCAGGGGTCCTGAACCTCAGAAACCCCTCACCCCCACCTCTACTACTATAAAACCCAATTCTAACTGAGCTCGGGGCTCTCTGGGTATTTCAATACATTGGACATATGGAGAGACCAAGTTTGCAAACTTGATTAAAATAAAGGCTCTTTGCTTTTTACATACAAAACTCAGACTCTTTGTTGGCTTTTGTGGGGACTTCACAGATTTGGGCATAACATTAACATCCTGGGTCATCTTCTTCATCTCTATCATAAAGAAGTGAATAAAAAGAATTCTATTTTGAAAAAAATGGTTGCAGCTTGAGAATGGAGACATCTTCAGATGTCATATTACAGGACTGAATATCAGGGACACTGGAAGTGGCAGAGCTACTTCACAGCAGGACATTTCTGGGCACCGTGTCAGGGGCTGTCATTCCGGGGAATGCCAGGTAGAGTGGAGCCTGGCAGACAGAGGCTGAAAGAGGAAATATGTAATAGGATGGAAACCGACAAGCGTGTAATCCAGAATATGATTGCTCTCCTACATTGCCACAGGTAAATGTTATGCCCACCAGAGTGACTGGGTAATTGAGATCTTAACGAGGGTACACAGAGTGACTTTGCAGAGAATGGATGCTTCATTTCTAACAAGATCAGAAGGAACTATTCATGTCTAGGTTCTGGCCATAACTATAGAAATTGGAACGAGCTGGAAAAAATAATAGTAGCTAGCAATTATTTCCTGGTTTCATCTATCAACTGTTAGTCTAATTGCTTTACAGGGGATAAGAGTCAATTTCCACAGGGAACTCATGGGATGGTTTATTAACATTTTTCTTCATGTGGTGTAACTGGAGTGCAGAGAAATGAAGTAATATATTCTAAGATCACAGAGTTATTACAAGATATAGGTAGAATCTCAAATGAGATGATTAACATGCAAACAATAAAAATAGTTACATATTAGTGTGGTGTATTTTTATTTGGCAAGAGAACACGAAAAAATATGTGAGTACATGATCCACATACTTTCTTGTATATATTTTTGTTATAACTGTAAACATCTTACTTGAATTATATTTTTGTTTTAAGTAGAGAGAGAGACTTTTAAGTAATGAACTCGGTTATTTAGCTGAGGCTTTTCTTAGCAAAGCCTTAAAGACATGGTTTGGCTTCTTTTAGTAAAAGGAAACAAATACAATAAGAGAAAAAGAACAATTGTAATTAGCAATCAGGCTTGATTTAGAAACTTCTCCGCCTATATAATTTACTCTGGGTTTTGGAACAAGGTGTGAAGGGATAAACCTTCCAGAGAGATTAGATGTGCGATTTCCTAATGCAGCCAACCTTGTAGCCAGAGATATTCCAACTTAGATTTGGAGGAATAGAAATGGGATAAAAACGCAAGACTCCTGCGATGTTGGATGCATGATGTGGCCTAGATCTCTTTTGCTGACAACAGGTATTGTTGTTGAAGAAAAAGAGTGAATGACGCACGAGGTGACTCAGAGAATGAGAAGTCTACAGCAGGACCAGAGGACACAATTCCAGTGTCCTGGGAAATTCCATCCGCTAGGCAAAACAGAGCCACTGACAAAAAATTGAAATAATGGGCACCTCATAAAACACAACTGAGAAAATTAGGCCTAGAGTATTGGTGGAGTTGTCCCTCGAGGACACAGTCAGATGTAAACGCAAATACAGACAGATGATCAAGCTCATTACTCATTAAGGAATTGCAAATCAAAACCACAAATAAGATAGAGCTGAAAACGTATGAGGATGATAAGTTACAAGCCCTGATCACAAAAGGATGCTGAAACACAGATTATCACTGACTTAATATTTGGAACCAGGATCTCATATCTGTATGTTGAAACGTAATCCCGAATGTTCTCATATTTCCACTGGATGGGTCTTTGAGAAGCAATCATTTCATGAAGCTGGCATTCTCATACAGATTTAGTTCTTAATAAAAATGACTCCAGAACAGTGTCTTCCTGACTCCACTATGTGAGGACACACTGAAAACTGTATACATCTGGAACAAGAACTCAATTCACTATGGAATCTGTCCATGCTTTGACCTTGAAACTCCCAGACTATTAAACTGTGAACAACAAATTTTTGTTGTTCATAGAACACCCTCACTGTTTCATAAAGAAGTCCAAATGGACATTGATAATGACTAACTAGGAATTCTTCCATTGCTGATGGAAACACAGAATATTACAACTACAGTGAATGCAATTACTGTTCAAGTTACTGATAGTCTTTACCTTAGATCCAGCCCTTTCACTTCGTGGTGCACAGGAGAAAAAGGGTAAGTCGATACATACACCGCTAGTTTACACATGAATGTCCATGTTAGCTTTACTTAGAACAGTACAAAACTGAAAATGAGCCAGAGAACCTTCAAAGACGAATATTGTGAACATAATATTATCTGTTAAATTGGTCCATGTTTTAAAAATACACAATGGCATGTAAGAATCTCAGAATAATTATACTGAGTCAAACACAAAAGAATATGTATTATCAAATTCTACTTAGTTATATAAAAATAAAATATTAGCTATAGAGACAGAAGCAAGTAAGTTTCCACCAACAAGTGGGCAGGGTAAGCAAAAAGATTATAAATGCACACGAATATGGTTTTGAGAGTGATTAATTTGTTGCCTTGGTTGTGGTAATGGTTGCTGGACATAATATATCAAAATGTCATGTCTATCATTAAATATGTCTGAAATTTTCTGTACCAAGTGTGCTTCAATAAAGAGATTTTAGTAAGTCTAAATATATAAGAGTAATGTTTAACATCTCACTAAATACTTTTCCAAATCGTTTCTTAATAGCATTATATATAGTAAAACTGTTGTAAATATACATTGATGCATGCAATCCTTCTAACTATATTTTATCTCACCTAATTTTTTTACTATGTTATAAAAAACAAAATTAATAAGGCAAATGTTTTAGATGTTCATAAAATTTATCACTTATTTTGTCATTAAGAAATAAGTGGTGTATTTGTATTTAGTATAACTTAATGTTTTCTAATTCATTTTTAACTCTGTTAACACTGATTAAAAGTTGAAACGTTCATCATGATGGGCTAGAGAAGTGGCTCATTCAGTAGAGTGTTTGCCTTTTAAGTGTGTGGATATGAAATTGATCCTCAGTCTCCACATAAAAAGCCAGACATAGTGGCCTTTGTTTGTCATCCTGGTGCTAAGGAGACAGAGACCGAAAGATTCCTTCGCCCATTTCTTGAGCCAGTCTAAACTATTTTATGAGCTTTAGCCTAATCAGAGACCTTGTCTCAAAGGAGATGGATACAGTCCTAATGATGACACCCGAGACTTTCCTCTGGCCTCCACATAGGTGAACACATATGAGTTGGGACGCATCTTAACACAAACATACACAAAGCTAAAATATGAAAGTGCATACAATGAGACAGATATTGGAGAAATATCTATTACTAGCAATTCTTTGCAGTGGAGACTGCTAATAAGCTGATGTTTGTTTTATATCCTCTTTATATATTTTGGATTGTATCTCTCAATGTTCATGATACTCGGTGTGAACCTACAAGATTAGATTTTGTGATAAATGAATTATAGATGAAAATGATGTATCCCCATTCCAGGAGATGTTCACAAACATATCCCAATATGATTCCCCCCAAGTTTTGTTTCCTTCCTGGTCTAAGTTTGGGTCTAAAGTGCCTTTAACAGGTTCCAAGGCCTTACAGGATCACATAATCACATAGCTAAGGATTAAGTCTATCTCCTTAAACATTGCTATGTAGTGTCAATTTGCAGGAGAAAGTACATCATTAGAATTGGTTTTGAATGAGAAAGAAAACAGGGTACTTCTTGGTTTTCTTACACCCTATATATGAATAAAATATTCCCCTTGTCTCCTGCCACCATGCCATGCTTTCCCTGACATTATGAGCTTCATCCCTCTGGAATTATATGCTAACATCTGTCCTTTCTCCCTTATGCTGCTTTTGATTCTGTTATGACAGCAACAGAGAGGTAACTAATATAAGTATGATGCCATGACATGTATTAAATGTTAAATGAGTGAATTGTCTTTCAAAATAAATGTGGGTGGGCTTAAAGGAAAGTATATAGCAAGTCTAAAAGAAGTGGAATTTATTTGGACTTTATTTTTCAAATTTATTTCTGCTATAATCTGCCTCCTTTCATTTCCATAATGTTGGAACCTAGGAAGGAGACATGGGTATTAGAAAAGATGATAAGAATGTTCTGAATATATTCAATTGGAAACCAGACTGACTTCAGAGATGATAGATATCAACGGTCTTAAAATTGCTTACAATGCTTCAATAAACAGCATGACACACTTGTTGATATTATATTCATAAGCTGCTAGACATACGTTCAGAGATATTTAAATATTGGTTTTCTACAGTGTAATTTAAAAGGACTTTTTGTCTGTATTGAGAAGACTAAAATTTATCTGATTTCTAATTGCCAACGAAAATACTAATTTAATGTAACTTCTGCAAGGCCCCATAATTGTTTTGTCAAAGGACTGGATGGCATTTTCCTGGGTGTACATATTCCTCTTCTGTGGTCCCAGTCACTTACTTATTTCTTATATTCCACAGGGATACACAGTTTTGAGTCTTTAGTCCTTAGCACGTGTAGCCTATTTCTCCTATCTGATACGTTGTACAATACCACAGTCTGCTTTCCCAGGCAATGAATCACCCTGAAAGGTTATCTGTCAGTCATACATGCCCCATGGTGACAGGGTCTGAACCACTTAGGCCTTTTAATTTCCTGATGACCAGACATGCAACACAGACAAGCCCGAGATACACTCTGGGATTTCTGCAGAGAATTTCACTGTAGAAATCAATCTCGGCAATCAGAGTAGTAACCAGTGTGTCAGAGAGAACTCAAGTTCCGCAGTTAGAAGCAAGCTTACTGCCATTTACTTGAGTGTAAATTGAAGACAATTACTTTTCTAGATGTTTTCAATCTCTTTCCAATGAAACTGTGACAACTTACAGGGAGATTATTAAACTCATTCAGAGTAACAGGTTTATATATTTTTTTTAAATAGAAGCTGCTTTATTTTTGTCAGCGGGTGGTCAATTTTTATTGCTCATTTATTTTATTTTTGAGATTATGATTTAATGACACCTTTCCCCATCCCTTTCTGCAAACCCTATCCCTTTTTGTTCTTCAAACGAATGCCTTCTTTATTATCACAAGTTGTTATTACATGCATACATGTAAATGAAGTCCTGCAGGTGACTTGAGTTCTCACCAGGGACTTCGTTTTGATCTTTCGCATACCTAGGGTTTCTCTAGAATATCCGTGGCCAAGGGGATTGTTCTGGAGCAAGCTAAATCATCCAGGGAATCCAAGCTGGGACTGAAAGCTCATGATGCGAACTGAGTCAAAATTACCACAGTGTTGGGAGAACCTGGCTTAAGGATGTCTTTTGTCCGATATACATAACTTAACAACATGGACTAGTGAGGTGACACAGCAGATAAAGACACTTGCCTTTGAATCTGATAACCGTAGTTTAATCCCTGGGATAATCATGATCAAGTTATAATCAACTTCCCCCAAATTATCATCTGACCTACACATGTGGGGTATAGAATACGCATAACCTCCTACACACACAACAATTAAATGTTAAACAATATATATTAGTAAAAAGATTACTATGCTAAAATTAGATTACATTTGAATATTTTGTTATACTAGAGCAAGCAAACTCTGGCCCAGAATCCCAATTCTATCAAAGGAAAAGTTTAAATATTCTTATTGTCTGCTTGTCCCTTGGAGAGGGACATGTTTTTCCTTTAGGTGTGACTGCTCTACTCTGTAACTGGGCCAATGTGAACTTTGGAGTGGGTCAGATAAAGACTGGAGGAGGAAGTACTTTGGTACAGTTTTAGTGCATCAAATGTTTGTTTATTGCTTTAAATTTAACTTCCACATTTTTGTTACTTAAAAACTGTACTTATCTGGTCAAATGTGTTTTCTAACAGCAATAAACAAAGAAATTGTGGTAGCGTCACTTTGCTTATGTTCATATGTTTTTGTAACAACTATGTGTTGATACAACCTGTTTGAAAGACAATTTAAGAATATTCATTAAAATTTTGAAACTGATTCTTTTGGATAAAAAGAACATAAAAAGTTGTCAACATCTATTCATAAAATACTTATACAAGAATATGCAATGTATAATCATCAACAAATAAAGGAACAGTTGTAAACTTGTTATGTATATTGCAGATGAATTCATTTTTAATCCCAAGGACTTAATTTTTTCAAAAATATTTCTCTCTAGCCCTTGATTTTATCAAGGACTGGGCTGATCTGCCTGTCAAATTCTTTAATAGTAAACTCCAAAATAAAATAAACATATTTCTAGGATCTCAAACTTATGTTTGGAACTTTGAAATGGAAACTTTGATATGTGTTGGAAACAGTCCTTAAGCTTTCTTCTGTTTATGCCCATTACACATTAATCCACAACACCCAGAATACAATCCAACCAGCATCAGGAGGTTCATTGTTTCTAGGATGCAGCCACTTTTAAAGTCTTTTTCTGCTCACAGTATTTCCTCACTCACATAGTGTGGTCTAATCTGAAGCAACATGATTACAAAGAAACTTTTAAGTATTTGCTTTGGGTAAGCCTAGGCTTACCGAAAGAAGCTACTGAGGCCAATGAACCAAAAACTGTCTTTCCAGAAATCAGATCGCGGTGTGCATTTCCCTTTGTCAACGCTTTGATAGTTTACTGATTTACCCTTAATTGGTCTCAAACTTTTCTCGTGACATAGATGTAGCCCTTTTCCTATTTACCAAATGTTTTCTATAATACAATCCAATATTTTAAACAAAATATTAGTTAAGGTAGCATTTAAGAAATACATCACAAAAGAGACTATGGCATGATCTCCTTCCTCTAGCTATGGCCTCTAAGCCCATAACTTCATCACCATTCATAAAAATATTGCTGGAGCCAGGAGGTAGTGGCACACGCCTTTAATCCCAGCACTCTGGAGGCAGAAGCAGGCAGATCTCTATGACTTCGAGGCCAGCCTGGTCTACAAGAGCTAGTTCCACGATAGATTCTGAAGCTACAGAGAAACCCTGTCTCGAGAAATAAAAATAAAAACAAAATATCATTGGGACCAGCTTTATGAGCAGTTGGCTTCAACTCAGCTTCACACAGACTCTGGTCATCCCTGCCCATACTTCATTCATGCTTCAAATGAAATCTAGGAATCCTAAATGGGTTCGAAGCATGTGTCTGAAGGATCAGAACGTTTGCAATTCACCATTTCAGCCACAAGTGAGGGAAACTTGTTGATTTTCGATGAAGTCAGTTTCTTCTCTTAAGAAGGATCAAGAACAGCCAAATGCACAACTCCTTTCCTAGCCAAACACATGTCCATAATTTAGCCATTCTGCTATGGGCTTTCCTTTGGTGATCAATGTCTCATTTTGACCTCTGCAAAGACCCTCATCTTCTCATCTTCATGGCCAACACCTAGATCACCTTAAATTGCACTTACAATGTACCTTTCCAACATTATCCCCCCGTTGTTTCCTATTTTTACTTTGGCAACATCACTGATTTTGATGACACATTGTATATGATTATGACTCTTCTGATTCATTTTAGTTACAGCATACAAGCATAATTTTTATAATTTATTATTTCCACATTCTTCCTAAAGATAGCTTGTTGAATACTATATATTTTAAAGTAAGTTAAGAAAAATAGCTTTCATTAGAATATAAGCTATATTTAAATGAATTCCATTCAATCAGACATTGTCTTCTTTAGTGGTATATCTTGTGAGTTACTTCCTTTCTAATTAAGAATTGTATATATGCTTAGTGATTTACATTTTATCTGGTAATCCCAATTAAAATTGTAATAGAAACCAAGAGTTTTTGAATCTGAAGTTTTGATACACACGCTTTTCTTTTCCCAAAATCTATAAAGAAAGACACCAACCTTTATTAAATTAGAATATAACAAATTTTTTTTTTTTTTGGATTTTTCGAGACAGGGTTTCTCTGTGGCTTTGGAGTCTGTCCTGGAACTAGCTCTGTAGACCAGGCTGGTCTCGAACTCACAGAGATCCGCCTGCCTCTGCCTCCCGAGTGCTGGGATTAAAGGCGTGCGCCACCACCGCCCGGCTAACAAAAAATTTTTAATGAAGGCTTTGATAGAATCTTCTGTTACTTCTTTCCTAAATCCCTTTCATCATGAGAAACTATTTTAGTGAAGAAATAAATTTGACAAAAGAAACTCTATCCACATTTTCCAGGTCACTTTTTAAAAAAAAATAACTTCCACATTTGCTAATATAGGTGTGTATATGTGTGTGTATGTGTGTGTGTGCCTGTGCGTGTGGGTGCATGCGTGTGTGTGCGTGCATGTGTTTATATGTGTGTGCTTGCCCATGTGTGTGCATGCGTGTGTGCGTGTGTATGTAGAGGAGTACCCAAAATATTTGCTGTAATCTAATGACCATTAAAGGATAGACCTCTACAAGCTTTGCTAAATTAAGAAAGATGCTTTCATGAAACCACCTAGTTTTAAATTCTATTGCACCTCTGCTGATTGAATAGACGACATAAACATGGACTGCAGAAATGTCAGTGCACATCTCTGCCTAAGCACTTCTATGAAGCAGAAACTGTGAGGGAATTATATTTGTTTGCTTCTCATTGTAACAGCTTCCTATGCTCTGCTTCTGTGCAGTTCATTCAGGAGCCCGCACTGCTCTCTTGGAGGAGATGACATTGTTATCCTTTTCTTAATATTTATGATGAAAGATGGTCAAAATGAGAAAGAGAAGATATTCCAGACAACTAAAGATGTGATGTCACAAACAAGCCCTGGCCAATTGTTTGGAAAGAAACAGTATTTATTATTATTATTATTATTATTATTATTACCAAAACAGAAATGAGGCAGAAAAATAAAGAATTTTCCTTGAGATTGAAAGAAATGTCATGGTAAATATCTCAAAGCAGACAAAGATGAAATGAAGGTCTACATTTTGTGCAGTACAACTAAATCACATAATCTCCAGAAAATTCATCAGATGAATAATGTATAAAACCGAGGTATCTAAGCAAAGGTAGTTATGATTGACCACTAGGGTGGGAACTCAAACAAATCATATTTTATGACAAACCACTCTAAAACTGTTGGTGCTAAGATGTTTTAGAACTGAAAACTCAAGTATCATGCAGTTGCAAATGTCTAAAGGAAACTGACTTACTCCTCTTGGCTTCTTATAAGAGAGGCTGGTTTATCAAAGAGTAGGCATCATTGAGAAATTCAGAGCTGGCCACCAAAACATGCAAGAAGGTAGACAGACACTTCTGATTCCCGGAAACAAACTCTTCAGTTGGAATGTGAGCAAAGAAACATGACTGTGGTCACATCGTTTTGACCACAAAACATCACTTGGGAAAGCAGCCTTGGGAAGGAACCAAGGTTGAACTGGAAGTGAATGAATGTCCTTGGGCTCTTATTAGGCCACCAGAAAGCTTTCTTACATCATAGGCTTTGGCAATGAGGATCAATATGTTTCTTCATTTTTTAAAGCTACTATGAGCTGTATTTTTAATTTGTTTCAGTTAGATAAATTGGATGCTACTTTGTGAGCTGATATCCCCAATGATTTCTCTGTTTGCTAACCATTTACTAGAGCTACCGATTACTGAGTGGCATGTCTTTGAGACATGATATTCCCTGATATTCGTGTCACCTAACTTTCTTAAAACCTCTTTTCTAAGTAATACTTCCTGACGGTGTCTGCAAAAACAAAGAACAAGATGACATTTCATCACATTTCCAATATAGTCTTGTCCCTCCACAGCTCAGTTATCATTTATGCTGACAGTTCCTAAATCCTCTCCAGACAAGAATATATTTTGAATTCCAAAGTTATACATTTGGCTGTCTCCTAAAAGATCTTTACCTGTGATTTCACAGCTTAAGTCTAGGGTACAAAATCAGCTATTATTTTTTTGCCCACAAAGCCTAATTTCTCTTGCCTTATCGCCTTAGACATTCATACAGTTACTCAATCCACATTATTCTCTAATCTTCCTGACACCTTTTTGTCACCAGTCCTTATTAATGGCCAAATGTTGTTGAAATGTGCATCATTTACCATGGTAATCTTTCCTGTATTTTCAGGCTTCTATTGAAGGCAAACTTTCATCATTTTTGAGCTAGCTATCAAAATATGCTTCTAATTTATCAGAATTTCCAGGTTCTTTCATTTGATCCTTTCCTATGCACGGTTGCTAGAGCGTATACTTTTGATTCCTCAAATTACTTGTCATGGCATTGCTGTAGAATGTTCCTCGGTAAAAATTACCTAAATAACTACAGGCTTTTAAACTTCCTCTCCTTCACTGATTGGCTTTTATACCCCCACTGGCTTTTCCCATTTAGGTTTCCAAACTATGTGTCTTGGTTAATAACTTTTTCTAGTCATCATTCTGTCAGGTTACCCATACGATTTAATTGCACCCCTTCTCTTACTAGCCATCAAGGTGTTATTTATATTGAACATGCAGCATCTAGCTATGCGGACACTATAGTTTAAGCTTACATTTAAAGCTGTTGCATAGATGAATGGACAGTTTCACAACTTGTTAGAAATGGTAGCAAAGCAGACAGTAAATCACAAAGAAAGAACAACCTAGGTAGTGATCATCTATTGAACAAATTAAGAAAGTAACCCTAAAATTTGACCTTCTAAATAACAATAAGCCAAATAATGTAATCATTAAATGGGCAAATGAACACACAACTCTCTAAGGAGAAAGTACACATAACTAGTAAACTTACAAAAGACATTTAATAACCTTAGCCATCAGGGAAATGCAAATTAAGATTTTATTTGAGATTTCAACTCATTTTGCCAAAAATAATTGTTGTTAACAATTCATAACAAACACTGATAAAATTGAACTAAAAACAAAACTGCCAGGGCTAGTTTACCCTAAGAAGCAAGGAGCTAGGGGAGAGCTGCCCTTACTTTCATGTCCTCAGGGTCTGCTCACCAACACCCACACCACCAGGGCCAGCTCTACCGTTTTGCCCAGGGGAGGTCCAGGGGCCACTCTCCTGAGCGCCGCAGTTGGTGAGGGACTAGGCAGGCCAGCTCCTCCACTTATAAGAGGCGGCGAGGGGGATAGGCACCTCTCTCTCTCTCTTTTCCATGCCACCATACGGCAGATGAAAGTCTGGGTCAGATCTCCCATGCTCAGCTGACATATGGCCCAGCTACACAATTTCCAGGTACACACCCAATAACTCTAAGTCAACATGCCACTGAGATACCTGCCCATTTATGTTTATCACAGCACTACTGATAGCCAAGTTCTGTAATCAACCTAGGTGTCCACCATCAGGGGAATGAGAAAAGAAAAGGTGATATGTTTGCACAAGGGCTCTTTATTCAGTGATAAAAAAAAAAAAAAAAAAAAAAAAAAAAAAAAAAAACAGAATTATGTCATTTATAAAAAACATGGATGCAACTGGAAAACAATCTATTAAGTAAATAAATCTGACTCAGAAATTTAATATCAAGGCTGGAGAAATGGCTATACCTTTAAGAGCATTTTGGTGCATTTCCAAAAGAGCTGAGCTTGGTTTCTAGCACCCACATTGGACAACCCACAACTGCCTGTCATTCCCATTCCAGGGTATTCAATATCTTCTCATCTCCACGATGGCACAACACATGTGGTATACATATACACCAGCACATAAAGCAGAATCAATATAAAAAATAGAACAAGAAAATCAAATGCTGCACGGTTTCTACTACTTGTAGACACTAACAAAAGCAGAAATGTCTAGGAGAATGAAAGAGCCTAGCAGGAGAGGAAAGGGGGGAAAGAAGGAGCCAAAGGGTAGGGGACTCCAACGATATCACATGCTTGCCTAAAGACATCTTTACAAAACCAAGTACCATGTAAAATAACAATACGACAAAGTAAAAATGAAAATAGAAATTTTTGTCTTTCTATGACAAAATTTCTGAAGGTAGGGTTTGTTTTCTATAAGTTAAAATCTTGACTACAATTTATACACCCTTCTTTAAGAATATGGAGACTCTTATTAATAAATACTATATTATGGAAAAAACTTCTAAGAAGAACAAGTTGTAAATGTCTGGAGCAACAAGTAGGTAAATTATTTATTCGTATTCTTTTATTTTTTTTAAAAAAAACTATTTTGCATGTGTGTGTCTGTCTGTGGGAATGCTGGTGTGAGTACAAGCACCAGTTGAGCCCAGGTAGGGTGTTAGACTCCCTGAGGCTGGGTGTGCAGACAGTTGTGAGCTTTTCACTGTGAGTGCTGAGACTGCAACTCAGGTCCTTTGCAAAATCATGACACACTCATAACCGCTGAGCATCTCAAGCATAGAAACTATGGATTTTAATGACTAATGAAATGTGGGAATATAAATACCACTTGATAATTTTTGCAAATTAAACTAATGACAGCATACCTAATCAAGTGATATTTATCTCTCAAATTAAGCAGCTAGGCTATTTTCTGGAAAATATCAGCAGAAGGCATCAACAGCTCACATTTGACGAATGGCAGCATTTTTAATAAATGGTGTTAGGAAATAAAATATGTATAAATAGAAGAATTAAACACTATACTGTCTTTCATTGTAGAAGACCAACTAAAAATGTGTTAGAGATCCATGTATAACATTCAGATACACGAAAACACAAGCAAACAGAGGGGAAACAATGAAAGATACATTGAAATCAGAGGAATGAGCTTTTGATTGTCTGCGAAATCATAAGCAATTATCGCAAAATAGACAAGGGGGATTTTATCAAACTAAGACAACTGCCTGCAATGGAAAAATCATACTGAAGAGATGACCTAGCAAACCATTGAATGTAATGCCTCTTTGCAATCAATGTGTTGGAAAAGAATTGCCATCTATCAAGAGCACTTAAAAACTCATCAGTATAAAACAAATACTTAAAATACATAATTTCTATCAATAGACACTGCTTGAAAGAAGAAACGCTATAGCCATTAAGTTTATAAAAATTGCTCAAAATCACTCATGATCAAGACAATACAAGTACAACCATGCGGTTTTATCTTCTTAGTTAGAATGTCTGTTATTAAAAAAGATAAAAGAAAACCAGTCAACTGATCAAGCAACATAACACAAAAACTGATAGCAAAAATGTGCAGAAAAGGAACGTTTATCACTGTTTGTGGGATATAAATTAGTAAAGTCAGTCTATAAAAAATGTGTTATCAAAAGAAATAAAATACAAGTACTTCTAGAATATGATTCAACTCGTCCTCTGCCAGATATATATCCAAAGAAAAGGATATTAGCTTGTCAGAAAGAGGCCATAACTTGAATCACCTGAAGTATCTCAGTATGGATGTTTAAAGAAAAGTAGATACACATACAAAAGTATCTTTCAGCCATTAAGCCTATTTTTATTCATATATGTAGAAATTAAAACAATAGACCTTAAAGAATATGCTATTAATGATTTCTAGAGGTAGAGAAGGTAGTGAGGAGACAAGGTACAGGGGTTTGGAAAATAAGTACTAAAATATAGTTAACGGTAAGGGTAAACTCTAGTGTTCACAGCACAGTAGGATAACCAAAATTTATAGCACACCATTCACATATTGATGTCATACTA
Source organism: Chionomys nivalis (assembly GCF_950005125.1). Classification (NCBI taxonomy): domain Eukaryota; kingdom Metazoa; phylum Chordata; class Mammalia; order Rodentia; family Cricetidae; genus Chionomys; species Chionomys nivalis. Next base: position 20,452,666 of record NC_080110.1, read on the forward strand.
TCTATAATCACAGTATTTATTATCGATATTTGTAATATACCATCTATGTTATATATTATGACAAACTAAATGACAGGATTTGAAGATTCCAAATGAAGAAATGGCAAAGAGAGAGAAATGACAATTACCTTAATTTAAACGCTATACATTGCACACATATATTATCATACAGTGCTCCATAATATACAAAATAATTTGACAAATAAGCAAAATAAATGGGATTTCAAAGCATATTTATACTTTAAATTCAAATTCACAAAGGAAAAATACCATTATTTACTCCAAATATATATTCTTTGATGTCAATAATTTCTATCAATCTACCTACACAAATGTAATTAATCAGTCTCATTGTTAATATTTTGGTGATCAACATAAAGAAAGCAGCCTGAATTTAAAGTGTTTATAACACCATGCAAAGCTACATGTAAAATACCATTAAAAGAAGTCAGCTAATTCTTTGACTTTCACTTTTATTTACATTATCAAACCTTGTGATGAATGATGGATGTGGATGATCAGAACATTTGCTGCCACTAACAATGGGACTATTCAAAACACTTGGCTGCTTTGTGATAGCTGTTAATTGTCTATGTAATACAGAAGTTGGTCCTTTAACCAGGCTGATAGAGTTAAGAACTGAATGTTTGGAACTGTGATTCATAGACAGCTTTCTCCATGTGTTTGAATTTACCATGGTAACCAGCAATTGCTTATGTAACTGTGTGCTGCCCTACTTTAAATTTCACTGATGAAATTAATGATGAAATAACAATTATGAAAGTTGTAGCGCTAACATTTAATTATCTTGATTATTTTTATTATGTTTTAATTCATACTCTATAACTTCTTTCTTGCCCATCACTAACAGCAAAAACATAGATTATGCCTACTTAAATTCACATAGCTTAAAGTAGTAACATAGACATAATTTTATGTCATTATTTTAGCTCTAAAATTCTTTGAGAGACTACAGTATTGAAACTGATTGTTTATTTTTCCATGATGATGATAATAATAGTAATTTTATTTAACTTTATTTTCACTGTAATTTGTTGTTATTTTGGTGGTATTAAATGTGCATTTTAAATCTTTCTTATACACACATATTTGCTGTTGTTAAATAGTAGAAAAATACTTATACTACAAGAAGGAAATAAATGTATATTTTGCTTGCCCCAACCTGTCAGCAATAGAAAAAAAGAGCAGAGATATATTTCTATTGATTTACTCCTAGCTCATATTTTAAGATTTCTTTTTCTCCCAGGTACTCTTAAAATGATCTCCCTACTTCAAATTTTTATTTTTTTCTATATTCCAAAATGTAATGGTTCCCCATTATCTATATCATGGGTCTCAAATTTTGGCCTGATATACAATACCTTACTTAACATGGTCATTTTTTCTGCATTCTATTTTTCAACCTTAAAGCTTTACCTAGGACAACTTCCTTTTCGTTTTAAAAATAAATGAGCTATAAACGTAGAGAACTTACTGAAAAGAAACGTGACCCAAACAAACTATCTTTGTTCTATCATCTGGCTGATATGAGACATAAAAACCAGGCTTAGAAAAGCAAACTGGGACTTGCAGACCATGTATAGTGGTTTTTAACCTTCCTAATGCTGCAGTCTTGTAATACCTTCATGTTGTGGTGACTCTGGTCATAAAATCATTTTCATCGCTACTTCATAACTGTAAATTTGCTACTGTCAAGAATTAGAAATTAAATATCTGATATTTACTTAATCCCCCACCAAGGATTGTGACCCACAGTTTGAGAGCACTCTTGTAAAAAAATAGTCTCTTGTAATTGGTTTTCAACAGTAAGCATAAAGATGCGCTGTATATGATACAGGCTCGAATTTAACAAAGAGCTATTATCTGTCCATTTTATAGCTTTATAATTCAATCTTCATTAGGCCAAAAGAAAAAAAAAAGCACTCAATAAAAAGCAAAGAAACCCAACCCTCTTTAAATATATGGAGCCAACATCTGACAGTTGTGTAATATTAATAAGAAAGAAACCAGGCAAAAACATTTATACACATTCAGTGAGAAATTTCAAACTAACTTACTGTGAAACAGGTTACGCAAGATGGCTACTAAGTAAGATCATCTGGTGATTCTTCTCCACGTGTTGGAGGCCAGTTACTTTCCTAGGAAGCAAGGAAAGCAAGTGAGGGATCTCTCCATTCTGCCTGCCTTCCGTGGTAAAGAGTTTCCCTTGTCATGACTCCTCCAAATCCAACCATCGGAGCACAAACAGAAATGCCTCCTGCATTGGCGGAGACAAAACTCAGGACTTAGATCCTGTGATTTGTTTATATTGAATGTATTGAATGTAAACTTGACAGGTACTAGAGTCTCATTGGGGAATGCTCTCTCGTCAGATTTGTGATGGATTTTTTTTTTTTTTTTTTTTTTTTTAGGTTGCATGAGGAAGGAAGGCCCACTGTGATAGAGAGGAACCATTTCATCAAATTGGGATCTAGGCTGCAGGAGAAAGGAATCTAGCTGAGTATCTTCACTCACTGCTCCCTGCTTCTCCATCATGGATACAGTGTGACTAGCTGTCTTTTAGGACTGCTGCATGACTTCCTCACAGTGATGGACTTGTCCCTCCATGTGGCTCCTTGTCAGGTATTTGGGCACAGTAACAAGAAAAGTAACTATGCATGATACTAAACTAACTCACTACCTGCCCTGCGCAGGATAAACCCAATGCTGGGAAACCTATTGGAACACTTGTCTGTAGTAATGCTTGACTTGATGAACAAGACAGAAAATGGTTTAGATTACATCGTCCTTAAGCTCAGGATTTAGAGCTAAGCCTAAGGTTGCCATAAGTGTGGAGCAGGTCATGATGGTAATCAAAGAAACCTGTGTCACAGAGCTCAGGGTCAGCCATACAATAATGAGAACACCTGATACAAACCAAAAGACCCTTACTAGAAGCCAGAGCTTACAAATGTAGCTCTCAAGTGGCCCCAGCATCAGCCATAAATGTGTTTGTTAATGGGACAGACTTGAGTTCCACATATAGTATTTTTAACCTAGAGCACACATACCTTCATCTTGAAATGGTGCATACATCTTTGGCCGTGAGACTTGGATGACTCATATTATCCCCAGTTTTAGGGCAAAAGTCTATCCCTGGCATATACCTCCCAGAAAGCTGCTATCATGCAAGTCCTCACAAGCGCCATCCAGAAGGGCTCTAAGTTAAGCATAGACCCATGTTCCATGGAAGGAAGTGTGTTTTGGCCTGAATCAAATCTGGTTTCTACTCAGAAGACTGCCCCAGGAAAATGAACAAGAATTTGAATTATTTCTTTACTCTTGAAGACTCGAGTACCTAGGCTCTGAAAGCCCCAGTGCCTCCATGATATACTGTATAGTCACTGCAACTGTGAGACTCAGGTGAAGCCCATCTTTGTGTCAGATTAGGAGGCCACAGGTGTGTTTCACTGAGACTGTCTCTCAGTCCTACTTAGTGGAACAAGGCAGTGAACACCTGACTGCCCTGGAACTTAAGGGTTGAGCTGTTGAAACCCAAACTAGACAGGTCTTAGTGACCCCTATTCTCATGCCTGAATATGGATACAGACAAAACAACCTTTGCGCTCAGGGGATATATACAGTCCCGCTTTTGAACTTCTACATCAGCTGCAATCGCCTGTGATTGGTACAACAATTTGGGAGAAAGATCCCGCTTTAGGGCTATATTTTCTTGGAGCTACTCTGGAGCTGTGTTGTTCTTAGTGGACTGTGGGGTCAGATGATCACAGCCAATCACAAGCAGGGACATCTGATTCCAGGATTGATTCTTCTAATTTGATTCTTCCTACACACGGAAGATTCCTAACACATGCGACCACGAGCCAGTCAGTAGCTGTGGATAAGGCATTTGGGGATAGCTCTGGTCAAAAGGAGAAGCACGTGGAGTAGTCAACTCTATTAGAGCAAGACACTGATAATATGTTTGAGGCAAACCTTGTCTTAAAATTCTCTCTAGCATTCAAACAGTGAAAACATACCAAGAGTAGACTCCTAAAAATTTGTGTCTGAGTTATCATCCAATTTTGAAGTAATGGATATAAACTTGTCAGGAAGCAAAAGCTTTAAAGAAGCCCTTACCTCACGTAATACACTAAATAAGGAGTCAGAAGCTGACCAGTAAGTCATCAGCGTAGGAGAATTCTCAGAAAACATAAAACAGTTATTTTGGTAGCTTAATGAGCTAATAGAAAACAGGCATTTCACCATCAGAGAGAAATTTTAGCAAAAGGATTAAAAACCTTTTTAAAAGTTTCATAAAAATTCTAAAGCTGAAAAATTTACTCGGCAAATTAAGAATGCTTGACAGCAGCAACATCAAACAAATGAAATAGTGAGATCCAAAGGCAGCCTGCTTGAAATACACACAGAAAAAAAGCAAAAATAATAAAAAGAAATGAAGAATACTTGTAGTAAATCTGGGATATTATTAAAAGTGCAAATGTTTAGACTAGTAGGGAGCAGGAAGGACTTGAATGATGCTGAAGGGGTGAAAGGTAAGTTAATGAGAAAAATTCCCGATCCTGGAAAGGGTGCTAATATCAAGATCGGCAGGGGTCAGAGTACTCAAAGTTAACACTGCTAAGTCTACATCTCCTCATAATTAAGCTCAAAACTATAAAACAAAGGCTCAAGAGACTACAAGAAAAGAATACACAATGCTCCCCTTTTATCTGATAGCAGGATTTTCAGCAAGAATTTTACAAGCTGGGACTTTTCACACAACTGAAGGAAAAGAGCTAATTAATGAGAATATTGTACCCAACTAAGCTGTCCTTTAGAAATGAAGGAAATATAATAAATTCCTATACAGATAAAAAGCTAAGGGACTATATGTCTATCAGATATGTTCTACCAGAAAGGTTAAAGAGAGTGCTTTTAACAGAATGTAAGAAATATTAATGGGAGCCGGGCGGTGGTGGCGCTCGCCTTTAATCCCAGCACTCGGGAGGCAGAGGCAGGCGGATCTCTGTGAGTTCGAGACCAGCCTGGTCTACAAGAGCTAGTTCCAGGACAGGCTCCAAAACCACAGAGAAACCCTGTCTCGAAAAACCAAAAACAAAACAAAAAAAAACAAAAAAAAAAACAAAAAAAAGAAAAAGAAAAATATTAATGGGAAAGCAAAACACATAAAACTTGTTTCTAAGATTCTATAAACATATCAGAATATTCTAATATTGTAAATGTAATGGAACGACCACTTAGATATTTAGTATGTGAAGGAAAATACAAGCCAATTAAAATAATAATAAAAAGCTGTGTGAAGGGAGGAATGAACGAAGAGTGTTTTCCTGCCGGTATGTGTACTAGGCATTTTCTTTAGGGCCACCAACCAGCTCTGAAATCATGACACAGAGACTCACTAGCTTTGAATACTTGGCCTAACTTATACAGATTGCTGACTGACTCTTTAAGTTAAATTAAAGTCCGTCTCTTCACTTACCTTTGCCTCGGGGCTTACTACCTTTCTCACTTCTGTATATTGTACTTTCACTGGCTGGCAGCTCTCGTGCTCTCCTCCTCCTTCTCTCGTTCCTTTTCTTCTTGAGCCTAGATTCCCCCCCCCCCCCCATTTATTTTTTCTGCCTCCTAGTCCCGCCTATCCTTTTTCCTGTCTCACTATTGGCCCTTCAGCTCTTTATTAGACCAGTTACCTTCGGGGGAGAAAGTGGAACAGATACAACACAGCTTTACATAATTAAAGACACATACCTACATCATTAACAAAGGCAGCATAAGTAAACGTAACACATCTTTACATAGTTAAAGTAATAATCTACATCGTAAACAAGTTTAACACATCTTCCCCTTGTTAAAATAATTTCTAATGTATGTATGTTTCTTTTGTGTCCTTTCTTAACGGCTGTTTTATGTGGCTATAATTTCAATGGCACGTATTAAAATCAAAAGACGTTTTGGTCAGCTTCGCCTTGACCTCAAAGCAAAATGTAGAATAGATGAACTAAACAGAATGAGCAAGTCGTGAAACAAACATACTAAAATAAGTCATTTAATCACATAGAAAGAAGGTAATATATGGAAAGAAAGGCCCTAAAATGAGTATTAAAGAGGCTATACAATATCAATAGTAAGATGCAGCTTTTGTTAATTACCTTTAATATAAAGTAATTCTTCACTTAAAAGATACAGAGTGGGTGAACGGATTGTAAGGTTGACAAAGGTTTCATTGTGATAGAAACTAAGGTTAGAATAAGATTTTTCCTATAAACGGCAATTAGAAAATATGAACAGAAGTGTCACACATACCATATAAAATGGCCTTTAAACAATACTGGGTAAAAGGTATGAGGAATGTCATTACAAAATAATAATGTGATTAGTCTTCAGGAGAAATACCTATAATTGAACAAGCACCAGATATCATAACAAACAAAAAAGTAAATATTAACAGAGTTAAAGAACTAGGTTATGATTCAATAATAGTTGTAAACTTTATTTGCATTTTCAGCAATGAGACATCAACAAAAAAACAACAAGGGAGGAGCTGGAGAGATGGCTCAGAGGTTAAGAGCACTGCCTGCTCTTCCAAAGGTCCTGAGTTCAATTCCCAGCAACCACATGGTGGCTCACAACCATCTGTAGAGGGGTCTGGTGCCCTCTTCTGGCCTGCAGGCATACACACAGACAGAATATTGTATACATAATAAATAAATAAATAAATATTAAAAAAAAACAACAACAACAAGGGAACAACAGAGTTTAATTCCGCCCTAGGCAAAGTGTACCTAATAGACATCTGTAGAGCATCCCATCGAAAGCTGTCAGTCTTTGTTTCGACTGCTGCAGTAAAATAGTCTTACCCTGCTTTGGATTCTTTTTAATTTAACAAACAAAAACAAAACTAGAGGCTGGAGAGAAGGCTGAGCAGTTAAGAGCGTCTGTTGTTCTTCCACAAGACCTGAGTTTGTTTCCCAGCAACTACTTGTAACTGCAGCTCCAAGGGATCAGACGCCCTCTTCTGGTCCCCACAGGCAGGCACACACACATAAATAAAAAATGGTAAAAAATCTTCTTTTCTTGTTTTTTTAATTTTCCATTCAAAAATTTACACTTCCTCTCCTCCTCCCATTCCCCTCCTGTTCCCCCAATCACTCTCCTCCCTCCCCCTCCCTCCTTAAGAGAGGGCAGGGAAGCCTGCCCTGTAGGAAGTCCAAGGCCCTCCCATCTTCATCCAGGCCTAGGAAGGTGTGCATACAAATGTACTAGGGTCCCAGAAAGCCAGCACATGCAGTGGAAACAGGTTCCAGTGCCATTATCCACGACTTCTCAGTCTGCCCCCTTTTACAGTCACGTTCAGAGAGTCAGGTTTGATCGCATGCTCGTTCAGACCCAGTCCAGCTAGATTTGGTGAGCTCCCATTAGATCAGACACAATGTCTCAGTGGGTGGATGCACCCCTTGCGGTCCTGACTTCCTTGCTCATCTCCCTCCTTCTGCTCTTCAACTCGACCTTGGGAGCTCAGTCCATTGCTCTGATGAGGGTCTCTGTCTCTGTCTCCATCCGTCTCCGGACAAAGATTCTACGGTGATATTCCAGATAATCATCAGTGTGATAGTGGGGCAAGGCCAGTTCAGGCACCCTCTCCTCTGCTGCCCAAGGACCTAACTGGGGACATCCCCATGGATACCTGGGATTCCCGCTAGAGCCAAGTCTCTTGCCAACCCTAAAAGGGCTCCCTTAATGTAGATATCTTCTTCCCTGTTCCTATATCCGCCCTTCCTCCATCTCCACCCTCCCACTCCCCCAAGCTCTCCCCAGTCTTTCCCATCTCCCTTCTCTCTCCCCAACTCCCCTTCCCCCACCACTACCCTCACCCCCATCCCCAACCCCATGCTCCCAACTTTTGCCTGGCGATCTTGTTTGCTTCCAATTTCCAGGAAGATCTATATATGTTTTTCTTTGGGTTCTAATGGCCAGAACCTGGAAACAACCTAGATGCCCCCCAATGGAAGAATGGATAAAGAAAGTGTGGAATATATACACATTAGAGTACTACTCAGCAGTAAAAAACAACGACATCTTGAATTTTGCATGCAAATAGATAGAAATAGAAAACACTATCCTGAGTGAGATAACCCAGATCCAAAACGATGAATATGGTATGTACTCACTCATTAGGGGACTCTAGCCATAAACAAAGGACATTAAGCCTATATAGTTCACAGGTCTAGAAAATAAATCTTTAAAAAAAAAATGATGTGTATTTCAGCTTGCAGTTCCTTGTTATAATCCATCATAGCAGAGAGGTTACATCGTTGCCTGTTTGTGCTCAGTTCAATTAACTTATTAAGATAATAGCTCATTGAGACTTTGCTGTAAAGTGAGTCTAGGCAGTGTTAAGTTGGCACAGCTAATTATAATAGCTTCAGTAGATACTTTTTCTCTTCAGTGCATGTAACATTCTCCATGGAAGTGCACATTCTAAGTCACAGACAAGTATTAAGAATATTAAGAATTAAAATCATTTCACATTTACTTTATGAAAACAATGCAATGAAAACCAGAAAGCAATACCTAGATGTCCTAGTATGTATTTTGTGGCTAAGACAAAACACTGATCAAAGCCAATTAACAGGTTTATTTACGTTACAGGTTACAGTCCGTCATTCACAGAAGCCAAGGCAGGAACTTGAGGAAGAAACTGAAGCAGAGACCATAGAGAAACACTGCTTACTGACTTTCCTTCAGAATCAGAGTCACCTACGTTTCTTATACAGCTCAGACCTAATTAGAAATAAGAAAACAACCCACAGAAAATGTGCAATTATGTTATAATCTTAAATAGCAAAAAGAAAATGCCCCATAGACACACCGAGAGGCCAGTCTGACTGAGGAAGTGCCAAAAAATGAGAATCCTTTTTCCATGGTGTGTCAAGTTCAACCAAAGTACTTAGAAAGCCATAGTTTTGTGTATGTGTGCGCGCACGTGTGTGTGTGTGCATTGATCAATAGATCAAGAAAGAACACAAAGAAGAGATAAAAAATCAAGCCTCTAAACAAATGAAAATAAAGACAAACAATTTCAAAAATATATGAGGTACAGAAAAAAAAGCACCAAAAGAAAAGTTTTTATCCATCAATTCCCTCATCAAAAAGAAAAATTTCAAACCACTTATCATTACCTCTCAATGAGCCAGAAAAACAAGGGCAAACAAAATAATACTAATGGAAGAACAGAAACAAGACCTGGAGTACAAATGTGTAAAACCAACATAAAAGGTCAACAAATGTAAGAACTGGGTCTTTAAATACGTAAATATTATACATAAATGCTTAATTAAACGAAAAAATACATGTAGAGAAGACTGAAACTCACAAATGAAAGGAAAACAATTTTAATGGATAATAGAGAAATAGAATACCTTTAAAGTCTGTATGAACAACTGCACATCAATAAATCTTATAACCTACAAAAAATAGATTTCTAGACACATGCACCTTAAGTCATGAAATAAACTACTTGAACAGACCAGTAACAAGCAATAAAATTGAATCAGTAAGAAAAATTTCCCATTAAATGCCAGGGCCAGATGGCTTCATTGCTCAATTCCATCAAGCATAGAAAAATAATAATGTCAACTTTAAGGATCTTTTTTTAAAAAAAATATGAACACTTCTTCAAAATAGGCTCTCTAAGGCCAACATTATTACATCAAAGATGAAGTTTTATAACCTTGAAAAACACAGGTAAAGAATCTGTAAGAAAATACCAGGAATTCCAAAATTACATTAAAATGACTGCTCATTATAGTCCAATTGGATTCATTGCAAGTCTGCAAAGATATTCACTATGCAAAAATCAATAACCACAGTGCTCAACATTAGAGGAATGATGGAAACAGCCATATGACTATAATAACAGAGTCAGAGGAGCATTTGATAACACTGAACATTCTTTATCATAAACAATAAAGCTGAAAGACTAGGTGAGGTAGAAATGTACATCTATATAATAAAGTGTACCAAAGGCTAACTTCATGCTGGGAGAAGAAAAACTGAAAACTTCTACCAAAATCTATGCCAGAAAATGATTAGAATAAAAGAACAGTTTCAGGATATAAAACAATACAAATCAAGGCCTATCAAAGAATGACACACACTGTCCAATCTTATTTCTACATAGACTTTTTTTATTTTTGGTTTTTTGAGACAGGGTTTCTTTGTAGCTTTGGACCCTGCGCTGGAACTAGCTCTTGTAGACCAGGTTGGCCTTGAACTCACAGAGATCCACCTGCCTCTGCCTTGGCTGGGATTAAAGGCGTGCGCCACCACCGCCCTGGGATACATAGACTTTTGATTAGAGTGGTCCTTACAGAGTGTATTATAGGTAGGGAAAGAAGGAGATGAGGCTGATCAATGGTAAGGTACTATAAACAAGATTAGGTATGCTGTTACAAAACAGTGGTGTGATAAGAATGATATAATGCACATTTTAAAAAGATCGAGTAAAAATATATTTGGCAAAAGATTTGAGGAAATAAATATTAAACCTGATATAAACAATGTGAGTTATATACATAATTGAAACATGGTCCCTTATTAATATGTTCACTTTTGTGTTCTTTGTGTGAGCTGCAGATGAATTCAGAAAACTTTAGGAACAAAATAATTACAGGTTTTCTAAGAAGACACACAACATAAGCAAAATTGACAAAACTCTAATGAAATTTTCCTCTTATGAGCCAAAGTGATTTAGAATCACGCTCATGCTTTTTGTTCTGGATGCAGAAAATCCAGCAGGCAAGTGAAGAATAAGGTTTAAAAAAATCATGGAGAACTCCGGGAATATTCAAATCATTTCAATTCATTTCAACGGATTTGCCCTGAGGTCTATTGGAAATATTGGCTACTCTGTTTCTGCTTGACTCTGGACCTCCCAGGAGTGTCTCATAAAGCCAGCTGATTGCTTCTACTTCCGGAAATTCTACTTCTGGGGAAAAAAGTGTTTGTTTTAGTACCAAATTATACATATGTAAAAATGAGTTAAAGTTGCCCATTGGTAACTGTCTGCTTAATGTAATAATGAACCTACCAATCTAGAACCATTTGAAAGGAGAAATATTGCCAACAGTGTCCCAGATTCCTTTAGTCTAAAGGAGTGTCTATTTTTCTGAGCTGCGACAATCTAACTCATTTACTGGGTGGAGGATGATCTAAATTTCTTCTATAGTCATGGTAAGATCTGGTTAAAAAAAAAAGAGAGAGAGACCAGAAAATATAGTTGATACCTGTTCCATCTTACAGTATTTTCTAACCAACTGGATCAGAGAAGGTATTGGATGTTTAAGCTATGAATTTCTTCAAGTCCATCTGCTGAAGGAATTATTTCCTGAACGAGGAACTTGTGGTGGTAAATCGGATCACACGAGTAAAGAAGAAAAAAGAAAAGGAAGAAGAAATACATTTATTTAATTAACCAAAAAAAGTAAAAGTAATTTAAAAGCAGAGTCTTTGAACATATTTTATAGTCTCTTGAAATGTTTAGAATAGTTTTAATGATAACTGAATTATTTACAAGCTGATGTATTAGCTTTCTGCCTATGTAAAAATGTTACAAGGCTCTTGTCATAAAATGATCTTGAGCATCCCCAAACTGCTAAATCTAAAAATATTTATTTCAGCATATTAAACTTTATAATTCCAGAAGGGTTTCTGAGTTTGATAAAACATAAGGTAGGTCTATTTTATTTTTATGCATACATTCTTGTAAGACTTAACTGTATTTATGCCTCAGGGTGCTAGTCAAAGATCAATTAAAATCACAAACCATCTGATCTAAGGATGTCATCTGAGACATAGTCCATTTTCAGATCCTGCATTAATATTTTTGGAACTATGCTTACCACTCTGGATTTATTTAGCCAAAATTTGTATTATCTCTGTAAAGAATTCAAACCACCTCGGTATGAAATTTTCACATTAAAATTGAAACTGTTTACAACAGCCATAGTGCTTCTTGGTACTTTATTCAGTAGAGAGTCTGGCGACATTAGGAACAGGAGTGACTGTTTAATCCCAGGACATTCTCTAAAACTTGAGGGGGTTCACTCCAGAAATAAAGAGTATTTGTCACAGTTCATTTCCCTGTTGCTTCTTTAGGGAAATGGACGTGACACTTCAGGGCCAGCACAGGGGGGAAGCCATGTGAATAAAAAGAAATTACTATTCTTTCAGATGCACGGTGGACCCAGATGCCATAAGCCCTAGAGAGAGATGTCAGCTGGAGCCCCCTTCCTTGCCCCCACCTCTTCCCTGAGTACTGACCTGTTGTTCCTGCTGATGTCTGAAAGAGAAGAACTTCTGTGTGCCTTCAGGAGAATACTTTGAACTGAAATCTCAATAGATTCAATTCCAGCTTGCTTACACCTAGTTGCACCATAGATACTTTCAGAATTAGATTGAGGACAATGGAGAAGAGAAAATGAAAGTGGTATTCAAGGCAATTAGTTCCTGCCTCCTTGCATCTTTCGATCTTAACATAAGCGTTTTATATTTACTAGAATCATTTTTCCAATATTAGAAAACATCACTTTATTATTTTGTGTGTATAAGTGCTTTGTGCATGTTTGTTTGTGCACCACATGCATTCTAGGTGCTTATGGAAGCATGTTGGTTTACCCTGGGACTGGAGTTATAGATGGCCTGGGAATCGAACTCCAGTCCTCTAGAAGAGCAGTAAGTGCTCTTACCCATTTGAGCCGTCTCTCCACCTCCTCTTAACATTTGCTAACCAGATTTTAGAGTTTCTAGATTATTCATCATATTACGGTATTATTGATAGTTGTATATGATTTACCCATGTTACTTCATACACATCAGGGTAACCTATTTGCCTTGTAACATTTTTTAGCAGCATAGCAAGGTCTCATGAGGTTAGTTTTATAGGTCAGGGGACAGAAGCACTTAGATTCAGATAATTGGTATAAGTCAAGCAATTTGCTAGGAATCAAACAAAAACATCACTACTGCTGATAGCCACCAATATGTAAACATATATGTTGATTACTTAAAATATTAAATATTATCCAACCTTACAGATTACTCCAGCCAGACTTCAGATAAACCCTACATTTTCCCATCACACCGAGACTAGACACAGCTAGCTCTCTCAGGACTTGACCATTATCCCAATTTTCTAAGGGTCATTAAGAGATGCCATTGTACCCAGACAACATAAAGAAGTCTAGAGAACATGACATCCACATTCCCAAGAGGTGGACTGGGTGGATTTTGGTCATTCAGTGGGTCATGGATATGTGTCATCATTTAGGGGGTTCGTTACAAGTTGTTATTGGTAATGGTCAGTGAAAAAGCTGAACAAAGGAAATTAGATTCAGGGATCTTGTTCTGAAAATAAAAGGGGGATATAAAAATGATAGGATAAAAGGATAAATTATTGAATCTACTTTTCAACTGAAAAAAATACTAGTCTCAAATATTTTACAGTGGTATAGATTTTTTTGTATATTGATACAATTTTAAGGTTGTTTTTGTTATACTTTATCTAAGTTTCTACTCTTGTTTAAGGTACTGTACCTATGCAGCTCATTATAAATGTAATGTAAAGTTTTCCTCCTTGAAAACTATTTAGGAAAATAAATACAGGTTAAAAATATATTATATACATCTCATTTACAATATAATAATCTAGGTGAAGCACTAACAACTTACCATTAAACATACGAGTATCTTTTGATTCAGTCTCTGGGTAAATGCTGGAGTTTATATCTAATACCGAGAAGCTATGAGGAAATAAGTAGGAAGTGGGTAGAGATGGGCTAGCAAACTTTGAATGTAGCATTTCTTTCTTTTCTTTAAGAAAACAGCAAAAACAAGCCTCCAGTAGAAGAACAGGTTTTCTTTTCCACGCCTTCAAAACCACACTGTGATCCAAGGCGTGTTGTAAATAACTGACCTTGGTCGTCTTGCCACGTTTTTGTGCCACTTTTCTCTTGCCAAGAGCAGCTCCTTTAGCTTTGGTGACCCCTGCCTTGCTGTTGGCCTGACTCTTGTGAATGGGAACAGGACACAAGTCAAATGGCTACAAATTAAAAAAAAAATTAGAGCTTTAAGAAAATTCTCTTTTCTTTGCTTTACGATATGCTCTTGTGAGGCCAGTAAGAGCTGCAGTTTGAAGATAACAGCAATTGAGTAGACATGAGGGCCCAGGTGGAACCCCAGTTCCCTCTGGACTCTCTTTTTGAGGGAGTAATTTAATCATTTATTTATTTTAAAGTAAGGTCTGAATTTTTTTTCTTGATAACAAATATTAGTGACAATTTAAGCAATATAGTGAAGGATCGAAGTCAGAGTATATTTATGGATTACTCTGACAGCTTTAACATTCATAAGTTGTCATTTGTTTCCAAACCGTAACGATGAAGTTAAAATTGTTTTATTTATCTTTGTTAGCTATAAACTCAGTGAAGGTAAAGAAGCCCCATTTGACTTACAAAGATCCTCTACCTCTTCTTTTTGGGACACAGAGTGGGTGCTCATTCATATCTCATAATAAAAAAAAAGAAGAACCAGGAAAAGGAGAAGAAGGGGGAGGTGGGAGGTAGGAGGTGGGAGGCAGAGGAGGGGAAGGAGGGAGAGGAGATTAGGAAAAGGTAAATAGGGAGAGGAGGGAATGAGAGTGGGGAAGAAGCAGAAGGGGAAAGGGAAGGAAAGGAAGAGAGTCTGGCATAGTTCCTGCTTTGGAGACAGGAGTAAGTATAGAAGACTAATTATGAATAATTTAGAAACTGAATAAACTTGCATGTTCAGATTGACTCTCTGAAATGTTACCATGGAAGGAATTCTCCCTGAATATAAGCAAAACGATCATAAAACTTCAGTACTTTAAAGTTGCTGTAGAATACCTTAGTCCACACAGACACTTGAAGGACATATGAGCTCTCCTGTCTGAAATGAAGCCTTTGGCATATCAACTACAAGGGCACATCCAGTATTAAAATCCACATCTGGTCTAAGGTGACCCCATTAAATACTTGAAATTTCTGAACAACTAAATCAAGTATGACTATTTCCTTAACAACTACAGTCAGGGCTTCAGCCCAGAGTTTTCCCAGCAAAAGTCCACTCAATAAATCCATAGCTGTTCACTGATAATCCTTTAAGTACTCATCAGGATATCTTTGAAAGAAATATTACCTTCATTTGATCTACATCAACTCCCTGAAAGGAAGAACTACACGGGATCTGATAACCTGCATGTGAGTAACCTCTTAGCACACGCTGCATCTTTCTGTTTTCTCAAGTAAGGCGGGTATTGTTTGGGGATGTCCTGACATTTGGATCCAGACTTATCAAGATATACGTCTCTTGACATTTTTTATTAATTTTTATTATAATTCATTCAATATTTATAGGTATTTTATCTATATGTATATTTGTGTACCACAAACAAGCCTGATTCCCTGGGAGGCCAGAAGAGGGAACTGGAATCTCTGAAACTGAAGTTCAAAACTGTTGTAATCCACCAGTGTTGTGCTGGGAGTTGAACCCAGGTCTTATCGAAGAACAATAACTACTCTTTACCACCGAGTCATCTCTCCAACCCCACTGACTTGTCTGCTGATACTGCTACTTCTGTATTTGTGGTGAGGGACTAAATCCAGGACTTCATTTGAGCTAGGCAACTACTTCACAGAATAGTGATATTAACAACCTGTCTGGTTCTAACTCTATAGGGTATGTCTATCCTCAAAAACAGCATGAGCCACATGTACAATCGGAAATAAGTTATTGGTTTTGCTAATCTCTTCCTAACTGCATTTATAATCATTTTAGATGTTCAGGATTTAATACATTATTAACAATTTTAAGTTATTATTTTATTTATGAAATGACCACTGTCTTCACACTATAAAGAGACTTCATATTTTTTTCTCTTTGTTTTCTTTACAGATCACTCTGTTGAATTAAGGACTCAGAAATGCAAGTTAATAGAATTAGATTGAGACTTGTTTAACTGTCAAGAATCCTTTTAACATTAGCTTGGTGTTTCAGTGAATTACATTTGACACAAACACATGGGCAAACAATGATTGCGATAATTAATGCTGACCTACAATACTTTGACTGCCAGGACTTCTTCTGACAATCAAGGAGGGATGTATGTGTGTGAAAACGTATGTACATGACAAGCTCATGCATCTGATTTATTAAAATGTGCCTTTCAAAGTAAAAAGAGGCTTGAGGAAATCGCTGCAAACACAATCAGGTTAATCCATCAAACACCAAGCTTCTTTTATATACATGAATTGCCTTCAACAGTACACAAAACCCTAGCCTGGAGAATGTTTGTTTTCTTTTCATACCTGAAGGTTATTGAGACATGAGGAGCATGTCAGAGTGTAGAAGAAACACGGATCAGCATAAGGCATCAATGCTATCCAATAGAGTATTATAGCACAGAGATGATCTGCATTTTTCAGTGATATATAATTACTAAAACATGTAGATATAGGTAGAATGTTTAGTTGAAACACTGGATTTTATTTGTTACTTACTTTGTTAAACCAAAATTTAGATAGCCACATGTGACTTGTAGCTATTGTATGACGCTTGCCACTGTGAGAAGCTAAACCTTGTCTTCCTTCACCCTCTCTTCTGCTTCCACTAACTTCTCCTTTTCTCTCTTGCTTAGTATTTTATTCAGCACCTGAAAATTTATGCAACAATTTCCTCTATAGTAACACTGCTATTTTGTTTTTTTTCTGGCCATTTAGAATCTAGTTAGGCAGGAAAAAAAACACACACATACATATTCACATGTACACACGTGTGAATGCAGTGTGCTGAAACAGCCGAATTTAAACTAAGAGAAAATAAATACAGGTGTAATATATTGATAGGGCTCAAACAAAGGGCAGTAAGATGGACATTAAAATATGTCTTAAGGAAAGAGAGTCAGAAATGCATTAGGAGTAGGACACAGATTACTTCTTGGTGGAGTTAATCTTTATGCATTACATAAGGAATCCCGGACAGCTTTTGAGAGGCCCAGGTGGAAAGGTGATCACCACCAAACCTGACAACCTGAGCTCAGTTCTCAGTGGCGGAGGGAGAAAATCACCTCCCCTTAATTGTCCTCTGACTTAATTATCTTCTGACATGGTTACCTTTGCACTCACACGCCCCTTCCCCACTAATAAAACAAAAATTTATAAAATTATTCACTGAATTTATAATTTATAAACTATATATATATAAATTATATAATTTATAAACTAAAACATAAAATCATTTTTTGGTATCTGAAGAGCATTCTGGAAGCACTGTCCTGTGGTACAATGATGTCCATAACTTCTGTCTTGATTGTATTATATGTGTGCATGTCTGTTTCCTCAACTATAATTTGAGACTTTAACAGTTACGGCAGATGACACTGTGCCAAAATCATGATAAGTTTTCACAAATTAATTATCAATCATTTCTTCGGTTCATGCATCATAGACAAGACTACTAGAATCTATCCAGATACCATTTAAATAGGTTTCAAATTTAATTTTTTATCTTTTTTTCACTCCCTTTTCTACATTAGGAATTAAAACACTCAGCTGAAGTGAGTTATTTTCAATTTTACTCAGTAGCCAAAGATGATTTAATTTTTAAACTTAAGTTTATTTTTTGAGACTTTTATACATGGTTCCTACCCCACTTCTTTCTCCCCTCCATTGCCCTCCATGGTCCCTCTCACTCTTTCTTAAATTCATGACCTGTAACTTGTTATTGTTTTTACACACACCCTCCTTAGTTCATTTCATGTTGTTTCTCACTGACCACTTGGGACTAAGTAACCATCACAGTGGTTCTCCACCTACGAATTGTGACATCTTTGGGGGCCAAATGACTCTTTCACAGTGATCACCTTAGACCATCAGTAAACAAAGATATTTACATTGCGATTCATAATAACAGCAAAATTACAGTTATGAAGTAACAATGAAAATAATTTCATGGTTGGGGGTATTACTGATGCATGGAACTGTAGAAAAGGATCACAGCATTAGGAAGGTTGAGAACCACTGGTCTAGGTAGAACCCACTGAAATTTATGCTACTGTTGTTGGTATGTCTACTGGTGTTACCATTATGCAAGTCTTGTTTAGGCCAATGTAATGCTGAGATTTCATGGATGCAGCATCCCTGTTGTGTCTAGACCATACCCGACAGCAGGCATTCCTGTTCTCCTGGCACTTATAAGCCTTGTGCATTGTAGATGTGCCAGCTGGCACCAGGCACTCCACAGTTTCTTATTCTCTGCCTTTTTGTCCAGTTGCAGATTTAGATTGTTTCACTTTAAACTTTACTCTCTAATCATAACAAAAAGCTGCACATATTTGTGGAGTGACATGTGATGGTGTATTGATACATGCATGCATTCTTTTCTGCTAAAATCAAGTTAGACATGTGTATTTCCCTAAATTCTACCCTTTGTCCTGGCAAAAACTTTGAAAATCCATTTTTGTAAGTTTTTGTTTTAGCATTATCTATAAGCAATCTACTATATAGCAGCACACCAGAACTTAATTCTTATTATTTACTGTCCTCATCTTTCTTTTTCTCCTACCTTCCCCCACCTCTTAAACCCATTATTTTTCTCTCAGTGTGTTTGAGAAGCGTTTGTTTCCTAGTTCCTATGTCAGGTCATACAGTTTTCTCTTTCTGTGCCTGATGTGGGATTCTCCTCTGTATGCTGGGAATACCATTCATTAATAAAGAAACTGCCTTGACCTTTTGATAGGGCCGAACTTAGGTAAGCAGGGAAAACTAATTTGAATGCTGGGAGAAAGGAGGCAGAGTCAGAGAGAAGCCATGTAGCCCTGCCAGAGACAGACACCAGAATTTTAATCAGTAAGCCACAGTCACGTGGCAATACACAGATTAATAGAAATAGGTTAAATTAATATGTGAGAGTTAGTCAATAAGAAGAGAGAGCTAATGGACCAAACAGTAATTTAATTCACTCAGTTTCTGTGTGATTATTTCGAGGCTGAGCAGTCAGGAATAAAACAAGTGGCTTCCTACAACATGTGACTGTCTTATTTTACTTAATGTCATAAACTTAAGTTCTACTGCCATAAATTATGGGATTAAATCCTTTTCATGGTTGAACAGTATATATATATATATATATAATTTTCTTTATCTACACATTGATTGATAGGCACATGCTTTTTATATTTCCTTATTATTATGGACAGTGTTGTAATAAACAAGGCAATGAAAGTGGCTCTTTGACACGTTGTTTTAAGTTAATTTGGATATACTCACAGTAGTGGGAAACAGTGTCACATGAATGAACAAAATTATTTCAAAAATTGTGTAACGTTACTAAAAGTCAGGGAAATGCACATCAAAACCATCATGAGATATCACCTCACAATAATGCAATTAGCTATTGGCTAACTGAAAACAAAAAATGCTAGCAAGGACATGAAGAGGATACATTCATACATTATTGATATGTGTACAAATTGCTACACTCATTATAGGAAGTCTAGTTGAGGATCTTCAAAGTAATAGAGATGGGAGGGAGAGATCCAAGAGGCCCCATCCTCCCTGAGGATTTGTCCTCAGTTAATGGTTGCTAGTGAAAGGAGATACATTTTCTTCAGTAATGTAGGTACTGGTAAGTTGGCCATGCTTCTGTAAATAACCCTTCACCCACTGGTCTATCAGTAAGACTAATTAAACTCATTAGGTCACTGCAAAACGAAAAGAAAAAATAAGCGATTTCCACATACCACAGCAATTCTAGTACTCGATACATAATTTGTCAAAGTTAGGATAAAGGAAAGACATAGGCAATAGGGTACTGTGTGATAATTACATAGGAAGGTATTTTTTTTTCCTGCTGATTTTTTATTCCATTATCTCCCAACTCACCAATGAAGGACAATTTTCCATTTCTTTTGCCTAGATAATAGTAATATGAAGATTCCTTTTAACAATCAGAAAAGAAAGAAAGAAAAGAAAGGAAAAAAGGGAGAGGGCATACTATAAATTTAGATTTCATGTATGATTGACCCAGGAAGACTCACTGAAATCATAAACTTATGTCAAGAACATGGTCAAATACAGCCAGACCCAGATATTAAACATGCCATCTGCCTTAAAATTCTAAAGAAATAAAACTATTCACAGGGGAAATGTATTTTCATCCACAGATATTTTTCATATTCCCCATATACATGTAATTGGTGTGTTATCTGAAATGATATTGTTTGTTATATGCCCCCCCCCCAACAAAACCACATCACATGTGAGCCTGAACACCACACAAGAACTAAAAGATACATTTGTTGGCAACCTTTGGTTAGCCAGTAAAACAAAAGTATGTTCAAGATAACACAAAAGGAGGAGCCTTTGGTTAGCATACCTTATCAGGAAAACAAAGCCTTCGAGAATCTAATACAGACATGCCACAGCATAGGAGGAAGAAATAAACAGGACTTCCATGGCCGAAGTGAAGAGATAAGTACCTTTGACAGCAGGAGACACTATGCACAGACATGTAAAATGCAGTATTTGTAAATTGTTCTCCTTATGCTTGGATTATATTTTCAAGTTA
Source organism: Chionomys nivalis (assembly GCF_950005125.1). Taxonomy (NCBI): domain Eukaryota; kingdom Metazoa; phylum Chordata; class Mammalia; order Rodentia; family Cricetidae; genus Chionomys; species Chionomys nivalis. The sequence continues at coordinate 20,473,330 of NC_080110.1, forward strand.
CTTAAAATTACTTTTTATGAAGTGAATAAAATATGTAAAGGAATAATTCATGACACTTCCCCTAAGGGAAATTATAGTTGAAAAATTGAGTCAAATATGCAAGCCTTAATCATTAATGTGATAATTCAGGTGTTTTAACAGAGTTATAGACAGGATTCAGTAAATGCAGAAGAGGGCCTTGATTACCTCAGCACCTCTGGGTAGGAGGAGGAGCTGGGAGGGCTTCAGAGAGAACGCTGGGCTTTTAGTTGTTGATGGCTGAAAAATGACTTTGCAAGTGATCAAGAGGAGACCGTGTTTCAGAAAGTGAGAACAAACTTCACAGAGAGACGTGGGTGCCTCTAGAAGCATCTAGGGAAATTTATCTGGCTAAGCTGTGAGTTCTGATCATAGAGGGGGAGAAAACATGAGCTTTGAAGTCAGACAAGCTTGGTCTCATAGCATTGACCTACCATGCAGTGGCTAGGTGACTTTGAACATGCTAATTAACTTCTCCGAGTCTCATTTGTTAAGAGGAGAATAATAATTATCTTGTACTGTGAAAGCTAAAAAGGAACAAGCATCTAAAACACTTCCATACAGGCGACAGAAGATGTGTTTAAAAGGACAGGTGCGAACATCATTATCATGTTCATTGCCACCTTCAGACAGAAGTGCACTTCTAGACGGTGCTGTGTCCCTCCCTGTCTGAGTATGTAGTGAAGAGCTGAGGACTTAAGTAGGGGAAAAGTAAGATATAATATCAGCTTCTGCTGGGGAGAACTGTGCAGATATTAACCGCCACTGCCTGGACACCAAATTGATTTTATTTTTTATTTATTCTTCTCTCATATACTACATCCAGACTGAAGTCTCTCATTCCTCTATTCCTCCCAGTTCCTCTGCCACCTCCCCTCTTCCCCAGATCTACTCTGCCTCCCAGAGATATCAACCAAACGGAGCATAACATGATATCATAATAGTAGGGACAAAGTCTCATATCAAGGCCAGACAGGAGAACACAGTGGGAGGAAAAGGGTTTAAGAGCAGAAGAATGAAAAAAGAAAATGTGGTACACTTACACAACAGAGTATTCCTCAGCTGTTAAAAAAATTGACATCACAAATTTTATAGGCTAATTGATGGAATTAGAAAAAGATCAACCTGAGAGAGGTAACCAAGACCCAGAAAGACAAACATGGTATGTACTCACTAAGAGGACATCAGCTGTTAAATAAAGAAATGATTTTAAGAAAGTCCCCCTTCAGGAGCCAATGAGATTTCTGTGTTCATTTGTAGAACCATGGGAAAGAGGCTGGCTTCTTACAGGGTCTTAGGAAACTGGCTGAAGGGCAGAGCTTGTAGTGCTGCCTCGAGTCTTTCTGCTACATCTTTGATTCCTCCTCCCCTCTACAAGGGATATTATTGGATCCAGTCTGGTAAGGATTTTACTTGTAAGTAGTCACAGCTACTTTGATTTCAAGAGAGCAATGGCCATGTCTCAGAGGACAATGATTCACAGAAAGAGCTCAGATTCATGTTTCAGTAACATCATGAAGACAGCACAACAGAGGACAGAGAATTAAGGCAGGCAAAATGGTAAGACTGCAGCGAAATACTCCCCGCCTGCAAATCTCTGAGTGCAGAGCCAAGGCACTAAAATTCCAGATAGAGAGGAGAGAATAATCATGCCTAATTTTTCCCTTTCTTATATTCCATGTGAAGCCTAAGTGGTTTGCAGAGGGTGTCGAATACGAAAATCACAACTGAGGTTGCTGTGGTTACAGAGGCACTGGAGAAACTCCTGTGGTTCTTCCAAGCTCCATTCTCAAAATGGTAATTTTTGATCAGCCTGTAGTTTAGAACATTATGTTATAAATTCTGCTGGGAAAAATTTTCCTTTCAGTTATTCTTTTTAGTAAATATAAAATATAATGATGTCTATCTCTCAAAATTCACTCTAGAATTCATCCAAGATATTTAAAATTCTGTATATAATAACCAATGAAATAAGTTTGAGAATCATGTAACCGTGTCTAAGAGATGGCTAATAAACACATGGTGATGCTTCTAGACTTTGCAGTGCTCACTCCAGGTACATTACCACACAGATTCTGCCATACAGAGACTTATACAGTTTTCTTTTCAAGAAGCTTAGATTTCACAAAGCAGTGATATAAGCCATATTGTAAATGACCATCCATAAGTCCCCCAAATCCTTCTGTTGAGTTTGAATTTTGATTGTACTAAGTATTGGTTTATATTTATAGCCTTAACAAAACTATGTGGCTATACATTGGGGTCCAATGATTAAAACCAAACCAAACAATAACCACATGGTCTTCGATTAGATCTGACTCTGTAGTTATTGCTCTTAAAATGTTTATGACCAAATAACAAGGCAGTCAAGAAGAAGTAGAGTACAAGATGTTACAAAATGGTAGTCATTGTCAAGACGGATGCTTGGCTATTTTAATAACATTTCTCATAGTAGGAAGATAGACAGATCTATAAAATAACCTCTGTTGATAGAATGATTTACATTTCCCAAATTACTTCTGTTTCCATTCATTCCATGGAAAAATACTTAGGGATCATTTATTCACCATCAGACATTATAAGAAACATTCCAGTGAATGAAATATCAAGGGTTTTGATTGAGCTTGCAACAGGTTTGGGGAAATAAATGAAGGAAGGAGCAGAAGAAAGAAAGCAATGTCTTCAAAATAAAGTAATCATGGAAGGCATGTAGAGAGCTTCAATTAGAATAGATACACGGCGGCTGGGAGAATGGTACAGGCACTTGTTGGAGCATGATAACCTAGTCCAAATTTCAGAACCTGCTTAAGGCTGGGAGGAGAGAACTGACTCCATAAAAATGTTCTGTGGCCTCCACACACTCCCTGCGGCCATCCACATCCTTTATATCATATGCACTCAGTAGAAATATATGTAAAGGATGAATAAAGAAAAATAACGAAGTCGTGGATGACACACAATACGGTTGTGAGACTTGCTATACGGCATTTGATGGCTTTCTATTTTTAAACTCACCCCTTTTCTCTAAAATGAAAATCACTGTTAATCATTAAGGTATAAAGATTTATTTTGCATGAATGTATGACAATTTTATATATTCTAACTTATAAGAGAAATTCCTCCCAGTATGCAGTCTTCCATTGCAATTTTTCGGTGTATTTTCATTTGGGTGTGAAATAAATACAGGAAATAAATAACATTATGAGTGGAGGACATTATCACTCTCATTTTAGATATCCCAAGTTTTATTTATCCTTTAACAACGACATAAGTTGCTGCAGTATTTATCTTAAAACTAATTAATTCAGTTTCTATCTCCAACATCATTGAATTAGGCTACCCTGCTAGTGGGGAGTGTAGAATACCAAGAGGAAAATAATTTTGCAATGGTTTAAATTCATACTTGTGGAAGTTAATGACTATGTAAGGAGAAAAACATGCTTCCAGCAAAGAAGTGAACAGAGAGATAATTAGAGTGTACTCAATAATATCAAACTAATATTTTATGACTCATGTTCATGTTCCTCCATTTGATGATCATTTCAAAGCTTAATAAAAGATCTGTTACAAATTAGTATCTTTAAAAAGTACATCCAACTGAAAAGAAACTATCAATTGAAAAAAAAAACTATGCAAAATGTTCCTGTAATAACTGTCATCCTTCGTGATATGTAAAGGTTTCCTCTGAGTTTTCTCACGATGCGTTCAGTACACAGCTGTTCTTTATGTGCAGGCTCCGTGCATCGGAACAGCAGAAAATGTATCCTTATTCCCTTCAGACAGTATGGCTGATGTATATATATCAATGTATGTGTAGACATAAAAACATATTTAATATTCATGGCTGCAATAACATAATATGAATACAAAGTTTTATGATGCTTCCTATTTCATCCCCATGGAACTGTAGATATCCACAGTTAAATTACTGTCTAATATTCCTCACAAAAATTATAATTACTAAGTAGATACAACTCGACAGTGGCATCTTTAGTTATCTTCTATACACAGGTGCTCTTAAATACAATTTTACAAGAATGGAAGCATATGTACAATTAATGCTGTTGTTGTCTTCATTTACATAGGATCTCTCTCTTCCTTTCTGTATCACTGCATCCCATATCCATTTATCCCTCCAGCAAGACCATAACTCAAAGCACTAAATCAATTATTTTGGACTGGAATTTTCCATTATATTAAACTTATTCATACATAGACACATTCCGTGGTTAACAAATATATAAACTATGCTTAAGATAATTGTCTTAGGTCTATAGCACTTTTCAATCAGCAATATCATCTTAAATTCCAAATCACTCCTCTTCATGTGAGTCAATTTCGAGACATTCTTTGGAACATATATATGATATTTAACTTTTATAAATGTTTTTTTTATATTTGATCAAAATCTCACAATTCTATTTTACAGAATAATAACATTTGAAGACTTAAGGATATTTGGATACTGTGTTAACAAACACTTGCCTAGGTACTAATATTGTATGATGGAATTCTTGAACAGGAGTCCATTGTAAAATAACTACATAACCGAAATTTTCTATTTGTTTAATGTTTCCCTAAATAACTTTATTTCTGAAAACTACTATTCTCCTCCCTTCTTCCATGAGATCAATTTTTGGGGGGGTTCACATGTGAATAATATGATACAGTAATTATTTGTTGTACCTGACCTAATATAAACTCCTCCAAACTCATCCAGGATGCTGTAAAAGACAGGGATTCCTTCTTTATATATCTTAACAGTGTCGTGTGTGTATCTATACAGAAGTATGCATACATTAAATTTTCCTTATTCATTCATTAATTCATGGGCAGGTACTTAATCTGATAGTCTGTCTTAACTATTATCGTATTAACACTGAAATGAGCACAGGACTGCCGCTGTTTCTACACACTGATTTAATTTCCTTTTGATATATACTCAGTCATGGAGTTGCTGTATTATATTACGATATTAGCAGTCTATTTATAACTTTTGCAGTACCTGTATCCTCTTTTCCATAATGATTGTACTAACTTATATTCCCCCGAATAGCAAACAAATATTTTTTTTTCTTCACATTCTTACCAATACTAATTATTTTTGCTTTTTAAAATATATAATAGTCATTCTAATAGGCATGTGATGATACTGTGGGGTGTTTTTATTCCTTCAAAATTTCATACACACATACAGCATATCTTGATCATATGTTTCCATTCCCTCACCCAAACTTCCCCTGAACCACTCCCACACCAAACTTCATGCTCCATTTTTGTTTGTTTTTCACTTTGAATAGCACCTTGAGGCCAGATAATATTGTCTTTATATGCATGGATGTGGGGCAATGTATTGGTAGCCTCTCCCTCTGAAATAGTGACTTTTCCCTCCTTCAGCAACCATCAACTACCAGTGACTTCTCAGCTGGGAGTTAGGCATCTGGAGTACTTCCGCATCCTAAGTATGGCATCTCTTGAGTCAGACACTGCATCTCTTTATAAGAATTAAGGGTTTTTTGTGTGTGGTCCTGGGTAGCTATTACAATGGGTTTGCTATGTAACTGATCTTCACACCACCCATCTTTTGCTTCCTGCTTGGCAATGTGGTGCTCATTTCATTTTAGAAGCATTTCTATTGTCTTGATCTACTATCCTGAGAACTTCCACAGAAATAACTGCAGGAGCCAGAGACATCAAGGACACCACAAGAACATGGTCCACAGAATCAACTAAGCAGGGCTCACAGGGACTCATAGAAACTGAAGCCACAATCATGCACCCTGTATGGGTCTGAGCTGTGTCCTCTGAATATATATTATGGTTGTGTGGCTGGGTGTTCTTATGGGACTCCTAACAGTGAGAGTGGGGGTTGTCTCTTACTTTTTTGTCTGCTCTTGAAAACTTTTCCCTTCTACTGGGTTGCCCCTTTCAGCCCTGATGTAAGGGTTTGTGCCTAGTCTTATTATAAATTGTTCCACCATGTTTGGTTGATATCCCTGGAAGGCCTGTTATTTTGTTGTTGTTGTTGGAAAAAATGGAAGAATGAAGGAAGATGGGAGGTCTGTGGGGGAAGAGTGAAAAAAGTGGAGGGAGGCAAAACAGTGATCGGGAAATAATATGTGACAGGAAAGAAAAAAAAAGAAAGCCGTGAATGCAACCAATGTGGCCCTGTATCTCCAGTAATGTAGATATAGTACTTTCTTTTTCACGTACAATCTACCTCAGGTATTTCATTGTATCCACAACAAATGTGCTAATATAGAACACATAATACTAATATTAACAGTCACATGCAAAATACAAAAAATAATAATAATACAAAGAGAAGAGATACACAAAAACAGTCCTGTTTGTATAGAAACTGTGAAGACTACAAACAATAAGATTGTGGAAGAACAAAAGCTGGTAAGACAACGTGTTAGCCCGAAAATATTCTTTTCATAAACTAAAAAAATACGGGTTTTCTACATAGACAAAGCGAGTGAATTCATTTCCAATAGAATTTTATTAAGAGAATAATGAGTCACTTTTTGCACAAAGAATGGTAAGTCTGTGTGGGAACTTAAATCTATACAAAGGAACAAAGGAGCTGAGAATAGTAAATATGTTGATTAATATAAATGAAAGCACAGGTAGACAGAAAGAATATATTAACAATAACAAAAATGGGGAACTAAGCATTTTCTTTTAAAATTTTACAATATGTGTGAACCATGTAATTTATTTACAGGTAAAACCTATTAATAAATGATATGCATTTTAAAATCTTCTAACAACCATTAGTGTGAAAATAAAATTAAACAAAATGCTATATAATAGCACAATAGCTATGACTCTAACATAAATCCTGAAAGAACACATACTTTCTTGTAGAAGGCTTAATGCAGATGAAATCTCTATGATGTCTATAAAAGAAGGTAGATTTTAATTCAACCATATTGACATTAGGGTTGAATGCATATGACCTAAATATTCTTACTAATAAGGAGGAATTGCCCCAGAGGAATCAGGACTCAACTTTATACCATCTAATGGGAAAAGAACAGTCCATCTAACTACAAAGTTGAAGAGGGGTTAAGAGTGCTGGTGGGAGTGCAAACTTATACAGCCACTTTGAAAATCAATATGACAGTTTCTCAGAAAATTTGAGAATTAATCTAAGACCCAGCTCTACCACTCTTGGGTATAACCCAAAGGCTGCTCAATCCCACCACAAGGACATTTGTTCAACCATATTCATAGCAGCATTATTTGTAATAGCCATAACCTGGAAACAACCTAGATACCCTTCAACCAAAGAATAAAGAAAATGTGGTATATTGACACAATGGAGTATTACTCAGCTGTAAAAAGAACAATGACATCATGAAATTTGCAGGCAAATAAATGGAACCAGGAAAAATCATCCTGAGTGAAATAACTCAGATCCAGAAAGACAAACAGGGAATGCACTCACTAATAAGTGGATATTAGACGTAAAGCAACGGATAAACAGACTACAATTCAAAGCCCCAGAGAATCTAGGTAACAAGGAAGACCCTAAGAGGGAAGCATGAATTGCTCTGGGAAGGGAAAACAGATGAGTACTCCCAGGTAAACTGGCAGAGGGGAGGGGATGGAGGATGGGAAGCACCCTAATTGTCATCATGGAGCCTTCACAAAGTAACTGATGGAAGCAGATGCAGAGATCCACAGCGAAGCCCTGGGTCAAGTTCTGGAGTCCAACTGAAGAGAGGGAGGAGGGACTACGTGAAAAAGGCGGGGTCAAGATCATGACAGGAAATCCCATAGAGACAGCTGACCTGAGCTATTCGGAACTTAGACTCCACACTGATAGCTAGGGGCCCTGCATAGGGACAAACCTAGGCCCTCTGAATGTCAGGGGGACAGTTGTGCAGCGTGGTCTGTTTATGGGCTCTTATCTCTGGTGCACGAGCTGGCTTTTAGAACCTATTCCCTTTGATGGGATGCCTCTCTCAGCCTTGTTGCACGGGGAGTGGGGGGGGGGGAGTGAAGGTGGAGGAGGGAGGGAAATTGTGGTTGGTATGTAGAATAAAGAAAAAATTAATAAATAAAATGGGCTGGGGATGGATTTAAGTGGTAAATCACTTATCTTACATGTGATCCATGATGCCTGGATTCAATGCCCAAGACTACTTAAAGGAAAAACCTGGGAAGATTTATCTCAACAGCAGAGAACTTGCTTAAATGCATAGAATTTAATTTCTCATCCACTGGAAAATAAAAGAAGAAGAAAGTGTGTCAGGTTGTTGGGGCACAAATCTGTGATCTCAGAACTTGGTAGCTTTGCCGAAGGTACATAGAGAGTTAAAAACCGGCCTGAGCCACATTGAGACCCAAAGATCCTTTGAAAACTATGATCATATACATGAAATTTCACTGTATGAAATTTAAAACTTGTATACTTTTCTGTAAGTTAAAAATGTAAGATAACTCTCAATTTAAAGGTAAAACTGAAGCAAATATATTTAAGTATGAAATGCTAAATGCTTTTGCTCTGCCCCCAAAACAGGCAAGAAATTTTATTTTCCCAGATCTGCTCACCACTGTTCGGTGGTGCCATTCAGTGAAATACAGGGCATGGTAGAAAGGGGAAACATTTAGGTTAGTATGGAAGAGGTAAAATTCTCTTAGTGTTTAAATAACACTATCAGGCTTCAAGAAAAGTACACATAATTCATTTAAAAGTTCTTAGGAAAGTTTCCAAATTAAAAAGGTTACAACATACAATGTCCACACACATAAAAAGAACCAATTGCATTTCTAAAGACTAGTAAAAACTGCGAGCAAGAATAGTGGTTCCTAGTATGAGGTAAACACCTAGTGTCTATAAACAAAATATTTGCAAGAATTTCTTGTTGAAATCTATGGGAGTCTAGTGAAACAAGTTAAACACGTGCATTATTATAGACAGATTATAATAATGTACATTATTTACATATTAGTTCTCTTCAAATACATTTTGTGTATATAAATCCCTATGTATCATGTACATTGTATATATTATATACTATATATATTTATAGATTTTTTTTTAAGGAATCTCCAAGTTTCTTTTGGAGAAACATCTGGAGGCTTATTCTAAATTTTAGATAGAAAAGTAAATGACCTAGATTCAATAAGAAAAAAAAATTCGAAAGGCTAAAGGAAATAGGAATTGATTTTAATCTATTTTAAAATATGCAATAAGATGAATTATGTGGTGCAGGAGTAATAAAAGAAATACTGGTTACAAAACAAGTGCAGAAATGGAACTATCCTTGCAAAACTTTGATTTCTTTTCACCTCTGAAGTTTCTACTTTGTACAGTTCTTTTTTCTTTTTCTTTCTTTCTTTTTTTTTTTCTATTTCGTGTTTGGGTAGACAGGAGTGGTAAAGTATTGAATTGAATTTACTTAATGATAGCTTATTTTAACTTATTTGTTTAGTGAACCATATTGTTTGCCTTTGCCATTATTGTTGTTTCAATTTAAAAATTTTAATTAAACATTTTAATGTATTTGCAAAACTAAATCTCTGTCATTTAAGTTGACAGTATAATAGCCATAATAGGCTGGGGATAACAGAGGAGGAGCTGGACCATTAGGTACCATGCTATCGCTAGATAAATGAATAGGCTGCGGTGTTTTGTGCAGCACAGTGACTATAGATAATAGTACTACTGTGCTATTGATTTTTCTACGTGTTTCTATATGTGTAAGGGGACGTCGGATCTTATTCTGTTTTTATACCTCTCTTCCTGCAGGCAGGTATCCAGTGACTTGTGCTTTTTAAGTCTAGCAATTTTTTTATATAACTTTGGTAACTGGCAGTTTTAAGAGCCATGCTTCTTCATTATCCATGAGACATCATTTGGAAGCACTGGACAAACAAAGCATTAAGGTCCCCGGTGTGGGCATTAGTTAGGCACTCTGGTCCCTTCGATAAGGTAAGCACTGTAAGCTTCAGCTGGTCTCATGGGATTACTCTAAAGATGAAATGAAGTAATGAGGTATTTCAGATCAAACACGGAGGACATTTAGTCAGGCTAGCTGACTCATCACCTTAGTGCTTTATGGGTATTGCTAAAAAGAAACTACTTCTCCACGATCTTTATTAAAACATGTTTTAAAGAAAATGGTACACGTTTGGATCTTCCTAATGCAAATTGTGTTTGTGGAGGTGTTCTGTATTTTCGATTAGTATTATATACAATAACTGGTAACATATATGGTCACTTCACAAATTATCGATATCCCCTCTTCAATAACAAACTCTCAGATAGGGTTCCTGCTGTCGGAAGCAGATTACCCTGGAATGGCTTGCCTAAAAGCTTGTTTTAATGGCCAAGAGTCTTTGCACAAGACAGGAATTTCAGCACACAACAGATGTCACAATGAGACAAATGATGTCACAATGAGACAAATGGGTTCCAAAGAATAAATCCTCACAATGGATGTCATTGGCTCTCTTTTGTCAAAATCAAGAGGATGTTGCCTCTTTGCACCTGACCACAAGGCTTTTGGCAGAAGTCACATTTATGTTGTTTTGGAATGTTCTGGAATGTTGAAGCTTTCTTAGAAAGAGAAGGTATGAGTGGACAAAGTTCCAGAGGGAATAGATTCTCCTGCTTGGCTTCAGTATCTGGTGTCAGGAGGTGTTATGGCATCATGAGGCAGAAGAAAGAGAAGGGAATGAATCTTAAAGAAAAAAAAGAATTTGAAGTTTATGTTATGTCTAGGACAAAGTTTATTCAATTTCAATGTGTAACACACATTAAACACAATGCATGGAGGTTGATATTGATATTTGTGGATTATAATTTTTATTTTGCATTACATAGGATTATATACACACAAAAATCTCTGCCCTGAACTAAATGCTAGCTTTTAAGATGTATCTACTTTACACCATATAGCTTGTCTGTGCATTTTTGCTGAGACCCGTATGAGTGAGTTCGTATGGAGGATAGATCAATACATTGGGCACAATTTTCTTTTTTTCTTCTTTCTTTCTTTCTTTCTTTCTTTCTTTCTTTCTTTCTTTCTTTCTTTCTTTCTTCCTTCCTTCCTTCCTTCTTTCTTTCTTTTTTCACACAGTGTCTTTCACTCAACTCAGAGCTCACTGGTTAGGCTATACTGGATGGCCAGTATATATATGAACTTTGTCCTAGACATAACATAAACTTCAAGTACTTTTTTTTTCTTTAAGACCCATTCCTTTCTCTTTCTTCTGCCTCGTGATGCCATAATGCCTCCTGATACCAGATACTGAAGCCAAGCAGAGTAATCTATTCCCTCTGGAACTATGTTCACTTATATATATATACCTGGCTTTTACACATGGATTCTAGGGATCTTAAAGCAGGTTATCACATTTGTATGAAAAGCACTTTGCATTATCTCCCACATCTTTCACAAATATATGTATGAAACATTACTGACATTATTATTAATTTTTATTAATAGATGTGTGCATGCTTGCATGCATGTGTATATATGTATTCCAAAGCAGAGTGGAGGTCAGTGACCAACTTGTTCCCTCTACCATCTCTGTATCCCAGGAGTTGAACTCAGGACATCTTGGGAGAAAGCACCTTTATCCTCGGAACCATTTTGCCAGCCTTCCCCATCTTAAAAGTAAAAAAATACACCTCTTTCAAAATAATTTTATGCTGCTATCTTCTTTATCTATTACTATCTAAAGTTAAAATATAGAACCGAAAACAATCATTTTATAGTTTTTCCCATTGAACTAAATTTATCTGTGTGAACTGCAGTAAATTCACAGGCATTTCTAGTGTGATGTTTAGCTGTTCAGCATCTGTATATAGTAGCTTTGAATTTCCTCATCACTTGGTAGGAAAATCCAAATCTACCTCTCCCTCTAAGCTCTCCCCAGAGCCTCAACTGCTAAGAATTGCTGAGCTGGATTTTTGGATCTGTGAGTTTTTCTCATCAAATTAAAAGTAAAATAAAACTCTTCCCTGGACACTTATCCCATCTGATTTCACTACATGATACATTCTTTTCCATTAGTCTCCCAATTTATATCTTGCTACCATGGCAACCAGCAACTTTTAGCAAAATCTTTAACACCAAGTTTTCACTTTCAAAAGATAAATCTGCATGGTATGTAGCTCTTTTCATTTCATGTTTGGAATTTGCAGGACAATCTAGCCCAGGCCTTTCAATACAACATGTATTTGCTTTCATTTTAACGTCTTTTGAGCGACTATGTATTTGTTTATAAAATATAGTTATGACTTTGAACAAAATGCAAATTCCTAAACACTTTGTTTTGCTTCCAGAAAAGCCAATTTAAGGACCAATTTTATTTCTAGAAAAAAAAAATCTTTGTGTTTTCTATAAACTATGTAGTCAAGAACAGTAGATAGCTATTCTTTACGTATATTGACACAAAACAGATCATGTCTGCAGCTGTCCTTAAAACACTGATGAAATTCAGTTCGTTTTGCTCCTGTGAGATCAAGTCACCCAACAATCTATAAGCCCCATCTAAGTAGATATGTTGGAGTTAGCATTCAAGTTGGAAGGAGTACTTGGGCCCTATTGGTGGGCTTGCGAGTTAGGATTTCAGTTGTTTTGTTTGACAAGACGTACGATTATTCTTTTTCACCTCTGAGAGAGAATGAAGCACAGATTTCCAGGATCCTATGAACTCTCTCATGAAGCTGTTTTACTTAGCAAGTGGTTTATGTAGGCCAGTGACATTAATGAGATTACTCAAAGGACCATGAAAACATTTATTTTCCAAGGCATAGAAAAGCAGAAACATGAAGAAATTCAAGTTTCTATGTGTATAATACAACACAAGGGATACTAAAATGGGAACTTTAGCATGTCTCCCAAACACCTGAAGCATATATAGGACATGAGAGTTCCAAGGTTCTAACACTTTTTGCAATTCCAGAGACCTTTAAATACAGAAAGAGATACTGAGTATATATGACTGATTTTACCAAATAATTTTTTATAAATGTTATACCTATAAATTTTAAAGACAGACAAAATGATGCCTAAAAACAAACATTTTTTTTAAAAAATTAATTTTTCAGGTATCCCACTCAATTGAAAGCACTCTGGAATTTCCAGGCATCCAGTATAAGCATGTCTGAGTGGAGAATGCTTATGGGGTGGGGGAATAAACAGGGTAAAACAGTGTAAGACATACCTGGAGGCCTTCCATGTGCAATAAGTAGTCTAGTGATGGGAATGAGTTGCCGAGTCACTAAGGATACAGTAGTGTTAAATGTGCTTTTGTTTCTTCCTTTGTTCTATGTATTCCCTGCAGTAATCATTTAAAATTCTTTCTAATACACTTTTCCTCCTTTGGGGGAGGATCCATGTATGTCTCTCTTCAGGTTCTTTTTGTTTCCTGTCTTCTCTGGGGTTGTGGAGTGTAGGCTGATTATCCTTTGCTTTATGTCTAATATTCATTTATGAGTGAGTGCATACTGCGTTTATCTCAAGTAGAAGCTCACTGACTGTGGACTGACAGCTGGGGAACCTGCATAAGACCTACCTAGGCTCTCTGAATGTGGGTGACAGTTATGTGGATTGGGCAGTTTGTGGGACTACTAGCAGTGAAACCAGTATTTAGCCCTAGTGTGTGAATTGTCTCTTTCGAACCCATTCTCTATGGAGGGATAACTTGCTCAGCCTGGATACAGGGTGGGGAAGGCCTTGATGATCCTCCTCAAGTGATGTGACAGACTTTGCTGACTCCCCCTAATAGGCCTCATCCTCTTTGAGGATTGGATGAAGGGGTATGTGTGTGAAGAAGGTAGGGGGAGCTGGAGGATGGGAAGAAGAAAGAAGTGTATTGGTATATAAAATTTTTTTAAAAAAGGAAACATTGAAAAAGAAAAGATGAAGAGGTCAAAGGACTGCTGAAAGTTTGAGGCCAACCTACTCTTGATCATGAGCTCAAGGCCAGCCAGGGCCTCAGAACTGTGTCCTGGCCCAAATGTAACAAAATAAGGTATTTAGAATATTTTATGCCATCACAGGTTCTGGAAAACTTCTTCCTTATTGGATCAAATCACAATTAATTAGTTTTGCTCTACTGTTTTCCCAGTCTGAAAAGTAGAAAAGACATCTACATAGTTTACTTCAAATGTCAGTAGAAATTCGAAGAGAAAAGGGCAGATGTAAGATGCCTTGTCAGGTTACAGGGCTAACTTAATAGTGGAGATGCAATAGTGTTAAATATAATTAACAGCCAAAGTAAAACAAGTTAGAAACAAAAGCGAGCTTGGAGTGGGACTCAGGGAAATCCCATATTTTATTGCTAGGACCATTCTATGACCATCATTTCCCATCAACTATAAAACACATGAAATTATTCAATCATAAAGGTTCCAAGCATTGTACCCTGAGAGGTCACTCAATTTTTGCTAATGAATAGTTTTGCTCTTGCCAAATGAAAGCCAATTATTACATGACTAATTTGTGTGTGTGTGTGTGTGTGTGTGTTTGTGTGTGTGTGTGTGTGCGTGCATGCGTATGTTCCCTCATATGCCCACGTGGGTTTGCATGTATTCTTTTCCAAACCTTCCCCGAATCCTTTACATAATAGAAACAGAATAAAAACAAAATGTTGTCCCACTAGGCTACCTACAGTGCTCACTATAGATACTCCCTCTTCTAAAAAACCAATATGCATGGAGGTTTGGATTTGAACCATCGATCTGACCTCTTTATAGAACAACATATCTTCTCTGGCTCCTCATCATGTAGTCTGTGCTTGGCTTGTATTTAGCAGCTTGCCCGGGCAGGTCTAACCTACTGAGAATTGGATTCAGAACATGGCTTTCTATACACAATGGCTGAAGACTTAGAATCTCAATTGGGTTTTCATATTTAGATCTTAGTTAGGAAAAGAAGCAGATGCTGTATCTTTAGTCTTACCACAGATCATTCTACAAACACTGAGCCTTCAAAGTCAAGACAGATATTTTTCTTTACATCACAGTTGACTAGTTAAAATTGTCTTATGCCGAAGTTTGTTCAATTGAAATAGATTGCAAAGTAAGAACATAAAATTTATCTTCTGTTCAGCCACCTGTTAAAATAATTATTGTGGAGGGATATGAATCCACTAACTACCTACTTTTGTTACTTTGGAGGTTAATAGAGAAGTAGAAATGTATGAAAGTTTATTTTTATTCTGAAGAGAGAAAAAAAATCCCATTTTCTGGTGAAGTGACAGAATTTATCCAAGTTAACTGGGAGAGAAATGCGACAGGAGACTTTTGCCTTTGGAAAATAATTGCAGAGAAAAATAATTCACCTGGTTATACAAGCTTTGCAGAGAGGAAGGTTGGGATTAGGGAAAGTTAGAGATCCCTGGGATCATTCAAATATGGGGTAAGCAGGAATTTATGAGGATGATCCCACCTATGATTCCTAGCAATGGGAGATTCAGAGCCTGAGCTGGCTATCTCCGGTAATCAGGCAAGACTTCTAGTGGAGGGATTGGACATCAATCTAGCCACAAAATCTTCAGCCTAAAATTTGCCCTGCCTGCAAAATATGCTGGGGTAAAGGTAGCATGGAGATTAAGAGAAGGGCCAATCAATGACTGGTTCAGCTTGAGATCCATATCATAGAGAAAGCCCACCCCTAACACTACCAGATACCTAGGATAGAACCAAACATAACTGGAAAAAAAAAGTCAGTTAAATAATTGCTAATGATATCCTGCTATATTCCTACAGTATTTCCTAGCCAAACTGTCATCAAAGAGGCTTCACCCAGCAATGGATAGAAACAGATGTAGAAACCCAAGGCCAAACATTAAGCCGACCTCAAAGAATCCTGTGGAATAGGAAGAGGAAGGATTACGAGAGTCAGAGGGGTCAAGGCACCACAAGAAAACCCACCAAATCAACTAACCTAGGCTCATAAGGGTTCACAGAGACAGAACTGCCAATTATAGGACTGATTTATACTCTCTGCCTTTTTGTTACAGCTGTGTAGTTTGGTCCTAGTGGGGCTCCTAACAGTGGGAACAAGACCTGTCTTTGACTGTTTTCTGCTTTTTGAACCTGTTCCCTCTACTGGGTTATGTTGATAGAAGACAAGATGCCTAGTCTAGTCTTACTGCAACATGATATGATATTGCTGGCTTGATATACATAGGAAGCTGATGTTGGAGTCCCCTATGTGTGCTGTGATTACCATTGATGAATAAAGAAACTTGCCTTGGCCTGTTGATAGGGCAAAACTTAGGTAGGCAGGGAGAAAACTAAACCGAATGCTGGGAGAAAGGAGTCAGAGTCAGAGAGAAGCCATGTAGCCTGCAGGAGACAGATGCTGGAAACTTTACCCAGTAAACCCCTGCCACAAGGCTATACACAGATTAATGGAGATGGGGCAAATTAATATGTAAGAGTTAGCCAATAAGAAGCTAGAGAAATAGCTTCATAGCTAGAGGGTAAATGTGGAGTGAAGAGACTACCTTTATTAACCATTTGTTAATAATTTCTGTGTCTACCCTAATATCTTTTAAATTACCATGGAAAAATCTTTAAAATATATTAATGAGCCACTAGTTAATGTAGCTAATGTAGCCACTAGTTGCTACAAATCCCAAGGTTAAGAATGTTATAAAATATTATTTGAATACTATAGTGAGGATTTATTCATTCTTCTGGATTCCATGTACCTGATGGCCCTACCAATGTATTTGGTAATACATTGATCAATTACTTTCTCTTAGTATATAACCAGATTCCATGTAGTGTCTTCCACATTAGAGCATGGTATTCAAGGCAACCAGGAACCATGTCCCTAGGTTGACTCATTTTTAGCAAAGAACAAGCTCTCTCTTGCTGCCTTTGAAGTCAGAGATATGTCTCAAAATGTAGTCTGTAGACTCCTGACGTTCCTAGAAATGTTTGAGAAATGTCAGAATGAGTTTGATAATGTTAAGGCATATTCACCAGACATTTTCCTGAAAATAAATAAAATGAACTTGTCATATTGCTGTAAACAACTGACAGAATTTACTGCCTGTGGTAAAAATTCAAGCTTTGAAATGAAAATCAGAATTTTGGGAAAATTTGAATCAACTTCTGTGAGCTTGGCAGTTTCTTGATATTTAGAAGATTTCCCGTGAAATTGGAATGATATCAACGAGTGCAATTATTTTATAATACACAATAAGACACGTATATATTGGAAATATCTTCATGCTTCAATGAACTGATATATCTCATAGTGTTACTAAACCATACAGGAGTAAAAACTGCTTACAAAGTACAAGTTAGACCACAGGTTTTTAATTTAATCAAATGGCACTGAACTTTCATATCACATCTACCCTGCAAGGAGCTATTATTTGTTGAGATTGGCTATAGAAGCAGAGATAATTATTCACAACTACTGAAACCCTGCCACTAATATGTTCCTTTTTTATACTCCATACATCTGTGAAGTATCATTTTTGTCACACTACACAAAATATATTACAACTATGTAAATACATAGCACATATGACAATTCCATTGACTGCTAATAAACTGACAATTGAAGAGACATACAAAAGTATTCATTCATGCCAGGATGCTATTATTTTTCTTTTGGAAATATACTATTTCTCATACCATGTATTACTGGTGTTATAAACAGTTATTGATGCTTTGGATGAAGAACAAATTTTTTTTTCTTGACTTACACTTACATCACAGTAAACAGATATAAGAAAAACTAACAACAAAATTTCAAGGATTATTAGTCAAGCTTAAGGAGATAAAATGGATGAGAGTCCACAGGCATGTGAAACACTGTGCTATGGAACCTGAGTTGTGTTTTGTTTGCTTGTTTGCTTGCTTGCTTGTTTTGATTTTTTGAGACAGGTTTCTCTGTAGCTTTTGGAGCCTATCCTGGAGCTAGCTCTTGTATCTCTCACAGAGATCTCCTTGCCTCTGCCTCCCAAGTGTTGGGATTAAAGGCATGTGTCACCACTACCCAGCTTCCTAAGCTGTTTTATTTATGGTGGTAAATGGGAGGAAAACTTTGTGTTTAGAATATAACTCAGCTAAACATGCTGGACTTGTTCTAGGAGACTACAGCTTTGGTGGGGTTTTGTTAAGGTTTTCTTTGTAAGTCAGACTTGGAGAAGTTATTTTTTAGTTTCTGTTGCTAAACAGATATAAGTTAGGTACAGAATGTTGCATTCTGTATTGATTCCCACTCCAGTGAAAATGGTTTCTGAAGGCTCTAATATATTCATTACAAGTAAGGGAAAAAGAATTAAGGAACAACAAAAGTTCATGGCAGAGTCTCAATTAGGAAAAGGTGAAGAGAAGGAGATGTTTTCTGAACTCTTCAGGGTGTTCATGTGGAAGAAGGAATCACACTTAGCTGCTCCAGCGAGCATAATGGATGCTGCAATTGGAAGTTTCGTGGTGGGAGCATTCTGAAAACAGTTATCATTAGGCCTGCTTAGCGAACAGAATGAGCTGCTTTCGTTAGCTGTTGATTCTGTTAAAAACACTTACTATATTTAAAGCTGATTCTGGGCAGGTCACTCTCAGACACTGCATATGAATTCATGTGATTCATATAATAACCACCAACTGAAAGGTCTCATTATGCCTGTTTTATAAACTGCAAAATTTTTAACGTGTAATCACTCATTAGCTCACCCCACTGATCAGAAAGAAGGTACCAGAGCCAAGATTCTAATCCAGTTCCTCCGATTCTCCTAGTTAGGGTTTGCATATCATTTAAAGTAACTTTTCTATAAGATATATGCAACAGCTTGTTATACCCAGATCTGTAGAGTACCCCCCAAAACAATAAAGAGACTGAGTTCCGTTTGTAAAAGCAAAGAGCCTTTATTTTCACACGAGTTTCAAGTTTGCTAAGTTGGGCTCTCCATGTGCCAAGATTATACTGACACTATCAGAGAACCCTGAGCACAGTTGGGGTGGGGATTTTATAATAGCAGAGGGATTTTTAAGGTTCAGGACCCCGACTGACTGACATTTTTCTAGGGGTGACCTGGTGAAGAGCCATGGGTATGTGCTGGCAGGTGATCCTATCTACAATGGTTGGAACATTAGAAATTTCCTTTGGATGATATGTTCCTGGGTGGAGCATGGGTGGTCTCACTTTGTGGTCTTTCTTGGAACCAGGGATTGATTTAGTGTAAACTGAGACTCAGGCCTTCCTTTTGGTCTACAGAGCCTGTCTTGGCAGGTGTGTACCAAGCTGCTCTGGGTACCACAGGTCCCAGACAGAACAAAGATTAGAAAAAGGTGCGTTTCTCTCCCTTCTTGAACTGGCACACTAATTTTCTTCTGATCTCTAGATTTACTCTCCAGGCTCTCTGGTTTTTGCCTCTGTGGTTTGCATTAGCAAAACCAAGTTCAAGCATTCCCAGATTTGACTCAACTACATCATTAACGTCCCTGTTAGTTCTCTAGTTAGCCATGAATTAGTCACCTTGGGCCTCCTCAGACTCTACAGTCAGAGTGCTGAGTTGGTTCCCTTAAAACAAACTTTCTTACCTACCTTTTTAAATATTTAATTGGTTTTAGTTGAGCTATACATTTTCCCCACTCCCTTCCTTCCACCCCTCCCCTTCCACCTACATTTTTTTTATCCACAGTATTCTTTCTGCTGATTCTGCTTCTTTGTAGCTTCCTTATTAAAACAATGGTGCTTTGTTCTCATCTTAATAAGTTAAGTTATATTATGTATGTGGCACTATTACAGCATCTGGATTAGAACAACAAAAGTTGTTTAAAGCTTTTTAATTAAACAATTATACATAGATAGGACCTTGGCATTGATTAGAAATGAGTTTAAGAACTTTGTTATTTATTTAATCTTGTATGATTGGACTAACAATTTGTAAACTGAAAAGAAAAGCTAACATTTCCTTCATAAGTAGGATACTAAGAATAGCAAATCACTACCTAATTTCACCTTTCATGAGTCTAGGAAAGATTGTATAGAGTTGGAGACATTCTAAGTTCATATAACATGATGCAAGCTGCTAAGGGCCACAAGATTATGCAGTGAGAGCTCAGCACATCCTTCAGGGGTCAACTCATTAGAGATGCTGACCTCATTTGAGACACCTCATTTAGCAGGGGATGAGGAATATTGTCATCAGAGATAACATCCCTTCTCCCTTATCTGGAACACCATAAGGAATACTGCTTCTCAATGTGTTAAGCTCTCTATTGAAGACTTCTTGTGCTTAGAGCTCTTTCCCTCCTATTACAGCTTGGTGATTCTCCCCACAGCACTTCACTCTGTTAATAGTTTACTGAGTATAATCTTCCCATACCTTGGTATATTGGATGACCCCCCCCCCCAAATAGGACATGATTCTGGCAAGAAAGTAATCACAGTTAATGCCCTTGCTCTCTCAACCAGGTCTTTGTATAAACTTACAAGTCTGCCCTCTGCAATAATCTTCCTTGGCAGACAGTTGGTCAGTGTTAGTGTCCAGGCAAAGAGACCTCATTTGAGATATTCACAGATGCCCAAGGACAAGAGTTAAGGCATGTCTGAATTTGTTAACCCATAGCTCTCAAGAGAAATTGGGAACAAGAGAGTCCTGAATTTACTCTGCCAGCAGGTAGGGAAACGTTGCCCTAAGACTGACTTACATGCTTTTCTTTTTAAACTGAAGAGGGTGAGATGTCAGGAGTGTTTATCATGAGCTATTGCAGGCCGGGACACAATTACAACGTACTCTGAAAACTGTTACTTTCATCTATAATTTCACTTGTGCAATAACAGCTATGACATCTCCCTATTACCATGCATTTTTATACAATGTTTTCATGTAATCTTAGGATTGCATCTCAATCTTATGGACACACGTATCCTTGGATGGTCAAATAGATGCCTTTTCATTTGGCTCTACAGTTTTGGTATATAGAATACATACTGAGACATGCTAGATAGATCATGACTAGGTCTATTGTCTCACAAGGACTACAGACACCCAAAAGCTTGCCCCGCTAGCTACACAGAATTAACTCATTTTCATCTCAGAACAAGTTCAACTAGATGAAAGGCTTTTTGTAAAACAAGAACAATGACAAAAGATTTCACAGCTTCCACAAGGTCAAAGTCGCAGATGTCAAACCAAGGTTACTAAGAAAAAACTTGTCACTTCTTTCCTTGCCAGGCTACTAACAATGGATCTGTGTCTCAATGCTGTCGTTGGGCACTGTATACCCCCTGTCTGGTCTAGGATTTGCTCCTATGGCCTTGGACCTTTGTGTTGCTATGGTAGCGGCTCAACTCCTTATCACTTCAAGACTCCTGTAGGAGAAGAGTTTTTAGAATAGAAGAGAAGTGTGGAGGAGTTAGAAGTAGGACAGGATTATTAGAGTTGCAACAGAACAATAAAGAGCATATGAAATAGAGAGTATGACCCTCAGAATCTCTGTGAAGGTTCTATACAGATCTTTCATCCCCTCCTGCCCTCCTGAAAGGCATTTCACTTTTGGAACCCTGGGTAGGGTTGGAACAGGTCTCTTGGCCCCCAGAGCAAGCTATTTTCAAATGCTTCCCTTTGTTCTAGTTATGTTAGACATATTAAGATAAGGCAAAGTAACAACAATTAAAAGATACTTTTCCAATTCCTAGCCAATAGTGAACCGTAGAACCAGATTGATTAAACATATAAATTTAAAATTTTAACTTTATTGACTCTGTAGAAAGAGGCACCATGGAGAACAACAGAGATCTTTCCTGCTGATTTATGCCAGAATGCATCATTTGAAGTAAGACTGTTCCTTTTAAAAATGTCATTGAGCTATCTTACCTAGAGTTTAGTCTTCTTTAATTGCATGAGCAATTTTTTTTTATGATACAGACTTCAGGGCTTCTAAAGTCTCTGACAATTTCTCATAGCCTTATTGGTAATGACTTCTGTGGCTGCAAGGTTTCACCAGCAGATTTGGGTCATAAAACTTGTGGCCAACATGTTTGCTTGCTGCCACTCTGAAGCAGTGCCAGCTGAGCTGGCCTTTCAGTGACAGCAATTCTGATGTTACAACTGTCATTTTAAAATATAAAACAATCTACAAGGTTAAATTTTTACATGTTTTACTATCGCTAATTTGACAAATTATATATATGCATATATTTGTTATACACATATATACACATACATAGATTCACATATACACATATTAATTCTAAGGGGAGAGATATTTGAAAGCACAGTAATCATCCGTAAACCTGAC
This sequence comes from Chionomys nivalis, assembly GCF_950005125.1. Classification (NCBI taxonomy): domain Eukaryota; kingdom Metazoa; phylum Chordata; class Mammalia; order Rodentia; family Cricetidae; genus Chionomys; species Chionomys nivalis. The sequence continues at coordinate 20,495,597 of NC_080110.1, forward strand.
ATTTCATAAAATTAAAGATAAACAAGTCAAAAAATGAGTAAGGGCATGCATTTTTTCGTTCAAAATCCAACATGACATTTTAAAAACTTTGGTGACAAGAATTTGCTAAAAGGTACAAGAGTCAGCTAAGTGCAGAATGATGTAACTTGGAGAAGTAAAATTAAAGGGAGGTGAGAAAGGGGAATTTTTCTACACCGTGCTTAAAATTACATTTGTTACTTTGCTATTGTGCCATTTTTCCTCCTTCCCTCCCTCCCTCCCTCCTTCCCTCCCTCCTTTTCAATATATAGATGTTGAGACCTGTCTCATAGCTTATGAATGGTTTTACCAATTTGAAGGCTTTATTTCCTCTGTATGTACAAAGAAAAGTCATTTGTAGTAAGTTTTATTTTGCTTGGAGAAAAACAAGGTCACTAAAGCTGGACAAGCAGTTTAGGTTGGAGTATGTAAATGTCACTTGTCTAACAATGGTTCCTTGAACTCTCCCTAAATCTTTCTTCTGGGCTCTGTGTGCTCTTGTCTGACATTCTATAAACTATGGAGTCAATGATCTCAAAAGAACTCCAGCGATGCCAAAAGACACAATGGTAAGTAACCCTAGAAAGCTGTAAACTTGGGGAACACAAGTTCTAGAATCGGTATAGATGTCTATCAATACATGAGCAGATTCTTCCTTAATGTGGTAGGTATACCCAATGCTATTTTATTCAGCCACAGAGAACTGGAAAAAAAAATGATGTCATTTTCAGGAAAATAGAACTAGAGATCCTTATGTTAGGTGAAACAAGCTACTTTCACAAAGACCAGCGTGATAGGTTATCCTTTCTGTGTGGGCAGAAGTCATGGAAGCAAAGGAGAGGTTTAGTGAGGTGTGGAGGGGGGAGAGGAGAAAGGAAGTGTATTACAGAAGATGACGGGGTGGTAAATGCAATCAAAAGATTCGAAAGGCATATGCAAAGCTGTCACAGCGAAACATTATTTAGTGCACTGAATATTTGTGCAAGCACTTGAAAAGGCACAAGCTGCAAATGTTTCCTCCAGACTTGAATGTTTGCTTTTGCCAGCATCCTTGCCTGAGGAAAGAGATCTCTTTCCTTCCTCCAAAGAGAGGAGCCAGTCTGTGTCCCCACGTGCCATGTTACTTGGTTATAGACAGCTGCAAATTATGTTGTCATACAGGGAAACCCAGGCTTCTCTGGAAGAGACACAATAAGGGCTTGGATTCGGGTAAATTTTGTTCTTTATTTCCCTCAGATATCTCCTATGCACTGATGCCTCAATCTATAAAACTTTTTTTTAAAAAAATTAATTAATTAATAAAAAAAACCAGTGTGACAGCTCGAGCCCATCTTTAGGTTGATCTGAGTTGGCTTGAACTCAAACACTAAAAAAAAAAAAAAAAAAAAAAAAAAAAAAGAAAAAAGAAAGAAAAAAAAAAGAAATGAATTCTAGACATCCTCGCTATTTTGTAGCTAAAATTTCCACAGAACTAGGACTATTAGCAGCTGTTGAAATAAACAAATGCAATATAAAAGTGGTGAAATGAATTTTAAATAAGTACTTTAAATGCTTAAAGATATAGTTATTCCTGTGTGTAGGTTGATAATATAAGCATATTTAAAATTTAGTAGAATGTTTTTTCCTATTCTAGACAGACTTCAATTTTAATTAACAAAAATCCTTCTCATTATTCATTCTTCTTACACAGGCCCTACTACCAACTCATGGTGTTGGAAACACAGAAAGAATTTTGCTCTAAATTAAGGCTAGAAAATATCTAGAATCATTGCAGAATTTTAATATATATCTACCCAAGGAAAAATGTCAATGGAGATTTAAAAAAACAAAAACAAGACCAACTTTTCTTTACAAGGGCAAAACCGTGGAAGCCAGGACAATTCAAGCTAAGCGATTTGGTTCTTAGCATCTTGTCTTGCTGCTTACTGTCACTCCTATGCTCTTCCGTTCCACAACAGCTCTGTAGCCCAGAGGCTAACATATGTGGCTACTCTTGGTCCACAAAATTTCATTTTGCCCATGGTTGCTTAGCAATACTTGTTATTTGGGTCTCTCTCTTAATGACATGTTGTCTCTTTAAGCAGACTCCAAATATGAGCTTATCTGAGAAGTCTCCAAATCTGTGTGCTGTATACCTTTACAGCACATGCTGACTTACTTGCCTCACTTCTGCACTGACAGCTTCAGTCTTTTCAGTTCTTAGGAACATAATACATTCTCAAGAGAACACCATCTGAATTTATAAATTCTTATGAATTGGGGGTTTAATTTCCAGATGCTCAAGTATTTTTGACATTCCACTTCCATCTGGACCAGGATGTTTAACATCTATATAGTGTGATTTTCTTCCCAATGGCCATTGGTCCTTTTAGCAAACAAGCATCCAGGGTACTCTTAGAAAAGGTTTCCAGATGCAGCCAAAGAGCCTTGCGAACATGGAAGATTCTGGTTGGCATCCTGTTTCATTTCAGTCACAAATCATACTTTTGAGATCATAAGAGAAATATTAGTTTGTGTTTTCAATATTTTATTTAGAATATTATACAACTTCCTTAGACCTTTACAAGAAGTGCAATGCTCTATATATCCTGCATCAACCAATATTCAGTAATGATTTGTGTTACACAAGTTATATAAGCAGCATCATTTGGAATAATAATGCACTCAAAGAAAGGACATCCATTGTGGGTATTTTTTTCATTTGTTTGCCACATTCTTATTGAGAAAAGGCTATTAAACTGTCTAAAGAATTTAGTGACTATATAATTATAACTCCCATTACTCAGTGAGAATATATATAGTTAAATCCTGACTTCAATGAGGCAAGATTGTTTAATTAGGATTCTTCAAAAAAGAATCAACATGATACATCATATATGGAGGCAGAGATAGAAATAAACAGACAGATAGGAAATAGGATGAAATGGGAAGGAAATAAGAGAGAAAGGGAAGTAGAGGGGAGGAGAGAGGGGGACAAGTCCAAACGGTTGAAAGATGAGATGGAAAGAGAATAGGAATCCGAATGGTTTCCAGAAACTGACAAACATGATTCCAGAGGTTGTCAAGGCAAGAATCTGTGGAGCGGGTAAATAGTCTAGAAATTTAGGGAAGATTTGATGTTGCAGTTCCTTTTGAGGTCTGGAGGCTGGGAGAGAAGCTCTGTGTTGCCAGGTGGAGGGAAAAGAGCACCTTGTAGGAAACCTGAATCTTCTCTCTGAAGGTATTCAGCAGACTGTTATGAGAGTCACCCACAAAGTAGAGGGTAATCTGACTTATGACATCTTAGAGACATCTTGCCAGTAGCATGTAGATTGGTGTTTGTGGATCAAACAACTGGGCACTTAGCTGTCACTTCAAGTTAGCCTTCACAATTTGTATTGCTATACTTATTTAACATGTAAAGGAACAAAGACTCAGAGATTATTTACAGAGATTAATTCAGACAATAATTGAGAATTTAGAATAGTTTTATAGCACAAGACCTATTACAAAATCTAGGATATTGTGCCTATAAATGTTTAGGCTTTTTTGCAGTCGAAAATGTTCAGTTAAAACATATTTATTAATCTATTTAAAAAATATTTATTGAGACTTAATTATGTAAACGGCATTATGCTGGGAACTGGGACTTAGATAAGAGAATAAAAGAGATAATTGTTCTTCCCTGTAAAAAGTGAGACCAACAGGAAAAACATAGAAAAATGAAATTGTAAGAATGTGACAGAATGATTTTTTTTTTCCTGAAGTGGTGCTAGTTGAAGAGGTACCCAAATGAAGGGAGAACATGCACAATGCATGTATCTATAGTGAAGTGTCATTTTCATTTCATACGCAAAGCAGGCACAGCAGCCCTGAGGTGGATGGGTGCCTGGCATGCTTCAGGGACAACAAAAAAAACCAGTGTGGCTGGAACAGAAAGAATGGAGCAGACTCATGGAGTAACATCATCAACACAGGAAAACGGAACATAATTGTTCTTAAGACAGAGGGAATGTAAGAATGATCAGATTAAAAGAAAGTTTTTTTTTTAAGAGGATTATGTTCAATAAAATCTCTGAATAGAACAAAAGCAAAACAGAACATAACAGGGACCAGTTTAACAGCAAAGAACTGGCCTAACTTAGAAACACTGGAGGTAAAGATAGATGAGATCCAAACAAAGATGGTAGGAGGGCTTGTCAATTCAGAGAATTCATTACAGGAATCAGGCTGATGTCTGGGGAGAGAGGAAAAACAGCAAATGAATACTTTGCAGCCCAAATGAGGAAAATAAAACAGATTTTTTAAGATTTTGGTGGAAAATGATTTAAAGCTAAAGAAGAACTAAAATGACGAAGCTTCTTTTTGGTCATCATGAGGAAGATGCCATGGTAGGAGTTCTGAAGGTCAAAGAAATATCTGAGAATAACAAATTTTTTTCACTTGCAAGATGTTCTTATTTGCATTATGACCTCATAACAGTTTTTAACAACTACGATAACACATTCTTATTAGAAATGAGAAGACTGAAATAGGACCTATCAAATTATTTAGCAAAAGCTATATCGCTAATAAGGACTTAAGGTGGCAAGAAACCCAATCAGGCTGCTTCCAGCATCCCATCTTAACTAGACACCTCCCAAAGGGTTTGGTAATGCGTATAATCAAACAACATCTATGGAACCTGGCCAATTTGAGATTGTGTTCAAAAAACTTAAAGAGAAATATATAGCTTTGAAGAAAATGGAAAAAAAAATTTCATGAAATTTGGAATATAAACTACAGGAATGTTTCTGGATTTGGCTGAAAGCCATAGACCCAGAGAAAAAGAAGAATTCTGGAAATGTCTGATTTCGAAGGGGGAGCAATGAAGACATCAGGGAGATCTCCAGTGCTGCGAACAGGCAGCGGTTAGGAATTTGCAAGAGATGAACACAAGCGTGAACAATATTATGGGAAGCAGGAATTCAGTTTCACTCAGGTCTACAAAGGATGAGGAGACCCTTTCCCTCTTACACATAGCAGAAGTCAAATAAATACCCAGAGATAGTGAGAACCAAGGACAAAGTAAGCATAGATTTGGCCTGTCTCAATCCAAAAGCTATTCTGTCTGTTCTTCATACTTCCTCAACTTTTGGGAAAGGGATCTTGGCATGGCATTTTGAATAGTCTTCTCTAGGAGTCTCCTGACATTCAAGTCAGAAAGTCACTTAAAGACTCAAAACACACACTAAGGAATTATATGTAAAATAAAAAAAAACTGTGTATATCCAACTGTGAGACATTTACAAAGAGATGCGGCCCTAAAGTGATACCTGCAGGGGTGGGGTGGGGGTAGGTTCTAAGAGTTCTGGGGGAATGAAGGTGAAAACCTACACTGATACAGAAACGGTTACTTTTTTATGCATAAGAGTTCTTTAGAGAGAGGACATCCAAAACCTGAGCAGTGGAATGACACTTTCTCTAAGCAGTTTCGGCTCTGTCCCCTGCATAAGCGAACACCATCTGCCGTGGAGGCGGGACAGCGGCGAATTGGAATAGCAGTCCAGGCTCGTTTGGAAAGCTTGGCAGTACTTGACATGGCACTGTGACTAAAGCTTAGAGGGATTGTGGGCATCCCAGAACTAGCCGCCTTACTGTAATTCAAACACAGAAACAAACAAACGGACCAAAAATTCTGCCCAATTCAGGAGGCATTTTCCTATGGTCTTCTCATAAGGAACGAATCTTCAAAATAATAGCCCAGGTTCCAGTTCCTTATCGATTTGGGACAGTTCCATCTTACAAAATCAATTAGTGGGTTCTATGTGTATGTGGGAAGTGGGGGCATTTTGAGGGAGGTCTAATTCAGAATGTGGCTCCCACAATCTGTTCCACGGTGCACCAGTATCTTTTAAATGGGCTAGTTTGTCCTTATACATTTAATTCGGGTTTGGGAATATTCTGCAATAGAACAAATCGTAATAAGCCACACACCGAGGATGTGAGTGGAATTTCATTAAACGGTTGGAGCTTGTGTTTTTGTTTTTTTTTTTTTAAATGATTAACTCTGTGGGGCCAAGTTATTCATGTACAGGAGTTAAAGAGGTGTAGGAGGCGGTAAGTATACAGCTCCCTTGCTGTCTCTCACTTTTAGAGAGACAGCCAAGAAGCATACAGGGGGTGCAGAAAAGTAAGCTTGTATGGTACACACATCCCAGGCAGCCAGCACCAGTTTGCCTAATCCATAAGTGCCATTTGAGCAGATGGAAAAATCTGCCTGCCTTAGAAACTATTCATCCATCCCTGGGGCTTAATTGTCCCAGGTGTTGTGGCCATCTGCCAGACTTATTTACGACAAATGTTTGCTTTAAAAACGGGATGCTAAAGGCTCACAACTTCTTTAGGATATGGCCAAAGAACATGAGGAATCAGAAATTAGAGACCAAGTCTTATACCCAGCACTCTGGAGTAGGCTTTGCTACAGAAAAGTCTAGGGAGTTTGATGGGGGTGGTGAGGCAATGCTACACGAACGCAAAGGACTTCTTCCCAGGCACAGGCTGAAGAGAAATCAGGGATTTATGGGATCCTGAAGGCTTAGAAAACAACACTTTTTAGAGATCATAATTCCATTTGGCATCTGTGATGGGAACTAGTGGTACTCATTTAGATTTATACTACCGAAGACTACAGAGGGGCAAACAAAAGAAAGAAAGAAGAAATGACCGCTGATGAGAATTCTGGGCTCATGGTATAAATCCTTTCTGGTGGGTGACCATTAAGGGTATGCTTCTATTAAATTACCACACTAACCTTATACATTTGCATACTAAAAATAATGAATAAAAACAAGACATTCTGAGAGCTGCTCCCCTGAGGAACTTATATCACCTCCTTCTGCCCACACAAGGAGAGAGGATGTTGGCAATTAACCAGAGTTGTCATTTCGGCAAAGAACGGGGGTTTTGTTGCTCATGAAGAAACAGCTTCAAAAGCCATTTTCCAATTTTCTTTAAAAGACTCAAGAAAGTTGAAAGGAGTCCAGCTATTTTATATTTCCCTCAGAAAGATACAGTTTAGTGGCTTTGGAAATGAGAAAAAGAGACCAACAGACCAAAAGCAATGAAAGAGAAAATAATAAAAATTAAATTAAAACAGCAAATAAATGTTGAGATCGTTTAAGCATTCTAATTCAAAAACCGAGGAGTTAGGCAGAAAACAATAAATGCAAAGCCCTGGCTCCATCAAATTACCTTTTAAAAAGTGTGTGTGGTATGTGAGTATATGTGTGTGTTTGTGCATATATGTATGTATGTGTGTATGAATGCATTTATGTATGTATGCGTATATGTTTGTGTATGTGTGTAAACATGTGTGCATGTGTGTGTGTGTTTGGGGTGTTCGTGTATGTATGTATATGTATGTGTGTATGTGTTTGTGTATGTGCGTATACATGTGTGTATGTGTGTGTTTCTTTTTTACTATTCATGTTCTTAACAATTGCAGTCTTTTTTTGGTCTACTTGAGAACTTGAATCCTGATCATATTTCAGTGTCAACATCCTTCGATCCTATACAAGTAATTTCTATTTTTTCCTCTATATGAGCATTTTAAATAATTCCAACTTTCTGTTATGTAACTGGCGCTTCCTTCCCATCGTAGCTTTGTTTTTAGGTGGTGACTCCCTTGCAGGCTTCACAGCAGGCAGGCAAAAAACAATCAGGGTGAGGTAAGAATGTAACTGAGCTCAACCCAATTTTATTGTAATCTTTGCTAGGCCAGAACTTATGGAGCTTGGCCCAGATTGTTTTACTTTAGCCATATGTGAGCACAGCACAAGTTGGAGGAAAAACAGTATTCAGATAACAGTTAACTCAGTCCCACATGCATAACAATTTAAGACATGTTCACATTGAAACTCTGCAAAGTCCATCTGACTTTATCCGTATGATGGTTTCTTGTTGACTTAGAACAATACTCAAAAGCAGGGTCTAGAGAGAGTGGCTGAGGCAAACACAATGCCTGGCCTTAAGAAAGCATAGAAGTCCCTTAAGCTATTGTAAAGTACGAAGGACATCTCTCATAAGAATGAGTTTTATGGCCGAGAAGTAATATTCAAAATGTAGGCAAAAGTGTCTGGGATAAATAAAAACAAAAATTCAAGAAGATGTGGGTAGAGTCTGTCTCATCAGACAGCAAAGGATGTGGCAAAACTACATTATTCCTAGTATTCTAAGAAGAGCAGTTACCCACCTCATTCCACTGACGAATTGAGCTGCATGTTTGGCTTTCCTGGCTTCTCCTGTGCTTTTCTGTGTGTACAGACCCTTACTGCCTTCTGCCCTTTCACAGGAAAACATGTAAGGTCCTTGGACAGCGGCCCCACCTTACATAGAACCTTCTACAAGGTTCATTAACTGATCAGAATTTGCGTGATTTGGAGAGACTGGAATGCTTCAGGTCAAGAGTCAAATTATGACTTACCATGGGGATTTTATTGTCCTTCATAGTCTTCCCTTATTTCACTCTGTGTCTTACCTAGCATCCTTGTTTTACCTTTTGGAATGCTATAACCTAGCAAACCACTAGCCCCCAACAATCCATAAACTAAGAGTGTCAACAGATAACATCTGAGTCTATAGGGGAGGCTTGTATTGCTTTGCAATTATAACCCACCTACCTGATGATTCCACCAATGGAACTGAAGAGTTTCTTGGTTTATGAGTTCCTTTGTTCTGTTTTATAAATGCCTCACAAAACAACTGCCACATTGAATCATGGAATTTGGAGCAACCAAAGTCTGTGTTTTGGGGACATGTTCACTAAGAGCTGGCTCCGGAATATATTATTTCTTATCCTCTTTGCCACAATAGTAGCTTCTTGTACCAGCAGCTTCATAGTCTTCTAGGAGCTGAAACTTTTGTTCAGTAATGCTGACATCAACAGATCTTAAACTAGTGACAAGAATCCTTCACCTACCCCCTTTGGCATATGTGTTTTTAGATCACCAAATTCTATTAATTATTAATGTTGAGCTTCTCAGTGATTCATTTTTCTCATTGGTAAGTTTATTGCCAGTCATTCCTAACTGGCATTAAACTTTAGATAACATAAAAGGACAGTGTTTGACACTTACTGCAAAATTCTCAGAGCATTTCCCAGGAGTTTCCTCTCATTATTTAACTAACAGAAAACAAGTGAACTTAGCGTAGGATGGGAAACAGTGGTTGTTCATTTGAGTTGCCTAGGGAACATCTAACTTAATCTCTCCATGATTCTCTCTTCATGATTTGTTCTTAGATTCATATAACATTCTATATGTCATATTTTTCTAGGATTAGAAGTGATCAAATGTAAAATATGCTGCTGGAGAAGATGAAAAATATGTTTCAATGGAGCATGGTCTGTAACAAAGAGAACTTACTGTTACATGGAGAGGGGGGCCTTTTGTTTGTCCCATCAGCCCGGCTAGCTTACACCCGAAATAACCACATAGAACTGTATTCATTAAAACACTGCTTGGCCATTAGCTCTAGTTTCTTATTGGCTAATTCTTACATCTTAATTTAACCCATTTCTATTAATCTGTGTATCGCTACATGACTGTGGTTTACCGGCAAGAATCTAACTGCTGTCCATCTCCATGGCTTCCCTGACTCTGCTGTTCTTCCTCCCAGCATTCAGTTCTGTTTTCTCCGCCTACCTAAGTTCTGCCCTATCAACCAGGCCAAGACAGTTTCTTTATTCATTAACCAATGAAAGCAACACACAAACAGAAGGAACTCCTCCATCAACTTACCTGATATGACGACAGACATACACGTAGGACATCATCATACTAGGTAGATCTGCCAGAGTTATTGTTCTTCCCCTAGGTTCAAAAATATTGTGGATTCAATATTCTACCATTCAAAAATGAGCCATGTCCAGTCTTTTCCTTCAGTTATATATCATTTCACTTGGTTTTGCCATTTGGAATTTGAAGTTTCTGTTTTTAAGCAAGTAGTATGGGTTGTAAGAGGTACACTTTTCTTTTCTGATTCATGCAATAAGATCATACTGGAAAACGTACTAGGAGAATATAGCATATTTGTTTCAATCAATAGATAGTATTTGGTAGGTATCCCCAAAGAGATACACAACAAACGTTCTATTTTCTCCAAATAACTAACTACCTTAAGAATCACTTACAATTTGGAAATGTATTTCTTTGTTTTATTCTCCAAATGGAATGTGTTATTTTTCCAGATAGCCCAAAGAGAGCAGGCATGCTGACCTCTGGAGGTCATACTATGTTAGATTTCCATATATGTTTTACAGATCATGGCATTTCTATCTATGCACCTAAAAATACATTTTCTTTCTGTATTCAGTTATACTGCTAGGGGCTCCAGAAATCTGGAACCAGTTTCTGTCTTTCCTAGTACTCCAAGAGATTTGCAAAACTAAATGCAAATACTAATTATACTTTTAAATAATTTCTTTACTTTTGTAGAACTATCTAAAACTCATAAAGCACAAACTGCATTTTCTTTTAACAAGGAGACATTGTTCTAAAATTTCTCCTCAAACACTGGCTTCGCTAATCCTGTACTCCTCTTCGCAGTAGGAGGGGGATTTGATACTTGTCCATACTAATTACCAGCCCTATTCATGAAGTCTGTCTGTGAGGATGTGATGGGATTCTTTGGATGGAAGTGTGATAATCGCACTTGGTAATTCTGCAACTAAGATAATTAAATGGGATATCAATGAAATGTAGTATAAAAATATCAAGACATTCCACCTTTTATTGGTTCTGTGACTACTATGTACAATCTACAAATACTGAATAATTCCTTTAGTCTGCAGAGTCTTGGTGCTATATAGATGTCAATAAATACATTTCTGGTTCTGCAGACCAGAGTAGACTTCCTAAGGAGCATGGCTCCACGAGAATAAATACAGCATGAACTTGTAGCATGATGTATTTTACACTGGCAAATGATTTAGTTAGACCTTTAGCAGGTGTTCAGGGGGAAAATTAAATTTACGGCCTTCGAAGCTAAATCATCTCTTCCTCAAGCCCCACAGTATGCCTGTGATAATTAGAATCCTCCAAATTATGCACACTGTATCCGCAACAGCAGCAGTCTGGATTCTTAGGTTAAGCAATATTCCCAGGAGCGAAGGGAGGACAGGACTCTTTTGAGCAGTGCAGGGACGAGGCCCTTCACTGGCACCAGAAGATGACTTCATTCCTGTCCAACATGTGCACCTGCCGCCTATCAAGGCAGAAATTATTGCTCTTTGGAGACCTCTGCCAGTCAATTTTTGCCCCGACTCTTTTGCCATGCTTTGTTAGCACTTTGATACGGACTTCATTATTCCTGGTGTCGGTTTCTCCAGCTGCATCCGTAGGACATTTGGTGGAGAGTTTGTTTTGAGCAAGGTTGTGGAAATGATGGATGTTCTAAAGGTCAGGATTGCTGAAGACAGTCTTGGTTCGGATGTGGCTGGACTGGCAGCAGAGTACCCCTGCTGCCCTCCTCCTCTATTTCTGGTGTAAACAATTTGAAGTGTATTTATGCTGCCTGAATACATGTGAGCAGGATATTTTAGAAGGGAAAACACTAATCTCTAGAAAGAAAAGCTACGATAGCCAGCCCGGGGTTTCAGATACCATGACAGTGACACATAGAAAAAGCCACCAATAGACCAAATTTATCTAAAAAGAAAATATACCTCTTCCAGAATACTGTTCACCAAATCTCTATACTTACAATAGAAACTTGGGGATATTTTGGAGAGAAAGCAAAAGTATTCATAATTTTCATTTTTAAAAGCACTATAAAATAGACAGAGCCAGAAGCCATATTATCTGTTGCAAAATACATTTCATTATCCACATTCCATGGATATGCTATTAGAAGATAATTAACAAGATTCATAATAGTAAACAGAGAGGTGACATTTAATTAGAGTATTTAATTTCAAAATTCAAGAAATCATTGTTTTTTACTGCTGAGTAGTACTCTAATATGTATATATTCCATACTTTCTTCATCCATTCTTCCATTGAAGGGCATCTAGGTTGTTTCCAGGTTCTGGCTATTACAAACAATGCTGCTATGAACATAGTTGAGCATATACTTTTGTTGTATGTTAGGGCATCTCTTGGGTATATTCCCAATAGTGGTATTACTGGGTCGAGAGGTAGGTTGAACCCGACTTTCCTGAGAAACCGCCACACTGCTTTCCAAAGTGGTTGCACAAGTTTGCATTCCCACCAGCAATGGATGAGTGTGCCCTTTTCTCCACAACCTCTCCAGCAGAGGCTATCACTGGTGTTTTTGATTTTAGCCATTCTGACAGGTGTAAGATGGTATCTTAATGGACGGAAATTGAAAACACTATCCTGAGTGAGTTAAACCAGACCCAAAAAGAGGAACATGGGATGTACTCACTCATATTTGGTTTCTAGCCATAAATAAAGGACATTGAGACCATAATTCGTGATCCTAGAGAAGCTAAATAAGAAGGTGAACCCAAAGAAAAACATATAAGCATCCTCCTGAATATTAACCTTCATCAGGCGATGAAAGAAGACAGAGACAACATTGGAGCACTGGACTGAAGTCTCACGATCCAAAGGAGGAGCAGAAGGAGAGAGAGCACGAGCAAGGAACTCAGGACCGCCAGGGGTGCACCCACACACTGAGGCAATGGGGATGTTCTATCGGGAACTCACCAAGGCCAGCTGGCCGGGGTCTGAAAAAGCATGGGACAAAACCGGACTCGCTGAACATAGCGCACAATGAGGACTACTGAGAACTGAAGAACAATGGCAATGGGTTTTTGATCCTATTGCACATAATGGCTTTGTGGGAGCCTAGGTAGTTTGGATGCTCACCTTACTAGACCTGGATGGAGGTGGGTGGTCCTTGGACCTCCCACAGGGCAGGGAAACCTGATTGCTCTTTGGGCTGAGGAGGAAGGAAGACTTGATTGGGGGAGGAGGGGGGAAATGGGAGGTGGTGGCGGGGAAGAGGCAGAAATCTTTAATAATTAAATAAATTAAAAAAATAGAGTATTTAATTTCTTTCAGCAGAAATGAGTTCTCTTCTACCCCTTCCTCACTTCCTGTTTCCTAAAAGTCAGAAGAGTTCAGGAATAGCTTCTACCACCCTCACAATTCAAAGTTTATGTAACTACAACAAAGTGGTATAGACTTGGTGGATCAAACTCAGAAATGTATTTCAGTTCTGGACAAAATATCAAGGCAGCAACAGATTCAGCACTTAGCAAAGACTCTTTTCTAAGGTTGGACATGGTTACTGTTCTTTCACTTGTTGGGGAAAAAGATACAAAAGAAAAGGGAAATGGGTAGGAAAGAGATGGGGGACTAGTTAAAGCTTCCTCTGATGTGCCTTCTTCCATGGTCAGCAGTCATTAGCATGAGGGCTCCAATCTCACAACCTAAATATTTTCCCAAGATTCTATCTCCAAATAGCATCAGATTGGTAGATAGGGCTTCGTTCAACATGTGAATTTGGGTTACACTGAGATAAAAATACTTAGTTCATGACAAGTTACAGAACCTTTACTATTATTGTTCCTATGTTCGTTACTCCCCAACACAAATGTCCAGACTGTATCTCAGACTCTTTAACCAATATATCTCTACCCTATGATTCAAATATGCCAGTAACTGACACTGTCTTCCTCTAATCTCATTCTCTGACTGTCCCTATCTCAGTGACCGACATCCATTCACTCTTCCAATGGCTGAAGATGCAGTGCAGTAGAAAAGACAGGATTGCAATCATTCTTCAAGTTCAACACAAGAGAAAGTGATACAGATTTAACAAGAAGCAAACGCTGGGGCTGCTCTGGGAAAAAAGTGCCCACAAGGTGCAAATGAAAGGCAATGCCTCGAGTTACTGCGGGGTGAGGGCAAGTCTGTACTGATGATTTAGTTTTCCTTTCATGGAACTAGGGCCAATTCGTAGAATTTAGAGCTCCTTCTATGTATAAACCCCTCCACCTCTCTCTAGCTCCATGGCTCCCATTTTTACCGCAAGTCTCCATTCCTTTTCACCAAGGCAATGAAAAGGCAAATCCTTACCACAACTGTCTTCCTACTCCCCTCCCCCTTCGTGTTGTAGAACGTAATAGAGGGCTGGAAACTGGCATTTATGACTGATGGTATCAGATGATAAAAAAACTATTCTGGCTGTGATTGAAAAAAAAAAAAAACTTCCTAAGATATTTCTGTTATCAGCGAGAGGAGCACGTGAACATACCCCAAACGTGCAGCTGCTAACAGGAAGCTCGATGCTTTATTTGTCACGTGGTACTGACAAAGCGAGGCACGGCCTTCTAGGGCAGCCAAGTAAGGAGAAGACAAATCCAGCTGCAAGGAGGCCATGTCGTCACACACCCACAGCATTGTCATCTTCTCTGTGTCTAATTAGAAACTTTAGTCCAGAATAGCACAAAACAGATCAGATCTTCTCATCCAAACATGCCACTCGCGTCTCGTATTTTAATAGCGGCAGCGCTAGTTAGTTGGGAGAAGTATCTAAATAGAGAAAACACCTACGACTTGCTATATACAGGCCTGCGCCACCACAGAGATGCTTGCGGGTGTCTCGGCTTCAAGTGTGCCACAAGAGAGAATACCTCCAGTGCCACTGGTGGGGGACAGATGAGTGAGGGGACACCAGAAGAAAGAAATGATGCTTATCCTAATTGACCAGTCTAAATCTCTCACATGAGAATTCATCAGGTTGACTCTTGAATGAACAGGTAAGTAAAGAACAATCCAGAAACCATCCCTGCAACTAAGAGTGTTGTATTTAGTGAGCTCAGAAGAGAATTTTAAAGACAACATTGGTAATTGGGGCAGCACACATTCCTTTTAGCTTCAGGTCCTCTGCAACTCTCCTTTCCTGGAGGACACTATACCAACGGGACTGCTCTGAAGCTGTTCCTATATTCAGCTACAAACACACATTGCCTCTCCTACCCTTGTTTGCTAAGCTTCTTTTATTTTGTATTTGCTCATTTTATTTACACATTTCCTAGTTTCTATGACACGGGCCTTTGCACATTTTGTGAATGCCGAATGCATCCACTCTATGTCCCAGACAGTATTCTAAGTGCTGAGATATGGAAGTAAAACCAGCCCATTCTCTACCTTCAAAGAACAGGCAATCCAATTAGGGAAACAGTACACACGCAGTATGCGTGATCACTGCACTTAATCTTCAAAGAAAATTTTAGATCTAATTTTCAACCCATATTTACTAGTTGTAAATAGCAAGCTGGTTTTAAGCCATCACGTAATCTTGCTACAGCAGCAAGCCAAACTTGAAATGGAAGTTGTCTTAGCTTCAGGGTCTGGAATACTAAATTGCTATTATGCCCCCCACAACAAAACAACACTGCAACCTGCCATTTCAGTATTGTGAAGAAATAACACACACACACACACGCACACACACTTGTACATGCGCGCGCGCACACAATTCTCTCCACGTGTGTATAACCTCTTCAGCTTCTCACTAGATAACACTCATTTGCCCCAAATTCAGCTTCAGAACAAATTCCTTCAAGAAATCTTCTTCTTAGAGTATTACCTACTGATATAGCTTACAATGACTAATATTCATAGGCAAGCTGACTAGATTTGGAATCATCTAGATTTTTTTTTGGATTTTCAGGACAGGGTTTCTCCGTAGCTTTTTGGTTCCTGTCCTGGAACTAGCTCTTGCAGATCATGCTGGCCTCAAACTCACAGAGATCCGCCTGGCTCTGCCTCCCAAGTGCTGGAATTAAAGGCGTGCACCACCACTGCCCGGCCATCTAGATTGGTATAGAGGCCTGAGTTTGCCTATAAAGGATTTTCAGATTGGATGACCTGAAAAAAATCTACCCTGAATGTAGGAGGTATCCTTCCATGAACTTGGGCTTGAGTGAAAATAATGATGATGATGATGATGATGATGAGCTGAATGGTTTGCTACAATGAAAGAAAGCAGTACCATATTTCTCTACCACAGCCAAGAGTCATCCCAGTCTCCATGCCATCACACTGTGATGAACTGCATCCTCAAGCATGAGCCAGAATAAATTCTCTCTCTTACGTTGCTTTCTAGGTAATTGCTCAAAGCAATAGGCAAAGTAAGAGATATCTTGCTCTACCTTCTAAAGTCTACCCATTTTCCACTCAAAGTTCTGAGTTCTAACATAGCCCTGAAAATATATCTGTTTCTGTGCTCCTGGAGGATGGCCTTTATCAGTTTGGTAGTTGGTAGAGAATAAAGCAATTGAGGAAGAGACCTGGTCAGTCATCCTCATCAACTTAGATCATGACATCCAATATGGACCAGTTCAGCGGAACCTCCATATTTAGGCTGCCCATGTATGCTTCAGCATTGCCAGGGCACAGATTTTTAAAAATTACAAGAGAACAAAGCCAACAAAGAATGAGATTGTTCAAAGGATATGTAATGTGTAGCCAGAATTTTCATGCCCAGCATTTTCATTTGATAGCTATAACTTAAACCAGGTCACTTAATTTCTGAACCTTTAAACATGCCTTAATCTGGTAGGAGATTGTAAGTTGTAGAAAGAAGGTAAATAAGACACACCAGTTAAAGCATTTTCTTACATAAAAAAATGGCATAAATATATTCCCATCCCTTGAGATTAGAGTTCTCAGGTGACAGATGTCATGTTGGATCTTCTGTATATGACCCTTCTCTGTTCACAATTAGATCCAACATAGAACTAATCAAGGACAAAATTCACTGGCAATAAAATACAGGCTTTCAAACGAATAGTGAATAAAATGAATATTCTGCTCAAAAATTTACATAGAATTTGTTTCAAAATTTTCTGCAAGAAACATGAAAGCTTATTTGAACTTTGAGCACTAATTGGACACCTGTAGTGTAAGACGGGTATGAGAGAGGAATAGTAAAACTCACTAAGGTGTACTTGAGTGTGTTGATGATTATTTTGGAGGGGCTATAATTCTAATTAATTTTAACCTATGGGATTTTTTTTACTAGAAACTGTGCTAAGAACAGGTTAAAAAAAGAATAAACAAATAATAATAACAATAATAATAAAATAACCAGGCACTTGGGCTTTTGATTTTCCTAAAGATCTAGAGTAATTTGTACCACCTGGAAACTGCCTGCCACCTCCCATGATAATTGTCAGAATCTTGTTTTCATGTCTCTTCTCAGAACTGCTATTCCTAAAAATTTCTCATTATCTCCAAATTCCTGCTCAGAGTCCCTCAGCTGCTTCTCTCTCTGCTATTTTTAGGGAGTTATAGTATGAAAATGATTGCATCGATCAGCTCAAGCAAAAACATCTGTTCACATCATCACTGTACATGCTCGGTATTAGGGAAATCCACTCGAGTCAGGTGCAGTCTCTGTGTGTAGGTAGCACTCTCTCCAGAATAGACGAATTATAACATACCGTCTGAGAAGTGCAGTGAAAGACAGAAAGCATTTTGGGAAAGTTGAGAAAAACATTGTTCAGCATCCTCGGGAACTTTGGGAAAGGTCACACCAACAAAATGCAACACTGGAAATTAGTTGAAGTTGTTTGGATAGCTATGTGTGAGAGTTTGTAGTTGAGCAAGAGAGGGGAGGAGTGTATTTCAGACATACCAGAACATGTTTTCTAAGGCCAAGAGCTACGGAAGGAAGAAATGGATTCAGAAGAGGGTTAGAAAAACCAATATGGCTAAAAAACTGATAAATAAATAAAATAAGAAATGAGCCACATGATTCATCAACTTACTTACTCTCCTAGAATAGTTCTGTTGAAATCAGGTGTTTCTCTAGGTATCAGATATCTGACTTTATTACAAAGATACAATGGTGAGAGTTCAAACTATTGAAGAAGTGAATTTCTCGAGGGGAACCTGTAAAGTGGATGACTACTTAAGCTTGTCCTCAGATGATTATCTTCCTCAATCTTCTACATCCATCAAGGACCATATTCTCTTAACCCCCATATCATAATCAACCTTCAAGTAAATGAATTCATTTTACTGTTCTGATGGCTATTATCTTACCCTGTTATCTCTACTTTGTCTAGAATATAGGGGTGAAGAGTAATATATTTCCTTCTACCAGTCACTGATGTGGGATTCCCCGCTGCATGCTATGAAAACTATTCGTTAATAAAAAAAAAGTGCCTTAGACCTACACAGGGCAGAATATATGTAGGTGGGGAAACTAAACTGAATGCTGGGAGCAGGGAGGTGGAGTCAGGGAGAAGCTATGTAGCCCTGCCTAAGACAGACGCTGGAACTTTACCAAGTAAGCCACAGCCACGTGGCAATACACAGATTAATAGAGATGGGTTAGTTTAGGATATGAGCCTGCGAGAAATATGCTTAAGCTATAGGCCAAACAGTATTGCAAATAATACGGTGTCTGTGTGATTATTTCCAGATTCTGGGTGGCCGGGAATTAACAAGTGACCCCTACAACAAATCACAAAATTCAAGGATTGCAAATCTATAGAAACAGTTTAAAAGTGGAGGACATGCATAACAAATTTATAGAAGCAAATTTTATACAATATGGGAGTCTTCAGAAACAAAGATCCTAACACCTAGAGGAAATTGCACTATTCCTCAAAATCTGGTAAGAGAAGAGTATAATTGTGAGGTTTTGATGGGGAACCCCAAGAAGTCCTGATTTTCAGATTTTTTTTCTGATTCTCTGTAGCATCACTTGATTTGGGGGCATGGCTCCTGTCTTCTGAATCTTATAACTTCTGGGAACAGCAGAAATCCTTCTAGATTTTTTTTTTTTTTTTTTTTTTTTTTTTGGATTTTTCGAGACAGGGTTTCTCTGTGGCTTTGGAGCCTGTCCTGGAACTAGCTTTTGTAGACCAGGCTGGCCTTGAACTAACAGAGATCTGCCTGCCTCTGCCTCCCAAGTGCTGGGATTAAAGGCGTGCGCCACCACTGCCCGGCAATCCTTCTAGATTTTAAGTCTTATTTTAGAGAGAGTTCTAGATCCAATGACCCACCTACAGAAGGAGGAAAGGGATTCCTACGACCTGCCTTTGAGAGAACAGTTTTCAGGAGACAGGCTGACAAAAGTAAGACAGCAATCCCTTGCATCTATGATCCTCCCATCCCCTTAAATTGGAAACACACAGTGTCACACTTTGGGGTACCATCCTTCTGATTGCTACTACTAGGTCAATTTCCTAAGCATATGTTAAGTTTAACAGAAGTTAATTTTTTCCCTTAAACTACAAGCAAAAATAATATATATGATAATATTTAATTTCATTCTTAGATTTTTATTATTTACTTCAAAATCTAGTAAAGTCAGTATAATCATTGTCAATGAATGTTTTGAGCAAATTACCATATGATGAACTCTTCAACTTCTTATAAAAAACAAAATATAAAATAATTTTCCTCTTAGGGTCCTCCCTGAGTGGAAGGGATGGGAAATGAGAATATGAAGGGGCCAGATGGTCGAGGTGGGGGAGGGACAGAGTTGGAGAACAATGGAAGTTATCTTCATAGAGGGAGTGATTATGGAGTTAGGGAGAAACCTAGTATTAGATAAATTCACAGGAATCCACAAGTATGACCCCAGCTAAGAATCTAAGCAATAGTAAAGAGGATGCCTGAAGTGGTCTTCCCCTGTAACCAGATTGGTGAATACCCCAATTCCATCATAGAGACTTCATCCAGTAACTGCTGGAACCATATCTAGAGATCCACAACCAAGCACCAGGCCAAGCTCCGGGAATCCAGTCAAAGAGAGGGAGGAGGAATTATATGAGCAAGGGAGGTCAAGATTATGAAATGTACAGAGACAGTAGACCCAAATTTTCGGGAGCTCATGGACACCTGTGGAGTTTGCATGGGACTCAACTAGGTCCTCTGTATGTGAGAGGCAGTTGTGCAGCTTGGTCTTTCTGAGTGAACATTGACAAGATCTATCCCTGGTGCATGAGCTAGTTTTTTGGAGCCCGTTCCCTATGGTGGGATACTGTGCTCAGCCTTGATACAGGAGGGAGGTGCTTGGTCCTGTCTCAACTTAATGTGCCTTACTTGGTTGACATCCCATGGGAGGCCTTCCCCTTTGGGAGGAGTGGATAGGGAAATGTGGGGGTGGGAGGAGGGTTGGGAGGGAGAACTGTATTTGGAATGCAAAAAAAATATGAAAGAATTTTAAAAATTAAAAATGAATATACTCTATATATGTTTCCATTGCAAAAAAATAATAATTTTCGCTTTTAAAAAACATTCTGGTGCCTGTTTCTCAAGACAATGCTTTGTTCAATGTGTGAAAGTACTCTGTACATGTACTTGTGTGTTTTATAATGAAAATTATCATTTGCAGACACATTGTACTAAATGATTTCCTCAAATAAGGAAATACATGCAAAACACGTGAGATTATGCTCAGTCATTACAAATTCCTCTGTATTTGTTCCAGGAACTGCAAGCCAAGTATGTCATGCAAACAACTCAGAATGTGTTTGCAACCAGAGAGCAGAGAAAGGAGCCAAAGGGCCAATTAACTGCATGCTCAACACACAGTTTCTTGGTTTCAAGAAGCTCAGAATTTAAAAAGCTAAATCTCTCTTGAGAGTCATTCCAGAAACAAAGGGGTTTAAAAAACAAAAATACTCCTAGAAGATATGTATTTAAAGTGTTCATTTCTCCTCCGGAATTTCTATCAATGTATTATAGCTTCATCAAGAGAATCACCTATCTTAATGATGTGATTACTTGAGGCTCATACTGGATGGGTCATAACAAGGAAAATATTAATGAGTGTTATGCCAGGATCGGAGAGTCCCCCCAAAATACAACAAAGAGACCAAGTCCTATAAGTAAAAGCAAAGAGCTTTTTATTCTTGTTCAAGTTTGAACTCGGACTCTCCATGAGTCCAACACATGAGCAGGAGCCTTGAGCTCAGTTGGGGTGTTTTTTGTTTGTTTGTTCATTTGTTTTTTACCATACTAGAGGTTGGAGTCTTAGTGAAGGGGGATGGGTGTGCTGGGTTAAGGGACATCAGAGGATCCTATCTACAAGAGCTGGAACTTAGGAATTTCCTTTGGATGGTTTGTTCCTAGGTGGTGCCTGGGTGGTCTCAATTTACGGGCTTTTCTGGAATCATGTATTGCCTTAGGGTAAACTACTGAGTCTCAGGCTTCTATTTTGAGCTTGTCATGACTGGGTCCTATAATGAATATATCAGGAAGCTACTCTATCAGTAGTTTTAAGAATTAATTAATATTTCTCTAAATATTATTCATAAAATTTTTCAAAGAATGAGGAAAAGCAAGCATTTGAATTCTAATGCGTGTACTTAAATGTAATCCCTACATTCCTTATAATATACATTTGTCTCTTTGTTTTGGCAATTTGTTTTATGACTAGGACAGCGCACCCTTTATTCTGATACTAATCTGTTGTCTTAAACATTTTCATTTAAAATGTTATATACATATATGTCATTTGTTTACTTGGGCGTTTAATGCCAGTATCTGCATGAATGAGGTATAAACTCCAATTTCAGTGCAACTTTATGTACAGTTTTATGGATTCATCATCATTTTCTCTTTAAAGTGGGTAACACTTTTATTTTCTTCCAGGATGACATTCAAGTCCCTGGTGGGTAGGTCCAGTTAGTTGTTTTAACTTTTATAGCCATCTTGGGCACTTTCTAAATCAGCCCCGTTCTTCTCCTAGGCTTAGATTGGATTTCTTAGGACTTCATTTGATGCTGTTAAGAGTACAGCAAGTAAAGACATTAAACTTGATGAGAATCTATGCAAATTTGGTCATTCAAATCCAATTAAATGAAACAAATGATTTGCTCTACGGGGTTAAGGATTGCTCAGAAGTTAAAAAGAAAACACTCTGGTGAAGTCTTATACATTAAAAAGCAAAAAGCAAAAACCAAACAACAACAAAAATACTTCCCATACTTACAGGAAGACTCAGACTCAAAAAATAAGGACTTGTTCAGCTCCAGTGAACCTTGAAGGCTTCAATATGAGACAAAGTCTCTATAAAAAGTCTCCTATTGTTAGCATGGTTTCCTAAACCACTTTCTTCAGCCAGCTGAAGAAAGGATGCTTATTGCTTCCTCCATTTGTCAATCCCATTTGCAAAGCTCTAATTGTGAGAACATTCCTTATGTTCTATCCCAGTTTACAGTAACACTGAAGACAAACTAAGTTGATCCTTTCCCCAGAGGAAAGCTATCAAAAGTGGAAGGTAATAACATCCTGAGGGACAAAGACGAACAACTGGTCAACCTTAGATCCATTTCTTATTCATTTATATTGGTAGGGATTTCTTCCCTATATTTAAATGTAGCATAGAGATAAAGTAGGAATCATTGTCATGTTGTTTAACATTGAGAGAAAACAATAAAAAAAAATTACATTACATTTTCAGTCATACCCAAGTGTAGTTTCTGAGGTACACATTTTCAGGCTTTCAGGGAGTGGGTCTGGGATGTATAGGTAATTGTCTAGGTAGGCTCTAGCTTTGATTTTTGCATACGTTGTCACACCAAATAATTTGAAGTCACTAGCTAAATGTAAATATTAAATCTTACTTGAGTAAAAAATATTCTTTACCAACTACAATCAGAGAAGACATCACTTAGGATTGAAGCAAGAAAGGAAATCCTGAAAGAAAGTGAAAACAGATTCAAAGATAAAAATAATAAATAGTATAAATAATAAATATAAATAATAAACAGTATAAGCATTTGCATGCAAAACAAAAGCCAGAATAATTCCCAAGCACAGCAATGGAAAAAGGTGACGAATATAGCAGATAAAACTATGGGGCCCAGGGCAGCATGGCCACACACACATAATGGGGCAGATGGAGAGTTCAAGCTTAAGCCTGAATAAAGACTCTTTGCTAATACAAATGAGTGCTGATTTCATGGTGGTTTTGGAGAGACCCTGTGATCTCTGCTTAACAAAAGCTTTAATCAGTTTCTGAGTATAAGTGACCTCAAAACTTAACAAGAAAAAATGCTTTTTTTAAAAGAGGAAATCGACAGTGATAATTTCTAAAAGAAATCTGAATAGTAAGCAAAGAAAAGAATCATTTTAAAAAAGCAATCAGATACAAATCAAAACAGTAAAAGGACATCATGTATTAGCAGTAATGAAAAGTGATCAAGTATGGCCCCACTTCCTACCAGGTACCCAAAGACACCACAGGTGGTACAGACCCTGGTAAGTGTAGATCTCACCCCTCTTCTTTGATGTTCCCTGAACCTTAGGTGCTGGAATGTGTTAAGACTTTATCCACTGGGGCTGATCATCTTGAGATCAGCACTTCTCTGTGTTGTGACTGACGTTCTGTAATGGTCTCCTTCAACTACCAAAGAGGTGGTATACACCTTTAAACTCAGTACTCTGAGGAGTCAGAGGCAGGAGCATTATCTGTGATTTGGAGGCCAGCCTGTCTCTCTAGGGAGTTGCAGACCAGCCAGATTGAAAAAATGCCGTCAAAAAAATTTTTGTCTATAATGCACACGGTGATGTGAAAATGAGAAAAATAGAGCAGTCATAGTTTATAGTATGGTGTCTCTATCTGGCAACTAACTAGGATTGCACAGTCTGTCATATCACAGTTCTCTATCAGTGAATCAGGCAAGCAAAAGATCACGAATTAAGTCTTGAAATGACTCATAGGTTTTTAGACAAATTTTATTAAGCAAACCATGCTATGATTTATGAGCGTGAAGACCTGATTCTTAGTCTTGCAGGGATTTTTGAGGCATTTGGGTGCATCACACATGCAAAAACACTGCTTAGCGTGTCTGCCTTCATCCGTCTGAGTTATAGAAGCAAAGAATCACAGATTATAATCAATAGATATTTATTTCTCACTTGTCTAGAGGCATGAACATTTGGAAGCAGAGATCCTGGTGAGAGTTTTCTTCCAGGTGACAAGTTGAAAACTTCTTTTGATATCAACCATCATTCAGGCATCACATGGCATTCAAAATGTCTCCATTGGAGACTGGGAACTAGCTCACTGGTGGATCTCTTGCCTAGAATGTACAAGGCATTGGCTTTACTTCCCAGGACTGGAAAACCAAAACACTCCAAAGTCTTGATTTCCAGGATTGAGAAATGATAGAATCTCTAAGAGACAGAGCTTAGGAGGACACTTGAATCACTGACAGTATATTCTTAAAGGTACTTTACTAGAATTTTCTTTTAAAAGTTGACCACAAGGTAAGCATTTTGCTTTTCCACATATTCCTGCCAGGATGTACTACTTCACTAAGGGCCAGGATTGACAGGGCGTACCTGCTTAGACTGAAGCCTCTGAATCTAAGCAAATAGCAACCTTGTATCTGGACACTTATCTCAGAATTTAGCTCTGGTGCTTGCATAGTATCCTTCCATGGTAGAAACACATCTAACCATACCCCTGGCCTCTTATAATCATAATAAATAACCAATGAAGGCTTTCTTTTTAAAATGCAACTATTCCCCCAAGTTGGTACCTAGAGCATAGTGACAAACTAGATTATTGTATCATAAGGCTGCCCTTAGCTCTACTCAAAACATTACCAATTGGGTATTTCAGTCATTCAAAGTTAGAGACTATGCTTTATATATCACGTGTATACCCATCTGATTTCATGTAACATGTTCACGTACACCCCATAAAAACACTCTCTGCAACCATTCCCGATTCTCTTCCTGAATGATCCCTTTGCCTTCCGCCATACTAACCCTGCTGTCATGCTCACCTCTGAATCCATCTTCTCCTGTTTTCCCTTTCCCTCACTTAGCTGCAGACATATTTCCTTTCCTCAACTCTTCAGGTAGGCTTTTTTGGTCCTCCCCTCTTGGGCTCACATAGGGCTCATTCCCTTGACTTCCTCAAGTTTTGTTCAAAGGTCTTCCCAACTAGATCTCCTGTTTATAATTGAAATTTTCCTCAATCCATATTTCTACTACCCTTTGTCTTTTTTCTCTGATTCTTCTCACACTAAGCCATGCTTTATAATACGATGCAATTTTTCCTTAAAAATTTCTCTTCACACATATTCATGCATTAAAATGCTAGCTTTGATATTGTTATATTTCCACTTTTGTTTACTACTGTCCCCAAGAGCATAGAGTCCACTTGCCCTGGGACACAGATGCGTACAATACATGTTTGTCAAGAGAGTAATTAGTGAAGATACACATAACTATACCTTATCTAATAATTGCACAGGATCTTTTATCTTAATTTTATCTAATATAATACAAATTAGTTCCTTCTTTTAAAAAGTTTCCACATTTTTGGAAAAGACTCATAACTGGTTGTTTGCCCACAACTCCTTTATGCATTCAGTATGTCGAAGTCTAGTTTATAGAGACCTGATACTTTTTATACAGCAATTAATTGTGTCAAGTTTCTATGGTCCCATCATCCACTTTGCCTTCTCTCATCTATGAACCAGTAACTAACTGAGGTGTCTACTTTCTCTTCCAATCTGTAATATCCTTCTTGAATTAGTTCTTATATTAAAATATATATCATTTATCATAATGACAGTCTTTTAATAAACCCATTCAGATGACTGGGGATTTAATAGTATTTTGGTATTTATTCCATATATGTAAGAGAATATGCTGTGAGCATGAAGATTAGCATATTCCAACTATATAAATCCTTGAAACAGTTTCATCTACAAACATCTGACAGTTGAACTTGTGCAATATGTCAACTGACAACTTTGAAATTTTCTATTAATCCAATACTTATTTACAAAACAAAAATGAGTATGTGTCAAGGGCCATATTAAATACTACAGATGCTTGGATGGATCTATCTTTTTATGATTCTGTAATAAACCAAAAAAAATGACCATTTTTTGTGTCATCTTTCTTGTTTACACCTATTTATTCCCCAAAATAGTGTGTAGGAACATAGGAGTGAGGATTTGGGGGTCGAGTTAGTAGGGCTGCTGGCTTCCTACTGCAATCTGTTCAGTTTGAAGAGTTGGGGTTTGGCAATGATGAGTGGGTTGATGAGTGAGTGCCAGTTGATCCCAAAATGTTCAAAATGATTTAGGCAGCCCTGGAAACAACGGATTTGACTTTCTGCTACCAATCAGAATGAGAGAGCCCTAAAAGGAGTGGGTAAGCCTTAGCTTTGCAGGTGGCCCAGATACTATTCCTTGTTAGTCAGACTTGATTGGCATACCCGTGGCATCAGAGTTACCCAAGAACTAATAAGAAATGCAGAGTCCACGGTGACTATCAATCCGCTAAGTCATAATGTGAATTTGCACAGAAGTCCCAGGTGATGGTTCATCCGTGGAAATACATAGATGGTGCTGTTTGTCACTTTGATTGAAATTTGTCCTTGTGGTGGTTGAAGCCCTTCCCTCTCCATTGATTACAATACTGATATGAGTGACAATAAAACTGAAAATTCAGAAGTCGAAATCTCACTCCAGCGATGCTAGCACAACGCTTTGTTAGGCAACGTAGATAAATGAGGGTTTTAACGGAATGATGACAAAGACAAGTGGGGAAGTCACTCAAAAGTTTTGCCACCTGTTGACATGATTGAAAATGCCTTCAAAGCAATTTAAAATCCTCAAGCAAGAATAATGTAACCTGCCAGTCAGGAGCCTTTGGAACACCTGTAACTAATTGATGTTCGCCACTCCAGGCATTCAATGCAATTACTGTTCTGCTTGGGATACCATTTAACTTCAGGGTCACATGTGGAATGCAGAGAAAACTGCAAACCATCAAAAAAGGAAAAGTCCACAGTGAAAGGGAGCACCTCTTCGATCTGAACACACAAGACATTGACCCAGCCCAGAACCACAGGCCTGATTCCTGGTGTTCTGTGTCAGAGATATTTAACTTAGTAGGATGTGTCAGAGAATAGCTTGCAATAGAATGAATATTGGGAGTGTATTTTTATGAAGATAGCTAAGGCCTTATTTCTAACTGTCTTACCACAGGAGAAATAGTTGGGGACTTATATTTCACTAGTTGCAGAATTGGATGTTGAGTCTTCCCAGCGGACTCTGTTAAATGCTCAGAACTGAGGTTCAGCAATACTATGGATGGTGTGAGAGTGAGAATGATCTACATGGAAACACATCACACACTGAATAGTTTGTTATTTATTAGACTTAGCCCAAACTATTTTTAACTTGAAATTTAATTTTTCTCTAAGTAAATTTTATTGCTGTAGAAAATGTAATCCAAATTATGTGACCATCAAGCAATTCTGGTTTTTGTTTTTTAATTTTCTAGCAATGCATGGAGAGATAATAAGAATTTCTATAATCACTCAATAGATTGGCTGCAGCTGGACTGCTTTCTCATGCTGCTTTCAGTTGCCAAACACACACACACACACACACACACACACACACACACACATTATTTATATGATACATAAATTACTTCCACCTACAAATCACTTTGCTTTTGAATCCCTAGGCAAGTGTGATTTAATGGTTTTCTTTCTGCTCCTTTTAGAGAAAAAGTGAACAAAACAAAGATATATGTAGCATCGTAGTCACTGCTGTCAACCTATCAAGCAAGTTTACTGAAGCATGGCCTATTGATGTCATGGAGACTTTAGGATCACATACGATTAGACATTATAATGCCTTTAAAGAATAGTCTGTCAGATTTTTTTTCCTCCTTAAATTACATATACCTGTGACATGCATACATGTGTGCAGATACATGTATGAAGAGAATACAGTAGCTTGGTGTCTTTGTTGCCTGTTGATGCCATCCGATGTAGCCACTATGGTGCAAATTAGTTATTTTCAATAACTCAATCCCCCTTTCTCCCAGTCATGTGACTAGAATTCATTTCCTAGATGACTTTCAAGTTAGAAATGTCTGGGTAACTGGGTTCTATGCTAGAGAAAGGAAAGGTTTTATAAGTCCTGGTTGCCAGATAACTGACTGTACTGAAATTTTTCCTAGAAAGCATGCATATTTATTCTTCCACAAATCTGCCCATTCCTCTCCCTAGGGCCCATTTATATTTGTGAGCAAGATAACCTCTGATTTTTAAACCACTATAATTTGAGTTTAATTGAGAGCGTAGCCAAAACATTTTCTCTGATAAGATTAAACCTTAATCTCAGAACAAGCATAGATCTGATTTAAGAAAAGATTGCCAGTCCTGATCTTGCTCCTCACCTAATTCATACCAGTTTGAATGTGGAAGAAATTATAAGCAAAAAAGGAGGAGGAATAAAGAACTGTAAACAGAAATGGGAGTTTGCAAAGAAGCTAGCTTTTGAATAATGGCACCAAAGACAGCCTTTACCCCATGAATATCATTAAGGATCACATTTATTATTAACCTCCTCATTCTGAGGACTTATTCATTTTTTTAAATATTTATTTATTATTTATTATGTATACAATGGTCTATCTGTGTGTATGCTGAAGGCCAGAAGAGGGCACCAGACCTTATTACAGATGGTTGTGAGCCACCATGTGGTTGCTGGGAATTGAACTCAGGACCTTTGGAAGAGCAGGCAATGCTCTTAACCACTGAGCCATCTCTCCAGCCCCAGGACTTATTATTTTTCTGATATTCACAGCTACTCTCACAGCTGCTTTCCTCTGTCCACTCTCATTCCCATGTTCCATCTCAAACACAGCCTCCACTCTCTAACAGCTGCTGCTTCAGCCTCGTCACCCTGCTAATAACGTTTATCTTGGTCAGAGTATCATAGCTTTGAGAAAAATTAAAGTTCAATAGTTTTTAACACTCCTGAATTTTGTCCAGCAGCCTTTTGAGACAGCTGCTTTTTCTGCGCATAAAAAAAAATTAATTGAATGTGGAAGAATGACTGTAAAGATGGGGGATCACGAGCTAAGGGTCAGACAGAGGTAGGAAAGTTCAAGATAGTCTCAGTAAGTGTGCACATCCTAGGTGAAGAGGTTCTTATTGTACCTTGCAAAGAATAAAAGAGCCCGTGAATTTGGAAACAGAAAGGGAGGGTATAAGGGAATATTGGATGGAAGAAAGGGAAGTGGGGGAAATGATGTAATTATAATGATTAAAAATATAAAAGCCGGGCGATGGTGGCACACGCCTTTAATCCCAGCACTCAGGAGGCAGAGGCAGGCGGATCTCTGTGAGTTCGAGACCAGCCTGGTCTACAGAGCTAGTTCCAGGACAGGCTCCAAAGCCACAGAGAAACTCTGTCTCGAAAAACCAATAAATAAATAAATAATACCATAAATTAACAAAAAAGAAAAGAAAGCCTGGGCAAACTGGGCTCCTGCCCATTAGATGTCATAGACTCTATCTTTGAGTAATCAGGATAGGTAATGGGAGAAAAGATGGGAGGAAAAATTAAAGTGGTCTTTAATAAACCAGAGTGGTAAGTGCCACCTGCAGGTCATCAATAGCATTGATGAAGACAACACAAAGATCATTTATTGTAGAGTAGAGGATAAAGGCACAAACTGAACAAGAAAGAGTCAGGGTGACTATGTAGAATGTTTACTCCAAAGAGGAAAATCACGGGATTAATGAAAAGAACAGATAGAGTCACAGGAGCTTGAGAGCTTTCCTTGAGCGGTATGTTGAGAAAAAAAAAAAAAAAAATTCAGTAAAGTATTCAAAGATATTGGAAGTGATAGTAATAAAGCTATCCAAGTTCAATGTTATTGAAACTAATCGAGAATTTTCTAAAAAGGAGGGAAAATGGATAGCATCATCTTAAATATTGTGAACAGACTATTATTTTGTCAAAGGAGAAGTGATTAAGAGATCTTGGAAGAGAATAGAAAATTAAATCTGCATCTACATATTTTAATAGTTAACTTCCAGATAAAATTATAATACTGTTTTAACACAGAAAAATAACATGCAAGCCAGGCGGTGGTGGCGCACGCCTTTCATCCCAGCACTCGGGAGGCAGAGGCAGGCGGATCGCTGTGAGTTCGAGGCCACCCTGGTGTACAAGAGCTAGTTCCAGGACAGGAACCAAAAACTACGGAGAAACCCTGTCTCTAAAAATCCAAAAAAAAAAACAAGAAAAATAACACGCATACATTTATATTCTATTATACTTGTACATTACAGAAACAGTGTTTTGTGTCTTAGTTAGGGTTTCATGCTGTGAAGAGAAACAATGACAATGGCAACTTTTATAAAGGAAAACATTTAATAGGGGCTGACTTACAGTTTCAGAGTTTAGTTTAGAGCATCATCATCACAGAAGGAAACGTGGGGGCAGACAGGCAGACGTGATGTTAGAGAAAGTGCTGAGAGTTCTACATTTTGATCTGCAAGCAACAGAAGATTAAATATCATATTGGATATAGTTTGAGCATATATGAGACCTCAAAGCCCACCTGCACAGTGACACACTTCCACTAACAAGGCCATACTTACTCCAAAAAGGCTACACCTCCTAACAGCGCCACTACCTATAGATAGACAAAGCATTCAAACACACGAGTCCATAGGGCAATACTTATTCAAACCATCACAGTATGTGAATGGAAATATAGCCTAACATTTTGTACCAAATAATTTATATATTGAATATCAAATTCTAATATGATAGTATTAAGAAATGAGTTCTTGGGACAGAATAATACACTGATAAAATAAGTCCCAGAAAGCCCTGTATCCATCTTTCTACTTTGACTTAGTTACTTTCTATTATTATGATAAAATACCACAACCAAATCAACTTATATAAGCATCAATCAGGGCTTAAAGTTCAGAGGGTGAGTTCATGACTATCATGGTAGAAGGCACGTGAGCAGGCAGGCAATCATGGCTCTGGAGCAGTAGCTGAGAACTCACCCCTGGAGACAACAATCACAAGACAGACAGACAGACAGACAGACAGAGAGAATCAGAGAAACATACTCTGATGGAGAAGGAGACACACCAACAGAGCTAACGGGGAATGGACTGGGCTTTTAAAGACTTGAAGCTTACCCTTAGAGACAAACCTCCTCCAATAAGGCCCACATTTCCTAAACTTACCAAAGATTTCTACCAACTGGGACCAAGTATTTAAATAAATGAGCTTATGAAAACCATTCCTGATCAAACTAACACATTCCCCTATGAAGATAAACAGAAAGAAATGTAGAAACTAGGTCATTCTCATCAGAACCAACCATAATGGCATCCTGATCTCTTGCTTCCAACATCCAGCATGTGAATAAATAAAATTCTGATACAAACAAGCAACTCATTATTGTGGATTCTTCTTTGGTTGTTTGGTTGGTTGGTTTCTTTTGTTTTCAGCAGTTCAAAGAAATAAATGTAATAAATAAAACAAGTTACCAAAATAGCATTAAGTGGCCAAGTTGATGTTAAGTAGTTTTTACCTTTTGTTCTCAAACCTTTGGGTCCACAGATTTTAAAAGAATGAAAATTAGTTTTCTGTGTTTTGTTTTCACTGTACACATTACATTTCTGTACTGAGAGATTCCAGCCAGAAAGCAAGTGAAGTCTGCTGTAAGTGCAACAAGACAAGAAGGAACATATTAGGATATAATGCTAATGTCTAGCTTCAGCTTACAACGTGTCACTTTAGGCATAAAATAGACATTTGAATGTGATCAACACGAAAACATTTAGAGATTATAGTGCCTTAAGATTTGAAAATGAGGTATTTATAAAATACTCATCTAAAACCGAATATAAATCACATAATGTTCAACAGATGAGTTTATATAAGACATGACAGTCATTGATGAGTATTCTAATTTCAAACATGAATTATAGTTACCTTCCTAAGAATATTTTAAGAAACTATTGTTGTGTAGAAATTAAGAAACATGTACCGTAAGCATCTCTAATGTAATTCCCAATTGTACTCATCACCTACATAATGTCACTCATTTTAAGTAATTCTGTTCCTTCTCCTTCCCAAACACTGCTATTCAACGAATATAATGAAGTGTTTGTTTACAGTAAACAAAAACTAAACCAAAAATCCAAAAGAAAGAACACCCTGTATCCTTCCCCAGAGGAGTTGACAGCACACACTATCCCTTCGATTTCTCTTCAATATCGTTCAATATCGGGTTTTTTTTTTTTTTGTATCTTCTACTTCAGACATGAATCAAGGTATACTAAATTTGATTCTCCCCTCCTATTCCTTTCAATTTCCTTGGCTCCCTTAGTTCTGTTACTGGAAGACCCCTATTATCAATGTCTACACAGAGCCATCATCCTTCAGGGACTCACTCTCCCCAGCCCTGAGTACTGTCCCTATTCTGCAGTCCCCACCACCTTTTCTTCAGTTGTATACTTGTTCCACTCTTAGTTTTGCTTTGCTGTGGTGGTCTACTTTACTAACTAGACCTGTTTTTCCTGTTGCCTTTTGATACTTCTCACTCTTATTTACTCGAGATCTCATCGTTAGATTAAATTTAGGATCTTAAGCATTGAAGATAAGAAAAAAATTTTACTGATGTATTAAGTGTACATGTACATCTTTAATGTTTACAGCTTGGTTTAGCCTAAATATCTGTACATAGTTGTGAAACTAGCACCAAAATATGTCACAATCTTATCCATCACATCAATTTTTTATGTCTTCCTAGTCATTGTTATTGACAGTAGAACAGCACAAAAATCTACCTTCTAACGAAAAATATAGGCACAGTACAATATTGTTGGTCACTGATATCATACAATATGGTACATAAATCCTAGGGTCCCTTCATCTTGTGCTAGTAAATGAAGCTTAATTCTTAGAATATCAAGCAAGTATCCAAAACTCTTTAATGACTATGTCCAGAATATTCATTAAGCTGTGTCTTTACCTAGTCCATTTAATATGTTCAAGTTCTTCCCCAAATTTCATGCAACTTTAGTGCCTGTCCTAGAACTAACTCCTATAACTAACAAGGCTGGCCTCGAACACACAGAGATCTGTCTGCCTCTGCCTCCCGAGTGCTGGGATTAAAGGCGTGAAGGAGGCAGAGACATGCAACGTTTCCATATGAAATATTTCATGCCATATTTATGATTTTTTATTTACAATAATGTTTTCATACAGTATATTTAAATCATTCTTTCACTTGCGCTAACTCCCTTCCAGATTCTCCCCACCTCCACAGCTTCATGTTCTCTCTCTCCCTCTTAAAAATACATAAAACAAAGACAAATACAAACAAATAAACAAAATCCCAATAAGACAAAACATACCAAAACGAAGCATAATGCAAACAAAAATATACAGTATACGTCTTGCTAGCCAACTCCTTCTGGTCATGGAGTTTACTCTGAGTGTGTCTGATATACCCAATGATGCCGCACTGGAGAATACTGATTTTCCTTTCCCCAGCAGATAGCAATTGCAAATAGCTTCTTAGTTAGAGGTGGGACGTTGCAACCACTTCTCTTCAGTGTTGTAATTTTATCTGGTTTGACCTTGGCATGCTGTCCCAGTTCATTTCAGGGAGTGAATGGGATTGTCACTAAATGGATAAACTACTTTAGATTGGCTGCTGTTATTGTTCCTTATCCTTAGGTCACTTGAGATTTAATGACTCTGCTTCTCATTTATCCTTTCCCTTCTCTTTCATAGAAAGGGGAAAATATACAAACATAAACCCAGTAATGATGATAACAACATACTTTAATTCCCCAATACAGAAAAGTTTAACTTTGCAAAGTCATTGATGTCAATTCAGGTCAGGGCTCCCCTTCTCATGCCCAAACTTTCAGTGGAGGCTTTGAAATGAGCACTTTGAAGCACCTTGTTAACCTGGTAGGCTCTACAAAATGTTCATCCTTTTTTATACAAACATCTGAGTTGGCAGGGTTTGAAGTATAAAAAGAGACTTTGCACCCGTGTGGGTTCAAGAACCCACAAATATATTCGATTTTATTTCCATGGCTAGGGGTTTTCAGGAATTCCACTTCGCAAGACAAGATAGCTAAAAAATGGAAGAATTAAAGAATTCACCCAAACTTCATTGCTAGAGACTGCCCTAAATGGGAAGAAGGCAAATGATTTGCTTGACCAAGTTAGATTATGTCATAAGCAATCAATAGATTAATTCATGATTTAAGAAGCCTAACCCAGTAATCCTTGGCACCAATCTATTTGAAAAGCATCAAGTAGAAATATGCTGTGCAGAGCCAACTGAGAAGGGAACCCTATTTGAGTGGGCTCGAACTTAAGGAATAACTAGTCAGTGTGGGGGTGTACCACTGCAATGATATCAGTGCTCAGTAAGCTAAGACGATGGGAACATAAATGAGCAGACAGCCTGCGCTATGTAGTGAGTTCTAGCTCATCCTAGGTAACAGAGAGAAAGCCTGTCACAGCCCGCAAGCATAACAAAGAAATATCTACCATATACAGATGCTATTTATCAGGATGCTAATTATCCATTTGAAACTAACTCTTTTAATGACATAAAAGCGAAGTGGTCCTTTGCCACCACTCCCACTTTCAAGAGAGCATGGCATATGCTACCACATCAAAGTTCAGCTCATCAGAAATAGGTGACAGACTAGACTGAGAAAGACAACATCCCAAAGCCCAGCTTTCACCCTCACTGAAGGTATGGTCCTCATGCTAGTTTCTAATCTCTCTTGGGCTTCAATTTTTTGCTCTACAGAATGAAGATCAAAGCAATGACCAAACAGAATTACTGCTAAGAACAAGTGAAATAATAGCTTTTTATTAGCAAGGAAACTTCCTCTTATTTGGGATGAAATATCCTCGGCTTAAATTCTAGTTTTACTTTCTCCATCTGTAAAGTAAAAACAGTATGAGTTACCTGAATTCTATAAATGTTCGGAAAGTCTAGGAAAAGAATGTAGAAATACTGAAACGCAGTAGTAGCTGAATCTGTGGTTGTTCTGAATATTTAATAGTATCTTTTACTTAGATCTGTAGGATCTAAATGATGACATTCTAAACCTTCCTGAAGGCATTACAAATTATTCTTGACTTCAATGAGCTTAACTCACAAAAACAGTAACCATTTATTCATCATGTTTAAATCCCTTCGTTGACTCATAAGCAACTTCTGGGAACGTTTTAATTTCTTTTCCTAGTATTTCACATATATGCAGTGTGGGCTTCCAAGGAGCTTTTTATCTTTCATGTACGTCTGGACATGGGGAGGATCCACTTTGTTAAGTCACCTAGTATGTTGGTTGCAGTGTAGAGAAGAAGAAAATCAGCCCCTGTACTTTGACTTCTCAAATAAATCTCCTTTACAACAACACATCATTGAGTATCCAGTTTCCCCATTACCTCTTTCTTGTTCCAAAATTCAAGCCACTTTTTCCCATCTTCCTTACCTTCACATCTTTCTACAGCTGACTTAATTGGAATAGCTCTGAAGCCTAATTTAAAAAATGAGCATCAAGTTTATATAATTTGTCCAGGTGAATAATATAACCTTGCAGTGATTATTTATTGATGTGGACATTAAATTTGTGTGCTTTCAGCTCTAGTGGGCTAAACAACATTTAATTTTTTTAAAGCACCTTAATGTCCTTGTTGTGGGGTTTAATTAATAGGAGGAGACAGTGTCGACAAAGCTCTGGGTCTTAAGTGGTAGAAATTAATGATGGCAACGAGAGTAGTGTATCATCTATGGAGTCCAAGATTCATTTTCTGGTATTGGACTGCTTTTGAAGCATATGCAGGTAATTATATAATAATCACGCGCAGATCTCACCCAAATCAGACATGAATACACCTTGATGATGTGTCTGGTTACAGTCAGCTGCACAGCGCTAGACTTTCATTTAGGTATCAAATATTTTACAGGAAGAACTAAGCACTTGCTATCTTAAAAGAGGAGATTACAAACAAGAGATATTCAGGATAAGGTGGGGCTTTTAAAGAATGAGACCATCATAAAGATCTTCGAATGAGGCGAAGGTAGAATGAAAAGCGGTAGGCTGAAGAAACAAATCTGTAGGCTGAAGAAACAAAGATGAGTATGAAGGAGATTTCTGACAGAAGAAGTAATATGCAAACAGAGATCAAAGCAGTTACAAAGCCTGCATTTATACACTGGACTCTGGCAGTGTGGCGGAGGGGATGTCTGATGGGCGATGAGAGGGGAGGCAGAACATGTGGGCATGAATGGTACTAAGATGAGCTTGATGTACGCAGGTACCACTAGTCAACTTTAGTCTCAGGACAAAGGGATTAATTAATGGAATCATTTTGTTTGTCTACAGGAAGTCTTCCTCTTGTGCCCAGTGAAGCAAAGGAAAAGTTACTATAACACACTAGAAATTATTTAATACATACTTTTATTAAGTATTTACTATATGCAAGGTCCCATAGTAGGCCCTAGAAGAGACAAGAAAAAAGCTAGTAATATCCTCGTGTCTTTCTTTCATTATTTGTGTGACTTTTTAAAATTAATTGCCTACTATATGATCAGTGGTTAGGACATAATGCTGGAGTAAACACAAGCCAAGCAGGGATTTGCTCTTATTCAAATATGTTATAATAAGAAAGATCTATGGAACCTTGAAACGTCAAGTAGCCCCTGTTTCTCTCCAGTGCCTTTAAAACATGGTAGGTAAGAGAGACTTTTACAAAAATAAATAGGAGAAACAGAGACAAGAAAGGGCGACATAGACAAGAAAGAGCCTGCTGCACATTCTGGGGCTATTGTGAAATCCACTAAGTAAATAACCAACTCTAGGTCAAAAGGCAGACGACAGAAAGACCCTTCCAAAAGCCTTTGCTCCTCAGTTCATAGAATTTGAGTGAAGAATTAGATGTATTCATTTGTTAAATATAAAACTCGTTGCATTCAGTTGATAGTCGGTTAAACTGGACGGAGTCTAGGAACTGGGAGAAGGGAGCGTTACTATTTTAATTTTCAATAGCTTATTTCTATACCTCTAATAGAGGTCTGCAGCTGGGAAAGGGAGGCATGATGCAGATAACTATTTTTATTTAAATTGATGTGTTGTATTCATAGAGATTAGAGCAGGAAGCTGCAGCTGCGAGAGAAAATTTAAAATTAGAGCAGCTTCAATACGGCTACTCACAATTGCAGCCAAATTCCCCGGGTTTGCTTTATAGTAAGCATTTTCCCCCTGCATTTGTGACGTGTGTGCATATGCAAACTCACACATTTAATATTTTCATGGGAAATTGAGACCCAATTGCTCTAGGGTGTGAAAATTAGATGCTCGTCTGTGGGATAATTCTCACACCGTCCCCTCTCTCTGCCTAAGTCGCTAGCTTTATAATCACGTCAAAACTGCCAGCTCCTACCTGCAGTTCCTACCAATAAAGCAGCATCGTTGCATTTCCCGGATTTGAGCAGTTATTATTTGTTCCATATACAGCAGAATTATAAAAACTTCCCCCTAGTGTTATCTGACCAGAAATAATTGCTGTGTTTCAAAGAACTGCTTATATAACTAAGATGCCCTACATTCCTGCAGGCATCAAGGGTCACCTTGGCTTTTGAAGCCCAAACAAGAATAGTTCAGCCCCCTGCCCCCTCCACCTAAAGAGGTCTGTTTTGTTTTGCTTCTGATTTTCCTCCTTTATGTAGATCTGGGACTCTGCATGGAAGTCTCAGGCAAGCTCCGTCACAGTACTGAGTCTGACCTCCAGGAAGGGCACTAGGCAAACTCAATGATAATCTTTGTTTGGGTTTGTACAGAGGCTTTCAGAGGGCCCTGGACTGTTCATCATCTCATTGATCCCACATTGTCTGCTCCCCAATGTAACTTCTATGCTAATGACATGCAGACTTAACTGTGGGTGGGATCTATATTTTATGGTTCCCGGTCTGGTGCTAACCATGCATTGCATTATCTTGAGTCATTTGAGGATGTTTCCAGTCAAATGAGCTAATACACGTGAGAAAACACTGGAAAGGGTAAGAGTGTGCCAAATAATTCAATGTTGTTTCATTTTGGTGCCTTGTTTGACACAGCAGAAGGTGTAACAGGCCAGGCTTTCCCTTCTGTTGTATTCTTTGAGTAATGATCACATTAATCTCTCTGTGTTCAGCACCTATGACTCTGCCAAGCATATACGGATGCTTAATTCTGAGAATGCCTTTGCGTACAGTCCAAGCTACTGAAACGCAACAGCGTTAGAAGTTTCTTAGCTCAGGGGAGTTTAGGAAGCTTGACAAACCTGCCTAAGGTATACTTCTGCTTGCCCTCCTCTGCCAGGCTCTCAGTGTCTCTGCAGACAATAGATCAGCCATTGGTAAAGTTAGCAGAATTACAAAGATTTGGGAAAGGACAAATGGGTGAGGATTCCCCTGTGGGAAGCGGTGGCAGTCTGGCTTGTCCAAACATCCTTGGCTACTGTTGCAAAGTCTTTTTCATGTGGTAAGTTCTCATCTGGCTGTGTAATTCCAAAGGAAATCATGCATGACCCAATTTTCTGCCAGTCTTGCATAGAAACACCCAGTAATAAGTCCACGGAGCAGAGAGAGCACCAATCGCTTTCCAGTCTTGCGCAGGCCACAATTAGAATGTCTCCCTCCTGCCCAGACATGTGCTGTGAATGGGGTAATCTGGAGACTTGGTGGGTGAGTATTTGCAGAGAATAGTCACAGCCTCTAAGCTGCTTGAAACTGGAGATACATTTGAAGGATTTTTTTTTTTATAGCAAGCATGCCTCGGTTTCTCAGTGTATTCATTTCTTGCCAATGTGATTTACCTTCAGTTCTTCAACTTATTCACATATATCACACCTGCTGGGTTTTTAATGTATTTTTTTTTTTTTTTTTTTTTTTTTTAGTTTTTCGAGACAAGGTTTCTCTGTAGCTTTGGAGCCTGTCCTGGCACTAGCTCTTGTAGACCAGGCTGGCCTCGAACTCACAGAGATCTGCCTGCCTCTGCCTCCCGAGTGCTGGGATTAAAGGCGTGCGCCACCACCGCCCGGCTTTTAATGTATTTTTGAACTGACTTTAAGAAAGCACTAAAAACTGTACAGTGATGGGTATGGTATGTATAATCTTTAAGTCAGGCTAAATATATCTACCTCTTCAAATTATGGTTATTATGAGAATCATTTAAAAACCTTTCCTTCTAGCCTTTTGGAATGTCCTTTCTCCCATCTAACACTTCCCATTATTTTCCCAACATCCCTCATCTAACAAGGCTCCTGGTAACTAGCACTCAGCTCTCAATCTCTGTGATACAGTTTTAGAATCGATATCTGAGTGAGATCAAGGAATTCTTGGCTATCTGTGGCTGGTTTATTTTACTTAACAAGAGATCTCCTTTCCATCTGCACTGTTGCAAATGATAGCACTGCATTCCTTTAGAAGGCAGATAGTACCACTGTGCATACGTTTACAATTTCTTTATCTTTCAAATGACACCGAATTTGTTTCCATTTCTTGGCTGTTACAAACACTGATGTAATAGCATGAGAATACAGTAAATTTTTTAATGTGCTGATTCCATTACCTTTTGATGTATACCCAATAGTAAGTTTCATAGTCATATTTTTACCTTCAGATAGTACTTCAATCTCTTTTTCATAATGGCTAATGATTTACATTCCCGCCACTAGTGTACATCCTCGCCAGTGTGTATCTTTTGTCTTTTTGATAATAGTCATTCTTGCTGGAGTGAGGTGATATCACATTGTGTTTTTGATTTGCATGTCCCTGAGGACTAGAGATGCTGGACACGTTTCATGTGCCTGCTATGCATTCATATGTTTTGTTTTAGGAAATCCCTACTTGGTCTCGTGTCCATTTTAAAAATCAGCTCGTCTTTGTTACAGAGCTGTTTCATTATTTTATATATTTTGGAAGTTAGCCTTCTGCAAATATTTCTTCCTGTTGTGCAGACTGTGACTTCATCTTAATGGTTGTCTCCTTTGCTTTGTAGAGTCTTTTTAAGTTTGACTTCATTCTACTGGCCTACTTTCTTCTCAAGACTGCTCTTTAAAACAACTGTTTCAAACTCTCCAAAGGAGCATCACACCCAGTTAATTATTATTTCTGGCAACTTCTTTTGACTATTATGTGAGGTCATGGATTTTATAAGTACCTGTTGCTGCCATGCAGTATTATATGAACATCAAAGGATGATGCGTTTCTTCCAATTCCAGTCTTGCTGATCTAGCTTTGGCTGTACAGATCTCTGCATCAATTTTAAACAGGCTGCTTATGTTTGTTTGACACCATAGCCACATCTGCTAGTTCTGCACTGGATAGCACCATATAAGCAGAGCTACAAGAGATTGCTATTGCTGTATGTTTGCTTAATTGTACAGGGAAACCCAACCTTGGGCTTATCTTAAATATGCTGTTCCTTTATTGTACCAAAAGAACTAGGAAACTTCTACCCCCCCCCCCCAATAGTCTACAGCAGTCCATACCCCCAAGCCTTTTGAGGGCCAGGGTAGTCTCACATGCCTTGCTAACAGTTACTAATTGTTAGCCACTTTGAGATTATGACTGAATAAGGACAAAACAACCATGAATAAACCTGTTGCAGGTACATACGCCACACCTGTGACAACTAATGATAGTAATACGTGTCACACAATGATCCCGCACTCCTTCAAGGAAAACAAGGCTTTGCTTTGCCTACCAGTGATGTGACTTGGTTGATGACCACTGTACCCACCCACACATGATGCTAGTTAGAATGGATGTTCCATAAGGTCATGTATCTTCCTTTAGTATTGCACTGGCAGCCTGCTTCAGAACCTCTCTCCAAAGGCAGGCCCAGGGATAAAATCCCACAGGGTATTCTAGTTGCTGTGCTTGTCTAACCTAGCACTAAACTTCATTGCAAACTAGGTCTTATGCCATCCTGCTTTGTCCAAGGTTGGGGTAGTCTCTTCTCCACCCAGGCTGATGCTATGGTGTGCACTGGTGTCATGCTTGAACAGTCTCAGAGGTGTACCAAAGCATTATTCCATGGTGCTGGGGCAGTTCTAAAGTTCTTTATGTAGTCAGGCTTCAACATTGGACCTTTGGTTTCTTTGGGGTGCTGTATTGTACCATGGTGGGCTTCCAACAAGAATTCTTCTTGGTGGTCATGTCCTGATCCCAGCATATGAAGTCTTTATCCAAGTTCTGTAGAGTTGTGAAGTGGAGGGTGGTTACATTCAGCTATCTAACTAATACAATTCCAGTTCTCAATCCATTAACCCATGAGATTAAAATGGATTGGAATCATAGAGCTTTTATTTGTGAAGGATTTCCCTGGGGTAGGCCTAGAACTTCAAGCTAAATCTTAGACTTAAATTGCTGAAGGGTGATGCAAGTAACTCTCACTTCTAGAATTTTCAAATTATTCTCTTTGATTAGAAGAATGACAGGTATTTATAGTATCTCACCAGATATCATTTGGTCCTGTGAAGTTATTGAGGAATGGAAATAGCTATTGAACTTTGCATTCCTATGGTGTGTGTGTGCGCGCGCACACACACACACACACACACACACACACACACACTAGCAGGTCTTCACCTGCTGCTTTTAATCTGCCCAACTACTGTTTTTCCAGTTTTGAATGACATATAGAATGCAAATTAAGTGATATTCCTATCAGATTTCACCACCCCACCTTTTGTCTCAGTACCCTTTTACCACTATGGTAAAAATAAACATAGCAAAGTTGGACATTATTGACTTCTCTATCAATGCATAACAAATGTTAAAATGTATATATTTAAGAATAATACTTTAGAGATGTGAACTCACAAAATTAAATGTAAATCAAGGAATATAGAAAAATAAGCATTTAATGAGCAAGGAATATTATCATATATAAATAACATGCATAGTTTATGCTATAATGAAATATCTATATTTATGGCATATATTTCTATGCTGCATTTTATACAATATTTGATATACTTTTCAGAGAAAATTTAATCAATTTTCTTCCTATTTTATCAGTTGTAAAGGAAAGATTTATATGTGTGTATGTGTGTGTGCTTGTATACATATACATACACATGCATATATATGGGTATACATATATAACTTTTAGTCTGTATCTAAAAAGCAATAAATATATTGAAAGGGAGACTCTTACAATAAGACATTGACTTTTGCATTATATTAAGTATTGAGGCTTTATATTTAAACTTACCTGGTTCATATGAATTGAAAATTTCTCATATCTTTCACGGGCTATCCAATGTAGCCACTATAAAAAATCATTATCATCATATATACTGACTTATTGTATTTTTTTTTTGTGAAAGAAAAATCCTTAATTCCTAAATACTAAAATGACATAAAATCATGCTTGTTGAATCATCTAGAGATATAGTGTCAGGAACTAAGCAGGTAAAGAGATGGTGTACAGAATGTAAGAAAAATATTAGGTAAACATATATCTGACAGAACACTGATATCTATAATATGCAAAAGAATAAAAACTAAACAACCACCAGAAAACACAATGAATTTGTTAATGAAATAAAGAGACAGAATTTCCACCTTCACTGATCATGAGACAATGAAAACGAATATTTCATTGTGTTTCCAACTTATCCCCAAAATGTCTGTTATAAAAAAAAAAACAGAAGCAATTCTCACAAGAACACCAATCTAAGAGCCATGGCACCATATACACAGAGGACCTGGTATAGACCCATGAAGATCCAAGGATTGCCTTTTCAGTCTCAGTGAGCCCATTTTTAAAAATGAAATATAGAAGAGTACATTTCTTTATTTAATTTTGTTCAGATTTCTTGGACTTCAGGTGAGTCCAGGAACTCACATCAAGTGAATCATAGATGTGGATGAGGTTTTCTCTCATTCTAGTTCCAGTGACAGCAAGAAAAACCTAAATCAGTGTCTGGCATATTTTTCCTCCTAAGATATTTTATTACTTACACAGATATTCCCTAAATAGATATCGTCATACCCTCAGCAAATGTTCTCTGCAAAAATATCTTAGCATTAAAAGAACTTTATCAAGTAAATTATGTGTAAAAATGAATTCAGAAAAGTTCACTGCTACATCACAGAAAGTGATAGTAAAAGAAACCTAAAAAGATTGACATTAAAATAAGTAGGAAGGATTTGCTAAATAAAATCAACTGGAAAGGTTATTATATATCCCAAAATTACAATCAACAACAAAACAACGACATTTTGAAATATTTTATTCATTTATTTTTACACATGTCAGATACCAGCTTCTACAAAATACCACTTAACCAGGGTAGAGGTATGGGGATCAGAAAATTAGTAAAGAGGACAAAGATGCAAGTGAAAATAATGAAACAGAAAAGAAAAGAGAGTACCAGGAGGGATTTCCAGTAAATACTGAAAATCTGTCTGCATTTAATTTCCAATTGTTTAAAATATTCCTGACCCCAAAAGGCAGAAGTAAGATTTTAAAAAAAAAAAGCCTGCATAAACATGATAAAAGGAAATAAACATACCAATTGAAGGTGGCAGACAACATTCTTAGGTAAACACTAGAAAAATCACACCCTAAAACAAAATATTCTGTAGGCAAACCACCTCCTGGGTGGAATCCATTGCTATCTGCTTAAGGGAGCAGGAACTTAGTTGAACCCTTAGACTAGACTTTTGTTTGAGGTGGAAACATCTACTTCTCCATTTCTGAAATACAAGGTTGGATAATGTTGACAATAACGTTGAGAATGCAGAAGAACTCTGACCTAAATTTAGGTGGGACCTTTGTTTGAGGTAGAAACAGACAATAACCTTGAAGCAACAGAGGTAAGTTCCTTCTCTCTGACCTTTGATCAAGACGGAAGTAGGCTCACATTTTTGGGCACACACACATACACATGTGTATGAAATAGTTTTCATGTAACACCGTTTTTAACTGGATCATGCAGGGTGTTCTGCCTATAGAGAATGTGGAACCTATTCTGAAGAGTTGGAGATAAACAACTTATAAAGCATTTTGCCTAATAGAGATTACTGAGAACATAATTTATCATAGAAGAACTTTTCGAGTTTAAGACAAAAAAAGATAAAGGCATGGAGAAAGATGAAATAATTCATTTTATAATACCGTGTGTCAGAACTCTTACTCAGACCTTAGCAAATGCCCCTATGTACATGTCATTTAACATGGCCTCCTATAGGACTCTAAGGTAGCTATTGTTATAACTACCCCTGGAAAAGGAGTCACTGAGAATTGTCCAAACAGAAATTTTGTTTAAGTCTATCTTTGAAGCTGTTCTTTGTACCACACTGACACTGTGAATATAAATTGATAGAGAATGAGCATTACCTTCTATTGATGACAAGAGAAATGATCACTTGTAGGGGGCTGAAAAGACTCCAAGAAATTGAAGAAAACTGATACATTCTAGACTTGTCAGTAAGCAAGACACAGTGGTCAAGGCACAGGAAAACCATGATTACAATGAATATTCATAATGCAAAGCCTAGGAAAACAACCTCGACCAAAATTTAAATGTCATTTAAAAAAAGTTTTTGTATTTCATCGTCGCGTATGCATTTTTAATACCATTCATTAAATAACATCAGTAGACTATCAGATTTAACACCATTCATTAAATAACATCAGTAGACTATCAGATTTCACAAAAGTAATAACAGTAAGGGACTGAAAGGATCTTTGTTAATTTCATAAACATAATAAACTTACACTTACAATTTTGTTTCTAGGTAGCCCATTCTTTCCTTTTTTTGTTTGT
The DNA here is from genome assembly GCF_950005125.1 of Chionomys nivalis. Lineage (NCBI taxonomy): Eukaryota > Metazoa > Chordata > Mammalia > Rodentia > Cricetidae > Chionomys > Chionomys nivalis. The sequence goes on from NC_080110.1 coordinate 20,540,256, forward strand.
TTGTTTTTGCTTTTTTTTTTTTTTGAGACAGGATTTCTCTCTATAACAACTCTGACTCTGGAACTCTGTAAACTAAACTCATAGAGATCTGACTGCCTCAACCTCCTGATTGCTGGGATCAATGGCACATATTTTTTTAATATACCTCAACGTCATATGACTTTTTAACATGTCATATACATCCAGACTTTTGTTGTATCCAATATGAATACATAACTGTGGAAGGAATGATAAGTGGACAAACATTTCTGAAAATGGATCCTTTATTTTTGTCCTGTTTTTTTCCATGTTTTATTTGCAACTGTTACTTGCATTATCTACAAAATTGTAAATAATGATCCGGCGCTTCTCTATTAGATAATAGGAGAAATGAGAAACTTCTTGTTAAGCTACAAGGCTGTACAAATGATACCTCATATAAGTTTTATCCCATGCTAAGTATCCAGGCAGAATTGTATATTATAGGAGTTTGCTTAACCCAAAAGCATTCAGTCACTTAAAATAGATTCCAGCAGGGGTGTATGAAGTCAAAGGCCCTTTTCTGGCTGTCCCTGAAGCTTGTATTATAGATTATCTTCTCCGTGGTGGCCTAGACCACAGCTCAGCATTGAACAGCAGGTGGTGTGAGATAAAAGGGACAGAAAGCAATTCAAAGGAGCCAGGAGGAGTAACGGAGCAGTACTGCCAGAATACAGGGCACATCCTTCCACGGGTCCTCTGAGTCAGTATTCCTTCTCCTTCTCTTTGTGCAAACTATGTGTAAGCAACATGTCTTCCAGCCCCCCCCCCCCACCGTTGTTACTTCCATATCCTCCTTGATATGACTCTTATAGCTCTGGAGAGGGTACCTTTTGTGTTCAGGTTACGTCATCCACCTCTGGTGTTATCTACAGAGTTTTCCTGGAATCTTCTTACTTCTTTTAACACCTTCATTGTCCAAAGAAAAAAATAATCCTTACCCCAAAGACTGAAAGCTCTCATTACATTGTAAAGTAATAATCTCTTCCACATTTATCTGATTCTATGCTGTCTATAATTTATAATACAATGTGCTCTTAATCAATACATATTTCTCTACATACTTAAATATGCTGCCTTTTATGTTATGGATAGGATGCTATAGTAGTACTAACCCTGTATTTGTGATGAGGTTAAACATTTTGCTTGATAAAATGAAAACTAGGGAAAGAGTTTGAACAGAAGTATTTTACGTGGAAGGGACAATACCTCCCTGAGAACATAGGAATATCATTGTTGTGCATGGGACACATTTCTATAAGTATTTAAGCAGGAAATCTCAAGAGACCCCCAAAATAACCCAAGCTGTTGCCATTGGTCTTGGTTTCCCAATAGAACTAGATAGGAAGACCCTGCTGCCGAAGCCACCACATTTTGGTTGTACACAAGAGAAATAGAGTTGGAAATGACCTGAAAACTTGCTCCTTGCTGACTAAATTTCACAAGACTTGAAAGTGCCCTGCAAGCCTCTGGAGGAGAAAAGCCATCAATGATGTTATTTAGTGGTAGACCATGTATGCTATAATACCTTCCCTCCAGACAAGCTGTACCCATTATTTGGATATTGTGATGAAGGTTCTATGATAACCAACCACTTTTGCAGTGACTGAAGTCAGTAGGCTCTAGAGAAGAAACTATTACTACTTTGCTAAAAGGGCATGTTGTTAAATTTCCTTCTAAATCTTTATGCTTATAAAAATGGTTCAGTATTACCTTCATACTTGGCAGGAGAAGATTCTCTCTGTAGCAGTTAGCAATTATTTCAGAAACTCAACACGAGTCAGTGTGCTGAAAATAGTGACATGAGTACCCAACCCTAAGTAGGACATTTATATCAAACTTCACACCCAAGCCCCTGCAAGGCTCAGAGAAATCTGGGTAGAATGAGTGGAAAGAATATGAGAGCTAGAAACAATAAAGAATGCTGTGAGCTGTTTTCTTCTTGACATTACAAGGTCATTTCACACATGGACTCCCTGCAGCTGTGGTTACCTGCACCAAACCCGAGCAAGATTGAATCAACAGGATCAGTCAACATTCCAACAGACATCACTGATTGAACTCAGTGGGCTATTTTCATCCATACCAAAAATCTAGGAAATGAATATCAAGGAAATAGGAATGTAGTTACAGTTCCCATGGGGAGCAAGATAGAGGAAGTGGGGGGTGAATATGATTAAGATACATTGTTCATGCATTTGACATTGTCATAGAAAATAAAGATGTTCCCTTAAAATAAGAGGGAGCACCATCAAGAAAGATATCCAACCATGATCATCTCTGGTCTCTACATATGCTCACACATATACATGTATCTATATCTCTATCTATCTATCTATCTATCTATCTATCTATCTATCTATCTATCTATCTATCTAGAGACAGAGACAGAGACAGAGACAGGAAGAGAAGGAGAGAGAGGGAGGGAAAGGAGGGTCCAGGTCATAATAACAATGAAAATGAAACTCAGAATATGAACTCCATGGTGGTAATGAACTTAGAGGGTGAATGTTTACGCTCTGTCCTCTCCCTGATGTGGCGCCACTTTATTACCCATGAGTCACTCTGTAGCAGGGGTGTTGAGAGAGCTAACCTCTAGGGTTAGGTGGCCTTCAGATTTCCCTACTCTGTTTAGAGCAGTGCTCCTGAAGAAGAAAGGCTGAACAATGCTAGCTGATATCATTGCTATAACAAAAGCAAAGAAAGTAAATTTTTTAATAAAGTGAATAAACAAGAATGAAAATGGGTTCATAAAACAAGAATAATCCGTGAAACAATTAACTATTTGTGCTAATAAAGAATGCAGCTAAGGGCAGCTGATTCGTAGACAGTGTGAAGAACAGAGGGAAATAAAATGGGCTCTGGGTTGAAGATGACAATATGGGTAAAGATAATGTGATTATGCTTCCTGCTATTCCAAAACAGAACCATTAAGATTGCAGACAGCTGAGATGCATAGAGGAGAGGAAATAGTTTATTTTTAAAAATTTTAAACTACCAAAACCACTGTTCTTACTAATTTTATTTTTAAATGTTCTATAGAAATTTTTCTTACAGGGCACATACTATGGTATATTTGAATATAGGTACACCAGGCATAGTATTGAAATTAAGATGAGCATAGTTCTCTTTTCAAACACTTGTTCGTTCCTTGGAATAAAAACATTTTAAATCTTTTCTCTTAGCTTTTCAGAAATGCACGGGACACTATCTTCATGTATAATCATCTCTCTACTTGACAGCACAATGGAACATTTAATTCTTCTCTGGTTGAGACTCAGTTTCCATAGATCAGTATCCTCTGAAAGCTTATTCTCCCCACCTTCTGGGTACCACCATACTACTGACATCTTTAATGGGATAGGTCTTCCTATTTTTGGTGAATGAGATTACACAGCACTGTCTTTCTGTAGCTAATTTCACTTTACATAATGATTTACTGTTCCATACATGTTGACTTGGATGACAGGAGTCCCTTCACTGGCTAGTGTACTTCATGCATACAATCGTATCTTCTCTATCCAGTCATCTGAATTTAAGATGTGATCAAATGCATTTGTTCTTAGCACCCTCTATATCTTACTATCAGGAGACTCAAAGTTCATTTAAATCCACTCATATACAACTCCAGGGGGTAATTATACACACACATACATACACACACACACACACACACACACACACACACACACACACACACATATATATATATATATATATATATATATATAGCGAGTATATAAAGGAACAGTCACAGACAGAAATGAAAGAAAACAGGGAGAAGAAAAAGGAGGAGAACAGAAAAGCATCAAAACCATTTCCGTGTGTTAAGTGACCAGAAAGAAAGAAACTCAAAATTGTAGATTAGCTTCCAAGTCCAATGGTGATGAAGTATGCCATTCATCATTAACAGAAGTTTAAAACAATTTAAAATCATCATACACATATTGGGCTCAGTGGCTTCCAACAGCAGGAAAATATACGTAACTGAACAGTGGATCCTCTCTTAACTGTCTGGTTTTGCAAGCCTTAATGAGCCTCGTCTTTCAGCACTGAAAATTCAGCATGCCTCTCTAGTCCATATTATGCAGCTTTTGTGTGTACAATTACCATCCTCTCTTAGTCCTACTGTACCCCAACTTTCTTGGCTTTTGTTTTCTGAAACATTTAATTCCCTTAACCTGAAATGTTCTCTAATCCCTCCACTGAAAACCAAAAATCTAATGTTTAAAAGAAAATGAACTCACTGTGTCCATAAAATCGTATTGAATTACTTTCAACATCAGTTTATTAAGTTTTAATACCTATTAAACTTTTGCTAACATAAGAAAATGAAAATAAAATCTTTTTATAATTGTCTGTGATCGCAAAAGACTGAATAAGGTGTGTTCCAATTTTCATCATGTTTGTTACATTTGAGTTTCCAAATAATTTTGTAGATTAGGTTCTAGGGGAGATATCTAATTTCAAATATCTATTTGTTGTTCCTATAAACCATTAAAATATCCTGCAAATTCCATCACCGCATCACAAAAACTACCTCTCCCAGATGGCTTCTCATACCCAATAATGGAACTAAACAAATTGCTGGAACATGAGTCTTGATTTTGGTTTTGTAACATATGGTCTTACATTTATAGCACACAATAAAGCACTTAAAAATAGATGGAACTTGTGAAATTTGCATAAACTCTTCCTGTGTGCCAATATATTTGGGCTCTTTTGTCTTATTGCCTGTACTAATTGAAATTGCTTTGCTTAGTAATCATACCTAGTATTTATCTGCTTTGGACAAGACCTTAGTACTTGCTTAATGATACTTGATTTCCACCTGAGTGGAGATAAAAACAAAAGGAGACCTTCATGGGAGAAAAGCTTTATAATGTCCATGATTTAATTAGTATACACTTAATAACTAGAAAATCCAGAAATACCAATAAAAATATGAACCTTGGCCAGGCGGTGGTGGCACACGCCTTTAATCCCAGCACTCGGGAGGCAGAGGCAGGTGGATCTCTGTGAGTTCGAGACCAGCCTGGTCTACAAGAGCTAGTTCCAGGACAGGAACCAAAAGCTACAGAGAAACCCTGTCTCGAAAAATCCAAAAAAAAAAAAAAAAAAAAAAAAAAAAGAACCTTGCATTCACAATTTAAATATTTTTAACAGCTTTATGCATTCTTATCATTTTATATATATGGTGACATCATAGAGGGTCCATTTGGGATCTCCAAGCAACACACCAAACTTAAAACGTCCAAATGTGTGCCAAAAAATAAATGTTCTTGTTTAAATGGTTGCACTTGACACATTTCTTTCTCATTTCAAACACAGTAAAAATATGACCTAGAAAAGTTCTCTAGAGGTGAAACAACAAGACCTCTGTTTATGAAGAAAGAAACCAATTGTGTAATCCTATTGCCTTGCCCTGGGCCAAACATGCTTATGTGTTGAAAGGGATGAATCTCCTTGTTATAGCTCTGTACGTGTGCCCTTTTGAATATCCCCTTGGGTTAGAGCAGCCTCCAGCAGCTCGTTCTGATGGGTTTCACTCTGTTTTCCATTATTTATATTTCAAAAAGCATAATGTTGAAATCAACATGCAGCACCCGTTCCTTACATAACTCCATAGATGGCTTGCTAATTTCTGCTAGATTAATATACTACCTCCCCCAAAAATAATTATCTAAATTTGAAGAGATCATTGTCTTCATTTTAAAACCAAACAGCATTGGTTTGAACTAAGAATAGAATCTCAAAAGCAATATCCTTAAAGGGAAAATACTTTAAAAAACTAGCTTGGCAATTTTTCTGGCAAAGATGATTCTAATGGCTTTTCTTTTTTAAGTCCTACAGGAGTGCTTGCTGTTTATTTACATTAGAAGAAGGATTGCTTGGTTACAGGGAAGCTGAAATCATGTTTATTAAGTTCATGCTTCATGTAAATATTAAAATGTATATTGTTTCCTTGTGGAACTTAATAAGATCTTTTTGATTAATACAAGTATAGGAGTTAAGCTGTAAACACCATTAGTCAATTAAATTGAACCAACTTAATATAAAAATTTTGGTGACCTCTTTTACTCTTGTTAAGAAAAAGAAGAAAGAAACTTGTGCTGAGAACAAAGGGTCCCATGTCCTGTCTGGAGTATGCAACACAATTTTAATTCAGCAGATCCCAGCAAAGCTTATACCTCATACACCTGTAGAATAATCTTATAATAAAAAGTATAGGTTCATAGCTGAAATTTTACCCTAAACTTACCTAATTGATTAAATCAAAATTGAACTCAAGAATTTAGCAGATTAGTAAAAGAACTTCTTCTATTGAATTTTTAAGAAGTTAGGAGTGTTTGAATTATCTTCACATCTAAAGCAGACAATCTCTGATGTAATGTAAAATTATTGCCTCTTCTTAAGACATATGATAAATAATGGGAGAAGTAAATTCACTATGATCTCACCCGGAGTAACAGGAAGGAAACCACTTCAGGAAGCCTAAGGAAGAAGTTGCATTCTTTGAAAGGCTTACTAATAAAGGGACAATATAATATCAAAGTTCAATGTCAATGTCAAATCAAAGCATTGTGGGCCTTGGCTGAAGCAGGAGTATAGCTCTCAATCTCCAGATTATACCCTGAATTCGAAGCCATCCCAAACTACAGATGAGAGTCTGTCATAAAAAAAAAAAAAAAAAAAAAAAGGGCATCTAGGTTATTTCCAGGTTCTGGCTATTACAAATAATGCTGCTATGAACATAGTTGAACAAATGCTTTTATCATATGATAGGAAATCTCTTGGGTATATTCCCAAGAGTGGTATTACTGGGTCTTGGGGTAGGTTGATCCCGAATTTCCTGAGAAATCGCCACACTGATTTCCAAAGTGGTTGCACAAGTTTGCATTCCCACCAGCAATGGATGAGTGTACCCCTTACTCCACAACCTCTCCACCAAGGCCAGCTGGACTGGGACTGAATAAGCATGGGATAAAACTGGACTCTCTGAACTTGGTGGACAATGAAGGCTGATGAGAAGCCAAGGACAATGGCACTAGGTTTTGATCCTACTGCATGAACTGGCTTTGTGGGAGCCTAGCCTGTTTGGATGCTCACCTTCCTGGACCTGGATGGAGGGGGGAGGACCTTGGACTTCCCACAGGGCAGGGAATCTAGACTGCTCTTCAGACTCGAGAGGGAGGGGGAATGGAGTGGGGGGAGGGGGAGAGGAGTAGGAAGAGTGAGAGAGGAGTGGGGGGGGAGGAGTGGGGGGAAGGGGAGAGGAGTGGGGGGAGGGCGAGAGGAGTGGGGAGAGGGCGAGAGGAGTGGGAGGAGGGGAAGGGAAATGGGAGGCGGGGAGGAGGCAGAAATTTTTTCAACAATAAATAAATAAATAAAGCAAGACAATAAATATTTAAAATAAATTTGATATTATATGATGTCACATGTATGCCCTGTAAATATATATATCACTCTATCACTCACTCCAAGGTTGAGGTAACATCATTGCAAAGGGGACAAAAGAAATAGCACCCCAATGATGAGGAGAAGAGACCATGAAACACTACTAGGGGTATAAGATTGCCTGCTCATATAGCAGGTGAACTCACAGCAGGTGTGGTTGCCTTGAACAGGGCAGACAGGCTGCTGAGCCCAGGACCATTTAGCTGTAGGGTGATTGGAGTTCATGAAACTCAGCCCTGCCTCTCCAGGGGAGTTATTGGCAATTGAAGGCTTCTATGGAAGACCAGAGAACTGTCTTCAGTGATAAAGCCATTGGCAAGTCACTCTGGATTTCTGGATAGCTTAACACTCATTCCCACGTCAGCAGTTGTGGTTAAATCCCAGTGAGTCACAAAGAAAAATAACAACAACAAAACCCCCGATACAAATGTAGGATAGGGACTTGGTACAAGGATGAATGTGGATGACTCAGGAAAAGATGGGAATGGGGGTGGGGTATAGTGTGAAAAAGGAATGAGGGGGGTGAGTACAACAGAAATATATGAGTGTGTGGATATATGTGTATGTGTATGCTTGAAACTGTCAAAGAATAAATTAATAATAAAAAGCAAGCAAATAGAAGTGACATCAGCTTCCTCTGTATTTGTACCCTTTGTTCTCACTCAAACTTGGAAAGATGAGTACTTGTATCTTTTTCTTGCCGAGGAGATAATAATTAGAGCTGCATTCAAGAAGAAAACAAAAGAAAAAAATGAATAGAAAGAGGGATATTTGCAATGCCCCTACCTTTTTTATCTTGTCATAAGAGCTTTAAGATGTGGACAAAATATCAATCTACATTATTGTCAGTCAGCACTACTAAGGGTACTACTGTATTTACCCCAGGAAAGACGATTGACAATCTTATTCAGAGGTTCATCAATAAAATAGACCAGTTTTAGAGCAGGATGTGAATGATTATAATAAGAGAAACATACTGGCTATGTACGCGATATGTATCCTGGTTAATTCTAACCGCCAAATTATGAAACACTGCCAAATAGCAAATTTGTGGCACTGGGTTTACTTAAATCTATCAGTGTGACAAGACTAGCTACTCAAGTTTGTGAACTCAGGTTCACCAGTGATTTAGAACTTCAGAATTCCAACTGAACTCCAATTAGGAAAGTACTATTCAGAATACTAATAAGATCACCACGGGCTTTTCCATAGCTCTCTCTCAACGTAATTACTCTGAGGCAGTGACTTAGTTTCCACTGTGGCCCCTGCACCGTCTTCTCTGAGGTTCACTGGATGGATAGCTTCCCTTGGTTCCCCTCCCGTCCTTGGACTCTCCTGCAAAGGGTTATTCTCTTCACCCTTGCTTTTCAACACTGAGGTTCCTTGGGTTTGCAATAAGCCTCTCTCTTATTTCTGCCTTCCATTTGTAGCTACCACAAAAACCGTTGCCTTTTAGGAAAGAGAATCAACTGGTACATCCTTAAGTCACTACCTCTACCTGATTTGCAAAGGCTTGTATTGGGGAAGAAGAACAATATAAATATTTAGCAAGAAACTCACCTAATATTCTGCGAAATGCCAAGGTAGGCGGTAAAAACAGTTCTCTCAAGAGAAATAGACTATTCTTATGTTTTACTGACCGTTCATTTAAAATTTATCAAGAGGATGGTAGGGACAGGAACCAAAGTCAGATTCAAATGGAATTTGGAAAAAAACACTTGCAGGTTCAAGGGCATATGAGGGACTAATGGAAAACATTTTAATCCTCTTTCAATTTAATTAGCATAATCCTGCTAAGTACCAATATTTATTACTTCCATTATCTTTGTTTTCAGTGACTTGTGTTTATAATCGCTTATTAAATTAGCAGAATATTACAATTTGGGAACAAATGCTAATTTCTTACTGGACCTTTCTATACAGTATATTATCACTAAATAAACAAAACATCAAGACTACATATTTTAAAAAGCAATATGGGCAAAATTGGTATGTACTTTGTACAGATCCTAAGCCCTGGAAGTCAAAATAGCAGATGTGGTAGGGTTAATCTTCATTATCAACTTGACTAACTCTAGAATCAGCTAAGAGAGGTTTGTCTGTGGAGATGAGAAGATGCACCCTAAATGGAGACTTGGAGCCACCCCTGATTCAAAGTGGGGTGAAGCACAAAGAGAGCAGGAGGGTCACCAGCATCCACCTCTTCAGGTTTCCTGACTACAGATGCAATATGACTGTCTGTGTCACATTGCTCCTACACACCTTCCTACCCTCACAGGCTAGCCAAACGACATCCTTACTTAAGTGATTTGTTGGCAAGCGTTTTGTCACAGCATGGAGAAAAGTGACTCATAGCATATATATTTTGAAATATTCAGCCAATAAAAACAAAAGTCATGTGTATAGAAATCAAAATGTAAAGACTGTTTTAAAACAGGAGTGAGGAGTTGGGGAGTACAAATATAGATATCAGTGTAAAGAAACCTGATGGGGGAAAAACGAAAAATATAGAGCCAAACTTAAGAAAAAAATAAGAACGCATTTAATCAGGGTGTGTGCTATTACCAGACAAAAGAGAAAAACCCTGAAGCATAAAATATCAGATGGAGAGATGTCTCAGGTTATAGCAACTGATAACATTGGGAATGTACATGAAACACCTTACCGTCGATGTCAGGTGAGACCTACTCATGCATTGAAAGATGGGAAAAAGCAATACATTTCAGGAAACCGAGGAGAATGGAGATTAGCAACATAAGGCCCTAGGAGGCCCCTTGGGAGTCTGACTGGCTGGAGCTGCAGGCTGGCTGCCAGCCTCTATTAAGTGGGGACTTGATTAGAGGAGACAACGGGAGCCTTAGCATGACTTAGGAAAATGGATTTCCAAACAAATTAATGACACTCTAAACATGAAATCTGCAAACGTGAAAATCTGTGCTTAGACCGACAATGCAACAGTGGTTGTCTCCTGTTTCTGTTCTGCTGTTTGTTGTTGTTGCTTTGGTTTTTGTTTCATTACAGGTTTTCAAAACCTGTGCAGGATGTTCAAAATGCCAGGTTCTACTTTTCTACATTTCTGTAAGTCATAAATACATTTGAAAGGAAACTTCTTGAATGTTCAACCTCTCTTACAAGCCACCACTCTGTCCTTTTCTTATCTCCTAAACTCATCTTGAATTTTATCCAGTGAGCTTCTGGTACATTCTACCCCACCAGTATGCATGTATATCAACTCACCACAACATATTGAATAAAAGCCTACGAGTCAACACAGAGACCGTATACCTATAAATGCATCAGTACTTTTTGTTTATTTTAGTTTTTCTCTCTTTATCCCGCCTCCCTACACTCCTCCTTCCTGTTCCATCCATCCTCCACATCTCCTCTACTCCAGATCCACTGCCCCTAGTTCATTAGATAGTTTTCAGCAGCAATGAGTTGTTGACCAGCGAGGTCCTATAAACTCCCAAGCATCACAGCCCGTTGCTGTTACTCTAGGTTACTCTCTAGGATTTGGCGGTACAATTCTACTCTCTTATAGTTTCCTACCATGCATTTCCCATGCTAATGTTACTGAAACTGATTTTTCCATCCTTGTAATCAGAGTCTGGACTAATGCAGAGAGAACTAAAGATTTAGAAAAGATCATTTTATCCAAGTAAAATATTCTTTTCAGATAATTATCTCCATATTCAAATACAATGAAAAAAGAAAAGTTCTGGGTTGCTTTGACATGCACGCTGCACACAGATAAAATGAAGCATGTACCCAAAGATACAGTGTATATATACAATCGCAGCAAAAGTGCAGCTGGCTGTTCCATGAGTAGATAGATGTCCCTCAACACTGATGGATTATTAAAAATCAGTGTTCTGAACATACATGTACATGTATGAATATATACATACATATAGCTGTTCTGAGTAAATCATTTCACCAGTAAAATTGAAAGGAATGGGTCACTGGAATGTTTTAGGAATGGATCCAATTTCTTGACAATATGATCACCATTTATTGCTTCCACCAAATGTCAAATTGTAGAGACAGCCTCAGCAGGATTAAACACCAAAATAGGCTTCATATGAATTTTTGACATTTCTCTCTTTGGATGCTGTTGGGGGAACTGACAAGTACTTACTTTCGAAAGGCCTGCTCGACTCTTATGAATAATCAGGGAATTGGATGAGCAAGAGTTCTGAACATGTAAATGTACTTTAAAATATTTCTACCATGCCTTAAAAGTTAGGGATGGTAACTTTTTTAAAATACAATTCTAAGCCGGGCGGTGGTGGCACACGCTTTTAATCCCAGCACTTGGGAGGCAGAGGCAGGCGGATCTCTGTGAGTTCGAGACCAGCCTGGTCTACAAGAGCTAGTTCCAGGAAAGGCTCCAAAACCACAGAGAAACCCTGTCTCGAAAAACCAAAAAATAAAAATAAAAAATAAAATAAAATACAATTCTAATCATTCTAATCTCCCATCAACCACTGGACAATGTGAAATGAGAATCTACTTATTTCTAGCATGACAATTGTTTGGTCCTGATATAAATAAAGGGTAAAGGAATAAGCATTTGATGAGAACTTGCTGAGAATTCGCCATGTTTTTCATTTTCTTTAATATTGATAATTTATTTGATTCTTACTCTTTCAAAATAAGCAAGCAAACATTTGAAATACAACACTCAGATTATGTAGATTGCCCGTCCAATGACTGAGTCAGAGTTGGGATTAAGAGAAACTAAATTCTGACTGCAAGCCTACACTCTTAACTATTCTATTGTGCTACAATTATTTAGCTGGTATCTTAAGAAATTAGAAGTCAGGTTAGATTGACTTCACATATACATATATATGTGTGTGTTTGTATATAGAGCAACTCAATGAAGTGTAACAAACCAATTTATTCAGGTTCTGTTCTGTGTGGAACTTTTGGCTTTTTGAATCTTAGGTTTGGTTGCTTTCTGTTACTGGCACTGAAACAACTTCTCATCTTCAGATACTTCACAACACCTGTGAAATCAAACCTCCCAGGGCCATGCTATGAAGAGACAATTGGGAGATAAGATACAGAAAATGCATTTAAGGCATCTGACATTTTCTAGCCCTTCTTCTTTCCCTCCAAGTTAGTATCCAGCATAGAGCTTTCACTAGGACACAAAACCAATCTGATGCAGAGAATTCAGAGAGAACGATTCTGAAATATGCAGTTCCTTTTTCTAAAATATAACTTAGAAATGCCAGCTCAAAGTTCTCTGTGAGCATAACCTGCTGTAAAACTCAAAGAGAAATTAGTACTCATGTGAACAGCTCCGCCCATGCATTGTCTGCTTTGGTTCTAGATTTAGAAGCCAGAATGCCCCGCTTGTTTTCTCCCGTGTTATTTGATGTGCTGTGTCTGAGAGCATAAATCGTCACCTTTTGAGGGGATTGGTGTCAGGAATTGCATTGACAAGGACTATGCAGTCAGAAACTTTGCGGAATTCATGCAATAACCCCCCCATTTTTAGGCAGGGGTTTCATATTTTATTTCCCTAGTGGCATCTTCACAGTGGAGTATAAATAAGCCTGCCTGCACCCCACTATGTCAGTTGGGTGTTTCAGTATAAGAAGTAAGTCCCCCAGCTGGCTCAGAACACAAGCATTGACTCCTAGGCTCTGGTTTTTTAAATTTTTCCAGCTTTCAGTCCATCAGCAATTCCTATACTATCTGTAGGTGGCAGATCATCATAGTGGCTGTCATTTATTTGAAACATTGGTGCATTTTCACAAGCTGCTAATCATTACTTTTGCAAATGCGGCACAGAATTCCAAGCCTGCAAGTGATAGATAATTAAAAAGAAAGGTTTTGAGATGCCATTGTAACTCTCAGAGCGTGCCTTCCAAATGCTTAAATATACATTGATATCAATCTATCCTCTTTGCCTGTTTTTTTATATGAATATAAATAAAATTGCTCTTTATTACATGACAGCTTCAACAAAACAAAACTACAAGTTGCATTCACGAAAATGCTTTCCTACCACATACACATTCACAAAAGTATTTGTATCTAAACCATGTGTATTATTTACATGAAATTATTTACATGTAAATTTAAAAGAAAAAACCCTCATTTTGTGAATGAGAAAGGTGTTCAATTCACTTAACGCATGAGTAAATAAGATTACTCAACTATTGTAGAAAGAATGAAATCCTGAATGACCAATAAATATTTGTAGAGTTTTTCTTCTCTGTAGTTTGGAGTAAAGAAAAAATAAGTTAAAACATGATATGCCATTCCAAAGTCTCCACCATGCTAAAATATAATACCCTGGGAACTGGAAAGGAGGTTGAACAATGAATATTCTTCTGTAGAAAAACAAATTTGCACAACCATTTCAAAATCTAACCAATACCACGCCAATGCATTCCTACAGCCATTTGCTAACTTGGTATTCACAATGATATGTTGAACCTCCCATTGTGCCCCTGTTCTCTCTCTCTCTCTCTCTCTCTCTCTCTCTCTCTCTCTCTCTCTCTCTCTCTCTCTCTCTGTTTCTTAAATGCTCATTCCTAGTAAGTTATCAGTGAATGTGTTCCATGTTGCTTCTATATGAAAACTCACTCATCACTTGTGTCTCTTCTTCATTCAAGACATGCTGTAGCTAATGGAAACCACTTTCCCAAAGGCTATGAGCCAAAAATAATTTGAGAAAAATTACTTTGATGAAACAGTTATCTGAGAGGTAAATTAGTTTTGAAGAACACAAAAGTTCAAAGGAAACACAGGGAATGAAAGTCTGGAGAGCATTGTAAAGAAATTAAGTATCACTTAGAGTTCTAGGCACCCATACATTATGAGCATGACACCATATGGTTACTTATGATTAGCTTTGTGCTCAGGCATCCTAAGGAATTCTGAGTCCTAAACTTTATGACCCTGAGCCTCTATTCAAGGAGAAAATAATGCTAAGTCTCTTTTAAACTGTACCCAAAGTCCCTCAGCAAAGACTGAGAAAATTATCAGCTACAGCAATTTATGATCAATAAATAGATGGCCACTGAATAAACTGATTGACATTATTGGTACTTCGTGGGCAAAAGCACAAGCTTTAAATAATTCATCACAATGTGGTCTCGGAGATGATAATCAGTCGTAATATGTCTTCATCACGTACACCATCAGTCCCATTGTGCATGTTTGCCCAAGGCTGATGTTTTAGAGATTAAACCCGTAGTCTTATACGTCCTACTTAAGTGCACTGCTACTAAGCAGCATCCTCAGGACTTTCTATTTAATTTGTTCGTGTAAGTTCTCTGAAGTCTCTATATTTGCTTGCAAACATTGACTTTATTTATTTATTTATTTATTTATTTATTTTTTGGTTTTTCGAGACAGGGTTTCTCTGTGGCTTTGGAGCCTGTCCTGGAACTAGCTTTTGTAGACCAGGCTGGTCTCGAACTCACAGAGATCCGCCTGCCTCTGCCTCCCGAGTACTGGGATTAAAGGCGTGCGCCACCACCGCCCGGCCGGCCAAACATTGACTTTAGACCTTAGTTCCACTCCTCTTTGCTGAATGCCCACGACGTAACTGTCAGAATATGACCTTATCAGAGATTATTGGGGTTCTTTTCAATATCTGTCCCTGAAACTGAGTGTCAGAAAAGTCTTTTACTCAGAGTGTGATCTTGTTATTTAATAATAGAAAAAACTTGGAGCTAAAATTGTTTATATGACAATTATCCAGGAAAACAAAACAAAACAAAATGATTGCAGCAATCTGTGAAGTTCTTCCTTGTCTCTGGAGAATGACACCTGGCAATTAGTGACAAAGAATCAGCTGTAGAAGATGAGAAGGAAGTGGCTATCAGCACTGACAGGTGCATCTGACATTTCGACACTGTGACGCGATATTGTTGTCCACAAAGTTCACACTCAAGAACTGCATGATTGAGATATGGATTGCAAAACAAAAATCCCGTAATGTTCTTTGTACATTTACCATTTTGTTTTAGTCTGTGCTCCTTGTTCCCCTGGACTGTGTGCAGTAGTCCATGGGTTCTGAGTAGGAAACTCCTGGAACTTTAAACAAAGATTGAAGCGAAAAGTAAGCAATGCAAAGACTCTACAAACAGATGTACTGTGTGTTTAGAAAGACAAACTTGGTGTAATTTTGTCATAATGAGAGGAGCCAAGCCATGTATGGGAGAGCAGTTGGTCTTGGTGATCGTAATAATGTCGAAATGTGAGTATTTCACTTTGTCCCATGCATTTAATTAGAATAAGAACTCAAGACTCTGTAACTACCCTTTAGGTAAAATACTTCCAATAATATTCCTCATCATTCTCTCCACGGCCTTTTCCATACTGAGAATTCAGAAAGTATTCTAAATACAGAATCAAGCTTGTTACTCTTGGGTCATTTTGTTCATAACTACTTGCCAAACAGAAGATATTTTTACCCAAAATATTTGTCAGTTTTAAAGTTTACTGATTGAAAAAGCTAAACATCGAGAAATAATGAAATGTAAAAGCACAAGGGAAGAGAGAAGCCTGCAAAAGCCTGTTCTACCCATAAAAGTCCTGTTAAATTCATTTGAGACCTCTTTGACCTCTAGATCTCCTTTTTCAGCTATCTGCTATCCCCATTTCTCTCTCTCTCTCTCTCTCTCTCTCTCTCTCTCTCTCTCTCTCTCTCTCTCTCTGTTCTGCTACTCTAAGACTTCCGACACTTCTATGAAAAGCTAGCACGAATTAATATTCAAAACCTTGGATTTGATCAATTCAAACCTACTATTTAAAACTCATTATAGCGGTCAAGAAGGGTCTGTGTCAAAAGCAACATTCTGGGGAAACACCTTCAATCACAGTTAAATGTTTTCATTATCAAAAGAGCAATCCAAGATCTTTATTGATTGATGCTGTAGTCCTCTTATTGACTGCCATAAAAGAATACCCAGCAGCATTTTCATGTTGAATAAACTTCATTTTATCCGAGTAGGATATACTCACTCACCTGAAATAGTAAAAATTCTCATCTAGTTGGCTAAAAAGGAGAGATTCATGGGGGGGGGACTTAAAACAGGAAAATAAATGTGTTCCTATTTTAATTAAATTAGATGGGGAGGATACATTCATGGAGTGAGGGGAACAGAGTACAGTGCCTCAACCTGGGTTTTAAAAATTGAGTAACCTTACAGCCAAGCCAAAACGCACAGACAACCCAAACACTAATTCCTAAGTATTTAGTTCAGAGTAGTACTGGTTTCTGGAGAACAAATGCAATGTGATTGAAAGCTGTACTAAATAGGATAAATTTAGGAGGATTCTGGATTAAAGCTGTCTTCATTTGTAATTTACATTTTTTACTACTTAAATGTATATCACAAATCGATAATTCTAGCTTCATAAAGGACTTTGTGTGACTTTGTTAAAGGATCACACTTTCCAGTTAACACTTCTATTAAAAATTCATTTTAGAATCATTTAAATGGATAGAATTGCGCTATCAGTGGAAATGAATTCAGGTGTGAGATCAGTTTCCATGAAAGGAATTTGTTTCTCCCTTCACATATTTGTTTAGCAAGCTCTTGGATTCAGATTTATGATTTTACTAAGTCATTATACATATATTATAGCACCTTTTCTTGCTAACAGCACAACTTAACTACCTTGAAATCAAGCAATTCCTTCCTTCAAACTTCTACTGAAGGGAAACTTTTATAGCTTTGGAGAGAATGTTTATTCCCCTTTTCTTATACCACAAGTATTATTTTAATATTTCTTTCAAGTATAGGATATCATAAATATGAATGGATAAATTTGCTTCTGTCTTCTGAGCTATGTTCAGGCAATTTCAGAAATATTTTTGAAGGTGAAGCAGATTAACATAAATAAAAATTAAAAGGAAAACACTCCTTTCAAAGAAGAGTTAATGTCAATACTCCTCTAATTACCCCACAAAATAGAAATGGAGGGAAATTGCCCAATTCATTTTAAGGACCCAACAAAGAAACAAATTACAGAACAACTTCCCTTGTGAATGAAATCTAAGATCAGATCAAAAAGATCATCCACCATGATCAAGTAGGCTCCATCACAGAGATGCATGGCTGGTTCAATATATGTAAATGGATAAATGTAATCCACAATATAAACAAACTGAGAGCCAAAAATAAACACATGATCATTGCATTAGGTGCAGTAAAAACCTTTGGCAAATACAAATTTCTAAGAAAGAAATGAAGGAAGCAACACCTTTCACAATAGCCTCAAATAATATAAAATATCTTGGGGTACCTCTAATGAAACAAGTAAAAGACTTGTAAGATTAAAAAGTGCAAGTATGTGAAGAAGACCCCAGAAGGTGGAATGATCTCCCATGCTCATGAACCAGTAGGATTCTTTTAGTAAAAGTGGCCATTCTAATATAAGCAATCTACAAATTCTATGCAATCCCATTCAAGATCCTAGAACAATTCTTACAGATCTTGAAAGGACAATACTCAGCCTCAAATGGAAACACACAAACACACACACAGCAAAAACAATAAAACTGCTGGATGTGCAGAGTTCCTGATTTCAAGTGTACTACAAAGCTATGGTAATAAAGACAGCATGATATTGACAAAACAAACAAACAAAACCTAGATATATTGATAAATGAAATCAAATTGAAGACCCAAATATACATCCATACACTTTGAATAGCTGATTCTTTAATAAAGAAACAGAAGTGTACATCGGAAAAAAGAAAGCAACTTCAACAAATATTGCCAGTCAAAGCAAATGGCTGCATGCTTAAGAATGCAAATAAATCCATACTTATCACTTCACACAAAATTCAACTCCAAGTATATCAAAGTCCTCAACATAAAACCAGATACACTGAACCTGATCTAAGAAAAAGTGGTAAATAGGTTTGAACTTGTTGGCACAGGAAAAGACTTTCTAAACAAAACACCTTAGCACAGGAACTCAGACCAACAATTAATAAATAGGACCCCATGAAAATGAAGAGCTTCTGCATGACCAAAGCAACAGTCTACAGAATGGCAAAAGATTTTTATGAACTACACATCCAGTAGAGAGCTAATATTCAAAATACATAAAGAACTCAAGAAGCTGGTTATCAAGAAAACAAATAACCCATTTTAATAATGTGGTATGGGATTCCTGGGTGTGCAAGAAAGTGGATCCCTGACTCTTGTGCCTTCTCTTGGGCTCTTTTTCTTCTGATGGTTTGTCTTGTCCAACTTCAATGTGATAATTTTTGTTTAATCTTAGTATTCTATCTTTTAATGTTCCTTTCCCCTTTTATAAAATGTAGATTCTTTTCTCATACAATTTAATCTGAATAGAGTCCCTGCCCTTTACTTTGCCCAGTCCCTCTCTACTCCCCTCTGCTCTCTGGATCCACTCCCTTTTTGTCTCTCATTAGAATGGAATAGACTTCTAGGACATAATAACAAAACATGTCAAAATAAAATATAATAAAATAAAACAAGACCATCATGTCAAAGTTGGACAATAGAAAACTAAGAGTGCCCCAAGAGCAGGTACAATAATCAGAGACCCACTTATTTACATATTCAGGAATCTCATTAAAGCACTAAACTGAAAGCTGTATTATTTATGCAGAGGACCTGTGAAGACTAGTCTTTCATCGCCCAGTCCTGAGTAATCACACAGAAACTCATATTAATTACAAACTGTTTGGCTGATGGCTCAGACATATTCCTAACTAGCTCTTACATCTTAAATTAATCCACTTCAATTAGTTTATATTTTTTCACGAGTCTCATGGACTTGTGGCTTGTTACCTCATATCTTGTTTACCTAGCAGCTGGTGGCATCTCTTCCACTCTTTCTTTCTCTCCATATCTTTATTTGGATTTTCTGCCTGGCTTTATTCTGCCTGACCATTGGACAAAACAGCTATATTCATCAACCAATGAGATAAACACATATTCACAGTCGACAGAGGACATCCTATATCATAGACCTGTACAGGTCCTGTGGTTGTTGCTTCAGTGTCTGTGAATTCCTATGAGCTTTTCTTTGTTGATTTAGTGGGCCTTGATCTGCTGGTGTCCTTCATTCCCTTGGTCTCCCTCACTCCTTCTGCCTCCCTTTTTCAAAGTTTCCTGAGTTCTGAGGGAAGTGATTTGATGTAGACACCACATTGAGAACTGTGTGATCCAAGGTCTCTTTCTCTGTAATATCTAATTTTGAGTCTCTGTATCTGTTCCAGCTGCTACAGGAGGAAGGGTATCTGATGATGGCTGAATAAGGTACTGATCTCTGAGTATAAGAGAATATCATTAGGAGTATTTTTTTCTGTGTGTTTTTATTGGGGTTAATAATGGGTAGGAACTGTCACCTTCAAGGTATGCCCCTCCCACCAAGCAAGTCTATTTTAATACTCTTGGGATCCTTTCTTGGAATTTTTCTTTTTCTTTGTACTCTTTGTAGAGCTAGCAGCAGCTTCAGGTTCCTCAGAAGAAAATCTCCTTTTCTTCTTGGGGATGATGGGGCTTGCTGCCTCTTTTGGTTCACTGGCCATTTCCTCCTTTGGTTGGGATTTTTTCCTCTTGGGAAGACTTAACCTGCTAGTAGCTACCTCTTCAGGGTCACTGGCCAACTTCTCATTAAGAGTCTTTAACTGTTAGTTTTTGTTTATTTGTTTGTTTTAGACCAGTAGTATTTGATTTTACTCTAGGTCTTTGTGCTATCTACTCTCTGATTCTTTGTTGAATCAGAGTCTTAGAATGGGTTCTATCTCATAATCTAAAAGAAAGAAAGAAAGAGAGAGAATGAATGAATAAGTGAAAACCTAGCCACTAGAATCAAGAATAACAACTAAACTGCCACTTACACAAGTTGGGAGAGGGAAAACCAATTTTCTCCAGTAGAATGACCCTGGGTATATTAATCACTCCAGGACAAGCCTCATGTTCAGGAATTATTGACCAGTGTATATAGAACTCCGGAGTTTTGTTGTGTGTTCTTTTATTTGGTTACAGTTTGGTGTTTTCTTTCTTTTCTTTCTTTTTTTTTTTTTTTTTTTTTTTTGGATAGGGAGTTTTGTTTTCTTGGTTTTAGAGGATTTTGTTGTGAAATCATGTTTTTGTTTGTTTTTTTGAGGAAGAACTTAAAGTTAGCTGGGTAGGTATGGAGAGAGGATTGTGAGACTTGGGGAGGTGAAGAATATGATCAAAATTTACTTAAATTTAAATTTTGTTTTAAATAATAAAAGTACAATTAAGCAGGCCATCTGAAGCCTTTGGGGTCTATTTTTAGCAGCTGAATATTAGCCACTTGCAGAACTAATGAGCTTAAAAGTTAGCCATCTGATTCTTTAAAATGTAATATGCTTATCCTAATTTTAAAATGTTACAGAGTCTGAGGCTATCAACAGATTATCAGTGCCAGTGTCTACTTTTTACTATGTTGATAACATCCTGTAAACATCAACGTTTTCAATAAAATCCAAGTTCCAGTTTATAATAAGCTCACGGCAACCTCAAAGATTCTGCTACTGATTAATCAAGGCCATCATAGTTGAAAATATATAGGAAAAACAGGTAGTCACATGAAATTATTTCTATTTGTTTTATATAAATTAAATCCTAAAACCATTATGTTCTAATTTGGAAATTATTAGGAAAGAGTATCATTTAGATGGAAAAAAAGCAACATCAGGGTGGAAACTGAAAAGGTAAAATCTGACATTATTTCCCTCTCATATTTAACCTCCTGATTTTTTTTTCCTCCAGTTTAAGGTACTGATTTACATCATTCAGTCCAACTTCAAATGAAAACCTACCTCAGGATTTCTGGAACATTCTCAACTAGCTCCACCTTTTAAAACTCACTGGAGAAATTACTAATTTCTACCTGCCATGTACTGCTATTCCCCTAAAATAGCTGATGAAAATTATCCAGGTAAGCTTGTAAATACACCTGTCAGAATTCCACCTCAGGTATTCTGCATCCTAATGACTGGAAGGAAGGCCTACAGAACTGGTTGGTTTTGTGTGTCAACTTAACACAAGAGTCATCAGAGAGAAAGGAGCCTCAGTTGAAGAAATGCCTCCACGAGATCCAGCTGTAAGGCAATATCTCAATTATTGATCAGTGAGGGAGGACACAGTCACAGTGGTTGGTGCCATCCCTGGGCTGGTGGTTTTGGGCTCTATAAGAAAGCAAACAGAGCAAGCCAGGGGGAGCAATCCAGTAAGCAGCACTCATCCAAGGTCTCTTCATCAACTCCTGCCTCCAAGTTCCTGCCCAATTTGAATCCTATCCTGGCCTTACTTCAGTGATGAACAGCAATGTAGAAGTGTAAGCCAAATAAACCCTTTTCTCTCCAACTTGCTCTTTGGTCGTGGTGTCTTGTTGAAGCAATAGAAAATCTAGCTAAGACACCCATAGATCATTAAGGCCATTAACTTCCTTGATGCTCTTGACAATCAAGTTTGAGTGATACCTATAGTGTTGCCTTCCAGAAAGGAGAGCTGGTGATTGTTAAAAATAAGTTCAACATAAATTGTCCCATTTGCATTCTTTGGGATCTTGTTCTTGCCAAAGATATAATGGTAATTGGGACACTTTTAGATGTGAATGCATTCATTCTTCAAACAGCTATTCAATATTGTTTGCAAAGTTTACATTATCATGCAGAAGAGAGACAGCAAGAAATGGGATGTTATGCTTGCAATGACAAAGCCAGCTTAGGGTAATAACAAAATAAAAATAAAACAGATGAATTTTAAGCACAATGTGCTACCATGACATAATAATTATATTTTCAGTTATAGCTTCTGGCCAGAGCTCATAAAAGTGTAGTTAAATAACTTTGAACACAATTTTTAGTTTTTACTGAAAGTCCAAAGTGAAGGAAGATTTTTTTATATTCCTTATGAGAACATGTAAACCAATTTGAGTTTATGTTGATGAATTGGACTTTGAAAATCTCCTGCAAAGGAAAGGTTGGTTCCCAGAAAAACAAATCACATGATTAGAAAGTTAGAACCATCAATCTTTAGGGAGGATAGAGAAACTAGTAATTTAATTATTAGGGACCAACAATTTGATCAAACATATATATTACATATATTATTATATATATTAAAATCTCCATCAGACTTTAAATAATTAAATCCATAGAATATCTACACTGGCAAGCCTGGAAGTGCCAGGAGAGCAGAGAGTCCAGACAGGGCAACGGAAACTTAACGTGTCTCTGATGACATAGCCTCTTTATGTATGTCTCCCTTTATGATAAACTATAAGTACATTCATACATTCTAACAAAACATCAAACCCAAGGAAAAAACTCTGATAATGTGTCTACCTCAAGTATGAGAGAGCCCCATCTTCCTCTAAAGATTCAGCCAGGGGGCAACCTTTAGTGACCAAACCTCTAATGTGGATTCTGTGGAAATGTCAGGCAGTGTTGTAATTGAGGTCAACTACAGGAAACAATTGGTGTCAGCAAAGAACTAGAGAACAGCTTAATGCAGAGCTCCCACCTCCCCTTCCTTCCACATGCTATATTTGGTGTCAGAAGAATGAGGGTGACTCAGAACAAACTGATTTCCCCTTATTTACACAATAATAGGAATACGAGAAAAAGCATCCAGAAATTAAAAGTAGAGAAAATGTAATCCTTGCTGGTAGATAGAGATAAAGTAAGATGGAATATCATGCAGAACGAATTAGTGTAGTAGTATCAAGCTCATGTGGCTTTCTAACATGGATGGGATTAGAGAGAGAGCGACTAAAGTCTCCATTGTTTAAAAAATTTCTTTATTAATTATTTGAAATTTTCACATCCTCTCCTTCTCCAACTCCTCACATACCACTATCAAATTTGTCAATTCCAATTCACTCAACTTCAAGATTCTTACTTTTCCCCCATCAAGTCTAGTTTTTATTACCCTACGACTCTTGGGCATGGAGCCTCTAGTAGTGAGTAGTTGGCCTACATACACATCATTAAAGAAAACTGACTCCGCTTCTCTCAACAGCTATAAAAATGCCAATGGCTCCTCAGCTAGTGTTGGTATCTTGTGCCTACCACCTCCAACCATGCTGGCATTTTGTCTGACTTGCGTTATCTCGGGTCTTAAGCATACTGTGAGTTCATATGTGTAACTGCCCTGCTATATCCAGAAAACACTTTAAAAAATAACTTATCTAGCATCTTTGACCTTTACAGTCTTTCTATATTTACTTCTACTAAGATCCTTAAGCTTAGGGTGAGGTGTGTAAAATACATGTTTCCTTTAAAGCGGAGAGCTCCAAACTCT
Organism: Chionomys nivalis; assembly: GCF_950005125.1. Taxonomy (NCBI): domain Eukaryota; kingdom Metazoa; phylum Chordata; class Mammalia; order Rodentia; family Cricetidae; genus Chionomys; species Chionomys nivalis. The sequence goes on from NC_080110.1 coordinate 20,564,030, forward strand.
CTTATTTACTTCCCATTGATCAGTTGAGTCTCTGTGCTAAATGCCACGTACCTCAAGGAAAAGCTTCTCTGAAAAGTGTTGAAAGACTCACTGAGCAATAAATAAGTCATTAGGAGTCATTTTAATACTCTGTTCATTAAACAGAAAAACAGTATTGAGTTCTTGAGGACTATCTAGAGCCACAGGTTCTTGACTCATTATTAGGCCTTAGAGTCAATTATAAAGTGGTTGACTCCCATATATTCATGATAGTATAGCACCAGTGGTAATAATTTTGTCAGGCAAGGCAGTGTTGTTGCTTGCAGGGTTCAAATGTAAGTGAGATTGGTGATTAATTTTCCCCTCTCAGAGCACGCAAAGTAACTTCCAGTACCATGAAAGCTAACCTGTAAGGATCTAGCAACCAGATAAGCTGTTGTTATATAAAACTGGATTTATATTTTATCTTTAAACTCATCCAATCTGACTTCTCTGATGCATGATGACTTATTTCATAAACCTGGAGCCAAAAGAGATACCAGGTAGCATAGACTCAGGCCTTTTTAGGGGGTTCTGATTCAGTGGAAAATAATCAATTTGCACAGCTTTTTAAAGTAGTCAAAGAGCTACAAGCTACTCCAGGGCCACATTTTCCTAAGGAATCTGCTCCATGCATGATGAATGATTTCTCTCTGTCTCTATACTACATCTTCCAAGCTTAATGTCACTATACTAACTTCACTGTTAGTTCTATACTGAGGTGAGGGTGGGGGACACTGTTTACTAAATATGGGAAACAGAAGCCTGAATGAAGGGTGGCGACAGTTACTGTAGATAAAGGAATTTGTTTGAAAAAAAGGCAAAAATATTAGATAATTAAATAATGATTGTCAGAAATCAAAGAGATACATTCACAATGGGAGTAATTGTAGCAGCAAAATGAAGAAATGGAATTAGGGAACATAGATGGCCAAATCAAACCACAAGGTAGGATTAGTATAAATGAATCCAGTTCAATATGAGCAACAAAACACAGAAACACGTTTTTCGTAGAATCTTTTGGACTATTGAATGACTGGGGTTGAAGACTGAGGGAGATGGGTAACGCTAACTCTATGCTCTACAGGCACCAAGGTGTGAGATATTTTCAGGATATAACACAGCTTCCTCCTCATAGTGTCTATCCTCAAGAGGTCCTAATGAGTAGATGCCACATCTCTAAAACATTAAAACTACTATTTAACCTGTACTAATGTACACTCTAGTCTACATGTTGCTAATTAAAATTGAGAGTTTGAGGTACTGCTGTTAGCAACTACAACTGAATTTTCCACTGAAATTTTTAACGACAGTGAGCTTTGCAAAGGAAAACAGTTCCCTAAATGTAAATGTTTTTGTTAGTTAATTTTTAGTTGTTAAAATGTCATTAATTAAAATTTAAGGCTAGTTTCAATAAATCAAATAATCTAAGATGGAACTATTAGAATCAAAATAATTTAAAAACTCACTACTTACATACATTTATGAATATTTAATTGAAGATGTAAACTTTATATACAACTGATCAACATGTTCACTGGGGGAAAGAATTATATCAGTCTTGCATGCTCCATTAGCTTTTCAATGTGATGTTCATTATTATAGACAATAGAATGTTCTATGTACTATACGAAAGCAATTTAAATTACCTAAATGCATCCCTTTTAGTAGATATCATCACCATCTTTGAAAATTGCTTGTCAGACCAATTCCATACTTTATTTAGCTGTGCCCATCAGGATATTACTGGTAGACCTCTTCACAGTTATCGTGCACTTAAAATTTGCTACTAGTAGAGTTCATTCAAAGAACATTCATAAGTTAAGTTTGTGACTATTCATAATAGAAAATACTCTTTTTATGAGAGAAATCTAGTTAAAACTGTGTTTTTCATCTCTCTGAGAAGAAATTAAGGAAGAGGAATAAGGTACAAGTAACAAATCATTGGTTTTTAGTTTCTGTTTTGAATTTATTTAGTTAGCTTACATAAGGATGTTCCTATGTAATTTTCTTAATATTGCTTTTAGATGTTTAAGATTATAATATAATAATATCATTTCTCCCTTCCCCCTCCTCTCTCTAAATTTTCCCATATATTCTTTTTTAGTGTCTTTCAAGTGCTTGGCCTCCTTTTCACTAATTGGTATATACATATATGAATATACATATACATATATATCTCTAAATACATAAACACAACTTGCTCAGTCTATATAGTGGTACTTTTATGTATGTTTTCAGAGCTGATTGCTCCACATTGGATAACCAACTTGTGTGCTCCTCCTTGGGGAAAACTGTTTTTCTCACTTAGCTACTTTTAGGTTTTTATATAGGGTCAGGGCCTCTTGGACTTCGCCCCATCCACTTTATCATTCTCAAAAAACTAAAAGTAAGTCTATTATAGAATCTAAATTGACATCTTATTCTGTAGGTACTTACTCAGCCATGTTCATTGCTCATCTACTTACAATAGTTTGTTAGTCATCTAACAACCAATAAATAGAAAATTAAAATGGTAAATATATATTATGGAATACTATCCAGCTGTAATTAAAGAAAAGATGTAGGTTTAAATCAAATTCTTTAGAACCAGGGACTTTGAGGCTTATATCAGGGATCAACAAGGGCTCAGTATTTTTATCTTGCTCTTTCTGTTGATTGCCCTTCCTCAATGCACACAATACCACCTCCAAGACATCTTGCTCTAAACAGCAACATTTCCAAAAGGATGTACCATTGTATGAAGGCAGAAAATGTGTTTGAAAAACTTGAAGCACTGTAGAAAAAAAAATTATTTGCTGACTGCTAGAAACCAGAGTACTTCAACCATCTGCCATTACTCTAACTTCTCTCTATGAATGCTCTTTGAAAATTACTGTGATGATCAGGTAATCCTAACCTTCCTTCAGCCAAATATCTCCTATCTGAAGTCTTCAAGTACTGTGGAACCCTGTAAAGATTCGTCACTTGTATTGGTTTAATAAAACACTGATTGTCCAGTAGCCAGGAAGGAAGTATAGGCAGGGCGGCAAGAATAGGAGACTTCTGGGGAAAGGAAAGGCTCAGTCTGCAGTCGTCACTCAGACACAGAAGCAAGATGAGAATGCCTTGCTGATAAAAGGTACCAAGCCATGTGACTAACGCAGACAAGAATTATGTGTTAACTTAAGATGTAAGAATTAGTTAATAAGAAAGCCTGAGCTATTAGGTCAACCAGTTTATAATATAGACCTCTGTGTGTTTCTTTGGGACTGAAAGGCTGCAGGACCTGGGGCAGGACAAAAACCTCTGTAAACATTCAAGTGCTATACAGTCTTTCCTGCACTCAATAAATCATGCTTATTTAGCAATATCTATGGAAGTTCTCTGTTAAGCATTGGATGTTCTTTGGTAGTTCAGTGGTGACCAAGACAATTACCTCTACAAGAACATGCCACATATTACTTACATTTCACTATAAGCAGTTCATTTTCTTAACACAGTAAATAGCACAAATTGGTTGTTAACACCAATTTCATCTGATATATTTTGTTATTTTGTGCCCCTCCACACACCAGGAGCTGAGGATCAAACCCAGGACATCGTGCTTGCTTCACAAGTGTTCTACCGTTGAGCTAAATCCCCAACCCCATCATCTGATATATTTAATCCTTCTTACTTTCTGTCTAATACTCAACTTCAAATCAGTTCCATCAATTATGAAACTCGATTCTCCAAAACAGAATATTCTTCAAGCAACACTTAAATCCATCTTATTTCATAGGAAAAGGTTATTTTAATCTCTATATCCCATTTAGTACTTTCTCTTATGATTTATTGCAATATTACAATAGTGAGCTTTATATATGAAGGTTAAAGTGAAGAGTCATATTTACCTGTTTGATAGGAAATTTTTCCATTCTTACTTTTCTCAGAGTCCCAAAACCATTATTTTTCTGACCCTCTGTGCTCTCGGGGGCACATATAATGATCACCTGGTATTGATTCCTCCTTGAGATCTGTGCCACAGCAATTGTGACCTCTGACTCCACATTCTCCCATTGAAATGTGCATTCTGCTCCTGCTAAAAAGCAGCCCACATGTTTTGTCTTTTCAAGCTGAAGCCTCAGCCTAAAATTTCATTTGCTATTACATTTCCTTTTCTTTCAGCAATGGGAAGGTTCAACGAGTGAACACCGTTCATTCAGCAGCATTCTATTCTGTTGGAGACTGCACAACATTTGAAATTACAGGCTCATACAGGGGGTCAAATGCATAGTAGCAAGTGATGGGCTTTGAAAGCTTTTTTCCACTTTGCTCAAAAAATTCTATGAGCTCCACACTGTTCTAGCACAGTGAGACTTTCCTGAATAACTTATATTCAAACTTTTGCTTTGTCGTATTCCTAGAATTTCACTTACATAGTAAGGTTCACAGGGGTCAAAGAAACACAGAAGTATCTGAATGCTAAGACTGTTATTATAAAGCCAAGAACAGTATAAATTCTGGCATTTGCCTCAGGAGAACAGCTGTGTTTTTAAAACCTATTATTGTCCCATAGCTTTTGTATGTTTCCAAGCTTTAAATTAATACATAATCCTATCAGAATGTTTTGTTCATTTAATAAATATTTACAAAGAATATCCCATGAGGCTGTGGAACAGGCCTTCTCTCTTTTTTTTAAAAGGGGATACACAGAAATGAGAAAGTTGGATTCATGGTCCTAATTAGACCATTATTAGAGGAACGCAATGGAGAATAGTCTCAGTACTCTGCCTGCAGGCCAGAAGAGGGCACCAGATCTCATTACAGATGGTTGTGAGCCACCATGTGGTTGCTGGGAATTGAACTCAGGACCTTTGGAAGAGCAGGCGGTGCTCTTAACCACTGAGCCATTTCTCCAGCCCACAATTCTCAAAATGGATTTTTTTCTCTGTTTTCTTCTAACCATTCAATAGTATATGACTATGGGAAAGGAACCATATTGTAGAAGCCTTGCTTAGGAAAGAATGGTACCAAAGAAAGGCACTAGCACACTGCCTTAGGGATTTTACTTTAGTCTTTTGTTCACTCATTAAATCAGGCAATGAATGTCACCTATGTTCCACAAACACATCAGATACCTTCGTGTATGCTGTTGTTATCAAATCTCAAAGAACCTCAGTTCTCATGGAAGAAGGACTATATCAAGAAATATCACAATTATCCAACTATAAACCCAGAAGAGTTCTGTAAAGAAACCATGAACCTAATGCTAAACAATAGAAGCCATTCATAATTGCTCTATTCTTAACATGCAAATCAAAGCTGTTAGGACATTGGGTAATTTTACAGTGAATAAAAATTCCTCAGTGAGACATCACTGTTGCCATACATAGACTGGTACTCTGAATATGTTCCTATGAACATAGAAGAAATCCCTTAAAACCTATAAGCTTATGTGTTCTGGTCTTCACTTTATTCCCAGATGATAAAGCATCACTGCTTCCTTCTTTCATTGTTGAAGACCTAGTTCTGTGTCATTACAGAGGCACAATTTATGAAGTAACAGATCTCCCATTAGGGAGTCTTTAATCTAGACCTACATCAGATTTTTCCCATCTACAATATGCAATACTACTGTCTCCTGTGGAATTATCATGACAAATGAATCATACGATTTGATTATTGAATCTAATCTTGTAACTAATAAATGCAATGCAAGATAAATTATCCTTCTGGTGTCCTCTGTGTTGGTGTATATGTGTGTGTGTGTATGTGTGTGTGTGTATGTGTGTGTGTGTGTGTGTGTGTGAGAGAGAGAGAGAGAGAGAGAGAGAGAGAGAGAGAGATGTTTTCTCATGAACATCCCCTAATTTGACTTGTTTTGATAATGGTTCAATTACCAAGACAAATCATAGACAACTTCACAGATGGCTTCTTGGTCATGTCATCTAAGAAACACTTCAAGCTGAACATTTCAAAACCCGAGACATTATACACATTTTTTTAAATCATACTGCCACAGTATTTCTCAGGGCAGCAGCAGAATTCACAGGACTGCCCAAGTTTGAGTTCATACTTGTCTTTCCTTTATCCATGAAACTTTATGTTTAGCAATCTAAGAAACTGTGTTGACTTTCAAATCCTACTATGAGCCATATTAGCTCTCTGCCTCTCGAGTCTAGATAGCAAATAGAGTGGCACTTCTTAAATAGATAACAGGTGTCATTCACTCACTCAAAAGTGTGACTTTGATGACTTCGTATTGCATTTGTAATGAAAGCCAAAGTACCCCCCAGAAAGTATGTGCCCCTTTGTGATTTACTATGTGAACTACATCCATAATTGTGATATGCTATTATCTCATTTCATTCTTTACATTTTTAGCCACTTGCTCTTATTCTGCACACTATTCTGTCTGCTTTGAATGTTCTTCCCTAAATGTCCACTGAGGTCAGGCACTCAACTCTAAAAATGCACCCCCAATTCTATTCTTTTATTAAAATAAGAACACCATTCTCCAATTTCAAACCGTCTGTAGACTCCTCTAACTTTAGAATATAGGTGATAATGCCAATCTTACAAGTAGCAGGTTCCATGTTCTTTCAGGGGAGTAACTATGGGTTCACTGTCCACCCTGCTATTTCACTACAGCTTCTTCCTGCCTTAGTTTTGCCGCTGAAACCAGGGAAACATTCTTTGGCATTGTAAGAATAATGCCTGGATTCGAAGCAACTCTCTCTTCAGTTCTGACTCTCTATTCTCACAGTTATATCCTTTGAGGAAAAAAAAAAAAGAACAGAAACAAAAAGGGAAACAAATATAAGAAATTTGCCCTCGTTTTGATTACGTACTGTGCTCTGATTTTCCCTGTCCAGCTCTGTGCTTCGCAACATATTTTACAACTCTGGTCTGGCATCTGAAGTTAAGCTTCAGGCTTCCCTACAGCCATTTGAAAATGAAAACCATTTTCCTCCTCATGCATTTAACTTCATAGGTGCCTTGCTCTCATCAACACTCTGCCCATCTCCAGTCAAGTGGAGATGAAGAACAGTGGGGTTGACCATTGCCACCAGACAATGGCTTTCGGTAATTGACTGCTGCTCTTCCATCTGCTGACTCACAGCCCATCTAGAAGCCTAAGGGAAGTCTTTGACAGAGAGACAGAAAGTGTAGAGAAATGTCAACGGAGAAAAATCATCATGGCTAAATACATCTCTTTCCTTTAGATTCTTTTACCCATAACCCTAATATTTAGGTTTTACTCCGACATGTTTATGATCCTGTTTATTTCATCCATTTGGTTTCCAGCCTACAAAATATTTATTTATCACCTCTTTTGAATCATACAATTATTATAATGAGGATACAGGGTAAATAAAGCCCATTGGCTGGCATATAACAGGTACTAAATTATATCTTTAAGTGAGAAATTGATGACCTGGAAACATATTACTGATCTAAGAAAGTATTAGGACATTATGCATAATACAAATTGGTCTATAAAATAAAACTATGCACTTTATTGACTCCCACTTGAATTAAATGATTTTAGAGGGGTATAACTGGTAAATAAGAAGCACAATGTCAAACCATATATTAATTATTATAACTTTATAGAAAATCAAGCACATATTTTAGTATAAATATATAAGGAATAAAGGAGATTTAATCTGAAGTAGAGTTGAAGTTTGGTTAGCTATTGGCCAAGGGGGCCCAAGGAATATAAGCTCACTAGCTACAGTAAAATGTGTGCTAGCAGATCCAGCTATTTAATTGAGAGGACCAAGAATAAGATGAAAATACAAGACTGGGCCTAGTGTAGAAAGTCCTACAACATGAAAATATGAAGCTTTTCCTTCATTTCCAAGTCTTTCCCTTTTGACATTTTTCTTGTTATCTACCAGTTAGTAACATTCTTTAAACATTTTTAAATTTAAGACATGAGGCTAAATTTTACCATTTGTTCCTATTTAGCATTATCAATTTTTGGTACAGATACAATAATATTTAAGACAAATGAAATTAAAATAAATGAATTACATAACTTTAATTTTCTAGAGCAATTATTATGTCATATATATTGCAGTCTTGCCAGAATACTAGAAATGCTACAAACAGCACACAGGGGAATCCCATGCTCCAATACCATAAAGATCTATTATAGTGGGTCCCAAATTACAGATTTTATTTTTGAGCAAATTTAAAAGGATAATGGAACAAGGTGCAGCAGAGATGCTACAATATATATGTCCAACTTTCTTTATGCAACTTGTTTGCACACATCATTCAAATACACTGGGGGAAAAGTGGAGAACTACAAGAATAGGAAATACATGGTAACCCCACAATTCCTTTTCCTTTCAGTCTTTTGTGGTTCTTCAAATAGCTAACATGTGCAAGAATCTTAAATATGCATCATGACATGAAATAAAAGCAGTTCACATGTTCTTAAAATGAACCCTGACTCTAACACACAGAACAAGAACCAGAAATGTGTCTATGAAATTTACGTGAAAGAAGAATTTACAGAGCTCCAAGCTCCAAGGAAGGTGCAAAGTACGCCAAAGTGTGACTAGATAGGTAGATCAGGACAGGTTTCCTTTTGTCCTCATAACCCAAAAGACAACAAGCATTCACATTCAGGACTAGGACGCAGGTAGGGGAACTAACAGTGTAAGCTGCTTGGCAATAAATCCAGAGTTGAACAACTTCTGCATCTATTTGCTAGAGAATTCAAAATTTCATCATCTTGGTTTCCTCATCTACATAAAAGGTAAATTTGGAATAATTCCTCTATTGGGTTGTTGAACTCTTCACAGGCGCACACTACATGCCAATCAAGATCACACAGCCTCTGAACTCTTCGCTCGAATAATAACTAAGCATGCATTATGAATCAGGCACATAGACAGTAGCTGCTGCAAAGTGAAAACTTAGTAAAAAAAATTAAAAAATAAAAAAAAAAGACCAACTGTAGCTCAGGGAACCTGTGGACCTAAATTAGAAAGTGCAGTCCTACAGGAGAGTGTAGAAGTAAGCATTCATCATGACAGCACATGCCATTGGAGCGGAACACTGTCTTACAGCTGGCCAGTTTAAGGGCTCCTTCATCAACAAAGAAGCTGGATGTTCTGAACGTATATACAGACAAGTAAGAATAGATGGAGAAAGTTATGTCTATATATATTTAGGTGTGTGTATATACAGATATGGATACATGAAAAGAGGCCATGATTTTGGGAACCTGCAGGAGTAGGGTACATGGAAGGGGAAAGGGAAACAGAAAATGACATAGATTAACTTAAAAAGATTCAAAAAGGAAATTGGGTATGGACCAGTTTCAGTGTCAAAAACAGCACTCTCAAATGCGTTACAGAAAGCCCATGAAAAGCTAATTCTTTCTGATGGGCTCCCTATGAAACGGAATATACAGTGATTATACAACACACAGTCTCATATTCCTCCTTGCCACGTAACAAAGTGATTTGTCCAGGGTTAGAGAGATGATTCAGTTGTTAAGATTATTTCCTGTTCTTCAAGAGTACCTGGGTTTGAAGTTCAATACCTAAATCATACCCCTCACAAATATATGTAACTCTATGTCCAGGAGAGTGATATCTCTGGTCTCTGTAGCTACCTGCATTTATGCCCATATGCCTACACACAGACATACATATACTATACAAAATTAAAAACAAAAATAAAATAGATCTTTCTTTAAAAAGACTCATAACAAATGCTTTAAAATCACTTATTAACTAGGAATTTAAAGAGAGATTTTCATAGCCAATTTTATGAGGTTTTAGTTATGATAAATGTCGGCCCATCTCTTCATAAATGTTAATAGCTCATATGTATGAATTTGCTCATTTGTTAATATGAATATTTATTTGTATATTTGAAAGTTCTTCCCATAACAAAAGTTCATGAAAACATTTGGGATAATTTTTAAGCTGAAAAAATGAAATGTTACTGTTCTAATTCAGAAAACTGGTTTGATATGTACCCACTAACAACAAGAATTAGTAGTCACGTATAACAGACTTCCATTTGTGCTCAGACATGTTTCATTTTTTTTCATTATGCAGCAGAATTTCCAAGTTATAAATCAGGTATCACTTTACTGTGTGAAACCCTTAAACAACAGCCCAGTACAATTAGAAAAAAATCAGAACCACTCAAGAAAATGCTAGACACTGATATTGTCTTCTACCTCCATTTCAGTTTTGAAACAGTTTAAAAAATAAATTACATAAAATATGCCTTCTTCTTCTTCTTCTTCTAAAAAATCAAAGTAGAAGGCTGGGTGGTGGTGATGCATTCCTTTGGTCCCATCACTCAGGATGCAGAGGCAGGAAGATCTCTGTGAGTTTGAGGCCAGCATGGTCTATAAAAGCAAGTTCCAGGACAGCCAGGGCTGTTACACAGAGAAACCCTGTCTCAAAGAAAAAGAAAAAGACACTACATAGCAATCTTGGTTCAAGACTTGCTCAGAGTTGACTTATTCCTTTGTTAAAGATGGGGTTTTTTAAATTTTTTTTAATTGTGTGTAAATGTATATCTGTGTGTGGGTATAGGCACATAAGTGCATGCGCCTGCAGAGGCCATAACAGGGCATCAAATCTCCTGAAGGTGGAGTTGCAGGTGGCTGTGAGCTGCCTGATATAGATATTGGAAACTAAACTCAGATCTTCAAAGAAATCAGTACATAGTTTTAATACCTGAGTCATCTCTCCAGTCCAACTTCTTTTAGGATTACCTTGTTTGTGTGTTTAGTGTGGTAGGTATATGGGTGTGTGTTCTTGTGTGTCACTATGTGGATAAGGAAGTCAGCTGACAACCCACAGGTGTCATTTCTCTCCTATGACCATATGGTTTCAGAGATCAAACTTAGATCGTCTGGTTTAGCAGAGAGTGCCTCTCTTTTCCTCTTAATCATCTTGCCACTCCCATAGCTAACATATATTTGTTTAAGTTGTAGATATAAATATTTTCCCAGGACAAGTCCTCTTCTCCTTCCTATTTGGTTTGTGTTATTGTTGCTATTTCTCAATTACAGGGTAGCCTATACGCCTTGTGTTCATATGGTAGGCTTTGTGTTTTATTGGTTTTTATCTTAGAATGTAACTATTAAAAAATCTACTCATCAATATGTTTCCATCACCCAAAACCAAGTCAGAATTTGACTAACTAGAGAACTGGTTAAGCAAAGAAATTACCTTTGTGGTTTCATTTTTGAGTATCTGCATTTTTTCATTATATAGCCCAGGATGTTTTTCAGAATGTTAAGGAATTAATCATCTGATTTCTAATTGATTAATGCCAGAGTGTGTTAATATTTGATTTGTAAAACTTCCTGTGGTTCATCATTTTCAGGGAGCAAAAAAAAATAGCTTATTTTCTAAAATGCACACCAATAATATGAACCTACTAGTTGTAGGTAAATTAAAAAGCACATGACACCAAAAGTGCTACCTCAACAGTGTTAGCAACAATAACTCCAAACACATCCATCTGGAGCACAGAAATCATTCATTCATTTCCCCATCCTATCAAGTTCTCTTCAATCTTGTCAACTCTATGAACAATCCCTGCAACCTCGATTCTACTCAGTTATAATTAATCACTCATGAATCCAAACACCTACAGCTGCTTATATCTACCACTAGAGTGAAATATCTATTTAACTCTTCTGATATCTGGCTCTCATATAAAACCGAATCATCTCTTTGAATTCAGATCACAGTGATTTATCAATCTTGCTCTCATACTTATTGTAGAATAGTAATCAAATATTGTAATGAATTTACACTTTTAAACTAAACATAACATCCTCATCAGACTCAGTTTAAGTACATATATGAGCACCCATCACTAATCTTGGCACCTATTAATCATAGTTTTAAAACAACAACTAGCACACTATGTTCTATCATCTTAGCTCTATTTTCACACACTAAGAATGATTTGCACAGTTATGAATTGTTATTTTTGTGATTATAACTTGATTATAATATCTTTCCTTTTACTTCCCTCCCTTCAAAATCTCCTACATATCTCCATACAAAAATGATATTTTATGATATACAAGGAAAAAGACTCAACATCCTTAACAAAGTTTTACTGAAACTCAATAAGGTTCAATATACATTACTCCAAAAAGGAGCACCTATGTACCCGAGAAAGCAAACCAAGAAGGGTAGGGTCATTGCAAGCTTCTTGTCTATCCTGAAGTTAATAAAATAAAAGCTAGGAAGGGTTTCCTGATCACCTCTTTCAACATTTACTGAGACCATCATAAGACCATAATTCTCTACCCAGAGATAAGAAGGTGTAACTCTAAAGACACAGAACACTGAAAAGATCACACTCCTTTCTGAGATATCCTCCTCATCTTTTGGTCAGACCCTTTGTTCAATCCTATTTTTCTGTGGCATCCTAATGCTTAATCAAACCTGGTAAAGGGTCTTATTAGGCTTAACTGTTCCTTTGGTTCACAATTTCCTAATGAAGGCTTCTTGGCCAAGCAGAACTTGTACAAAATACACCCATGTGCTTTATTTTTTTAATGTGCTTCTTTTTAAAAGATCTGGAGCCAATTATATATGATACAAAGTTTTTTTTAAAGACCTATTCACATGGTATCATTGCGATATAGTTGAACAATGATGTTTTAAACTGTATAAATGATGGAACTTTTAACATTTCCTACCTGGTCTTACAGAAAGAAATGAAGGAAAGGGTGCTGTATTAGTCAGAGATATCTCACTGGAAAGCAAAGAAGTAACTATTTCCATGAATTTTTTTTTGGGGGGGTGCTGAAATTAGCTCTATTCAAAACTTCTCCATCTTCTATCCCCGACTCTACAGTGCACAGACACTTGTGGGAAAGTGCACTTGGCATGCTACTCCACTAGTCTTGTTTTCTAAAGCAAAGGCATAGTTTCTGGGGCAAAAGCAACATCATTCCTAATTTGTTGACACTTGCAAAAATACTTCTTGTAACTACAAATTGACCTAAAAACTGAGGACATTCTTCTGAGGCAGTCCTTCTTACTTACCTGAGTTCTCATGAAAATGGGTTTTGTGGGGGAACAGAGTGAAGAGCACTAACATTTTTTTTCTAAGTAGTATGCTGTTGCTCCACTTGATGATACATCTTGAAAGAAAGTCAATACTCTCTTAAGCTTCCAGGACAAAATCAAACAAAAGGAAGGAGGAAGGGAGGGAGAACGAAAAGTAGGCTTATTCTTAGGATTCGTAAACTAATGGAATAAGTTGATATTTTAATTTATTTGATGTTAAATTCTAGGGGTAATTAAAATGAAATGCTGTGAGAAAATTAGCATGATTTTTTTTTTGTACCAAAGAGTCTTTCTTCCATGGATACGTCTGTGCTTTGTGTGTTCCTTTCACTTATTGACTTCCTCACCTCCATTTACAACATTCAACACAAGACTAAAAAAGCATGCTTGTCCACAAATGCACCTTCCCACTTCTCATTTTCCAAGTAATCAACAAGTTTGAACAACTGACAGAGTCTATGAATTGTTACCCAGCACTACTGCCCCCAATTAACATCTCCTCTGGGCAAATCTACACCAAATGAAGTCCCCTTTGTCTCTAGGAAACAAGAGATAAACTTATGAAAGAGGGAGAGAGATCTTTCAGTTTGAGTCGATTGTGAGCATATTTAAGCAGCTGTATTTTTTGGTCTCCTTAACACTTACAAAAGCAAACAAATGAACAAACAAACAAACAACAGCAAAGAGGCCTTAAAATATTTTCCGAAGTAATCCCTTTCCAGAATAACTGCAAATGATGTTCAGTAATGGGTAGGAGGCCATAAATATTATGCCCTGTATCTTCAGTGAAAGATGAAATGAAAAACCTCTCTGAATAGTTTTTATCATTTCAGGATAAAGAGTCAAATCACTCTCTCCCAGATCCCAAAAGTCAAACTAAAACATTTACCATACATGGACACACACACAACTCAAAATTCATGGCAATATGTCTAACTGGAGAATGCTGGATATTTGAAAATTAGTCCAGCCCCATGGATTCTTTTCCACTTAGTGGTAAGCTAAAAAACACTGCAAGTGTTGTTTCTAACTTGTTCTCTTCCCCTTTGAAAGAAATAGCATTTAGATACTCCTTGCCTGGGCCATGTAGCCGGAGAAAAGGATTTTACAATTTCAAAGCTGGAGAAAGAGCTACAGCATAAAGATATAACAGCTGATAAAAGTAATGCTGACCAGGAAGCTTTTAAATTCCTTTCAAAATCTTTTATCAAGCTATATTCTATTATAGAATATGGTAGGATTTTAAATTGGATTTTCCTCTAGCTGTAAAAGCATGTTTGTTGTCTATTCTTTTTGTGGAAGCCCCAGGGCTATTAAACCACTACCTTAGCAGAGACACAAAATGGCCCAAAGCCTAAGGGAGGACTTGAATCTATGGGTGTTCAGAGAAAACAAAAGAGTATGTCTGTTAATTCAATTGATATTTATGATGTACTAATATGTGCCAACAAACTGATAAAAATTCCTGCCATTTTAACGTGCTCACTATCTACCTGAGTGAAAGAAATTGCAGATAGTAAGCACATCACATAGGTGGGTGACTTATTAATCATACAGTAAAGATTACTGCTGTGGAAAAAGCAAAGTAAAGAAAAAGAATTGAAGATAGGGAGAATTTTACATGGTTTTATTAATTGGCAGGCATTGTAAATTTCATAAAGAAAATGATATTTATGTCTCTGAAGAGTGAATATTCAGGAGAAATATTCAAGCAAATGAAATATATGTATAATGGTCTTGAGTTTGACAAACTCCAGTATGTTTGTCAAAACACAAAGACTTGAGTAGCAAGATTATAAGAGTGATGCTAAATGCAGTTAATTTAAGGGTGAAGAGACGGATCATAAAAAGATTTAGAGTCATAATTTGAAACATGTTTAGGGACCCACCAGCAGATTTGTGGAACAGCATGAAGATACTATTATATTCAAGCTATGTGATAGGTTCTTGGAGATAGCTGAGCATCTCAGAAACTAAAATGTATTATCTTTTATGAAACATTCCTTGCCTCATATTAAATGGGGTAGTATAAAACTAGTGTCATTAACCTTGTTTAGGACACAAGAGAATTTACTATTTTCAGGTTTGTGATATGATTTGTGTTCTTCTGTTCCTCTAAGAGGTCATGAACAATCGTTTTACTTTCCAGACACAACTCTTCTGATGGACTGAGAACTGTGACAATAGCAGAGGAAAGACTAAAGTTTTGGGTCAGTATAACTTGTCTCAGAGCTGAAGTGTTGATGATGACCTTCATATATTCTAGCTGTCACAGTAACTGTACTGCTATCTCTCCAAGCCAGAGTATAATTGCTGATGCTGCAAAGTCAAATTGCAGAAGGCTGTTCTCACAGTGAGAATGATAGGATATAAGTATATGTATCTGTACAGTTATGAGTAGGGGAGGTGCTGACCAGAGGCCCCTATGATGAATATCAAGTATTTGTAACTGAAGAGATCAGATCTGCTGTGCAAAGTGTAGGAGGAGAGGCTTAGTCGCAAGTCATGTATGACACCAATGACAATACCAGTTGCTCTAAATTCTTAGTAAGAGGTTGTGTCATCAGAATACTTGGATACAAGAACTTACTTCCACAATATAACATGCCCATTTCGTGGCACAGGAGGGTGACTATACATAACAAGAAGTCTTGTAGTTAGGGTTTTGAATTGTGGCAATTTGAATGTAATTGGCTCCCATAAGCTCACGGGGAGTGTCACTATTAGGAGGCATGACTTTATTGGAATAGGTGAAGGAAGTGTGTCACTGTGGAGGCAGGCTTTGAGGTCTCATGTGCTCAAGCCATGGTCAGTACCCCAGACCACTTCCTGCCAAATGCACATCAAGATGTTGCTTCTCTGCTCTTAGCTCCTTCTCTAGAACCATGTCTGCCTGCATAACAGCATGTCCCAACATAATGATAAAGGACAAAATCTCTGAAACTTTAAGCCTCCAATTAAATGTTTTCCTTCACAAGAATTGGTGGGCTCATGTGTCTCTTCACAGCAATAGAAACCCTAACGAAGACATGAATATACACACTATAAAGAACTGATTTTGAGATCATCAATATGCTAATTATTCTAATTTCATTGTAACTCAGTATACAAATAATTCAAAAGACCACACTGTACTTCATAAGCACATACAAAACACCGTCTAGTCTGAACCTGTCATAGCAAAGGCAAAAAAACAGGTTCTCATTAGCTGAAAGCTTAATAGAATCATGTTTGTTAAATGTCAAAATGAGAGTAAAATGTTTCCTAAGATTATAACTATATAGCAAAATAACAATGTGTAGTAAACAAAAATGGTAATATAATGTACATCTACAATCTATTCATGTGTAAGAGGAAAGCCAAAACTTATCCAAATCCTGACTATTGCTTTACCAAGAATATCAACAGCTAAAGACAAATTTAAGCCATTAAGATGGTGTCTCTATGAAGCATGGGGTTAAAAAATGTATATAAAATGAATTAGTCAGAAGTAGCAGCATTTCAGCCTCTAGACTAGTAGGATAGAGATATAAAACAGAAAGAGTTGATGAAAGAAAATAATACCCATTGGCCTCCTGTAATTTTTGAAAATGATCTGTAATTAAATCTGAGAAATTCTAATTATCTTGAAAAAAGGAATAAAGAAATCAAGTGAGGAGATCCCTTAAAACACGGCAAAGATACTAGAGGGATGCTCCCTACTTTTGCTGTTTTACTGGTAAACGTGCCAGATATTATGTAAAAACTGTTATGTGTCTCTGTTTACAAATTTAATTTAACTTGGAAAGATCCCTGATGTAGGAGTTCCTTCTGCTTGTGTGTTGCTTTCATTGGTTAATGAATAAAGAAACTGCCTTGGCCTAGTTGATAGGGCAAAACTTAGGTAGGCAGAGAAGACAGAACTGAATCCTGGGAGGAAGAAAGCAGAGTCAGAGGAATGCCATGGAGCCACCAGAGACAGACATGCTGAATTTTTCCCAGTAAGCCACTGCCACATGGTGATATACAGATTAATAGAAATGGGTTAACTTAAGATGTGAGAGTTAGCCAATAAGAGGCTAGAACTAATGGGCCAATCAGCGATTTAATTAATACAATTTCTGTGTGGTTAGTTTGGGGCTAAGCTAGCCAGGCAGCTGGGATGAACGAATGGGCCCTCCTCCTACAGATCCCCTAAAGTCTTTAATCTCCATATAAGCATCTATTCTCCCTGACAGCCCAAAAATGTAGTCTGAAATTCATGTATCAATCAAAATCATATTCTTTATATTTATGTAAATGTCACAAAAGAATGAAAAATTCTTTAAATTGTTTATGGTTGTCTTACCAACATATTTGGTGAATCACTTCTAATGGTTTTTACCCTAAGAGTGAAACTGTTTTTTGTAAGAAAATCTCTGGTTCTTTTTTTTTTAAAAGATTTCTCTTTCATTTTACATACCAATCATTTCCTCCTCCCTCCTTTTCTCCTGCTACTCCTCCCTTCCCCGCCAACGCCCCAGACATTCCTCAAAAAGGGTAAGGCCTCCCCTGGGGAGTCAGCAAAGTCTGGTATATTAAGTTGAGACAGGACCAAGCTGTTCCTGCCTGTATCTAGGCTGAACAAGGAATCCCTCAACATAGAATGGGCTCCAAAAGGCCAGTTCATGCACTAATGATAAAACCTGGTCCTGATTCCAGTGGCCCCCACAGATTGCCCAAGCCACAGAACTGTCACCCATATTCAAAGGGTCTAGTTTGGTCCTGCGCAGGTTCCCCAACTCTCTGCTCAGAGTCAGTGAGCTCCAACTAGCTTAGGTCAAGCTGTCTCTCATCATGATCTTGACCCCTTTCCTTATAAAATCCCTCCTCCTCCTCTTTTACTGAACTCTGTGAGCTCGACCCAGTGCTTAGGTGTGGCTCTCTGCATCTGCTTTCATCAGTTACCGAATGAAGGTTCTATGTTGACAATTAGGGTGGTCATCAATCTGATTACAGAGGAAGACCACTTCAGGCACCCTCTCTACTATTGCTTGGAGTCTTAGGGTCACATTTGTGGATTTCTGGAAATTGCCCTAATACCAGTTTTCTCCCTAATCCCATAATGGCTCCTTTTATCAAGATATCTCTTTACTTGTTCTCCCTCTCTGTCCCTACCCCAACTTCAATTGAGAATTGCTACTAGAAGCAACAACTGACAGATATCATCAAGTCCATCCTAACAACTTCCTATTATCATTAAAGGAAATTCTTGATTCACACCAACAAAATGGTTCAAAAAGCAGCATCAGGCTTTTTTTTATTTTTTTATTTTCATATTTCACTTTTAATGTAGATGTAACATGATCTGTACCTGTATTATGTATTCCATACAGGCAGGATTATATATTTGCTAGGGAGAGTCATTTCCATTAACTTTCCTCCCCCTGCTTTTGTCTTTCGCCTCCTTAATGTATTGCTTCCTTACCATCTGGATAAAGCAGATGCTTTATTTACCCTGTGAGATTCTGGAAAGAGTAGAAGCTAACAGGTTTTTGACACCTTGTAAGAGCATATGAGATGTTATTGATAAAATCAGATTTGATTCTTTTATGTTTTTGAAAATCTTTCTTTTTCCATTACAATCATACTAAAACCTACAACACCTTACGATTATGTAGGAATCTTTAATGGCTTAAAAGATTTTTTAAGGACTATAAATACTTGATTTTAAGAAGTCCATCATTTTATACTAGCAAAGGAATGGACTTGCTAGTAGGCAAAGAATGATTACGCTTCCTTCTCTCAAGCCCTTTATATAGGCTGCCAGCAGGTGAGGTCCTGATTAAAAGCGGATCTCCTATCTCAAAAGGCCTGGATTAGAGGTGACTCTTCCCACCTCAAAAACTACAAGTGTGTCTTCCAACTTCAAATGATTTAACTAAGAAAAAAAAAATCTCTCAGAGCTGTGACCAGCTACTTGGGTTTTAGTTAATTTCAGATGTAGACAAGTTGCCAACCAAGAATAGATAAAAGAATGCCCTGTACGTTCTGATGAAAAATGAGTGATAAGTTTGACAGGACTACAGACATAGTTGTTGTAACAAGAGCGGCGGGGCTGCGTCCCCGGCACCCGGCCGCCCGCATGGCTTATGCCCCAAAATAATTACACGGAAACTGTATTCTTTTAAACACTGCTTGGCCCATTAGCTCCAGCCTCTTACTGGCTAGCTCTTACATATTGATCTAACCCATTTCTAATATTCTGTGTAGTACCACGAGCTGGCTTACCAGGAAAGATCTTAACCTGCGTCTGTCTGGAGTGGGAGAATCATGGCGACTCCTGACTCGGCTTCTTTCTCCCAGCATTCTGTTCTGTTTACTCCACCCACCTAAGGGCTGGCCTATAAATGGGCCAAGGCAGTTTCTTTATTAAATGAAAGTAACTCCTCCATCATTTCCCCTTTTTTTGTTTAAACAAAAAAGAAAGGCTTTAACTTTAACATGGTAAAATTACATATAACAAAATGGTTATCAAGCAAGAATTACAGTTACAATATTTATATCTATTTTATCTCTTATCATAACTAAGGAAAACTATAACTATAACTAACCATTCTTCAACTCCTTCAAAGACTCCAGAAGGATATAATATTACCTAAGCAAATAAGAGATCCAAAACTCTAGAAATGACAGAGACATCTCACTGCCTGGACAGTCACCCAAAGTTCCTCTGTACCGCTGGGGCATCCATCTTCAGACTACAGGCCCATAGTTTTCAGCAGACATTTCCATGAAGCAGGAAATTCCAAAGACAGTTCAGTCACTTTTTGCTGTGTCCTGCAGAATGTCTCGCAGACTCTATTATGAGTCAGGAACCCCGAAAAACCATCTCACCTTTAGGCAAGTTCAGCAGTCCTCTCTCTGCGGGTTCTCTGTGTCGTTTATGCAACAGTCCAGGCATGAGCAGTTTCTTGCCCAAATGGCTATAAAACTCCTTAAGGAGCCTCTTCGGTGCCCATCTTCCTCTTGAAGTAGATTGGTGCTGCCAGGAGCAGACGTGTCTCATTATCATGAAAAGCCCTAAGTTATTAAAACATTAAATGCCATATTCTGCAGTCTTTGAAAGATATGAAGAATGCCTATCTAGCTGAAATATATCTATGCACATCTAGAAAATCTAACTAACATGACTAAAAGCTTGACAATTATCGATGATTATCCATTAACAACCTATATACATTACATTTTTAAATGAACTATACAGTCACAATACCTTAATCAAGATTAGAAATATGCATATACATGTAAAAAAATTGACCTTAAAATCTATACCAATGCAAATTATTCATATCTATATCATATCCCCCTTTAAATGTAAAAGAATATCCATCAACAATATTTGGGAACATGGACGCAGTTTTTTCTCTCCAAACTGCTTCCTGCTGAATGGGGGCGCTGTATTCAGATCTTTCATGGTGTAACCTGTGTCAGTCGGCAGTTGAATGAAGTAATTTTCTGAAGGTGTTCACAGCAACCTTTCAGGAGGGCGTGGTCTATCATACCATATTGGGATAGAAGCAATTAACAGGGTCTCGTCCTCTGTGAAAACAAAAGAAGACCCTCTCCAAAGCATCATATCCTTAGACCCAAATTCTGAAATCATAATACCCTTATATCCATTCTGGTTTAGCTTGGCAGCCCATATAATGAAATGTCTCTCTGCACTTAGCTCCTTTACAGTCAAAAATTTTAAAGAAAACACAATAATACAAAGAATCCAGACTCTCTGTGAATTTTCCATTTTTACGTGGCTTATTTTTCTTTATTTCTTTTAATCTATAACTATCTGTACTCTGTCTCTTTAAAGACTTTACCCTTTTTTTAAGACATTAACTTTATTCTTTATATATATATTTTTCTCTCTCTCAAGCCTACGTACATTCATCCAACAGTGTCTGAATCAGTTCTATTGTGAATCTGTAATTTTTTTACTATCCAGGAGCATTTCTTAAAAACTTAAGTTGCACCATGTACAGATAATACGGTACCGCCTGTGTCCAGCTCAGTTTAAACCTTAACTGCGCTGTTATTATGGTAATTACGGTAGTTCCTGCCTGAGACCAGCACAGTTCAGCATGGCGGAGTTGAGCCACTCCTGCCTCAGAGCCATTTGGTGCCCCTGAGCCACACACAGTTCCAGGCACACAGCAGTCCACATTGCCATCAAGCAAGCCGTAGCACTTTACTCCAAATGCTCCATTCAAAAGCTCTGTCTCCCGCAGGAGCCAGACAGAGATCACAATGGCGGCACAGCCCAGAAAGCCGGCATTTTAAAACAGCCAGTTTTTTCCTGCTGCTGAGTCAGGACAATTTCTTTGCGGCACGCAACCCACAAACAGCAAAAAGCTGTCTTAAATTCTCTCTGTGTCCTTTTTAAGCCCTCTCAGGTTTTACGTGGAATTCATTAGCACATTGGGTGCCACTCTGTTGTAATAAGAGCGGCAGGGCTGCGTCCCCGGCACCCGGCCGCCCGCATGGCTTATGCCCCAAAATAATTACACGGAAACTGTATTCTTTTAAACACTGCTTGGCCCATTAGCTCCAGCCTCTTACTGGCTAGCTCTTACATATTGATCTAACCCATTTCTAATATTCTGTGTAGTACCACGAGCTGGCTTACCAGGAAAGATCTTAACCTGCGTCTGTCTGGAGTGGGAGAATCATGGCGACTCCTGACTCGGCTTCTTTCTCCCAGCATTCTGTTCTGTTTACTCCACCCACCTAAGGGCTGGCCTATAAATGGGCCAAGGCAGTTTCTTTATTAAATGAAAGTAACTCCTCCATCACATAGTAAAAGAATCAGACATGACTTAGTATGTGAGAGAATACCATGAATATATAGACAGGGAAAGTGCTTCTGTCCAAATCTGCCTTACCTCGTATTATTGCCATTTTAGAGTATTTAAGATGTTTTCAAACAGAGCTAAGTTCATGAATCTTCTTATGTAATCTTTTATTGAGTAAGTATGAGTCACAGGATGGGATGGCAGAGCACATATATTTTAGTGTCCCATTGTCCATTACAAGTATATGCTTGCTTCCTTTCTACTGGGTAAAATCTCAGAGAGTATCGTGACTCTTGGGATCATTCTTGGAAATTATTCCCTTTGGCACCACCCTGAATGTGCCCGATCTCGTCCACTCTCAGCTTTTCAAGTGGAGTTTCAAATTCATTTTTTTCAACACCAGGACTTAATCCCTTCCTTCTGTCTATTAGACTCAGAGAAAGGTGGGGTAAGAATGAAGAAGAGGAGCCAATGATGAAGGAAGGAGGGTAGTTGAACTTCTCTGTCATCTCAGCACTTTAACCACAGACCCCATCCAAAGTTGGAGTCAGGATGGACAAGGGTAAACAGAAAACAGAGAAGACTTTAATCAAGAGTGTCTCAAGTAGATGTTTATAGGTTCTGATGGCTTTTTGGCATATAGCCCCTTTCTTATTGGTGTTTCCACGGTTTCTCAATCACCTCTGATCTCTTCTATACTGTTCCTTAAGCCCCAATAGAATCTCTATGATGAGTGGTCAGTTGTTTCTTCTCAGCTCACATAAGCCAGATCAAAAAGGGGTCAGCAGGCAGCCGCTGACATGAGACCCAAGAACAATAAATCTCTGAAAGTTACTCCAGTTCTTCACTTTTATAGTCCCATGGAAAATACTCAAACATTCGCTCAACAAAGCATTTTGTCCTTGTTGTATCTGCTAAACATAGATGTGCAACCATTTTTCTCTTTTGAAAATATTCAAAGTATGAGCTGTCTGCCCAGCCTATTTGTCCACATCTGTTTTCGAAGTCTCTTTTATAGTATAGCATGGCCTCCGTTTTTAACATCTCTATTACAGTATAGAATGTTCTTTTAAAACTTTCCTCCGAAATTGTGATGCAGGAGAAGCATGTCCAATTTTTCTCCACCAGAATTAGGGCTGCCATTCATACCACAGCCAGTCTCAACCTGGACTCAGTCTACCCTTAGGAAATTCCACATTCTCACAGCAGTATTGGATGAGCTAAAGAACTATGTCATGAAGCACTGTTTTTAGAAAGCAAGAAAACACTCTATTCACTACCATCGTTATACTTAGGGTGGGATCCATTTATTAGAATTTGGGCCCTAACTTTTATTGTTGCCATCTAATTCCGTTTACAAAATTTCTCTGCCTCTTCATAGACCATAAAGTCAATTCCAAATTCTTAACCCTTGCCTCCAAAATGGTGATATGATCTTATGTATCTTTCAACCTTCCTTCCCATCATACATGTATAATATTCCCAAGTATCTCATTCATTCTGTGAGACTCCCATTGCTTTCTTCCAGTCTACGTCCTGCACCTTGGTTTGAATACATCTAAGATGAACATGACAGAGAATTTCCTTTTTGTCTGAACATATCATAAATTGTTACTTTTCCCTTATTATCCATGTTTTAGAATAATATTTCATTCTTCTTTGGGCAGGGAACTCTAATTTATGTCTTACTCATGCCATGCCCTAAAATACCCTTCTCTGAATTATATGAGCAATCCTTTGTTTTTTATTTTATGTTGCCTTCATATTGTATTACTTTCAGCCAACAAACTGATACGTTGTGTTATAAGCTGTGCATATCAGAGCTGCCTATGCATAGAGATTTGTACTATGTTCACATTTTATTATAATAGTCACTTGTCTCAGTAGAAAAAAATAGAATTTTTGTGTATATCTCTATATAGATATTTGTGTTTTACATATAATTAGGTAGCAAAATGCTTTAGACTAGTAGGTCCTTTCTAGGTGCTAATAATATGCATTGGAGAATGGAAGACCTAAAAGCAGGTGAGGACCAGGACTGTGCTGTGGGCCAATTATCCTGTCACTTGTATTATTTTAATACAGTGCTGCTTGGCCAGTAGCCAGGCAGGAAGTATAGACAGGGTGACCAGGCAGAAAGTAGAGGTAAGGCAATGAGAACAGGAGACTTCTGGAAAGAGGAAAGCTCAGTCTGCAGTTGTGATCCAAACACAGAGGAATCAAGTTCTGACTGCCTCGCTGAACAAGTCACATGGCTAACATAGACAACAATAATGTTATAAGAGTTAATAAGAAAATCCTGAGCTAATGGGTCAATAGGTTTATAACTAGTGTAGACCTCTGTGTGATTCCTTTGGGACTGAACGACTGAAGGACCGGGTGGAACAGAAACCTTGGTCAACAGGACTGGAAATAAAGGTTAGTTGGTGCTTACTGTTCTGTTCAAACCTAAGTGTAACCAGCCTGACAGAAATGAACATATTCTAAAGAGATGCTTGTGTCTTTCAACCTCTATCAGGCTATGAAAACATTGGACCCCAAAGAAATGGTAAACTCCCCAGAAATCTCATACTGGAAGTACGAGATTCCATACTGAACTCCAACAAGAAAGGGAATTTGTCTCTGAGAAAGAGAGTTCACACAGTTCTATAAGATGAGATTGAAACCCAGATAACAATGGACCAATGGTGAGCAGCACCCATGCCTTTGTCAGGACTGCTTAGATATGAAAATCCTTAGTCTTCTTTTTAAACTTAGATCTTACTTCAGGACCCCTAAGACAGACATGAGGGGTGTGCTGGTCTATTGATTCCTTTCCCAATATGACCACATTAAAAAAAAATCTTTTTCTGTTTTCAACTTTAATTTGGTCCTTTATCTGGCATATTGAGGACAGGTGGCCAAACTTGAATTGGGCAAAAGTTGTGACCCCAAAGTTTGATAAGATAAGGACTTGAGTTCTTATTCCTCACATCCACATTCACATGGACACTAAGCCCTGTGCTGAGGGCTGAGGGAGGAGACAGGCAGATCTCTGGAGCACAGCAACCAGCCAGTTTGGTGACATACTTGTTCATAAAGATCTTGTTTCAGAAAAACAAGGTAGAAAAGTATGATGGAAGATACCTATCAACCTCCTGTTTCCATACCCACATAGACGTACACATGAACATTATACACACAAACACACACACACACACAGTTTACAAACTAAAAGAAAATGAGACAGTAGGAAAGACATGGAGATGCATGTGTACTGCACAAGCAAAGAAATCTAACCATAATTGTAAGGAATGACATTAACAGGGTAGAGCTTTAAGAAAAATATTCTGTCAGTATTAACACAACACGATTTGAAAGAAAACAATTCCCAGAGAGCTGTCATTAGAGCCATAAACGCACAACAGGGGAAGGAACTGCACAAATGTCACACGAATCACTGAGGAGCAGGGAACTCCTTCATCAAAGCATCAGAAAGAGTAGCAGCAAAAGATGCTATGAGTGATGGAAGATGATTGGCAGAATGATAGCACAATTGCTGTGGGAGTTCAGAAGGGGATGAAGATGATTCTGATTCTGGGTTGGACATGCTAATTTTATGGGCAAGAAAGATGTTCTATTAAGATCTGCAGGAGACAGACTGAAGCACTGGTGAGCTGATAGGGCCCACTAGAAAGGATGTGAGTCGAGAATTGCAATAGTTTGTGACAAAGCCCAGACCCTTTTCTGGTAATAAGACTCTATGAAGTGTATGCTGAGCTTTTTAATGGGTTACTAACTCAGAGAGTGACAAGAAGCATAATCGCATTATATTCATCCCAAGATAAGAAAAGAACACCCGTATGCAATTCTCCTTAAGAAACAAAAGGGGAAAAAAATATCAAAAAGACACTGCCCCTATGAACCAAGAACTGAAAACAAAGAGAAGGAAAAACTTTTGATCAGCAAGCAGTTACCGAATTTCAAAACAAATACTTTAGTCCGAATCGACAATTAGCAGACTTGACATTGCAGAAAATTTAATTAGCAATTTACAGGACAAATCTGAGAAGACACCAAAAGCTCCACAAGAAAAGGTCAAACAGTCAATGATGGTGAAAATAAGCAAAGCGGCAAAACCTAAGACGCAGTTCCTGTGAAGGCGACTCCATCAGAGCTAACGGGGCACATGGAATTTAAATAAGACCCACATGAAAATCGGGGAGAAATTATCCAGCTTAAATAAAACTGATATTTTGAAATGGAATAGTTATTTTCCAGAGAAATGAACCAAAGACATACTCCGGTATATTACTTGCTGAAAATGCTGAGTTTTAAGCAAAACAAACATGTCAAACAGAAACACAAAAATACAAGAGGGCTGCACAAGGTTTTCGAACACCAAATGCCAGAACACAGGGGAACTACATCCATGGAAGTAGAAAAGAAAGATCACAACCAATTTCCACACTCAGCCAAGTTGCAGGTCAAACGAGAAGGAAATTCCTGGGTCCACTCTCATAAAATAAAAATGCCTTTCAACAATGAATCTGTGTGACAGGTGAAGAAAACAAGATGAAGGACGATAAATCAGACAGTGTGGGACTGTGAAAAGGCACTAGTAGTTCAAGAGGAAAAAAATACGTGTAAGACTATTCAAAATGTGGTGTCTTAGTTAGGGTTACTGTTACTGTGATGAAACACTAACTACCTTAGGGAGGAAAGGGTTTGTTTCAGCTTACTCTTCCAGGTAACAGTCCATCACTGAGGGTAGTCAAGGCAACAATGCAAACATCCTGGAGGCAGGAGCTAATGCAGAGGCCATGGAGGGATGCTGCTTACTGATTTGCTCCTCATGGCTTGCTCAGCCTGTTTTCTTATAGAACCCAGGATTACCAGTCCAGGTCCCCACCATAGGCTGGACTCTCCCTCAACCACCACTAATTAAGAAAATGCCTTATTGCTGGATTTTATTGAGGTATTTTCTCAATATTATCAAAAGGAGTTCTGTCCTTTTAGGTAATACTAGTTTGTGGCAGATTGACATATATGGCATATCTATATACAAAATTGCATAGTTTTTGTTCAAAGAGGGTTTTTAAAAACATTTTTAAGATGGTTGTATCCCATGAAACTAGGCACAGCTGATGTAGAACAGTATAGACACTGAATTCTTTTTGCTTTTCAATATTTATTTATTATGTGTATAGTGCTCTGTCCTCATGTATGCCTGCACACCAGAACAGAGCAACAAACCTCATTATAGATGGTTGTAAGCCACCATGTGGTTTCTGGAAATTGAACTCAGGACCTCTGGTGGAGCAGCCAGTGTTCTTAACCACTGAGCCATCTGTCCAGCTCTAGATACAGTGAATTATAAGTATTCTAATTCACTACCATTGTCATTCACTCAACATGGAGAAAAGACATAAGGTAGACAGGTAGACAGAGAGCTTAATAGAATCAGGGTTATATTTTTATTTGAATTAAATATGATATAAATTCAAGAATATTTGAATTATAAAAACTAAATGGTCTCCATAAATTAAGGAAAACGCATAAAGGAAATAAAAAACAAAATGGAAAAATAAAATGTATAAAAACATTCATAACATGGAGAATGTTATTTATTGAAAATATTTTTTCATGTCATATATTCAGATCACAGTTTCTCTTCCCAGAGAAATTATAATTACACCTTGAATAATGTACCAAAAGCAATCCTCACAGAAGAAAAATATAGACTGATTAAGCCAGATGAAGCTTATAGATACTATAATACGGTGAATGGGGCTTTGTGGTAGTTTGGATAAGATGGCTTTCCAGGCATAGCAAATATCTTTGGCCAAGTTTCCTCTGTTGTTTACTGCTTGAACACCTATCTGTTTCCTCTCATTAGCACATCATTGTCACCCATTCTTATTTTTAAGATGAAGGTTATTTGAAATTTAAAACTAAAGGAAATATGACTAAAAAGAAACTAAAGGAATAATATGGAATTTTTTTGCTTGTTTTGTTTTTATATTTAGTCGTAATAAAAATGCTCGGAGACAATTTGTGTTAAAACCTTCTATTTTCCCTCACTCTCTGGACAATCTCTCATCTATGAGAAAGTCCCTCTATCCCACCATCTCCATTGCTGCTTATGATTTGACAATCACTGTCTTAAATCTCTGAGTATTGCGACTTCCTGAAATTCTTTCCAAAAACTCACATTCTGACCATTCTCCTTGATTCATCTTATACATCCATCCCCAGGGTCCAGTTACTATTTCTTACCCATGGAGAAGATGACAGCTTTAATCTCTAGCAAGACTCCTTCCTGGGCTCCCGCCTCTTTTCACTACCGTCAGAATCTCCATTTGGATGGAATTCTTCCTCCTGGCTCACTCCCAAAGCTTCAGTCCTCTCTATCCCCATTGACAACCCTGAGCGGGGTACCAAACAGTCTTCTTTAGTATTTTTCTAGCTTCTGTCTCTTATCTCATCCAATCGTCCATATTAGGATCAGAATATTTTTCTAGAATGCTATTTTCATCACTCTAATTATTCTCTTAATAATGTTATGCTTTCTTCCTGCCCCTAGGAAGAAGCCTATCTTGCTTAACACCCTTGAAAGCATGGTAAGAAATGTCTAGCATTCACTTTTCTCTTTGTCATCTGCTGCAATGAGTTCTTATCAGGGTCCCTGTTATTGTCCCCACCTGACAATGTAGTCCAGAGATGCATAGCTTGCTTTCCCAGCACATAGCATTTCCCATCGCTTTACTTACAAATTTGGTATGCCCATCTATATTAGTCAGTATTCTCTAGAATCATTGAACTTAAGGAATGATTGTGTTTGTGTGTGTGTGTGCGCGCACGCATATGCATGTGTGTGTTTATAGCAATGACTTACAGGCTGCGGGACAACTAATCTAAAAATTAATGACTAGCGTGAATGGAAAATCCAAGAATCTACTAGGTGCTCAATCCCATGAGTCTATGTCTCTGAGCTGGTCTTCTATATAGGATGGAGCGCCAAAGACACATGCTCCATTCAAAGAGAATAGGATCCTTGCTCAGCCTAGATGTAGTAGAGAGGGCCTTGGACCTTCCACAAAGCAAAGTGTCTTACCCTCTCTTAGGATTAGAGGGGAGTGAGGTGGGAGGGTGTGTGGAGGGATTGGGAGGAGAGAAGGGAGTGGGAATTTGGATTGATATTTTTTTAAAAATAATCTAATAAAAAAAAAGAAAGAAGTAGACTCCAATGCTAGTGAAGGAATGGGTGTTCTGACAAGACAAGACAAGCAGGGCAAGAAGGAAACCTCCCTTCTTCCATTGTCCTTATAAATCCAGCCGAAGATATGGCCCAGATTAAAGGTGTGTCTTCCAGCCTCAAGACACAGATAATAGGTGAGCCCTCCATTTCTGGATTATAGTACAAGATATAGTCAAGTTGACAATGAAGAACATTTTTCTTTTTATTTAGCTTCCCCACTAGGCCACAATTTTTTGCAGGTATATACTGTGTTTTAAACACCAGCCTACTCTTAGTTCAAGACGTGAGACTAAGTATTGTTTCAGGGTATGTATAAAGAAGCAAATGAAAGAATATAACTTTAAAATTAACTAGAAAAGCTACAAATAAAATATAGTAGGTATCTGTAGGAAAATACTATTTTTAAAATATCAAGAATAACAGTAATAACAGTGTGTAATTTTACATAAGAACTACCAAATGTTCAAAGCAATACATAATGGAAAAAACATAATGATTCAAAAGTATCGAAAAGAATATTAGGCTACATAAATACAAAATCAGAATGGATAATACAATATTGGTACCAATTCAAGGGCAATTGACAACTATATAATGGTATTGATAAGCTTAATTTAATATTCACAATTACCTAATTTTAAAGCAAAATTATTAATCAATTTACTGCATACTTTCTAGAATATGTTTTAAATTTAAAATAATAATTATTCTGAAAGTAACTCTTTTAAAAAAAGATTATGTGAGAAAAGAGAGTGGAATAAATTATCCCAATCTTACCTATATTATTTTTTAATATTTCATTTCACTTACATATAGCTTTCAGTACAAAAATGTCAAAATTTATCAGCAATAAATATCACTTCTATCAACAGAGAAATTATAATTAAATTTTGAAAAATGGACCAAAAAATTCACACAGAAGAAAATTATAGAATGGCTAAGTCAAATGAAGGTTCTAGGGATCAAAACTCTTGGTAAATAGGGCATTATGGTGGCTTGGATAAGACGGCCCCACAGGCTCATATATTTTAATGCCTGGTTCCCAACTGGTAGATTATTTAGTAAGGGTTAGTGGGTATGGCTGACCCGAGAAGTTTTATCACTGAGAACACTGAGGTTGGCTTTGAGGTTTCCAAAACCCATGCCTGACTCAGTATCACCATCTCTCTGCCCTTTGTTAG
Organism: Chionomys nivalis; assembly: GCF_950005125.1. Taxonomy (NCBI): domain Eukaryota; kingdom Metazoa; phylum Chordata; class Mammalia; order Rodentia; family Cricetidae; genus Chionomys; species Chionomys nivalis. The sequence goes on from NC_080110.1 coordinate 20,594,325, forward strand.
TGGATAAAACATAAGCTCTCAGCTACTGCCTCAGCACCATCTCTGCCGACCTGCTGCCATGCTTCTGCCTGGATGGTCATGGACCTCCTGAAAGTGTAAGCAAGGCCCTGTATTAAATGACTTTTGTTTACAAGCTGCCTTGGTGATGGGGTCTCCTCACAGGAATACAACAGTCACTAAAATACCATTTATGGTTTTCAGAGAGAATGTTCAGACAGGTGACCCATCAATCAAGAGTGAGAATCTACTATTGCCCCATTACTGAACCAGGCTAATTCTTAACTGTACTCTAAGTACTTATCCTTATCCCCACGCGTAATGGAAGATCTCACCTCCCATCAAAGGAGCTTCTCTTTGCTGTAGGCAGAGACCATTACAGAAAACTACAAGAAGTCTAAATGCAGGAAAACACTGAACATGGGGTGCCTGGCACCAGTTGGTACATCTACAACACAACCCCTATACCTAAGCCTCAGTCAGGGAAGAGCAAAGGAAAGGGGCAAGGAGCAATTGTAAGAGTTAGGAGAGCATAAAGTTTACTGTGAGAGTGTATCTTCCAGCTATGCCAGGGAAGCTACACCAGAGAAATATTACCAATATAGCTACCCAAAGACCTGGAAAATTCCATCATCAGTTGACATGGAAAGATGGATGAGGGAAATCTCATAGGACCCCATGTCCAGATGAAGAAATACAGGAAAGTAATGACTACTGAGAGTGGCAATTAGTCTTCCCCAGGGATGAGTCCCCTTATTGGTTTTCTAATACCAACTAGTCTGTCCTTAAAACCTACATACTAAATAAAGCCAGTAGCCTGCACTAATGTGTACTTGTGTACATGCATGTGTGTGTGTGTGTAAAACAACAGTAATTAGAGAAAAAGAGTTCATGAATTTGAAAGGGTGCCACAGGGATATATGTACAATTGGGGTGATAATATATTTAATTAAAAATAAATTTTTAAAAATCAAAATTAAGAGCTGGGATTATTGTTCTGTGCAGTATGGTGTGTTTGGTCACCTCACTCAAGTACCTTGGCTTCATGTTCATATGAAAAGGTACACAGACAAGGGAATTACTGAATAAAGAAACCGATTTTGCCTTAGGAAGAGTGAGCAGGAAAGCAGTTGCAAATGGAGGCTCTTATGAAAAGTTCACTAATTAAAAGAGCGTGGCTGCAAGGGGTAACGAGAAAGCCGTCAAGGGAGAAACAGCCATTGTATTTAGAACAAGAAGATATGGATTTACTATGGTTGACAAGTTGCCTACGGATGAAAGATGGACAGCTGCTCAATGGTGTGAACCAGGACAAACTATGATGGCACATGTAGATGGCAGCACTAAACTGGAGATGCCTCTCTAATAGAAAGGAAATGAAGAACATACACAGATTTTTTTAAGTGCAGGAAGTGAAGGGAACATAGAAAATGGCTAATCTGATTTTTTTTTTTCAGTTTTTACAGGAAGGCAACAGATAAAGTCATAGGTAGTAAATGAAGGCTGTAGAAAGACCAGGAAAGAGGAACGCTGTTATGGAGTTATCGTGAGGAGAGCTGGACAGATGGCTCAGCAGGTAAAAGAGCTTGCTACAGAGGAAGATCTGTTTTAACACCCCTGGAGCCCATGGAAGGGCCAGATAAGTAAAATGAGTGTCTATAATCAAAGCTCCACACAGGGTGATAAAAGACAGTGGTACAGGATGATGGGAGGCAGGGAGAGGAGACTACTAGAAGCTCTCAGGACTGCTAACCTGGCCTGTGATCCGATACTGTAGAAGGTAAGAGACGCAACACCAGAGATTATTCTCTTATCTGCATATACGCACCATAAAACACCCTCATTAATACATGTGAATGCAGGCATCCACACATGCATCATACATATGGATGAGAATAATAAACAAACAAATAAAATATTCTGAAGAAGCAAAAGAGACCAAAGGGAATTCTATGACTGACCTATAGGACAGAATAAGTAGAATTTGTTGTTTCTTCCTTCCCTATGTCCTCAGTCCTCTAGATTTTAATTTATTAAAATTTATTCCATTTATTTTCTTTATGAAAGTCTAGTTGTTTACTAAATTCACAACACTTTTTTCCCATCTGCAATCTTCCTCTGAGGTATTCATCTTATTTGACTTTTCCTTGGTATGTGGTGTATTGGTAAATGCTTCTTGGCAGAAGGTGATTTGGAGAGGCAACTCAGTCTATAAACCTAAGTATAGCTCTTAGAAGAGAATTGGATATGTACAATGGCTTGTATGCAGAAATCATAAATAGAGGGGGGATTTCAGAATGTGATTTCTTAGAGTACAGAGATCACAGATACATAAATGTTACAGAAAGAAATGAACAGAATGAGAAGGGGAAAAGAGAAGAGAAGAGTAAAGCAGAGACATGGGGAAGAAAGAGGGGAGAGAAGAAGATAAGGGAAGGATAATCTAAGGGTACAGGAATATGTGATCAGAGACTTGAAAAGTGTTAATTAGGTTGGCAAATCAAAATTTGCAAGTATACACATTCAAATAGACACACCACTCTCTAATGGTCAGTCCACAGTTGGGCAGGTACCAGTAACACCTATGTTCCCCAAAATAACCCAGAACCGCAGTCTTTTCCATCTCTGAACTCTGTCACCCGCTGACATCATTCCATCATGCAAATAATCCAAACTCCCCTTCCATTACCACATCTTGGACTAGTCTACAAGAAAGGCAAAGGGGGACCGTAAGGTGACCCACCGAGCTAGACATGGAACAGGCTTGAACTCAGTCTCACGACACATGTGAAGAGAATTTAAAAAAAAAAAAAAAGCAACAGTTGCAAGGATAGTGGAAATACATTCTTGTTCTCCTAAAGAAGACTACAAACAACAAGAGAATGGATGAAGGGTACACAATCTCCGATACAAAGCCAGATACAGGTTATATAGCAAGAGAAAAAAAAAGAGAAACAGGTGAAAATCAGTACGAAAACAAAACCTGAAACTTTTCCTAACACATAGGTAAAGAACTTCAAAATGGGTTTTAGAGTAGTGGTTCTCAACCTTCCTAATGCTGCAATTCTTTAGTGAAATTCCTCACGTTGCAGTGACCCCCATGCACCAAACTATTGTTGTTGCTCTTTCATAACTGTGATTGTGCTCCTGCACGTATCTGTGTTTTCTGGTGGTTGTAGGTGATCCCTAGGAAAAGACTTTTTGAACCCCCGAGGGCTCACAACCCACAGATTGAGAACAGCTGTTTTAGATGAAATCAGAATTACTGAATATCACCATCAATGGTATAGCTTTTACATCTTTTTTTTTTCTAAAGTGGTTTGGGAGACTAATGACATTGCCTACCATTATCCAACAATGAGGAGAACTGGGGTGGCAGCAATGAGCTCACTGAACCCTCTGTTGTATCTGTTGCTCTCATTTTTATGGAAAAGCCTCAGCACTATGCTTTTAGAAGGCAGTGGCCTGGCATGTCCCATCGCATTTTGCATCAGAGCCCTTGAAAAGTCTTATGCCTGCTATCCGGTGACCTCTTGGCTATTCACTAATAGATTTCCAATCCACTGAGAGGCAAACCTTCGCAGACACTTTTCAAACTTCCAAAGCTATGATTAAATGCGCCTTTACATCAGAAATCAATCTTTTCTAAGGCATTCGAGGGATTTGTTCTGTGGAGCAGAGACTAACATGCCAGACAGGCTTTCCTAGACTTTAAAAATATCTTTCATTTCCCCTTGCAGGAAGTCATTATTCCAGGGGCTGTTTACACAGGTAGGGTTTCAATGGTCCCCAAATCTCATTTAAGATCACATTGGCTTAAGTGCATGCTCCTGTTTATTGCGCAATATTCTTTAAAGGATAGAAAAATTGCTTGCTCTTAATGTAATGATCATTAATTAGTAGCTGGACCTTTTTATACATGACTGGTTAGCCAAACAGCAGATTGTCTTCACTTGTAGGAAACACTTAAGAGATGTTTTTCCATGCAAGCTATTATCTTTTATGGACTATTTGTAGCAGTTCTATGAAGAAAACATTTTCTGTTTTCTAGAATTGTCATATTAAAACCAAACAGCCCAGACACATTTATAAATAGCATTTATGTGGGTCCTGTGAACAAGATGACTGTTGTTCACGCAGACAATGGTTTTTATTTAGTCTCTGTAGCTTTAATGGTTCCTTGTGTGGTTGAATAAAGCTTTTCCTAACAGATATAGCCATTGTGAGGATAGAAACTCCAACTTGGTTTTTGTTTAATTTTGTCATCATGCTTAGCACAGTACTGGAAACTCTCAATAAATACTAATGATAAACCTTTAACAATAGAGAAACTCAATTACAATTCTAAAGCTTTTATGTGGAAACAATAGCACCACTCAGTTCAGGGTATGAGCAACAGATTGAGATCAAAAGGTCCTATCTCCATTGATCCAGTGTCATGGCTCTTTCTCACGTCTCTGTTGTGGTAATATTGAAGCAAGCAATGAAACCATTTTGCCAATTGTCCTAAATGTCACACTGACCTCTCTTGGGCTACTTGGTGTCGATCTCTATTACATTAGCTTTTCTGCCATTTCCTAAACTTTCACATATTCTGCTACTCAATAAAATAGCATCTCCCCGTATTTTCCCACAGTCTTTGAGGCTTCCATGTTTATTCTGTTCATTTCCTAGCACACCCCTTAAGTGGACTTAAATTAATGGAGGAGGGCTATGTATGACCACAGATTGCTTGGCAGAGTCTGGGATAACAGAAGCCAACAGAAGGCTGAGCTCATTTATCAGCTTCAAGAAGTAGGTCCTGAAAACCAGTGGCAGATGTCCGACAGGAACACAGGAGGAAATAACGGTGCCTTGTCTTTCTGACTTAATAATGCAACCATTAAAACTGAACCCAGAACTGAGATAACCAAGTTTGTCTCAAATGCACTGTACACCTCAGATTACTGAGCACTTTTGCCAGGAATCTTGCTGTCCCCGACTGCAGAACTCTTGTTCTTATAGTCAACCTTTAATGATATTATTATTCTATTTTCTTCATATCTTTTGAATTTGTCTCATTCTTTCTTCTCCAAGGACCATCATTATATAGAGCTTCCATTATTCATCTTCTAGCAAACTGAATAGTCTTCCAAGTCATTTCTACTCACCATGCTATCTACCCTTTTAGTTCCCAGTCTCATGATTGCTCCTTTTCAGCTAAATACCCTTCAGAGATTTATTTATTCAGAATCTTAAAGATAACGATCCAGATTGTCTACCAGGACAATCATACTCATTTACATGCAATTATGGGGCAGCTCCAATCTCATGTTCCTTCACTGATAGTGACATGGTCTGTTCCAGGAATCTTCCACTTTGGGCAACTTATGTGCTGGTCTTTTAGCTGCTTCCCGTCCTCATACCCCCTCTGTTTATCTGAATAACTTCAAACTATAAAACACCCACACCATTTTTGCTTCATCTTCTTCAGAGTTCAATGCTCGTTTTATTTTTTTAAGTCCTATTTTCTGAAGTCATTTCTGAAGACAAAAGAAAATAGAGGTATTTCACCAGGGCATTTTGGGGAATCACGTGCACAGCTAAGCTTTAGAAACCTAAATGACCAAGACAAGAGCTATGATGTGGGATTCCCCTCTGCATGCTCTGAATATCATTGGTTAATAAAGGACTGCTTTGGGTCTGTGCAGTGTAGAATATAGGTAGGTGGGGAAAAACTAAGCTGAATGCTGGGAGAAAGGAAGGTGGAGTCAGGGAGAAGCCTGATAAGTTACTGCCACGTGGTGATACACAGATTAATAGAAATGGGTTAAATCAATATGTAAGAGTTAGCCAGTAAGGAGCTAGAGCTAATGTGCCAAGCAGTGATTTAATTAATACAGTTTCTATGTTATTATTTCAGGGCTGAGTGACCGGGAACCAACAAGCGGCTTTCTCCACAGAGCTAAAATAAATAATAATAATCAGCAAAATATTCCAGAGCTGAAATGAAACAAAATTGAAAAATTTGCTACAGAAATGTAAGAAAAGCAAGGGGTACGAAGGATGGTACTAGTTCCACATGCCAACAGTGTTCTATACTTTGCAGCTGAGAATAATAATCATTATACTGGAAACAATGAAGCAAGAAAATAGAAATTAAAAGAGGTATATTACTTTCTATTCCTACTGTAACAAATGACCACAGATTAAATGTTGAAAGCAATGCAAATTCATTAGCTTACAGTTTGGGAGGTCAAAGGTCAAAAGTACAGCATCTCCCCTGGTTTCAGCCAAATACATTAGCTTAACTGTCTTCCTTTCTGAGATTACATTTTCTCACACTGTTCTTTACTTCTTCCAGGCAATTTTATATTTCCTGATTAGTGCTCACTTTCTAGTAATCAGCAAAGTCCTTCTCATAAAGAATTGCCCTAGCCTTGACTCTCTTCTTTCCTTCTTTTAGAATAATAATAATAGCTAATCAGGAAGTATAATTCAATCCATTTTCTTAATCTAGCTTCTCCTTGTAATCCAGTGTATTCACAAACTCCTCTTAGTCCAGGAAGACCAAAGAGCTATGGATAAGAAAGAAAACCCCATGTGAGCATCCCCAGACTATTGATGGAGACAGGTGTTGTGGTTGGCTGGCTTTGTGGGGTTGGAGAAGGTCACAGAAATGGAGAAAGCACAGAGACCACTTCAAAAAACCCAACAGAATACTTCTAATCAATGGATCATTACCCTTCTTACACAAAGACGGTTAGGAAATGTTGTACCTCTTTTAGCACGGTGCTAAAAACATCTCTTTCACTAAACTTGAATCCTAAACATTTTCACCCTGAATATTAGAAAGCTCTGATTTTAGTGGAAGGTAGATCACATAGGAAGTCTTCGTCTAGTGTATCACGGGGTATGATGAAAAGAGCGAAGCAGAGCAAAGCAGCCTGGGCAGCTGCATGGTGAGCTATCTGGCAGCAAACAGATGCAGGCGCATATGGGGAGTGAGTCAGCAGAAGCATGAGAAAAGGTCTCCAAATAGCCTACAGGAATGAGAACTTAGTTTTTTGGAGGAGGGTGAAGGTAAGAGAAGCTGTTGATTTCTGACCTCATAACAATAATGTTACAGGAATCAGAGCTATCCAAATAGTTAATTGTGCTATGGGTTGATGACAGCTGATATTATCATGTAAAGAGATGATCTACATTATTAGAGCACTAATAGAAGATCCTTACGAGTAAAAATTAGATTATGGAGAGGGAGCCCCAGTAGTGGTCACCTCTACCCAGAAACTACACATTGAATAGTTCATCATGCACATAACTGCCTTCACAAGAGCTAAGGTAGCTGACTGAAAGGTCACAACACCTGTTTTTTTAGCATAATAATAATAGATACATAGAGGAAGGCAGGAGGAAGAATTTGGGTAGCATCTCCTTACCCAAGTTCAAGCAAGGCTATGTAGAAAGATGACTTCTTGGAGAATGAAAAATAAGTTTAAACCACAGAATTATAATCCATTACCAGTAAAACCCAGGACTAGAAAACGCACCACAGCCCTTACTACTGGTCTATGCCAATAAATAGAGATTCTGGATTTTGACATGAAAACCAAGAAATTTCCTTCAATCTCTATCATACCCTTGAGTACATACTACTGAAAAATAACCCATCTCCTGACACATTGACTAGGAAGAAAACCTTCAACTGTTTCATATTGGTCAATCCAAACACTGAGACCCCATTCCCTGTTTAAGGCCAACAGACAAGAGTTTGTGAAACCTTTACAGTATCAGACAGCAATGAGATAGACTTCTATTCTACCAGCAGTATCTGCAACTGTGTACAGTGATGTTGGGCTGCTTGGAGAAAATCACAACAGGCTTACCTTAGACCTCTATCCCTGCATCAAATATCATGCTTTAGTTGCCTCAACTAGTCTGACATAGATAAACCTACCCATCTTCCTTCCAACAGGTAGTACAACATAGTGGGTGTCATTGTTTGCCAAGAGGAGAAGAACTCAGAATAATATGTAGAAACTAAAGCCAGTCTTCTCTTGTACACTGTAAAGATTTGTTTCTCATATTGGTTTAATAAAATGCTGATTGGCCAGTAGTCAGGCAGGAAGCATAGGCAGGGCAACCAAACTAAGAGAACTCTGGGAAGAGGAAAGGCAGAGTTACTTACCAATCAGATGTAGAGGAAGCAAGACAAGCATGCCTCACTGATAAAAGGTACTAAGTCACATAGCTAACAGACAAGAATTATAGGTTAGTTTAAGTTGTAAGAGCTAGTTAATAATAAGCCTGAACTAAGAGGTCAAGCAGTTTATAATTAATATAAGCCTCCATGTGTTTTTTGGGGACTGAACATCTGTGGCATGACGGGGGGCTAGGGGAAGGGGCAGAAACTCTGTTAACATGCTGAGGTCCAATGTTTGACAGAATCTTCCTGTTTGTCCACAGATCATTGACCATGGACCGGGCATCTGAAGCTTCTCTTCCTCCAGGTGGAGGAAGGCTTGTGCAGATGGACTATCTTTGTCAAAGGGTCTCCTAGTACAACCAAACAACTATATATTTTGAAGAAATTTTAACCTAGGACACCCCAAAGTGACTAAAAGATGACAAAACACCAATACAGACTTGAAGCAATGCTAAACTTCATGTGACCACTGGTGGTAAGGTACTAACAGTTACCACCAGCATAGAGAACAAATAGAAACCAAAATAAATTAGAGAGGAGGAAAGAAATACCTACCTCTTCAATTTGCATATGTTAGACTTTAAAATACTCCCCAGTAGAGAAGAGAGAGTGGTAGAAACTGATCACACACACACACACACACACACACACACACACACATTTGGCAAGTGTGATCTCATGGACAAAGGATTGAAAGTTGATATTGACTATTATTGAAGGTAATAAGATTGTCCTTCAAGAAAAAGTAAATCAAACAAAAATATTCAGAAGATTGATTATCATAGGAACTTTGCAGAGGTACTGATGTAAAAACAGAAATCTTGATGCTTCACATACTCAGCGAGTCTGATTTCTCTTCAGAGTCTATCAATCTTTTGTGCTTAAAATATATTAAGTGACATTAGAAGCACAATATAAAACACCAAACGCGGACCAGACCAGACAAAAGAATCAGAAAGCTTGAAGGCTAGAGTCTGAAAATACTACTGTCAGGTGAGAAGAAATCAGAGTGAAGGAGGGCCCAGAGGTGGCTGTTTTAATCTTACCACCTTTAAGGGTGGGATCAAAGGTGGTTGCACACAATCCCAGCACTCCAGAGGCAAAGGTGGGGTAATCTGAGTTCCTGAATAGCAAGACAAAGGAACCACGTCTCAAAAACCCAACAACAACAATAGGTAGATGATAGATAGATAGACAGACAGACAGACAGACAGACAGACAGACAGACAGACAAAGATAGGTAATCTTTAGCTGGATGGTGGTGGTGCCTGCCTTTAATCCCAGTATACAAGAAGCAGAGACAGACAGATCTCTGTGAGTTTGAGGCCAGCCTGGTCTACAAATCAAGTTCCAGGACAGCTGGGGGTACATAGAGAAACCCTGTCTCAAAATGGAGGGGGGAGGACCTTGGACTTCCCACAGGGCAGGGAATCCTGACTGCTCTTTGGACTGGAGAGGGAGGGGAAGGGCGATGGGGGGAGCAAGAGGGAAATGGGAGGAGGGGAAGAGGTGGAAATTTTTTAAAGAAAAAAAAAGAATTTACATTCCTTAAAAAAATTCTAAAAAGAAGCCGGGCGGTGGTGGCGCATGCCTTTAATCCCAGCACTCGGGAGGCAGAGGCAGGTGGATCTCTGTGAGTTCGAGACCAGCCTGGTCTACAAGAGCTAGTTCCAGGACAGGCTCCAAAACCACAGAGAAACCCTGTCTCAAAAAACAAAAAAAAATCTAAAAAGAGAAAAAGAAAAAGAAAAATGAAGAGGAGGAAAATGGACGGGGTAGATGACTTGGTTAACAGCACATACTGCTTCTGTAGAGGGCCATAGTTCAGGTTCAACCCCCAACATGGTGGCCCACAACTGCCTGAAGTCTAGTTCTAGAGCGTTTTATACCCTCTTCTGGCCTCTGCAGGTACCAGCATTCACAGAGAGCACATATAGTTATGCAGGCTCTCATGTATGCATATAGATTTAAAAAATAATAACCTCTTAAGAGTAGGAAAACTGATATTTTAAGGACAACAACAAAGGAATAAATGTTTAGATTATCAGTGTAAAATCGCTTGAGAAAGCCAAAGGGCTAAAACCATAATACAAGCGATAATAGCAGAAAAATTCTGTCTTTGAGAAGTATCCCCTTCAAGAAGGCTGCCAATCAGATCCAATCCAACCCAGTCAGTGTTATACATCTTATAAGAAGGCTCTTCAAAAACACAGAGAGTAAAGAAACAGATGATCCCCAAGGGTGTGCCAATGTGCTTTGTAGCAGACTGCTCAGAGAATGAGGTTTTCACAATATTGAGGAGAAGAAAATATAATGAAGAATTCCATACTCAGTCAGATATGAAAGATGAAGTCATCCCCAAACCTCAAAACAGAGATCCATCTTCAGAGAAATACTAAAGAAAAACAACAATAACAAAAACCCTACATGTTAATGAAAGGTAAAAGCAAGAGAAGATAGAAAACTCAGCGGAAATAATGAACATACAGATAGTAACAGAATACCTAATAGGCTCGACATGATACAGCAATCATTTGACATATTTAATATGAGGGCTAACAGGATAAGACAATAACCAAAGTATTGTGTCGAGAGAGACAGAGAGAGACTATAAAGAAACACAAAAAGGGGCATTAAGATCCAGACATGTAGAAAGAAGAGAAGGCAACCTTAGCAGTTTGTTGTTGTGATTTTCGTTTTTATTTTTGATTCTTGTTTTAGTAGCAGTATTTATTCTTTTTTTTCCAGTTTCTTCTTTGTTGTCTTTTCAGCCAGAGTTAAATTGCTGTCATTTCAAAATTGCTTTATATAATAAAAAATAAACTGTAACAGACTTATCAAAAATAATAAGCAAGACACCAGAGAATACTTTGAGAGAAAAGAGACTGCAAATACCTTAGAGGAAAAAGGTAAGAAAACAGTAATAATAAGACATTAGCTGTCAATAATTACCATAAGTATAAATAGATTAAATTCTCCAATTAAAAGAAAAAATGATACACAGTAGGTTAGAAAAAAAAAAGAAAAAATCTTATTCTAAGCTGTTCACAATAAACCCATTTTGCCAATAACATATGTGAACTAAAGGCAAAAGAGTGGAAAAAGATATTTGTTACAAATAAAATAAAAAGAAAAGCAAGAGTTTTCACACACACACTCACACACACACACACAGCAGACAAAACAGACTAAGTCAAAATCATTCAAATGAGATCAGCACATAAAATGGTAAATGTGTCAATTTAGTAAGAGGAAATAACACTTATAAAATAGGTGTGTATCCACTATGGAAATTAACAAAACATTAAATATTAGTATACCTAAGGGGAGAGATAGCCTGCAATCCAGGAAGAGTGGGAGACCTTAGCACCCACTTTTAGTAACAGGTAGACTACTCAGGCATGAAAATCAAGCACAACAGATGGCAAAACCAACCTGCTGACACAAGCCCATAATCCAGGCTACTTGGTTTGAAGACAAGACCCTATTTCAAAAATGTAAAAGAGCAAACAATAGCAAACAAGAAGCATGAGTACCTCAGTGGCAGGACATGTGAAACCCTAGGTTCAATCCTTAGTAGGTGCCACCTCCTACCACAGACAACGTTAAACGGGACCCTTGATCAAACAGAGACCCAAAGGACACTCCACTCAATAGATGCAAAACAATAATCTGATCAGCACATGGAACATTATCCAGAACAATATAAAAATGCTACCAAAGAAATTACTATGTATATTAAAGGACAAAAGGGAGACCTGAAAAGCGTAAGGAAAGAAAGTTGATACTAACTTTAGCACAAAACAAACACAGACACACACACACACACACACCAGAGCAATACACGGTACCTGTCCATGGGTATCATGCAGATTTGTATCACTGTCCATATTATGATTTGATACAATAAGTAAACCATGACATTCTGTAGCACACCAAGATGAATGGAATTAATAGCCATATGTTATGTCTCCGTATATGAGAAACAACCCCAAAAGGAAGAATGGTTAACCTGTCTCAGAGCACAAATAAATAAGAAAAGTAAAAATGTTTGGCCTTAATTTTTCAACAAGTGAATATTTTACCTGAAAGATATAAAAATGAATAAATTATACAAATATTCAAAAAATTTTGAATTCATTTCTATACTGATTAATTCGAATATACTTAGTAGGTGACCAGAACTTGAACAGATTAACTTACAGAAAAAGGACACGTGAAACGCTTTTTCTCATTTGAGAACAATTCTAACATGTTCAGAGCAATTGAGAAGTGTTCTGAGAAGATAATTTTTAATATAAATAAGCTGCTATTATAAAAAAAATTTACAAAGTAAAGTATTCTTCCAAATAATTATGCCATGTTTTAGACTATTACATGAAAAAATTTTATGTAACAAATTTATAATCATAGCAATACAACCAGTTCTTTATGGAACTAAAATATTTAGCATAGGAACAGGCACCAAAGCTACAGAGAGACCCTGTCTCGAAAAACCAAAAAAAAGAAAAAAGAAAAAAAAAAAAAACATTTAGCATATATACCAAAATAAATGATGTAATCTTGATACAGTATCTTCCACTCTTCTTGAATACATTTTATTTCTTGTGGTACATATGTTTCAATAACCTTTAGTTCTAAGATCTATTATAGATGCAGAATTTAGTTTATAATCCTTTAAATCATATTGTACCACTGCCAAGTATCTAAATAGTAGTAAACTCATTCACAACTAAATAAAACCTAAGTATTTCAAAGCCCATTTAAGTGTCAATTCAATAAAGCAACTCTGAATGGAATGTGTACAAACACACGTGAGAACATTCCAGAAGCCCCACTCATTCCTGTCTTGGGATATTCAGGCATCTGTGCAACCTTCTCCAAGAATGAAAGGATATGATTTGCTGTTAATTACTAGAGTACCACAATTCAGTCACCTCCAGAATTATACTTGAAAATTTTATGACATATGTCCAACCGGGAAATTCCTTGAGCATGCTAGCATTAGTTAAGCAAGTGATTGTGTTGGGAAAACTCATTCAGGAAGGTACTGGGGTTGACAGATTGAAGAACTGAGTCTATCAGTCCATGACAGCCCGTGTTGATGTGACTGCATGAGTTTACAAGCAGATTTTTGACAAGATGATACCCAGGCATGCCTGCTTCCCACTGGCTTTGAGACAGGGTCTTGCTATATAGCTCAGGTTGGCATCACTTTTCAACGGCTAAAATGAATACATGTCGTACCTCCACTGGTCCCTGACTGACAATCTGATGGCAGCTTCTTACAAGATCTACCTAAGCCATGGGTGAGCTTCTACTTATGACAAAGAAACAAAACTGTGAGCAGAAAAATACAGGTCATCGAGAAATCAAGGTAGAACTGAGCTGGAAGCTACCCTGCTGTAATTAGCACTTACAGTGCAGAGAGGTTCTATATAGGCTGCTGGGGAAGAAAACTCATTAATGGTCTCACCCAGCTATAGACCATGTATCTACAAAGCCAAGGTACCAAGCAAGGTATGCCTACTAGCGGCACAGTTATTTGGCAGATAACCAATCACCTAGTAGCTGTATTTATGGCATGTTCAATGGGAGCGAATACACTTGATACCTATACAAATATGCACAAAAGCCCATGACTACAAAGGCCATGGGTACAAGGTAGGGATCAAATACCATGGTAGATATGCTATTAAACTGGTTTCTAAATATTTATATACAATGTCATAGACTAGGCCAACACTTTGACCAGTATGATAAAGCCCCTTTGTGTAGAGGTGCTTGATAATGCATAGATTTCTACCTGGTCAAATTGCTGCAGCTATTTAGCTGATGAATCTTAACCAGAAATGCCATAGCAGTTGTAGGTATCAGCCATCACATTGGGCCCTCCAACCTTCTACCACAGACAGAAGAGGGATCAATGATGCTACATCCTTTCCTAAGGAACTAATAAGTATTAATGGTCACTTAGGGGTGGTATCATTTTCTACAATGGTGCAGCCACGGGGAGATGAGGTGGGAAGAAGAAAGGATTCTGATGAAATAGAAGGGGACATCAAAAGATAACAAGGGTGAATACAGTTATAATACATTGTATATATTAAACTGTCAAAAAAGAAAAATTTACAATGAACATTAGATGATGCCCCTGCAAACCCACAAAAAACAATGTATTCTAAATTTGATTTCTGTGTGAGTGCTTATATCCCTGGTTGACTGCCCGCCTCTGTGGTTTTTGTACATGTTTGTGTTGGTGTGTATATGAGTGCATGTGTCCACATATGTTCATATGATCCTATAGAAGCCACAGGTCTTCACTGAACATCTTCTCAAATTGCTATTCAACATGGTTTTGTTGTTTGTTTTGTTTTGTTGCGGTGTTTGAGACGGGGTCTATTACTGGGCCTGGAAGTGACTGATTGGATAGATTGACCAGTGAATCCAGAGATCCACTTGTTCCCATTCCCTGGCCCACAGCATAGGGGTTACAGCCATGAACGACAAAGACCTGCCAAATATATAGATAATGGGAATCCTCATACTTCCCTGGCAGCGATTTTTACCTACTAAGCTATCCCCATAGTCCTTAGTTAACATTTTAAGTTCAAAATGATTTTGGCTTCTATGCAAGAGCCATGGTTACTGCAGATCTTATCTCATACTCCTTCCAGTTTGCACAAATGGAAACATTTTACAATGAATATATTTCAATACAATCAAAAGACAAAAACTTCCCATCACCCTAGGTATCCACATGTTCTTTCTTCATAATGCCGATACTTACCCCCTCTATTCTATTCTCTATTTTACACTTGAGAACTGTTAATATCCTAACCATTTCTGACACTTTGCAATTTCAAGAATGTTGTAAAAATGAAATCATGTAGTGAAGCATTATTAATTAAAACTCAGGGTCAGAAATTGGGTTTCAACCTAAATCTCCAAAAAGCAAAACATCCAACCATTGGTTCTTACCTTGACCTCAGTCTGAAATGGCAGTCCTGCCTCTTGGAATCTCAGGAGACTGCATCTGAGAGCTGTTTTCCCCAGTCTTATAGGCTTCTCTAGGGCTGGAATTAAAGGCATGAACAACAGTCGTTAAAGGCATGCACTGCCTCGTTTCTATGGCAACTAGTGTGTCTACTGGGATTAAAGGTGTGTGTCATTATGGCTACTGAGATTAAAGGTGTGTGTTACCATAATCTGGTCTGTAAGGCTGAACACTGGGACTGTTTTACTCTCAGATCTTCAGGCAGTCTTTGTTTATTAAAATACAATTGAAATGCCACTACAATGTATAATGTGGCTTTTTAAATAGGTTTTTCTAACTATCATGATTTTCTCAATAATCATGCATTTTTTATTGCTGTTATCTTCTTGTAACATAATTTAACCCATGACATTATTTCATAGAACCATGGAGAGCTTACTCAGATCGGAAGTATATCTGAGTGGTTTCCACTTTGGAGATATTGCGTAGAAGGAGACCACAAAGATATAAAATCTATTCCAGTAACTGGATGGCTTTAGTTCTCTGGGACATACATCTGCAGTGTAATCTTTGGGTGAGTATTAGTTGTTTATCTAGTTTTAAAATAAACTGTCGAAATGTTTCCCACTCTCAGAGTGGATTAATCATGTAACATTCTCAAAAACACTTAGAGAAAAAGGGATTCAATTTTTCTGCATCCCTTCCAACAACTGGTACCCCCCTCCATTTCTCCCACTCTCCCTGACTCTCTGCTCAGACACACAAACAATTTTGATGCATATAGAGTGACCTTATTGCGGCTTTATTTCTTTTATGTATAATGCTATCAAACATCCTGTTGTGAACTTACTCTATCTATCACATCAATGAAATGTTGCTCCACTGCCACACTAACTTCTATTCTATTACTAATCTATTTAATTTTAACTTTGACATTAATAATTCTTTATGTATTATATATGCTATTCCTTTTGTACTAGTCTTTTCTTCCAAACCATATTTTGTATTTCAGTTCTCTTATCAAGCTCTCTTCCAGAGTGATAATTTTTAATTTTCATATAAACTAAATTACCACTTCTGAATTTTACAGAATGAGCTCTCTTGTTATTCAGCCTAAGAACAATGTATCCAACCCTGAAGATTTTCTCAGAGTTTTATGTTTTACAGTTAGATCCATAATTCATTTCTAATTAAAATCCCTGCCTTTCTAACTATCACAATTGGCTACTAATCATTATTTCTGAATGCTTACAGCACATTAGGACCACTCAAAAAGACTTTACAAAGTTAAAAATCCCCAGGCTTCAGTCCAGATTAATTACATAAAACTAGCTAGGCATGAATCCCTTGAGTTAGTAATTTTTAAATGTGTTGTTCAGGTGGTCTTGGAAGCTACCATTCTAACCTTTTCTGAAATTATTAGCTGTAAAAGATGACCAACAATAAGACAATGACATCTCTACCAAAATTTGCTGTAAGACATAGAGGTATGCAAATCTAGTTCAGCACAAAGCACCTCAATACTGAAGCACAGTATATGTTTTATGCCTGTGTTCATGGTCCAGCCGTACCACTGCTTAGGCCTGCCACAGACAACCCAGAACTTGACAGTCTATCTCCTCTTTCATTAGCTAGGAATAAAATGGTTCTTAACTCAGTGTTACTGAAGGTAGAAACTGGAAAATGTGCTTTAAAAAAAGCACCTGCTATGGGTATATTTGATCTCCTTTCTTTCCAAGTTTTCTTTGCAAAACATGTTTAATCACCTTTAGTATGAAAATATTTTGTATGGAGTTTTAACTTTGAGGAAGAAGGAAGACATCTTTAACTGACCAAGACCAAGAATCCAGATGCTTCTGATACTATTCTTGTTCTCTCTCTCTCTCTCTCTCTCTCTCTCTCTCTCTCTCTCTCTCTCTCTCTCTCTCTCTCTCTCTCTCCACCATTGATAGACCGTGCTTTTCAGCAAGAGTTGCATGTAGTTTCTCATTCAGGAATAAGTTGGCTTGTCTTTTACTCATTCATAATTGGATTTTACTCATTCCTAACTGCATACAAATATTTCTGTCTCTCAATAAGATACTCTTGGAGAGTTACTCAGGAGTTACTGAATTTCCAGAGCCAAGATGTCATCCCCAAAGTACTTTCCTTGATTTTCTAGAAGGACTTCTAGCATATATGTGCATCTGGAATGCCTGCCCCAAATTGTGAGCCTTGCAAATTCCTGGGATATGCAAAGAGTTAGTTTTGAGATGTGTCTCTGTATTACCTACTCTCTCTCACCCTGATGACATTTGCTCAGCCTCCACCCAGGTGAGTTATAGAACGTGTGAAAAAGACCTCAGAGATTTCAAAGATGGAATGCAAATCCCAGAACTGTATCAGTACAGCACAACATATCCACCCATCCAACCCAATCAGCCACTTATAGCAAGCACAGAGAAATATGTGAACACACACACACACACACACACACACACACATGCCGACATCCATGCACACATAATCTCAGAACTCTTAGATTTGACATTTTGATTCAGTAAGCAGAGTGGTATTACCTATGCTTCTGCTTATTTGAATCAACCAGAAGCAAAGGTTCTCTAACAGCCGCCTAATGTTTACACTGGAGACATGTATCTTAAAGAAATAAAACCACCCAGTCACTAAAATGTATCCTATATATTTATCATCTCTTTATGTGCAATAACCCCAAACTGCACATGACCCAAATATCTTTTGCCTCTGAACAAAATGTCCATAATTTGTTCATTACTAAAAAATTATTCTCAGTGTGGCTAATAAACCATACTATGAGATCCTCTGTCTTGTCTTCAGATCTATTTTAGGTTCAGTGGGTGTAGAATTGACATCTAGAGTATTGCTTACGGAATTATATAATTACAATAGAATAGAAGTTGAGGGGCTAGAGCAAAGGCTCTAGAAGGGACAGAACTTTCTGCTCCCACAGAGGGCCTCTGTCCAGATCTCAGTACCCTAGTCAGAGCCTTTACAACCCCTGTAACTCCAGGTACAGAGTAGCCAACATCTTCTCCTGACCTCAATGGGCATCTGCAAACAGAGGACAGACACACAGATACACAGACACACAAATAAATACATAAAATCATAAATCTCTTTCAAAACATCAAAATTTGAAATAATCCATTATGGAAACCTGACTGGCAAAATCCTTCCATCTTCAATAAAGACAACATAAAATGAAAAAGAAAAACGCAGTGGCAACAGAAAGTTATTATACTTCCTCTTCACTAGCTATGAAACTATAATAAACATGGCTTGTTTTAAGGAGGTTTCGCAAACGTATTTCAGGGAAAAAAATCATCTACAACAAAACTGAGTCATTTTTAAAGATAGATTATATTTTCTAAACACAATCTTCTGATGTGAGGCTGGGTTTAATTTGGGGGCAGTGTTTCTAAGCCTCTTCTAAAAGGGTTATTTTTACCTCGGCCATGATATTCTTTTCCTTCTCAGAAACGGTTTTGTGGAATCAGATTCAGGGATGAGGAGGCTGAAAATAGATCAGAGAGCAACCCACAAAAGCGTGTAGCAGTGGCATGCAGATGGGGAGTGTTCAGAGCAGTGATTTGGGGGTCCTAGCCTTTTGCTTCCGTTTTTTTTTTGAAAAGTTTAAGCCTTTTCATTTCCTTGACTCTAAAGAAGAGCAAAGCAGTTCTCCCCTATTTCAATCTACACCAAGCTCCTATTTTCCTACTGGAAAATACTATTATCTTCTCTCTGAGAAAGATAGCTTATAGAAGAGCCGAATAAACAGGACTCCATTTAGACGACCTTGAGAGTGTGCACAACGAGCCCAGAAATCAATGGCAGCCCCTTTGACAGCTGAAATTAGATAGCTTCTAATGTTTTGCCAGCTTCATAGAGCATTGTGTGTTTTCAAGATGCCCTCTTTTTCTTGCGAGGTCTTATCTCGCTTTGCCTTTCTTCTTAAGAGTACAATTCTGCCCTTTTGCTAACATTTCATGGCTTTACGGACGTACTTATAAGACCTGGCCACAAAGGCTTGAATTGGTGGCATACACACTGCTAACACCAAATTAACCTGGAAGAAAAAAAATAAGCCTTGGGGCTATTCAATAGCACATTATCATCGATAATTTCTGTTTTCAGTTTTACGCCTTCCCTTCCTTTCACGGCCCGTGATACCTAGACAAAAACAAAGAGGGCAGAGAGTCGCCCTGAAGAAAATGGGTGCCTGGGACTGCGTATCAGTGACAGTCCCTTGTCTGAAAACTCAGAAATGAAACGCAAGGTACAGGTTTCAAATTAGGAGAAAGAGACGGACAGCTAAATAGACGGCTAACTCCAAACTGTTTACTTGGGTACAGGGAAAACTGCCCATTAAAAAAGATTGACAGAGACACACTGTCAACTACAGGTTGCGTGCATTTTCATAAACTCTTTCGACCTGATCTTTAAAGATGATTTTATTTTATGAAAAAAGTAAGAAAATGACTCATTCCAGACCGTATTTCTTTCATTAAAAACACAATCACAATCCTTACAGGCTTTGGGGCCTGCCTGATCTTTTGTTTAGATCTCACTCCCAGTACAGCTTCCCAACTTAACTTGTTTTGCTTCTTCTTATTTGCATATGCTACAAGAATTATGAAATCTAATGCCTGTGTGTTTGTTGTTTCTTGTAGAGCTTATTGTACTGAAATGTCAAATCTTAAGATTCTAATTCATTGATCTATCCCAAGAATGCAGGACACAACAAATTTAATGCATGGTATGAGATAAATAGAGTCTGACGCTCAAACTTGGCCATTAGTTTCATTCCCCAAGTGACATCAGAGTGACAATGAAAGCAGAAGGCAAAGAGTTGGATGGTTATGGTGTTTAGAGCTTGGTTCCCAATACTGAATCCTGGCTGCTTCATGAGTAGAGGAAAACATGGCCATAGCCTCTACCTTACTTCCCCTTCCCATTTGTACTCATTCCTCCCTCCCAAAAGCCCATTCAGCCACACATTCTTTAATGGTCTAATCCATTAAGTCAGCACTCCCATCACCCACCCAACCACCTTTTAACAGTATCATCTCATGGTCATGGAATCTTTGACCTGTGAATCAAAACCGTGACAACCGTGTTGAAATCTACTGTTCAGTATTTAGCTAAGTCAGAATACATACATTTACACACACACATACACTACTACTATGTCTCCATAATTCTATTCCTGGGCAGATCTTCGTGACAGAGATTACTTCATTTTTCCCTCAAAAGATGTGAACTAGAATGATAAGATCAAATAATTCATAAAAGGCACAAACTGGAGACAGCCCAAACAGCTTTCTACGGTCAAGTGAAGAAAGCGACTATGATCTAGTCATCTATGTGAGTATATACCCATATAAATGAGTAGTCTACAGCTATGTTAACTAGCTCTTACCATTTAAATTAACCCATAATTTTTCTCTATATTTAGCCACGTGGTTTGGTATCTTTTCTCAGTAAGCCATTCTCATTTTGCTTTCTTTTTGTCTGGCTGGTGACTGCATCTCTGCCTTTCCTCTTCCCAGAATTCTCCTAGTCTGGTTGCCCTGCCTATACTTCCTGTCTGGCTAGTGATCAATCAACATTTTATTAAACCAATATGAGTGGCAAACCTTTAGAGTGTACAAGAGCATTTTTCCACAGCAATTACCTGTGGCAGCACAGCAAATATTATATTCAAATAAACCTTGCATTGCTTCGTGATGGGATAATGGGGGACAGAGCATAAGAGTAGTGATGGAAAAACAGTTCCACGACATGAAACATAGAAAAACATGTTAAGTTTGGTCCTATGTAAGAACTCTGCAGTATATATATGAACAGCACATACATGCTTCAGAACTACTTACAGTTCCAGACATTTACTGGCATTATTAGAACCCACCACTAACTATGGATGTGGAGGAGATATGCATCTCTTATCTTCTATTAATCCTGTACAATCAAGTTTTTTGCCTCATTCATGTTTGAAACCCCAACCCCTATCAAACTTATAATAGATGCTCAGAAAATATTGATTTCATAAATGAATGAATGAGTTAACAATAAATAGGGCTTCTATTCATTTATCATGCTTATTAAAAATAAGAGTCAAATGAGAATATCTCAGTAAATTAATATTTCATATCAAAGAAATCTGTGCCAAAATAAGAGTATTTATGCTTTTGTCAGATTTTAAACAAATGAAACACTAAAAGCAGATGGCAGCTCTTTCAACTGTGATAAATAAATGTTATATTAATTTATGAATGGAATTTATCAAATTCTTGTGGCAGACAAGCATTACCTTCCTTAAATTCTGCCTTTGGTTTCTTACTTAAGGAACTTTAAGTTCATTACTTTGTTTATTTGTGTCATCGTCTTAGGTCTTTGGATTCCTTGGGACTGAGTCTTCTTGCTGTTTCAATTAACAGTCTAGAACACTCATTATCTTCCATAGAAATTCTCTTTGAAGCATTACTATCCTTCATCTGAAAATATGGTGTTTTCTGTTGTTGTTGCTGTTTGCTGTTTTTCACTGTTCTGACAGAGAAGGCACAGGACTTTTATTTTATTTTTATTTTTTATTACTTTATAAATACTACCAATCAAAATTCCCACTTCCTCCCATCCTTCCACTTCCCTCCAGCTCCCCCACACACCCTCACCCATGGCCCTCCAGTCCTAAGAGAGGGCAAGGTAACCTGCCCTGTGGGAAGTTCAAGACCCTCCCCCTTCCATCCAGGCCTAGGAAGGTATGCATCCAAAGAGAATAAAGTACTCACTGAGTGGGATCACAAGTGGAGACGAACTCTGAGAAAGTGATCATCAGGTCTTTACCATGGATGGTCAAACTAGCCAAGTCCTAATACCAGGGTACAACAGAGGTTTAAAGGCAGGAAACCTTTGTGACCATATATCCATAGCAGAGGACTTCCCTTTGCAGCTATGTGCAATAGCAGGGTGAAAAGGCCTGCCTCCTTACTCTGTTGCCATAGAGTACATACAGGATGGACAGCACTTAATTTTTCCCAATTCCACTGTGTGACTCCAGCCTTTAGTCAATAAGGTTTATCGAACTCCATTTTCTATGTAAATTTTGCAGCTAAGCTGTGTATCAGCACAGAAAGCAAGCTGAAATAACTCTCCTCCCAAGATCCCCTGCATTGGAGAAACTCACAGAAGTTGTTAATTCAGCACCTCCTAATTCTCTCATTGGACTGCACAGAAAGCGACACAGATCAATACAAGCAGGTGCTGCCAGAATCATTTCTTCTTCCAGAGTGTACTGTAACGAGCAAGATCTGCTAGATGAAAATCAGGATACTGAGCGTGCACAAACCGTCTTTATTTTTAGGCAAGTACCCTACATGAATTTGAAAACACATGCCATTTACTGAAAGGTGACCTTATTAGGAAAATTAGCACCTACATGCTGCAAAGGCACGAAATGCATGAGAAAAACGTTTCTAAAAATACCCCAATGCAGCCTCACATTTCCAGGCAGGAGGCTTGATTCGCGCTGGTGAAGTCATGGTTTATCAAGAGCACAGCCTATTTTCTGAAGCCATTGTCTTACCGTGAATAGTTGTAGGGTGTCCCACAAAATATTTTTATTACCATAAAGGCTGCTGTTCTGCTTTGTGATATTTCGTGTCTTTTCCTTGATGTTTTCTGCAATCTCATTCCATTGTTGGAAATAGAGCCTTCTGAGAAAACAGGAAAAGACAACACAACAAAACCTGGAGCAAGCCACGGTGACATGGATGTCAATTTCTAGAAGCATGTGTGACAGCAATTAATCTCTCTTAATACAGTTTCCCTTGCAATGTGCCTTATGATCAATCAATAAACTTTCTCAGTGTTCTTGAAATTGATTGGCTTCATTGAAGGCAAGGAATGTATTCTCTAGTTTATTTTATCTATTTCCAATATAGTTTTGCTCCCTGCTTACTCCCCCACTCATATTTTAGAAGAAAAGGAAATCAAAATTATAAAAATGTAACTAGTGGCTGGAGAGATAGCTCAACCAGGAAAATGCTTTCCTTATAAGAAATGAAGACTCACTTTGTCTCAGTTTTTAACAATCCCGAGGCTAGGTTTATAGGGCAGGAATTTCCCCCTATCAAAGTATCCACCAAGTTCAATTAGGCAGGTGTTGGTTACCCCCAGATAAAAGTGTTATAATGCATCACAGGGGAGAGTTGATTAGGAGGACATTGTTGCAATTCTCAGGCTTTAGGGTTGGATAGGACGGTTGATTACTTGTCTTGTTAGTTGCTGACACAGCATTACCCTGAGGATTCATGGAAGCAGGATAGCTCTCTTTCAGTCTGAGGATTTCTTAGAAGTAAGAGCTCTCTAGTGGCTTGGATGCTTGGTTTTTCTGATCTTTAGCTTGAACCCCAACATCTGTCTCTGGGTTTCTATTAATCGTGCTACAAACACCATGAAAGCTAGTCTTTAGAGAGGAGGGTTTTCCAGTGTGGTTCCAGCTTGATTCTGTCAAGTCTTATATCCAAAGGGTGTGGTGTCTTCTGTAACAGAAACTACCTTGAAGCTCTGGGAGGCAGCCAAACACAATTGCAACAGTTTATACCATTTGGGGAGTGTGTTGGGCATCCCCAAACCACATCTTTAAAGGAGGTTTGTTTTATGTGGTGCTGGGGTTTTCATTAGATAATCTATGGCCCTTATGGGGAACGTTATCACCCCATGTGACATAATTCCACATAAACTATCACGTGTAATATGTTTTTAAAATAGCCTTAATATGGTTCCTTACGGCTTATTCAAACATCCTTGTGTTATTTGTCTCTTCTTCCCCTATTTCTCTCTAAATTACTCCCCCACCCAGGTATAATACATACCTATATTTCCCCCTCCATTGAAACTGTCCTATTATCCCTTCTCTACAGTTCCTTCTTTCTGTCCCCCTTGTGGTCATTTTATACTTTCCTTTCTTGTGTGCTTACTCCAGGTTATATGAATAAAAGAACACCTAAATTTTGGAAACTCAAAAACATCAAATAATCAGTGCACAGTGTTAAAAGCAATGATTAACTGGTTCTGTTTGAGCAGACCTTTACTGCCATGAAAGAAAACTTTGAAACTTGTGTGCCTTCTGAAAACATGGCATTTTCAGAGGTTAAAATAGTGAAGACTTCCCACTGACAAGATGCTTCTTCTTAATATTCTATAACAGAACATTTCCTGGAAAATTTTCTCTTGATCTGTTAAGCTGCTGCAAAGCCTAGCAAATGAGAGAAGCAGGGAAACTGGAGTTTTCCAGGAAGGGAGTGGGTGGGAATTTCATTAGGAAGTCATGGTATCCTTCTCTAAGAAAGAAGTTAGTTCAAAAAAGAAGCATTTTAATGATCTAAAGGTAAATTAAAGAAAATAATTCCAAATTCTATAGTTAATGCCAGTTGGAATCTTATTACTTTGAAGGTAAGGTGAATCAAATTTTATAGGACACAGCTGTGATATCTTTTTATTATTATAATTATTTGAATTATTTAAGGCATTTTAGGATCTGACATGGACTGACATTCATGTTATGTGGATATCACTGTATATATTACTGAAAGAAAGGGAACTCTGATATTATTTACATTTTAATTTCATTAGGTTTCATGCTTGAGACCTTTTGTAAATATGAAATACAAAAGATAAAAGTGTATATGTGTATGCTTAGAATGTTACATATTTACTTTTGCTTTGAAGGTAAGGCATTAATAAAAAGTCATCCAATGATTGGCTTTTTACAGATTTTAGGAATGCACACAGTTGAGAGAAAAAGTTTTTTGATCTACAGAGTTTATAAGTCGAGAGAAATTACAGGGTACATCCAAACCCTTATTGTTAAATAAAATGCATTCAAGATTATTATGTTATAAAGTTTCACAAATTTGAGAAAAGTAAAAGAATTATAATTCTGTATGGAAAAGCTATGAAAGCATTCGTTAAAGTAGGAGCTCATGACTTGTGCCTCACATTCAAGCAAGAATTAGAAGGTATAAAGGCACTAAATCAAGAAGGAAACTTTAACAGAAGTCTCAAGAACACAGTCTCTGAGAATAAATTATTCTCTCTACCTGGACAGTGGAGTGTGAATAGAAGATAGAAAAGTAATCCTAAAAAGAACCTCTTATAATCTTGAGTGACATGCTTTAAAGTGAGACAAAATCCTCAAGCAATGAAGAAGAATAAAAATGACTATAATTTACATATTTTTATATATAACTGAATGTTTTACAAGAGCTTCATAAAGAAAACAATTTTCATTCAGGAGCTCCTAAATGTGATTCCTTTACATGATGGTGCTGTAGTCATGGCTAACTTGAAAAATCCCATGAAGCCATCAGACTACTTCTCCCCCTCAACTGTTTACGGACACAGATACACAAAATACTTCCTACACACAATGAACAGTCTATTCCCCTCAGAGATTCCCCAAAGTGTGCAAAAATGTGTCTTTCTAGTTCCATAATTCGGTACCATATCAAATTGGGAATATATTTTAAAATGTTAAAAGGTAAATTATTTAGTACAATCATAATTTTTCACAATCTATCAATAAGGAAAAATATAAATAACATAATTAACTAAACCAATATAATTTCTTCACCCCATGTTTTAGAATGTTCCTGCTTTACAAAAAAAAATGAAAGAAAAAAAACAGCACAGAAAATTAACAACAAAAATCAGATTGGGTCAACTCTGAACCACATTAAAAATCAACTTGGAACCACATTAAAAATCAACTCCATTCCACCAGTGTTTCACTGGTTCTCCTTTCCCTTCTGTTCTTTATTTACTTAAAATCAAATCTTCTCTTTTTGAAAAGAGTGCAAATACCACTCTTTTTTTATATCTTTTGATTTAAATATGAACACTTTTCTCGATTAAAAATTTCTGTATTTCATAACATACCCAAATATGGAACACAATGAAAGCAGTGTTAAGAGGAAAGTTCATAGCACTAAATGCCTACATAAGAAGCTAGAAATATCTCACAGTCAAGGAACTCAGGACTGCGAGGGGTGCACCCACACACTGAGGCAATGGGGTTGTTCTATCGGGAACTCACCAAGGCCAGCTGGCCGGGGACTGAAAAAGCATGGGACAAAACCGGTCTCGCTGAACATAATGGACAATGAGGACTACTGAGAACTGAAGAACAATGGCAATGGGTTCTTGATCCTATTGCACGTAATGGCTTTGTGGGAGCCCAGGTAGTTTGGATGCTCACCTTAATAGACCTGGATGGAGGTGGGTGGTCCTTGGACCTCCCACAGGGCAGAGAAACCTGCTTGCTCTTTGGGCTGAGGAGGAAGGAAGACTTGATTGGGGGAGGGGGAGGGAATGGGAGGTGGTGGTGGGGAAGAGGCAGAAATCTTTAATAATTAAATAAATTAATTAATAAAAAAAATCAAAAAAAAGAAATATCTCACAGTATTGAATTAACAGAACATACAAAAATCTGTCAATGTAATTCACTATATAAACCAACTGAAAAATAAAAACCACATGATTATCTCACTACATACTGAAAAAGCTTCTGGCAAAATACAACATCCCTTCATGATAAAGGTCTTGGAGAAAGCAGGGATACAAGGAACATAACTAAACATAATAAAGGCAATATAGAACAAGCCAACATTAAACTAAATGGAGAGAAACTCCCGGTGATCCCACTGAAATTAGGAATAAGAAAAGGTTGTCCAGTCTCTCCATAGCTATTCAATATAGTTCTCAATATTTAATAAGACAAAAAAGGAGATCAAGGGCATACAAATTGGAAAAGAAGAAGTCAAACTCTCACTATTTGCTGATGATATAATAGTTTACATAAGAAATCCCAAAAATTATACCAAGGAACTTTCAGTAATGTAGCAGGATACAAGACTAACTCAAAAAAATCAGTAGCCCTCCTGTACACAGACGATTAAAGGGCTGGGGAAAAAAATCAGAGAAACAACACCCTTCACAACAGCCAAAATTAGCATAAAATATCTCAGAGTAACTCTAACCAAACAAGTGGAAGACTTGTATGGCAAAAACTTTAAATCGTTGAAGAAAGAGATTGAAGAAGACACCATAAAGTGGAAAGCTCTTCCTTGCTCTTGAGTAGGTAGAATTAACATAGTAAAAATTGCAATCTTACCAAAAGCAATCTATAGATTCAATGCAATGCCCATCAAAATCCCAGAAAAATTCTTCACAGACCTTAAAAGAATGGCATTCAACTTCATATGAAAAAGCAAAAAACCCAAGATAGCCAAAACAAACTTGTACAATAAAAGAACTTCTGGAGGCATCACATCAATGACTTCAAACTGTACTACAGAGCTACAATATTGAAAACAACCTGGTACTGGCATAAAACAGACAGGTGGACCAATGGAAATGAATTGAAGACCTGAATATTAATCTACACACATTCAAACACCTGATTTTTGACAAAGAAGCAAAAAATATCAAATAAAAAAAGCATATTTAACAAATGGTGCTGGCATAACTGGGTATCAACATGTAGAAGAAGGAAAATAGATCCTTATCTATCACCATGCACAAAACTCAAGTAAAATGGATCAAAGACCTCACCATAAAACTAGTCAACCTGAACTTCATAGAAGAGAAAGTGGGAAGTACACTTGAATGCATTGGCACAGCAGACCACTTCCTAAATATAACCCCAGTAGCATACACAATGAGAGAAACAATTAATAAATGGGACCTCCTGAAACAGAAAAGATCTTTACCAATCCTACATCAGACAAAGGTCTCATCTCCAAAATATGCAAAGAACTTGAGAAATTTGGTCATCAAAAGAATAAATAATTCAACAAAAAAATGGAGTACAGACCTAAACAAAGAACTCTCAACAGAGGAATCTAAAATGGCTGAAAAACACTTAAAGAAATGCTCAACATCCTTAGTTATCAGGGAAATGCAAATCAAAACAACTCTGAGATTCCATCTTACACCTGTAATAATGGCCAAGATCAAAAACATTGATGACATCTAAACCGGCTAGGCTCCCACAGAGCCAGTACATGCAGTAGGATCAAAACCCAGTGCCACTGTCCTTTGCTTCTCAGCAGTCCTCATTGTCCACCATATTCAGAGAGTCCGGTTTTATCCCATGCATTTTCAGTCCCATTCCAGCTGGCCTTTGTGAGCTCCCAATAGATCAGCACTACCGTCTCAGGGGGTGGGTGCCCCCCTGCATGGTCTTAACTTCCTTGCTCATGTTCTCAACCTGTGGGTCATGACCCCTTTGCCAAGCCTCTATCTCCAAAACTATTTACATTATGATTCATAACAGTAGAAAATTGTAGTTATGAAGTGGCACTGAAAATAATTTTATGACTGGGAGTCACTTCAACATGAAGAACTAACTCTGTCAAAGGGTCTCAGCATTAGGAAGGTTGAGAACCACTGGTTGACGAAAAAATGACTACATCTAGGTCTTGCATTTGTTCTTATGAGCATCAACATATCTTGCTGTATTTAAGACCTTAAAAATCTTTGCCATATTCTTTTTCAGTAAAATAGGAGTAGAACAAATATATCTCCCCTCAGAGTCCTGTTACATGTAGAAGGTGTACAAGTGTCAGAAATACTGCAATCTGTAGTGTTATTTTATGGTAACCATTCTGAAACACCTAGTTGTCGTAGAGGCATTATATTTGGGAACTAAATAATTCTAGAAAGCAAAAATAGAAATAATAAGGTCACAGAATAGTAAAAGAAAATGGCATTTAGGTGGAGTAAAAAGCACACATAAGATACCAGGAGAACACAGAGGAAGAACTATAGGATGATTCCAGAGGGGTGCAGCAAAAAATAACAACCAAGAGGAACCTGCCAGAAGGCGATTTCTAGGTTAACTTAGCTTATTTTAGAAGTGAATTTTATGTAAACAACAGATTTTCCTTCTTATATATCAGCCATGCAAGAGTGCTTAGGCTTCAGAATATATTTTTTGGTAGGGGAAGATTGTTATAATGTAGTATAAATGCTGCATTTCGGTAGTTATTAAAGCATTTGCATAATGGTAAAAGTACAGTGACTTTTTAGTTATATAGGGAAATTTATTTTATCCTTTTGTACTTCAGATATCACAAGTAAACCACTTTATGTAAACAATATTTATAAAACAATGCAAATTTGGAAATTTAATTTTCAGAGAGATTTTGATTTCCCATTATATATAATCTTAAAGACTAGTCATTGATTCTTGACCATTCATTTATTCATAATAATTAGATTTTTTTCTGTTGTTTAAAATCAATTTTATAGATTTTTCATTCTTGTTTTTATTATCCACAGGAAAACATTTTTTCATGTGTGTTGGAGTGAATCTGGGACAGAAAGTTGGTTGAGGAAGAGCTAGGAGGAACAGAGGGAAGAAAGCTGTGGTTGGGTGTACTGTATGAAAGAAGAATCTGTTTCCAATTTTAAAGAAGGAAGGACGAAAGGGAGGGAGGAAGGAGGGAGGGAGGAAGATGATCACAAAGATTAGGTAAGGCTGTCACAGACCTTCTCTCCTGTTTCCCAAGACCTAATGCCCAGAGTCTTCCTTAGCAATGCAACCAAATACCAACTTCAACCTCCCCTCACTCCTGTCCAAGCCTCCTATGACTCTCACAGTCTAACTCCACCTGCCCTCAATCATGGTCTCCCTTTCCCCCTCACTGCTGTGTCCAGTCACCAATTCGGGCAAATAACACCCACTCACCTACAGTCCTTGTCTGCCAGAAGACCAGGAAGACTGCCTGTGGACCTCCTCCACTGTTTCCCAAAACCCAATCATCAGGGTCATCCCTAGTGCAGCAACACAACACCAACTGCAATCTCCCCTTCCCCTCTGCCCAAGCCTCCTGTGGATACCACAGACCACCAGCTTCCTATACTCCCCTACCTCACCCCCACTTCCAATGCCAGCAAGCATTCCCTGTTAACACACCAGTAAATAGGCAACACACAGACATCACAACCAAAGAGAAAACAAAAACCAGGGAACACAACACCCACTCTACAAAGACAAACCCAGAATTAGCACCTAGACCGATGATCATTTCAAACCCAGACACCTAGATACCAGTGTAAGAACACAATCAATAATAGTCAGGGCAATGTATCTTCACTAGAGCCCAGCAACCCTAATAGCTGGCTTTGAATATTCCAGCATACCTGAAGCACAAGAGAAAGTCCTTAAAGATGATAAAGGTTCTTAAAGAGGAAATGACATAGATTCTTTAATGAAATCTAAAAGAAAAAGTGAACAAAAATTTGAAGGAAACAAATTCCTTAAAGAAAGACAAGAAAACACAGTTGAAGAAAATGAATAAAACTGTTCAAAAACTGAAAACGGAAATAGTCATAATAAAGAAAATACAAACAGGGAATCCTGGAAATGGAAAATCTAGGTGAGCAAACAGAATAGAGGAGATGGAAGAGAAAAATCCCAGGCACTGAAGATACGAAGAAGAAATGAATACTCTGATTAAATAAAATATTCAGTCTAAAAAATTCCTGATACAAAATATCCAGGACCTACTCTTTCCTGAAGGGAAATGGAAGGGGAGGGATCTGAGGGAGTGGAACTGGGAAGTATGAAGGGAGGGAAGCTGCACTGATATGTAGTATATGAGGGAAGAAAAAAAAGTGATCACTTCTTAAAAATTATATTTATGGAATACTTCTAAGCTTTCAAGTTGAAATATAAACTGTAATACACATTTTCATAATTTTTATTTCTGTAGTATGGAAAACATTTGAGTTTTCAGAAACTATTATCTTTGCCAGTAATATATTCCTGAATTAAGCAAAAATTACTGAGAATTTTCACAGATCATGGTGGGATTAACCAGCACATTAACTCCTCTGATACATACCGTCACAAACAGGGTTATAACAGATAAGCACCCAGGCTGAGAATTACCACATATGAAAGAGCCCTGTTTGCTAGGACAAACACCTAATTGTCTTAGCTTTTGTTAAGGTAGTTGGTGGACAAATAACTGTTCAGCAATTACTAGGCAATATTTATTCAGATTCCATTGGATCAGTTTGTGAGAGGTGGGTATTAGTATTTTACTTTAGCAAATACAAAAACTAAACATGGAAATGTGGAAGAGTTTCTTCAAAGTTTCTCTAACTAGGATATGGCTCCTTACAATGTTCCTGTACTCCATATGCCTAAGTTTCTCATGGGCTGGAGAAAATTTGAACCTCAGAACTAGATAAGTCTCCATACTTCATTACTACTCATTTATTCATCCAATGAGACTTATTTTAATTTCCCAAACTTGATATTATGTGTTTTCCTTCAAGTATATGAGTAAACTGGGAACATCTGTAAAACAAAAATTATCAAATTTCATCTACATCCCCTTATTCTAAGGCTAACAGTATATCTTGGAAGAGGGATAGGAAGAATATAAGAGCTGGAAGATGGGGAAGAAGGCTGTCAAATTTTGTCTTCTGGGCATACACAGCTATTGCTGTCCTGAACTCTGTAGTTATGGTTACCTTATCAAGATCTACACAAGATTGACTTGCTAACATCCCATCCCTAACCGAGGAGCTATTACCTGTTAATGGTTGTTGTAGGGAGGGAAAGTCATTTCTCCACACTGGTAAAACTACCTATAATCTAGTAAACTAAAGCAACCAAGCAACTCCAGTTAAACTCAGTGTGCCATTCGAAGTGGGAAGAGGTGAAAATTGGATGGGGGAGTTATTGGGAAGAAGAAGGGGTTCAGAGAGTGTAGGAAAGAAAAGGAGAGAATATTGGGAATGAATAATATTAAAATGCATTATTATAAGTTTGTGAACATATCAAAAATTAAGACATAATTTTTAAAATTTCCATTTCTTTTATATGAATACTTATTCCAGTATTCAAGAAATGTATTAGACTTCATAACTTGAAATGGTCACCTTCACCTGTGAAGTCCATTTAGTCTGGCAAACACAAATCATGACTACAATGCCATGTGATTTGATTCTGTTTACAAATAAAACACAAAAGCACAACTCACAGCCAGATATTCAAGGCAGTGGAACATTCATAAATTAAAGACAACTTGATTTACATGGGTCATCAGTGCAAGGAGTTCTTGTATGGTTTAAGCATCAGATTTGCATCCACTTACAGCAAGATATTTATTAATTTAATTTATTTAGATAAGCAATTTCTAAATCTAAAGTTGAGACTAAGAAGACAAAGCCTACTGTGATAACCATTTCTTTCCTCCAAAACATATAAGGCTACCTGTCATTGCCACAACTCTATATCAAAGACAAGTCAGAATAAAAGTATTTCTTCTTCAGGAGATTATTTAGTAAAAACTTGAAAAATTAAAGTAAATAAAAAAGGAATATACTCTTCTTCCCACTGCATGGCATATCTACAGGTCTGTTGCTTCCTACCACAAGTCTCTCACTGCTTCCTGTTGCATCATGAGCTCCTCAGGGTAGTGGTTTTTGTTTCTTATATGTTGTTATAATTCCCAGACACACAAGCCATGCTCCTTAAATATATAATAAGATGAATAGGAATACCAACCTCAGAACTACAGGATTAAGCCCATGTGATCAACCTCATGATTGGTGTGGGGCCTTAATTCCCATCTTGGATGAAGTTCTCAGTACTCTGTACTTCTTCCTGATTAGGAGCTCTATCTATGCCCAAGGAAGGACTGAACTTGACTTTCAAATCTGGAGCTCATAAAAGGTGGTCAGGTCTTACCAATCAATCATGGAGTGATATGTTGGGGTCTGGTGGCAGTCCAGACCACAAATTATTTCTCTTGACCAGACCCCAACATTAACTATATCTCTCTCTTGACCAGTGTGCCAATGTGAGAATAAAGACACAACTCACATGGCTATTTCAAGAGGGAGATTCACAGTGCTCCCTCATGAAATCCTGAGTTCACATCCTGGAGAATTTCTCTCATTTATTCTCCAAACAGCCTTATATATCAAAACATAAACTGAGGGGGAAATTTATTAGCATTCTGTTTCCTAGGTAACCAGGTGAATGTCTCTGGTCATATCTACCTCTTTGACCATACCTTTCTATGCCCATTTTGTCATGCCCCCTCTCCTGTCTTCTCGCTCTGTATGCTAACTCAGTCACATAGGCTTGAATTAGCATTTGTATTCAGGCATCCCTCAGATTACAGAGAAAGGAGAAGAGCAACATCCTGACCTTTTGTTAGGGTAGTAGGCCTACAGTGATAGATGTCCCCAGAAAATTTATAAAGCCCAACAAAGAAATTTACTCCAATTTAACAATTGGGTTTAACAATTACCCCAATCCAATCCAATGAGGGAATGGGTGAAGTACTATGAGTCCACCATAGGAAAAAAAATTTCCTAGTTGACTGTTTATATGGATTGTTTGGGAATATAAAATTAAGACCTAAGTACATACAGCAACTTCCATCCAAAGAAAGATTGTCCAAATGTATCCTTACAAAATGCTGCAGGATGAGGTATAATTGCATGAGAAAATATCACAGTAGAAAAGTGGTACAGTATTGCTTTGAACAACTATAATGCCTTCAGTTACATAAGGAGACTAGAGTAGAGTCTTTTAGTTTTCTCTCCTTCTGAGGAAGGTATGTAATTTCTGAGCTAGAGATTTCTGTGTACATATGTGTGGTATCTTGCCTTCAGAATGCCTTCTTGGGGAAAGATAACTACATTTTGTTTAATAAATCTGGCCACATCACTCCCTTGGGCTAAGGAAAGGTAAACAGGATAGTGTGTGTAATTTCTGAGCGTGTGAGTTCATGGTTTTCATGGTCTCTGCTACCTTATAAGCTCACTGGACTGACCAGAGTGTGACTACTAAGTTAGTTACGCTTGAGGCTAGAGCATCCTTCAGAGTCTCCTCTGTTGAAGGCTTGATCCTCAATTAGTAGGTGCTGTTTGGAGAGGTGATTTAAAGTCAGAGATGACAGCTAGATGAAGGAAGTAGTTTCCTGAGAGTGGCACCTCTTATCCCTAGACCTATCTGACTTTTCCTTTCTCTGTATGTGTGCTTTCTAACTGCCATGAAGTGTGTAGCCTTGTTCCTCTAACCTTACACCTTGATCCTCAGCCTCACTGTGCCCTAGACACAAAACAGTCAGCCAGCCATAGACTATAAAATCTCTAAAACCCATGAGCCCAAACAACATTTTCCAACTAAGCTGTTTCTCTCAGGAATTTGTCAGAGTAACAAGAAAAAAAAAATGATGAACACAGTCATTGACCCAGAACAAACAGAATGTAGAGAAGAGCAACAGATGCCTCATAATGGACATGTCACTTAAAAGGAAAAAAAGGAAAAATATATTGTCATTTGTTTATTTGTCTATGCCTTTTGATAAGCCACTAAAACTTGTTGCAAGGAGGGGCTGTTTGTTCATCCTGGCTGCCTGGCTAGCTTAGCCACAAAATAACCACACAGAAACTCTGTTAATTAAATCACTGCTTGCCCTGTTAGCTCTGGTTTCTTATCGGCTAACTCTTACATCTTAATTTAACCCATTTCTATTAATCTGTGTATCGCCACATGGCAGTGGCTTACCAGGTAAAATTCCCAGTGTCTGTCTCTGGCAGACCCATAGCATTTTCTCCCAGCATTCAGTTCTGTCTTCCCTGCCTACCTAAGTTCTGCCCTATCAACAGGCTCAAAGCAGTTTCTTTATTAACCAATGAAAGCAACACAAAGACAGAAGGACCTCCTACACCAAAAACTTGTAATGGTTATCACAGAATTTGACATCACATCTATCGAATCCACTACATCCTCTTCAATACACTGGAATTAGTCAAGGCTTTATTTAGAGCAGGTCGACTCGGCATTGTTTCAATATTGAAGACACTAACAATTCATTCTATAGAATGGCTTATGGTAAATCATTAACTATAAACAACTCAAAAACCACTGTGATTGTACTCACCTGTCAGGACATAGAGAAGAAAACAAATTCTCCTTTTTAATCCAGTTTTATGTAAATCTTTTAAATTAAAAATATAACTCAAATTTAATCCTTAGTTTTGTAATAATGTGAAATTTTGATTTTTAGGAGGTTTTTTTTGGATTTTTAAGACAGGATTTTTTATATTATGAACCAAGAGTGAAGGACATCTCTGGCAAGATTATACTTAATTATTCCTCTTTCTGTTTAAAAAATGTGCATTTGTATTATTGCTCAATGAATAATAAAAAATGTAAAGACAAGGTGTTTTCTCTTTGTTTGTGTGCTGGTACTAAGTATTGATTTGACACTGTAAATATCTCTGTATCCCCATTGTTTCTAGTAGTTTCTAATGGCTTTTGGCATGGCTTATGAAAATTGTTTCACTTACATGATTGATAGATTGTGTTTGAGCTGAAAGGAAAAAGAAGTGACTGGGTTTCATAGTGCCAATAGCCTTAAATCCTTAACCAAAGCCATTCACTTGTGCAATGATGCAAAGTCACTGAGAAATGGCACAACTATATGTATGCATATATGCATGTGTGTGTGTGTGTGTGTGTGTGTGTGAGAGAGAGAGAGAGAGAGAGAGAGAGAGAGAGAGAAATTATAGTCATAGAAATGTACAGCCCAGCAAATTCAGAAAGGAAGTGATATTTTTTAACTTATCACCTTTCCTGTAAAGAACATCATAGAGTAGAAAGAAAGAAAGAGAGAGAGAGAGAAAGAAAGAAAGAAAGAAAGAAAGAAAGAAAGAAAGAAAGAAAGAAAGATAGACTCTGGGATCCTGCACAATCAGAGAACTCTATTGCCTCAGGGAGAATTCTGAGCTTCATCGGTCTTATAAAATATTAAGCAATAATCAGTAAATTGGACCAGACTGATAAAATTTTTAAAAACTCAAGATATTTTACACAGTTGATTGACTATGTGACCTCAATTGTTATCCATGTTTGCAAATGGAGTGTGATCCACAAACATGATTCATAATTTTAGCTTTAGGTGGCTAATCGTTGGCTTCTGAACACCAAGAGATGTCATGATAGCCTACACCCCTCAAGTCTGACCTAGGATGTATTGTATTACTGTATCTGGAACCACACAATGCCCTAACCAGCAAGGCCTGTCATTTGACTTCCCCATGAGAAATGAGTTTCAGTCTTTGTGCACTTTCCTTAGACATATCAGAAGCAGCAACAGATGGAAGGGAATGGATGTCAGGAATATACAAACATTTTATTCTAGAAAAGACGTTTTTAATAAGTATCAATCTAAGAAAAGGGGAGTAGAATTCCCTGGACTGAGTATTTCCAGGAAGAATAAAACACACAGGAGTGAAATATCCTAGAACAACCAGGTACATCAATGCAGTGCACTTTTACTTTTGAGATGTTAGCCTTTCAAAGTTCTTTGAAGGCAAGTAGAGTGAAGGAAATGTTCTTGTTCCTCAAGAGGATTGGCAGGAATTATAAAGATGAGCATGAAGAAACATATGCAGGAGAGATGGGGGGGGGATTTTCTAACTTAAAGACCAAAGAGATACAAAACACAGGACTTAACTGAGGCTGATGAGACACCATTTGGGAGCTGCCATGGAAACCCAAACAGACCTAGTTTTTATTAGAGAAAAGTAAGGCATGTGTCTCATTCTCAAAAACAGAGCATCCTGTTTTGAAATTATCTCCCAATTTGGATGATCAATTATAAGTTTAGCATAAGTTCCAAGGCAAAGGAATAGTCAGGCAAGGATGTGTTTTAATTCATTTTATTATTGCATTTACTTTTGTTTGCATTATTATTTACAGTTGTATTGGAATTAAAAATCATAATGACTACTTAATGAACACATCTCATCACAGCAATCATAATGGCAACCTAGGCTATTTAGGGAATATAACATCCCTATAAACCATGTTTCTGAGCACATCTTTGTGTAATTTTTTTTTTTTCTATCTTTGTGTAATCTTTACAGCATGCTTTTTCTCAACACCCCAACCATAAATGTGGCATCTGGCAAGGCTGCCGATGAAACTTTGAACCTGCATTTTCACCTCTGGGATGGGCTTGATTGCCCTGGCCTTTAAATGTCAGGGGCTGTGAAGGAAAGGTCAAGACACTGCTCTTGGAAAGCCAGCAGTACCAAGGTCCTCCCTGCCAATGGAGATAGACAAATATTTCATTTCTTTTAAAATCTAGAGAGTTTACCTTCCTCAAATTAAACACCCTGAGCAAACATGTCTCTCTTTTGTACTTTAACTAACAGAGAGCGATTAGACCTAGCAACTTTCTTAAAGGCAGCCTTTAATCTCTAAAATAGGTGTCTGAAGCACATTCTTGAAGGAAAGGGTGAAATGGAAGAGACAAAGCCCTCTCTGGAGGTACAGAGTAAGAACTGAAGAAAAAGAAGACCTGGGTTACTAACAAATGCAGCAATTAGCGTTTATTCATTCAAGTGCAGTCTATCAAGTGACTACAGAATCAATGTTTATAGAAGGAAAATACAAACTATAGAAGGGATGACGGTATAACTCACGTGTCTACTGAACCTCTGCAGCCATTTTTATAAACATTCATACACATAGAAGGTTAATAAACAGAAAATATTTCTTTGAACTATCGCTGCTCAAATATAGACAATGTAAGTTACATAGACAATTTTCTAAAATATTTAGACTGCATAAAAGAAAACAAGATAATTTAATGAGTGAACTTACAAAATAATCAAATCAAACTGAAGATCCACAGCTTTGGTTTGCAACTTGACTTTGAATAAATTAAAATCAAAGTGTTTGTCCCTTGCTGGAAAGAGCAGCAGTTCAAAGATCTAGAAATTGCATATGCCCAGTGTCCCCAGGTCAGATGGTGAAGCTCTAGGATCACCTTACAAGAATTTAGGGAAAGGAGTCTTAAATGGGGAAAGAAATATCAGGCTACCCAAGCTAGAAAGGAATATATCTCAGCTACTGTTCTATTGCTGTGAAGAAACACTGTGATGGAGGTGACTCTAATCAAAGGAAGGATTTAATTGAGAGTTTATTTCAGTTTCAGGGGGTTAGGTCATTTTCATCATGGTGGCAGAGCATAGGTGAGAGTTTTACATCCTGATCAGCACGCAGTAATGGAGAGGGAGAGAGTGGCTGGTCTGGCATGGGCTTTTGAAATCTCAACACTTCTCTTCAGTGACACACCTCCTCCAACAAGACACAACTCTTGACTTAGGTTTCTATCGCTGTGAAGAGACACCATGACCACAGCAACTGTTATGAAGGAAAACATTTAACTGAGGTGGTGGCTCACAGTTTCAGAGGTTTAGCCCATTATTGTCTATAGCATGATTAATAAAATCCCAGAAACAGAAATTGGGTTCAATCTGAAGGTCATAAAAGTAAAACAGCCAGTCACCTGCTCTTACTTCTACCTCCGTCTGAAAATGATGATCCTGCTTCCAGTAATCTCAGAATGAGACCATGTGTAAGATCTGTCTCATTACATCCTACACTCCTCTATAGTGCTGGGATTAAAGTCATGCACCCCTACTGCTCGGTTGCTATGGCAAACTAGTGTGGCTACTGGGATTAAAGGTGTGTGTCACCACTGCCTGGTCTGCAAGGCTGATCAGTGGGGCTGCTTTACTCTCTGAAAGTAAAGCACTATTTAATAAAATACAAATGAAATATGACTACAGTCATTGTGTTGGGGAGCATGGTGGCATCCAGGCAGACATGGTGCTGGAGAAGTACCTGCTGCATGTTGATATGCAGGCAAAAGGAAGTAGACTATCTCACTGAGCATGGCTTGAGAGTATTGGAGACCTCAAAGCCTGCCTCCACAGTAAGACTTCCTCCAATAAAACCACACCTCCTAAAATTTCCTTTTGAAGGCAAATTTCCCTTTGAAGGCCATTTTCTTTCAAACCACCACAATTCCTAGTCTTTTCAAGCAGTTCATTAACTGGGGAGCAAGCAAGCAAATACTTGAGGGCTACTCTCACTCAAACCACCACAGTATGCAATCCCAACAATGCCCCAGTAAGTTGATAATATTTCTCCTAAGTAAAACTTGTTCACCTTAAATGAACAATAGTGAAAGTTTCAGTTTTACTTGCCAAATGGAGCACATTGAAGGCTTTCCCTAGCTCACATTAATAATGCAGATCTATGAAGAGGAATTTATTGATTATGCTGTAACACTCAGGGATTTCCAAGTGGTAGTCTCCCTGGTACACACAGCCTGAATGTGAGAAGCAGGCTCTCTTATGGACCACATGCCCCTTGTATTTTATTCTGGATCCTTTTATTCAAGAATCAATCTAACATCTAAGTGGATACAGGTATTCTGTCCCCCAGTTTTGTCTTCATCCTTTTTGCTGGCCATTGGGCAAACCATTTTCCTGAATGCTCTAGAAATACAGTGCACACTGAGCCATAGCTAGATTCTTTTTGAAAAAACATTTCCTTCCATACAACTGGCCACAGGCTGAGTCACTTCAGTTATCTCCACTATAACAGATGATAGATCTCCTTCACTGTGGGATTGCTCATTCATCAGAGAGCACACTGTGCCCTCTGTACAAATAATACATCATTGCAGGACCCAGAGCCATAAGACATAAGAATCATAAAGAAAACTATACAAAGTTTTCTGGCCAGATGAGATAGGACTATGTCAAGGAAACAAACAGAAACTTAAAACTTTCTTGAAGTGTGAGCATATTTTCATTATGAGAGACTGCTTGACTCATACTTCTGTCTGCTGTGGACAGACATCCTTTGTTGCTGCATAAAACTGAAAGTCATCATTGGCTTTCAGGCCTTCTATCTCTGTCATTGAATTAGTTCCTAATGCCCTGGACTGAACTGGGAACTGTCCCAGCACCTTGTCAACTCTTTGTTTTTGTTATGAAGCAGGTTTTACCTGAAGGAGATGCCCATTTGTTGCCAAAATTAATTAAAGAGAGTTGGATCTTTCGGGACAAGGATGGGAGTCTCAAATAGCAAATAACATTCTCTCTGTTTTCCTGTGCAACTAAAACATCTTGTTCTTTCCATCTAAATAAACAGATGAAAGAGAATATTCTCAATTGATGCTTACATGGTGCCCATTATTGGATAGCCATTATCCCCATTTAACAGGTGGAGAGATTGAGATAGTGGGAGATAATTGGAGTTACCTAGGGCTACAAAATAGCATACCATGCTAGAAGTCATTAGCTGTCTGCTTTCCCAGCACAGCTGAGACCCTGTGGTTTTGAAAATGAACAGATGGTAAGTGAAGGCAAGGACTAAAGATGGAGGCCTTCCTTCAGTGACTTGGAAAGCTGCACGGTGCTATTCCGCATGCTAAATAGGATAAAGATTCCAGACACAGAAAGCAAGTCACACTGCTTTACATGAAGTTATAAAAGGGAATTCTTTTTGGAAAGAGCTTCTAAAATTAAAATATCCCTCAGTGCTCTATTTTAGGGAGTCAAACTCTCACAGGCTTTTTAAAAAAGAAAAAGGTGGTCTTAGCAGTGATCTGTGTTAAATGGGTTACCCTACAAAATTTGCTACAGTTGCACCTTTTAGAGGAAATTCCACTGGAATTTTTTTCCTTCAGTTATAGAGAAAATTCACAAATAATTTAAGACACAAAGTCTATCCCCATCTCTAATAAATATGTCCTAAACTTTTAAGGTTTTGCTTTTCTCCCTGAAACCTGAAGCATGATTTCTTTTTCTGCAATGAAAAATGTCTTGAAGTCTAGATAATTTTCTTTTGTGATATTATGTTCCATGTGTTAATGCTATTTTGTTTCCATGGTATACCAAAAAGGAAGAAAATATTTTTTGTGAAGGCCAGAGATTTATGGTATATAATTTCTTTCTGACATATTCTTATCTGTGATTGATAGTGCTAAATTTAATACTAAATAGCTTTTTATAACATGGCTCCAGTTAAGTTAAACTATTTATTTTATGTATATATGTTAAAGTTTTGCAGTTCTGCTTGGTTATCATGTGAAGTATGGCTTATATCAACTGAGGGATGCTAACATATAAAATATATGCTGACCGAGCAGTGATGGAGCATGCCTTTAATCTCAGAACTCAGGAGACAAAGGCAGTCAAATCTCTGTGAGTTCAAGGCCAGCCTGATCTACAGAGAGAGTTCCAGGACAGGCTTCATAGCTACTGGGAAACTCTGCCTTGAAAAAAAATGTATGCAAGTCATTGAACACATTGAACATTAAACTACGAACACTAGATTAGTATTAAAACCAATGTAAAGTATATCGATACTTTTTAAGGTTGAATACATATTGAAATAATAATCAGAATACATTGGAGTTAGTAAGATATACTCTTAACATTAACCTTACCTGCTCTGCTTATTTTTTTAATTTACTTTATGTGGTTATCAGAGACTCAAATCTATATTTGTGGCTTATTATGATTCTATGGGGCATTATGATAGAGCACCAGTAATAAAATATTTCTTGTAAAGATCCAGAAGACCCAGAGAGTATTATTTTAAGATTTCCACACATCTAGTCTTTAGTTCAATTACTCATTCTGCTATTATAGCATAGAAGTGTGCAGAGAAAATAGATTCATAAATGAACTAACATTTTATGCCAATAAAACTATTTATGGCTGAGAAATTTGAATTTCATTTAATTTTATGTATTATGAAATGTTCTGATTTTTCAATAACTTAAAAATTCATGTGTTAGTATAATCTTTATTGTGATATATTGATATGGAGCCCTATAAGAGGTAATTATGTCATGAAAATCTGCCTTCATGAGTCAGTTAATCTATTTAGAGGTTAGTAGAATTAATGGGAAGATAATGTTCTGCCCAGTCACATGCTGCTCTTGTACCATGAGATAGTCAGCAGGAAGACACTATCCAAATATCAATTAGAGCCAGGTGATGGTGAATGCCTTTAATCCTAGCGCTTGGGAGGCAGTGGCAGAAAGATCTCTGTGAGTTTGAGGCCAGCCTAGTCTACAAAGTGAGTTCCAGGATACCTTGGATTGTTACACAGAGAAACTCTGACTCTAGAGGGGTTCCCAGGTGTCCAAGGAGATGTCCCCAGCTTGTTGCTTGGGCAGCTGAGGAGAGGGAGCCTGAAATGGCCCTATCCTATAGCCACACTGATGAATATCTTGCATATCATCATACAACCTTCATCTGGCAATGGATGGAGATAGAGACAGAGACCCACATTGGAGCACTGGACTGAGCTCCCAAGGTCCAAATTAGGAACAGAAGGAGGGAGACCATGAGCAAGGAAGTCAGGACCGCGAGGGGTGCGCCCAGCCACTGACATGGTGGGGCTGATCTAATGGGAGCTCACAAAGGACAGGTGGACTGGAACAGATGGAGCATGTGATCAAACCGGACTCTCTGAATGTGGTTGACAAGGAGGGCTGACTGAGAAGCCAATGATAATGGCACTGGGTTTTGATTCTACTGCATGTTCTGGCTTTGTGAGAGTCTGTTTGGATGTTCACCTCCCTAGACCTGGATGGAGACGGGAGGACCTTGGACTTCCCACTGGCCAGGGAACCCTGACTGGTCTTTGGACTGGAGAGGGAGGTAAAGGGGGAGGGGAAGGGGAGGAAAATGGGAGGAGGTGGAAATTTTTAAAAAGGAAAAAAAAAAACAAAGCAAACAAAAAAAGCCAACAGGTATCGAACAAATGTTTTCAAATATCCAGATTCAGAGGTTAATGGAGATTTTGTTTGTTAGCCTGTCTGTGGTATTTTGTTGCAGCAATAGAAAATGTACTAAGACAATAAGTTAAATAAAAAGGGGGTAGGGTATGGTCAATAATATTTGACTCATGAAATAGCTTGACAACTCCTACCATACAAAGGGAATTACAAAGACCCTCTTAATAAGAAATAAATCAACTACTCACTGTTAGTGAAATCGTAGTTATCAGAGGGGAATTTATAGTCACTAAATTATTAAACCAGCATAATCACTTATTACAATATATAAACATTTATCCTTATAGCCACAGATAGTGTTGTCTTACTCCTCATCAAGAAAACTTTTTTTTGCAACTGCCATTCAAAATGCACAGTAGTGGAGCCCATTCCTATTGAATATAACACAAAACACTTGTCTTCTGGCTCTTTTCAACCCCACTAGCCAATGAACCTATTGTACAAGAAAAGAGAAACTGAAACACAAGTAAACAGAAGAACATCTGTAGATCATCTCCCTTATGCTGTGACTTTATCATCTCTTTTATTTAAAAACAAGTCAAAAAATAGCAGCCTAAGCATCATTTGAAACCATTAATAGTATCAATTCTTGCGGCAAAATACAACACAAAAACAGGACTGGATTGATACCCTATACTCTCTATTTCTCTCCAGTGCCCAAGTGATACTCTGGGACCAAACCATTAAATCTCAAAGTTCCTGGTTATTAGAGTAAGGTTGCTACTTAGTTTTCAGCTGCTTAGCCCTGAAATAATCACACAGAAACTGTATTAATTTAAACACTGCTTGGCTCATTAGCTGTAGTTTCTTATTGGCTAACTCTTACATATTAATTTAACCCATTTCTATTAATTGTATTTCCACATGGCTGTGGCTTATCGAGTAAAGTTTTAGCACCTGTCTCCAGCAGGACTATATGACTTATCTCTGACTCCACCCTTCTTTCTCCCAGCATGCCATTTAGTTTCTCCCACCTATCTAAGTTCAGCCCTATCAACAGGCCAAGGCAGTTTCTTTATTCATTAATGGTAATTATAGCATACAGAGGAAAATCCTACATCACCTCCCCTTTTCTGTTTAAATAAAAAAGGAAGGTTTTAACTTTAACATAATAAAATTACATATAACAAAACAAGTATCAAGTAAGAATTATAATTATAATATTTATATGTACTTTATCTTTTATCATAACTAAGGAAAACTATAACTAACAATTCTTCAACTCCATCAAAGACTCTAGAAGGATATATTATTACCTAAGTGAACAGGAAGTGCATTGTAAGCAACTTCCAAACTCTAAAATTGACAGAGACATTGACTCTGCCTAGACAGTCATACAAAGTTCTTCTGTATTATATGGGCATGCATCTTCAGCCTACATGCCCATAGTATCTGGCAGATTTTTTCACAAAACAGGAAATTTTAAAGAAAGTTTTGCCTATTTTGGCAGTTTGTCAGTAACTTTCTATCAACAGGCAAAGGCAGTTTCTTTATTCATTAACCAGTCAAAACAACACATAGACAGAAGGACCTCACAGACCACAGGACTACATGGCTTCTCTCTGACTCCACCCTTCTTCCAAGCAAGCGATTTAGACTTCCCCGCCTACCTTAGTTTAGCCCTATCAACAGGTCAAGGCAGTTACTTTGTTCATTAATGGTATCCACAGCATATAGAGGGAAATCCCACACCTAGTGGCAGATTTTTATCTCTGGCTCCCTGATATTTTAGGTACTTAGAATAATACTCATAGAAAGTTGGTGACCATAACTTGAATAAATGAATAACTTGATATTAGAGAAAATCACATGGATCTGCCTACCTTAGCTTGAAGTATTCCCAAGAATTCTGCTGGAAAAGTATTTCCACCGAGACCTGGAGCTCTGTTGTCTTTGGAACACTAATACTCCATTCCTGTTACTCTCTAATTCATGCTCAACAAGAATGGGTCCTTCCCAAAACCCTCTTAGGCAAAGACTATTGATACCAATTAAATATATTACC
Source organism: Chionomys nivalis (assembly GCF_950005125.1). Classification (NCBI taxonomy): domain Eukaryota; kingdom Metazoa; phylum Chordata; class Mammalia; order Rodentia; family Cricetidae; genus Chionomys; species Chionomys nivalis. Next base: position 20,639,249 of record NC_080110.1, read on the forward strand.
TCTTCAGTGACATTTGCATTTCTAGTATTGATGTCTCCATTAAAGTACCTTTCAAAGAAGTGACTTCCTGGGTGATGGAGTAGAAGGGATGGTGACAACCAAATAGAAACAAACTTGATGTCTATATCCTTGTAGAAACACTGAAGAAAAAAAAAACATCTTATTACTAGACTGCAAATAAAATTAATGAAATAGTCATTAATAATTTTCTATTCATTGAAGCTGGGATTGATGATGAACACTATTTCCTCTGACAGTAGAACTAGTGAAACCATGCACTCTCAGAGATGCAAAGGATCTAAAATATAACTTGTATGGCTCAACTACAGTTTTAAGAATTTTTTCCTTCTTCATCTTAACTTTAAATGATCATACAATTTGAACTTCCTCATAAAACAACTCAATGCATTGTGAGCACCCAGGAATGAAACTAAGTTACTTCCACAATTTCTCTCTTCCTCAAATTTTCATTTGCTGGTTCTACACTAGATCTGCTCAACAGATATTTTAGTGTCAACTATCTAGTGGGATATTACAGTGAGTCTGCCTGTGTCATTCTGTCACTGGGAGCTCATCTGAAGTCTGATTCATCTTCCCTGTGACACTGCTCCATAGCTTTAGAAGACAGTTATCCTTAAAGATGTGAGAAATGGTTCATTTGTCTGAGGGGTTATTTCATTTGGTCACTCTGTCATAACTGCCATGTGTGAGTTGCTAACCCAAGCATTGCAATTATTTTTGCACAGGACAGATACAGTTTCTATACTCATGCTCTTATAGCTTACTAAGACGTTCATGCGTCGGAGAAGTTGATATGGCATCATGTATTATGCCAAGGCAAGAAATGACCATAGGAAATGCAGACAGCCAGAGGGTGAGGTTCCGAATGCATTAGTCTTTATATAAATTGAAAAGGCTGAAGTTGACTATGGTGGGAAAAAGAACAGAGAGACTATGGAGTTACAGGAATAGAGATCATGCCAAATAAACAAAATGTTACTTGTATTTGGAAGGGAACATGTTAGAAGGGAACCTTTTATGAGCTCAACTAGAGGGGTCATCAGGATCCATGTTCTGAAGCCCTGTAACTTAATTTGATGTTGTTTTACCTTCTGGAGCCAAAAACCAAGGACATGTGGTTACGTTTTGAGCATCACTGTGACAAGATCAGTTTTGACTTGTCTAATGATCACTTTGCTTCAGTGTTCCAAGTAAAGTGGAAAGGAATAACACTAGAGGCAAGGAGCTATGTCAGTGCTGCTTAGGAAGTAACACCCTGACAGAGTACCTACAGATCTTCTCAAGATTCAAATGAGTATGTTTGGTAGAGTATGAGATTTCATGTCAAGATTTCTGGCATGCTCTCAAGGGATGTCAGTGTAGATAAACAGAGATTCTTAAATGCACCTGGGGAGTCTGTGAGGTGAGAGATGAAAGAGATAAAAGATGCGGTGGAGGGGAGTTGGAACAGTGCAGATGAAGAGGGTGATGTTTACATGAAGTTTAGAAAGTAGACTCAGCAGGTCTTCATAAATGATTGGATGAGGGATGTAAACACCAAATACTTTCCCTACCCACTATGTGGCACACAAAAGAGTTAAAGGTCGTGGTGTCTTTAAACACAAGATGTTACCAACCAAAGCAAAGCTAAAGTCCCAATTATTTTCAGCTTCTCATAAACAGAACAATTTATTCTATAGTCAGTTGTCTCTGGTCCATGAAATCCCATGTATTTATTCTAGGAGGTGTTAAGTGGCTTAGAAAATGTATGAGCTCAGACATATTGCCTTGATAGGGTGTTTGGATTCTTCAGTAACCAACAACCCAGGGATTAGTCTTCTGTATACATAGCAGCATGCACATTCAGTATCTCTAGCTTTGCAGGCATGCAGATCTATACTTCCAGGGCACACCGAGGACTTCTTCACTGGCTTGCACACCAATGGGCTTCTTGCAGCTTCAATGGCAGGAATGGGTAACTAGAGATGAAAAGCCTCATTTCCTAAACTTTTACTACTGGGGTGGTAGTAATAGTGGCAATTACATTTCCGTGATAAGCTGACATGCCTTTTAACAGCGAGGATTCTTTTCCCCTACACTCACAGCACGTTCCCCGGAATATTTCTGTTAAACAGAAGATGTAATTTAAAGGTTTGAGTTTTATTATTATGGATTTTTGAAAGTTTGGCCCACAGAGCAAATACAGCCAGCCTTGCCAGAACATTTGAGAAGACAGAGAAAGAAAAAAAAACATGATGTGTTGAAACAACGAATCCTCTTGTTGAGAGACAGCTCTGTTCTCTCCTGTCTGAAACATCATTAACCATTCCACGTTTCAGGAACAAAGTGTTTATTTGCTCAACTATTCAGGCAGAGGAGTGACAAACTGGTCCAAGCTTGTTAGCGGACTCAGAGAGCTAAAATGTTCCTGGTTGCTAGGCTTTTAAATGATGGTTGCTTACACTATATATTCTATAGTTTTCCATCTGCTTAAATTGAAGTTGAAAGAAATTCAAAGTCAGTGTCTTCTTTATAATGTGATGCTTTGTGATGTAATTGCAGAATGATACATCTTGACTGAAGCAGGATTCTTTTGCAAAGAAATGGTATTCAAAAGATGTACAGGTTACTAGTAAACAATCCAAGGAGCTAGGTGAGTAACAGTACAAGAAAGTCAGTTTTTGACGATCTCCTGAATGCTGACAGAAAATAATCTCATTTAGATGAAACAAGCAATTCAAACTGAGCTTCCGGAAGGAACAATCAAAGCAATGCAAGGTGAGCTTGTCTCCCATACGAGGCATCATTATGCTATCTGCCCGGCATGAGACTCTTCTTTTAACAATGTCCCTGCTGAACGACCAGAATGGGGTCCTGTGACAAAGACTACTCCATTTATTTTACTCTTGGGTTCTAGATAGAACAAATCTCCCAGCCTCCCTTATAAAGTTCAATACGCCTAGTGAGATAATGAGAAATAGAACGTGCATCGAAGTGCTCAGTGCCACTTCTAAACCAAGTCCTCAAGACCCCTCCAAGGGCTTCTCTACCTTGTTGTCTCTCTCCACTCTATGACCATTGAAGAAGACTCATTGAGTAATTCTGACACCACAAGATAAACCAAAACTCCAAAGTCACACCTTTAAAAAAAATAGCCTTTCATGGGAGTACTCTATGATCAATAGTCCCTAGAGTCATGTGATGGTAGGGTCCAACTAAATTATATGACGTTAATTGTTCACTTTTGCTGGGCCATGTGCTAATGGCCTGAATAAAAGCCCCCGTTGACCCCAACCTCTGTAACTATAAATTCCAGTTTTGTGTTTGGAGCATATCTGGTTAGATGCAAGCAGAAAGAAATAAAATGCCATAGAAATAAACACCTAGTTAGCCATCCCAGAAAGAAATCACAAATGCTTTTTTTTTCTAGTTTCTTTTCAGTTTTCTGTTTTGTTTTATTATGTTTTGTTTGTTTTTACCATTTAACCTCACCTACCCCCCCCCCCGCTCCATTTCTATTTTCTTTTTTCCAGCAGCTCTATTGAGTTTTATAAGCTACCCAGGACAAAACTTCCAGGCAGTTGGGAGAACTAAGCCATACATGGGACACCTATATCAACCTGACTCCCCTTCACTTGCTAAGCCTCCAGGAACATCATAGGAAAATACACGGGCCAGAGGATGGAGTACTGTTTTGAAATGCTGTCTTCTGGACATTTTACGGTTATCAAATACATGACTCATAGCAGCTGTGGTTACCTACACAAGGCCCACCCATGCAAAATTAAGCCCTTTAAAAACTCCAGTATGGGAGGACACCAGGCTCTTCTACCAGCAGAGAAACTGAGTAGCTGATTGCTCTGGATAAGAGAGAGTTTTTTTGTTTTTATTTATTTATTTTTTTTTGGTAGGTGTAGCTGCTTGTAAGTCATTCATCCCCCAGAGGAGGAACTCCACACCCATGAGGACACAAACAGTGCTGGTTGAACTTGTTCAACTGAAAAGTAAAGAAAAACAAAAATAAATTCAAGTAGGAAGATGAAAAGCTGTATTGGAGAAAGTTCATGTGAGCAATTGGGGTTATAGGAGTCGGATATGACCAAGATGTATTTTATTTATGTGTGAAAGTTTCAAGCAACGAAAAGTATTTTTTTTTAAAAAAAATATATCATTTTACTGGTGTTTCTAGGTTTTGGGAAAGTTCTGAGAATGGATCTTAAACCAAAGTTATTTATTGCTTTTGTTGCATGAAATTAAAATTATGCTTCTTGTAGCTAAGATTGATGAATTCCAATCTTACTGTGTCTGTCCGGTAACTAATGGTGATCGCCCAAAATGCAATTGGGTCTAAGAGTTGCTATCCCAGCTTTTCAGCATGTTGCTTGCTGTTAGGATACACATTCTACAGAACAGACAGCTTTTAGCTAAACAGAGACCTCTCTGACTTTGATTAAAGGGAAGGGAGGACAAAAAAAGTTGAAGCATTAGGATTCAAAATAGTAAGAAATAATGAAAGAGGGGAGACAGAAACAAGTACTACTTGACAAGGAGCAGATCAGGAGCAGGAAATAGGAGAAAAATACATGGGACTAAAGGGTGGGGCTGGCCAATCTTAGCACTGCTATGAGGCAAGTCGTACAGAACAAAATGGAATACATCTTGCCCTGGTGACCTCCAGGACCTTATGGTACTCAATACATGATGTAGTTGTAAGAAAGAGGGAGTTTGTGCCTGAGGTATTGAGAGAAATAGGGAAAGAATTAGTGGATTAATGTGGCTAATTTTGTGCAGAAGTTTTCAACTGTCTGAAATTGTGTGCATGCATATATGGAGATGGAGTGGGAGTCTGTATGCAGATAGGAACACTAAATAAAAATTTGTAGGCTTCCCGAAAAGCCTTTTATGTATATAATACATTTTTAAAATGGGTTGGCAAGCCAACTGATCATTTTTGAGCAATGATCAATTATCCCCATTTGTTTTCCATTGTGTTTCCCATCTCATCTTTAATCTCCCTGTCTCTGTTTCCCCTCCACTCAATTCTTCTTTCACAGAGCTACCAGAATAATATGTTTACAACATAAATCTGACTGTCTATCCCGAGAGTAAAATATATCCAGGGGCTTTCCATATTTTCTTAAGTAATGCGTCCTTATCGGTCCAGTGGAAGCTTCATTAACATTAATATTTGAACCTACGTTTTCTTTTCTTTTTCTTCTGTTTGCAATCACAGTGAGTTCCTGCTTCCTTCCTTGAAATGTGATGTGTTGTTTTTGTGAGTCCAAAGTGCCCTTTTTATCTACCTTTTTTATAAATCATTGATAATCTTTAAAAAGGATCTTTAAAGGCTGTCTCCAGTGTTTCTTCTTTTATTGGACTCTTCATTTCTGAACCCTGGTACTTTCACTTTTTGTTTTGTTATGTGTTGATGAATTTACAATAAGCCTAGTACTTTAATTAACTAACCTATTCTGTTCTAAAAACAAAACAAGACAGAACAAAAACCCAAACCTCTATGAGGCGAGTCGTTGTTAGTCTCTTTGTTTTTTTTTATTGTTTTTTAAAGAAACTCAGAAAGTGATCTACTCAAAAGCCACAGAAATATTAGCACCTATTGCCATAGCTTTCATCATGTCTCCTTGACTTCAAAGGCTATTGCCCTTCCCATGATGCATGCCTTTAATGACGTCTGTCATCCATGGTCAATTCAGTTGATTTTGTCTACTATAGTACATATTCACAGAAAGCAAATCCATTTTTTTTTTTTTTTTTTTTTGGTTTTTCGAGACAGGGTTTCTCTGTGGTTTTGGAGCCTGTCCTGGAACTAGCTCTGTAGACCAGGCTGGTCTCGAACTCACAGAGATCCGCCTGCCTCTGCCTCCCAAGTGCTGGGATTAAAGGCGTGCGCCACCACCTCCCAGCAAGCAAATCCATCTTAGTTGTCTTTGTCTTTGTCTCCCAAGCAGTGGTTATGGATCCCAGCGCATAGATACCCTTTAACAGAACTGGTTAAAGAATAGTGGCATAGCTTCTCAACAGTAACTTACAGAAGAATACAGATTTTAGGCTGCGATGGAGTACACATCTGGTTATCTCTAGTACAGGTGGCCACCTATTTGCAAACATCGCATCCAATAAAATAATTCAAATCCTTCATTTTGAATTTGAACACTTCTTTTACTATTATTTCTATGAAATGAATTTCTCGATGTGAAATTGTGGGGGAGTTGGGCCTTGAAAGAAAATATTTTAATAGATCTGAATATAAAGGATTCTTCAGAGCATAAAATAATCTATATTCTAAAACGTGTCAAAAAGAAATACTCCATACTTTCAACATGGTTTCTCATAGCTTTTAAAATTTTTGTTTTCCTATTTTTATTTTTACTATACTTATTTCATTAAAAATAATTACCATCTCAGGGTAATAAATATGTTCGTCCCTTAGTGTATTAACTATGTAATTTGTGTAGCATGCAGTCGAAAATTAAAGTTTTCCTCCAATTTCTTTGACCATCATCCAGCCAAATAGATATTGTTTTAGTCTAAGTGGTTCCACTGGATTTGTATGATTGACAGAGATGTGACCTCATCTCTGGCTTGTCTCCATGCTCACAGCAGGAGAGTATGTTGTTTACTCATTTTTACATGTCTCATAAGAAAGCCTTAGCATTCTTGTTGGCATAAGTAGTCTGCAATCCTTTAAATGAAGTTTTTGCTGATGCTGTCCATGTCATTTGTATTTTATAAAATTGATTTGTTACCAGTTGCTTTATTTTCTTCCATGTCGCAAATATTTTAAAGTCCAATGAAATCACATATAAAATAAGAATTAAAAACAGGGACAAGGTCTTACCCTGTCCTTTTAAAAGAACTCCTAAAGTTTTGTTAGCTCACTTCAAATGGCTGCAGTAATTGCTATTAATTAGATGTCTTGCTGCACGAGCAAGCAGCAGTGGGGCGCTGCTGTGTTCATTTTAGTATGAACTATTTGTTGCTGATTACTCAAGTCTTGTTACATTAGTATTGAAGCGTATTTTCTCCAAAAGAAAGAGCCTTGACACTCCAATGTGCCAGAGACAAGCCTACATGGCCTTTCTCAAGAACACTGGACCAGAACATTCTAAACTTGGAATGCTGCACTGCCATCTGGGGGATGAAATTTTAACAATACATTTGCTGCCGGCTGAAATGGAGGGCAGGACTCCAGGAATCAGAAGAAGCCACAAGCAATGGGGCTGTTTGGAAGATACAGTGTGAAATCCTGCACAAGACAAGACCTTGGGTCATTTCAATAAGCCAAAACACACACACACACACACACACACACACACACACACACACTTTGTTCTCCTTGTGAGAACAGATCACTTTCCTTTATTGTTGATTGTTTATTTCCTTTAAGTTACGATCTGAGCCTGAAGAAACTTCAGGGCTCATTGACTATTGGGCCTCATTGTGAAAAGGAAAAATGGATGACCAGATATTTCTACAGTCTTCTCTAACAAAAAGGCTCTTAGAGGCTCAGCAAGAGTCACAGTCTCTCATTTTCAACAGTGTATATTCTCTTCTGCAAAACCCAGCTCCCATCTATGTAACAACAAAAGCACATCCCAACCTTCTAACACCAGTTCACCCAGTCAGGTCAGAGAAAAACATGCATACAAGTGAGTCAACAGCAGCACAGGTTTTCAGATCCTATTACACACGTTCCTCTGGTGGACGGCAAATAAATAAGATATTAAGGTGGGAAAGTAAGTGGAACCAATTGATTTCTGTTCTTACTTTAGAGTTCAGTGCATTCTTTTAGTCTTTTAATATTTCTCTCACAAAGTTCAAACAGAAGTTGGGAAAAATAGTCAGTAAGTAAATATCACTGTAAGACGTAAATTCTAATTCACATTAATTTGACCTCACATTAATATAACCTATCACTGTGCCATTCGGGAGTTAGAATTAAGTCATAATTTACCAAGACAGGCAGCATCACATAGGCAAACACGTTGAGAGTTGCTTTTCTAATATTTTAATATGTTTGCAGCATGCCAACAATAACATCACATTATTTCTGATTCTAGGAAGCAAATCCAGAAGTTTGTGCTTGTGTGTGCTATACCACTGAGCTACATTCCCAGCCCTCAGTTACTAAAGACAGATAGGGTCACATGTAGGGTAAGTTGGCCTTGAACTTGGTATGTAGCACACGCTATGCTTGAACTCACGATTACCATGAACCTCCCAATTCCACCTTATTGAGGAATGCTACCATATCCAGCACCCTTCATTCATGAACCTTTGAGTTACTATTATATAGCATTTCCATTCTAAAAATATTAGACAATTTAGTGATATGAACTAGAATGAAGTCATTATCTACATTAAAATGCAGAAGTCCCAAATAACTTCTAATTAATTAAATTCCCAAGTGTTTAGGAAAAAGCTTCTTGGTATTTATTTAATCATTTGGGCCCAGGATACTGTACTCACAGATACAGCTTTGGGAATCTGCAAGACAGAAGGTCTGAAGGGAGTGATTCTATTTGGAGTAACTACCCACAGACAACGTTTCCAATGAAGCGTGAATGACAGCACAATTATTATATAGAGACATTGAGTTCCGGACCTTTGCACCCACTTAGGCATCATGGAAACTAATCATGGCCTCATGACAAATAAAATAGTTAAGAGAACAATAGACATTTGATTTAAATCAAATTGCTAGAATTAGAGTAAGTCTAGTAGAATAGACTATTTAAAAGTTTAACAATTACTTCTCACAGCAAATAATAAATTTGCTAATAATATATATATACATATAGACACATATATATGGACAAATTAAGCTATCTGGTTTTATAAACAGTGAGACATGAAATAATGATAATTTTAAAAGAAAAAAGGTCATGTCTCTCTTCCTACATTCACAGTAAAAGGCCTGGAATCCTGGATAGATTTCTTTTTTAGTGGTATCTTGATTTCCTCTTCAAGCCACTTTTTTCGTGCAAGATGGCTCCACAACCTCTCAGCACTTCACCTGCACTCAATGAATGGAGAAAAAAAGAAGGAGAAATGCAAACTTCTCTTGAAGCACAGCCAACAGAAATTACTGTTTACAACATTTCAGTTCATAGCCCATTAGCAAGACCTAACATGAAGTCCCATTCAGATACAACAGACACTGGGAAGCATAGCTGAATAGCCACGTGATGCATTGATTTCCTATTCTAAATAAAATGCTGTGACACTGAGAGAAACAATAGCTCTGATTATTTTAGAAAGGTCTGCAAAATGCAAAAGAAGTTAAATACAATAAAGCATTATATCCGAGAAGTTTGGTATTCATTTAGATACTTGGATGGATATTGGCATCTCTATACACACCACATACCTCCCATTGTTATGAAGGAACAGAGACCATCCTCTCTTCAAAAGATGTGAATATGAGGAAAAGAGGTTGAGAAGGTATCTCTTTTTTTTTTTTTTTTTTTCGAGACAGGGTTTCTCTGTGGTTTGGGAGCCTGTCCTGGAACTAGCTCTTGTATACCAGGCTGGGGTATCTCTGTTTCTTAAAACACTGGTTAAAGATAGAGTTTTAATGTGTCAATCTCATGCACATTTGTTGAAAGGAGTTATCTGATCCCCATGTATTGGGAGAAAGGGAATAGAAACTATAATCCCTGCAGCAGCATCTCCTCTTCAGAACCACTCTGTGCTGTGGATGCTATGATAAGTTTTGCGGAAAGCTCCTGTTATCCACAGCTGAGAATTAGAACAGACGTGGAAGTCATCTTCTGTCTTTGGTACCATTGTCTATTTAAGTGACATTTTCTTCTCATCCATAGTCAAGATATAACCCTGCTCACCTTTATTCCATGACAGGCATTTTCCAATTTCGTTCAGCTTCTGTAAAGAGTCTCTCATCTGTCTGTGCTACAAATTTTGATCAAGAAGAAATGGATCATCGGGGATCAGAAATTTATAAATCAAGGTCAAGTTTTTGACTCTCACTTCCCAGCCTAATATAGAGTATGAAGAGGAATAGGGTAGAAACAGTAGACAACACAATAATGCAAAAAGAGTAGAAAAACACAGTAGTAACATAAGTCGTTGTCACTGCCCAAGAATAGGTCATTATGTCAAGTGACGTGGACGCTCTTGAGTACACTATATGGGGTACATCTCCTTGGCCACAATCTTTCAGGAAAGTTTTCACATGATCATTACCTCCATGGGCACAGATGAAATCGACTTTGGAGAACATTACAAAATTGGAAGCTTCAGAATATTGGCACACTGCTTCTTCATGTCTTGTCCTAGTTCACAAAGAGACAACTATGGCTGGCTTTGAAAAGCTTGGCCCACAGTGTGTTTAGCAATACGATGTCCTGACAAACATTTTAGTAGCCCTGTGGGCTCTAGTTGTATCAGTTCTGGATACAAACAAATAAAAGCAAAGTTCTCAACTCTATGTCCCCCTTTAGCCTGGAAACTCTGGTCTTTTGTTTACTTTCTTATGTGCTCTTTCAATCACCCTCTTGCTCAATTTAATAGCAACTCCCTTCAGGAGAAATAAAACAACTGGCTTCAGTAGGAAGGCAACATCCTTAATCTAATGTCTCCCAGTCGGCTGACTCTCCTTGTCTGGTAGTCTTAATGGCTTTGCCCAGTCTTATCTCTTCCTAAGACTGCTTCTTGATGTAGAGACTCATTTTATCACTGCCTCAGTTTGGGCACCAAGTCTTTGGTTTCTGTCAGGACTGATTTACTGTGGCCTTGAATTATAAGACTTTCAGTCAATTTGATTTAGAAGCAGAAGAAACAGCAAGCCTGCCTTGCCAGAACCATATTCTCTTCCTATTCTGCTCTCTGGAGGCTGGTTCTGAGTTGACTGTATTTCTTTGGTAAAACTATGTGTGCTTATCATGGTAAAGAAATAATAATAAAAAAAATCAGTCTATAGGCAACAATGATATGAGAATATTATTTTCGTTGGCAAATAGGTTTATGTATATTCTCTTCAAGACAACATAGGCTAGTATTATACCACAATATACTTAAGGTCAAAGGCTTTCTAGTACCCATAAACTGTCTTCATCCCCTGCCTTCTCGTAACTAAGGCAACAGACTAGGCAGATTTTGCTGCTATTTCTCCATTCAACATCATCACAGAGAATCCAAATGAACAGAATTTTAACCAAGAAAGCTGTCTGTCTATTAATTGGAAGTCAGCTGGAGGGCCATTGAGGACATGGAGCAGCTACAGTCTCTAGAACACCAGGTTCATTCAATTACCTTACTCTGCCATTTTCAAACTGTGGCATCTACTCTGGTACAAATGGCTATCTCCGCTTCCTACGGTATGTCTGAATTTCAGCTAGAGCAATAGTTAGGATAGCAGGAAAGATAAATTTCTTGTAGCCCTACTGTAACACACCTCCCTCTGTCCACACTCCTATCCAGAATGAAGTCACATGGCCACAAGGCTAGGGAATGACAGAAAATGTAATAAACATGCACTACTTCATTTTAAAAAAAAGAACAGACTTGCAATGGGAAAAAAACTGCAGCATTTTTAAAATTTAATTTTTGGAGGACTTCAAGAAAAATATAAGATCATAAAACATATTTATTTTACTTTCTGTCATTTTTCTATTGAAATCTAGGCTACCAAAGTTGATGAACAAAGTCACACAAATAATTGATTTCCTTATGAATACATTAATACTTTGAAATTAAAATCCTCTATGGGGCTAGAACTTGTGTCCAGGGAAGGACAAAGTCAGGTCTGAGCAGCACACCCTTCAGCCTAGTTCTTTCTATAGGCATGAAAAACAAACCTACTCTGAGATATAAGATGAAACCACAACAAAAAGAGAAGGAAGGAAAAATAAAACAAACTTCTCCTATAAGTCTTTTACTGGAGAAGAAATCATTGATGATTAGAGATAAAAAGGCTGAGAGGTGCCAATGCTGGAGGTGGTTCCATGGGGCTGTCAGTGGGGTTTAGGAGTTGTCTCTCCCTGCAGGGTTGGCACAGTTTACCACTCTTGCTATTCAAAATAAATAACATACCTTTATTAGTACGTATCATATCCATTCATCCTTCTGGGCTCACACCCGCAGCCTGTCTGGCCTTGACTTGTACCCTGCACATGATGAGGGTCTGGAAATTGGTGACTTGTCTTATCAGAGGTCTGAGGGTGTACAGCACATGCTTTCAGAAAAGGAAAGAGAAAGAGGAGTGGGAGACAGAGATTTAAAAAATGCAGATAAAGAGACGGGAGGGGAAGGAGAAAGTGAGGAAGACCCAGAGAGAACAATACCACTGAAGATTTCAAAGAACAAATTATTCCCCTTTCTTGTTTGTTTGGTTTTTTTTTTTTTTCTTTTCAAAATTTCAGTATTGGAATTACTAGGAACTTGAAGAAAAATAACTTGAGATTCTCAGTGGATAAAAATTTCCAACAGGCAATAAGGTTTTATAAGTGTTTGCTCGAAAACAAGACTCATTTTGAAGAATGACTAGAAACAATGTGCTAAATCTTTGGAGAAGGTGTGGAGACTAACCTTTGATGCTTTACATATGATGAAAATACATACATCTGTGTATGTATAAATACATATAGATGTAAATACATACACACATATAAATACATATATGTGTAAATTTATACACATATACGTAAATTTATATATGTGTATATTTACATACACACACATATATATGTGTATTTCCTATCAAATACCTTCTGCTCTAAGATATTTTAATTGTAGAAATAACTGAGCATCTCACAGGTGCTTCCATAGAAGTTGTAAAATAGCACATCCATTCCAGAGTAATAACCTAGTATTGTGCATATTGTAACAAGCTAACAAAGAACCTCCATCCACCCCCAGCAACTTTTTCTGTAACCCTGGCTTCATCTAACATACTGGTCACTTTTCATTCCACTTGAGTTCAGCCACGCTGTAACTGATGACTGCCTAGTCCAATATCTCCAGTATTTTCACATAAGAGTATGTAATATCCAGAAACAAATTTTCTGATTATTAATTTTTTTACATAAATATGTTTTTCTACTAAAAGACAAAGAGCACTTGCAAGCAGATGGCATCCAGAAGATCGTATTTCAGAGTCATGTTTCCCCTGACGATCCCCTCCTCTTGACTCTACCAAGGCTTCCTTTAGCCACTACCGAGAGGAGTCAAGCTGACCTGGGGGACTGTTTGGTTCACACAATATGTGGAGTGGCCCAGATTATTGCCACCAATATGTGGGGCTGTTAACTGCAAATCCCATCCCTTTTTATCTTGAACTAGTAACCCTGAGCAATGCTCAGTCAACCTAAATATTATGTGGCTCCAATTCAAGCTTCTGTTCGCAGCATCTGCTTTATCTGGAACGAGTCTCTTTGTGTTAGCAGCACCCGCCATCTCCCTCCTTTAAGTTCCTTTACAAATCTCATGTTTAGGCTTAGCCCATACATAATTATTGTTTGTTTGTGTGTGATATCTTTTAGACCATGCAACTCTCAAGAACACACCTTGCTCATTTTGTTTACTCCAACGTCTAAAACAATGCCATCCAAAATAACTACTTAATAAAGTCTTAGATGAATGCATAAAGATATACAGAGGAAAGGGCTGAGGACAGCCTGAATGCCGAGCTAGAGAAAAAGACCAGAGGGAACAGAGAGAGGTCAGTGGAGATGAATGGGAAGATAGATAACTAACTGTGTGCCTCAGGACAGTACCCATTAAACATTCGCATCTTGTAATTCTGACTCATGGATGGTTTCCAAACTTTAAGTTGATTTGGATGCAACTGCAACCATATTTATAAGATATAGAAGCAATGATCTGGGTAAACATTTTCATTCTTTCAGTTAACAGTCTGTGATCATGCCTGAGCCAACTAAGACATCTCTAGCATCAGATTTTTATCCTAAATCAAGTTATATAATGTCTCTTCTGTAGTCTAAGTATTGAAGTATCTGTAATAGTTGAGCATAAAGGTTCGTATGACTGATTGTCTGCCTTCCAAACCATCAAAACAAAAAAATCTTCCAGGACAAACCAAAATTGAGCCTCAAAAAATGGTACAGAGGAAATCATGAGAATAGTCACTCCTGCTCTGACAAAAATATGCCAACATAGGGCGGGGGAGTTGGCTCAGCGTGTAAGAATGCATATTGTGCAAGAAGGAGGACTTGAGTTCAAATCCCCAGTACCCACAAAGCTGATATGACCGTATGCCTATGACCCTTGCCATATGCAAGACAAAGATGGGAGGATTTCTGTGGCTTGCTAGGAGACAGAGTTTAGTTAAACTTTGTCTCAAGAGAATGAGACACAATATGGATATGTACTAAGGAGAATCTCCTTAAAATATATACATATATGAAGGAAATTTAAATGGAATCATCAAATAACCATGGAGACAAAGCACCAATTAGACCTCTTCTGCCACCAAGTGAAACCTCTAGTGCCAAAAATGGGTTGTATTTAATTGGGCTGTTGGACAAAGAACCCAATGGAAACCCCCAAACAACTCAGGCTATTGCCGAGTATATTAGTTGCTCTGTCCAAACTCATGGTAAGGCATTATTGATGAAGAAACATCTATACATCACTGAACACGGAGATAGTCAGAGGATGCTTAACTAGACACTTCATCCCTACTAACCCAGCTACAAACCTTGTGATGTACAATGGACACCTGTCTGCGTGACGCACTGATGCAATAGCGACACAAAAGTTGTGGGAGCAACCAATGATTATCTGATTGTAATTAAGTCCTACTCCTTGAGATGATACCCAGGGAAGAAATGCTATTGTTCTGCTAAATAGACACAGCAATAAAATGAGTACTATTGACATTCTGCTACATGCATAGATCAATGCCTCACTCAGCCATTAGCAGAGAGGCATCTTCTTGCAGTAGGTTGGATAACACTGAGACCCACAACTGGACAACATGCAGCAAATGAGAGGTTTCAGAACAGTCCTAATTAGGATGTCTTCATCAACTGCCCGCAACCAAGGTCTCACGGAATTCTTAAGGTTAAAGGGGCAGAAAGATTGCAAGAATCAATGGACATGAAAGATACAAAGAAAACAAGGGCTTCTAGATACAGCAGAACTGACACATATATCAGCTCCCAGAAAACATGGTGGCATGTACAAGGCCTGCATGAGCCAGATAGGATCCTAGCACTGGAAGGGAATGTGGATTTGAACTCCCATCCCTAACGCAGAAGCTATTTCCAACTGACAGCTACTTGCAAAGGAAATTTTAGTTTTCTCTAATGGAGTCTCACTGGGTATACAAACCACACTTCAGGAAGACCCGTGATCAGCAGCAGAAGGGCAACACAAAATGAACTGAGTGGTATTTTTTTTTAAATCTTACCAGTATTCTCCTTATTGCTTAAGATTTCTGATTTTGTGTTTTTATGGGTTTTCTCATGTGCGTCTGTGTCTCTGTGTGTATATGTCTCTCATGCATTTTTTTCTTTAATTGTCTATTTCTTTGTTTGTTTATTGACCAGGAAAGAGAGAATGAAGGCATGGAATTGGATAGGAGGAAAATGGGGGAAGATCTGGGAGGAGGCTAGGGAAGGGAAGTCATGATGAGAACAAAATCTACAAAAAGTTATTTTTATTCAAAAGTAGCCTTGCTAATCTTTTTCCCTTGGTGTCAAATTAGTCTCAAACAATTAAAAATTAACTTGTGAATATCTTATTACCATGTGGTTATTTAATAAATGAATATTTCAACCACTTAGGAAATATGAGTAAATAAATGAAATAATAAACAAACAATACATAAGTAAGAAACAAAGAATTAGAACAAAATACCCAATGTCCTGTTTTGACCTCACTCCACATGCTTAAATACTGGTATAAGCAACTGCAAGCATAGAATTGCAAGCAAACACATCACATATCCACATATTAACACACACACACACACATACACACAAATAAATAAATACACAAATGAAAACAGTTTAGTTGGGTATTGAATTCATTGGGATATATAACTTATAATGGGAAAGTAACAGATGAAATAACTGTTATTTTAAACTTTTATGAAGATTCATTTTATTGAATATTTTCAAAGGGTATTGTGGTATTTTGAATAAGAATGACCCCCAATAGGCTCATGTTTCTGAATGCTTAGTCACCAAGGAGAGCCAGTACTTAAGAAGGAGTAGGAGGTCTGACCTTGATAGAGGAAATGGAGGTTTTAAAAGCCTAAGCCAGGCCCGGTGGCTCTCTCTTTCTGATGCCTATGGATCCAGAAGTAAACCTCTCAGTTACTTCTCTATCACCATATCTTTCAGGCATTCCACAATGTTCCCCACCCATAATGAAATGCCCTAAACCTCTGAAACTGTCAGCAAGCCCCAATTAAATGTTTTCTTTCATAACGGTTGCCATGGTCAAGGTATCTCTCAGAGCAGACCGAGAAAGATTCCACTTACATTTGATTTTCTTACAGGAAAAACTTTAATTCATAAGAAAGACAGTTGTACCAAAATTTTGTGGGCCATCAAGAAAAAAAATGTTTAAATAGTTACATATTATTTATCCTACAAAATTAAAAAGGATATACATTGTAAAAGTAACCCTTTGGTTCCCCGTCTTTGGAAAGGGTGTGAATTTAAGAAAACTAATTTCCTTCTTGGGTAGCTCTGCCTAGGACATTCTGTGAGCCAGGCCATGAAGGGGTGTCACTGTGAATATTCTAATATGTCAGAACAATTTGTTGTTGCTGCTATTGTTGTTGTGATTCTAATAGACCAGAATGATTTGCTTTTGTTGTTATTTTGCTTTTACATTTTAGCATCAAAGAGGGATAATCTGGGGGAAAAACAAAATATCTTTTCCCATAAAAGCACATTCCTTAATATTATTCCTCAAAAGGAGTTCATAGGAATGGGCTTCATTATAAAGTCATTCCTTATTCTTTATGTTAGAAGTCCTAAAGAATTCAACTGTACTTGGAATGAGTTGGTCTTACACTTGGCATTATCCTACACTGTCCAATAAGAAAGAATTAACAGACAGTGATGCACTGCTGTAGGACTGATCAACAAGATAGAATTTGGCCTCTTTTTTATTTTTTATTGATTTTTATCGAGCTCTACATTTTCTCTGCTTCCCTCCCTGCCTCTCCTCTCCCCTTCAACCCTTCCCCCAAGTTCCCCATGCTCCCAATTTACTCAGAAGATATTGTCTTTTTCTATTTCCCATTAGATTAGATGTCTCTCTTACTATCCTCATACTTGTCTAAGTTCTCTGGGATTGTGATTTGTAGGCTGGCTTTCTTTGCTTACTTATTCCAAAACAAGTTAATGAATGCTGTGCCAGCTTGTGCATAGCTCAGATGAATGCTAGCCTTAAAGGCTTAGAATACCAACAGACGCTTTATGGGCCAGCAGGGGGCGACAAACATGTAATAAGGGCTATAGAATAGGTTGGTTTATGCTCAAATACTGCCTCACTGTACAATGAAATAACGGGCACAAAGAAGTTGACCAGCTTGGCAGAGAGTCTTCATAGAACAAGACACACAGAGAAATGCAGCTACAGCACAAAAAGGAAGAGAAGGAGGAACAGAGTGGAAATGGATGAGTGTAAGAGGGGCTGACAGAAAGGTAAGGTAAGAAAGATGGCCAGTGATACCATACCTGAAATATTTCCATCTCATGTTGATAACACCGAAGAACATGGGAATGGCATCTAAGGATGGAGAGGAAGATTGGCCAGGGAGCTTCTGCAGTAGCAATGGTCCAGAAAAAAACAAGCTGATTGAATTAGAAATGATAAGAATGGACAGAAATGGATAAAGCCAAGAGATGCTACTGGATTGCTAACACACACAAGCGCACATACACACAAGCACACATATATATCTTCTTATAATAATGAGCTCAGGAAAAGTCACTCCACATAGAACAGATGAGTATCTTTTTTTTCCAAATAATAATCAACAATGATAATAAAATAAGACCAGCATCTGAGGCCCAGGCCCAAACCTACATCTTGGAGTGCTACCCTCATCTTCATAGGGCAAGGATTATGACTCTATGAAGAACTGAGAGTTAGGTCTGAACCTCTTTCTTAGCATGTTCTTGATATATATGAGCCCCAATTTCTCGCATGTATAATCTTGTACCATTCCAAGGCTGGTTTGTAGCTTTTCCCTCTTTGGGCAGTCTGAGAATTTTTTTTCCACAAATCTAGGCCAATGGGGTAACTAGGGACTGCATTTTAAAGGCAAAATGGCACTCAGGTGAATGGAGGTGATATCAATACACAAGTGAAAGAATCCTTTATAGTATGGGATAGAAACATGGTGGGTAGGAAAAATCAATCAAAATGGACCCCTGAACTCGACTGGGGGAAACGTTTTTTTGTTGTTGTTGTTGTTTGTTTTCCTTTATTCAAACATGCATACATAAAAAGCCCAAGACTTTTAAATTTGAACTTGACTTTCCACATCGTTATGAAAGTCTAAGTGGAAGACAGGAAGACAGATATTAGATATATCTCTCAGTTGACAATTTAACTGTGTATTTAATATGTGTAGATCTTTATGTGCAGACAATTCAGAGTCAAGAAATGACCAGGGAATAGAGCTTCAGGGGATATGTCATTGTGTAGGAAAAAGAACCAAATACAATTGGAAAATGAAGTAAGATTCAACATATACTTTACAGATGCAGGGCAGAGTCCACAAGAACATGGGGAATAACTTCAGTCAGAAAAAAATACCATACAGATGAAATGCATAAAGGAGACTAAACAAGGTAGACAACTAGAAATGTCTTTCAATTCAAAGACGAGACTAGGGAAATACGTGGAATCAACCTGATTTGAAGGAAAATGCTTGAAACTTAAGGAACATAAGAGTAATCAGAGATGATTTTTCAGTTTCAGGTTCCTCAGCAAATCCAATGCTAAACAAAGAAAACATAATTCAAACCCCAATTTTTGAGCAGAGTTCAGAAATCAGATGTTTATATAAGGACAGATAATTTATCAAAATTAGCACATGCAAAAATTTTGAAAAGCCATCAAATCCAGAAAGGGAAAACAATGAGTGTCAAGTGTCCCCGCCTGCTCTTGAACTCACTATGGAATTTAAGGTGGCCTTGGACTTCTGGTTCTTTTGCCTCCACCTCCCTCGTGCTGGGATTTTAGGCCTCCTCTATCATGCCTGATTCACGCAGCGCTAGAGACCAGTCCTAGGGCTTCTAGAATGTTAGGCGAGCATTCAACCAACAGGATTACATCTCTGACAGATAGAAATATTTTAGAGTATAAGTTCCTTTCTGTAACAAAAATGGTTAACATGAGTAAATTAAACAGATGTTGACAATAAACGAATAAATATTTGTCAAGATCATATCTAATTTGGAGAGTGATGAGAGATGAAATATATCCCTCCAGCATCTTAGCCCTAATCTCTTGTGCTTCATTTATAGAAAGGTTTTTTACAGAATTAATCAAGATGAAAGTGAGCTCATTGGAATGCAAGGTCATCCAAAATGAGTGGGTCCTTACAAGAAGCAGAAATGGCCCAGAAGCAACAATGTTTCTGGAAAAGGTTTAGGAGGTCGCAAAGATTGGGGACATGTTTATCTCAGCAAAACAGGTCATTTTTCAAGACTGAAACTAAAAAGATGGCATCACAACACATGATTTAGTGGTCATTTCAGTCAGCCATGCTACTTGCAGCCAGTTGGTTTCATAGACTTTTTAAACCACTTGCTAGGTAGTCACATGACATGCTATTATTATATAGCATCACAGTTTCCTGAGCCTTGTGTCCTATCTCTTAGCTTCATTTTATCACAATGCATCACTTTCTAAATGAACCAAGTGCAGCAGTGAGAAAGATACTGAGGATTACCAATTCTTGTAGGCATTCACAAAAGATAAATGTAAAATATCTTGGGTTTTAAGTAAGTTTACTGTTCTAAATTAAAATACTGAGGGCCCATGAAATAAAATGTAAAAACCCATACTTTCGGAATGGTAGATTTTCTGACCTATGTGTGAATGAATATATCACTGCATTCATAGTAGAAAACCCCTTTCCGTGGGTCTTATCTGCTTTATGAAATCGTTCTTATACACTTTTCTGGGGATCGGGAATTATATATAAAACTTCAGTTAGGAACATCCAATATACACATTTTCACACTTTTTGGATAAATCATGTTACAGCCCAGCTGAAAACTAGTATAGTAATTGCTGTTAATGTTGAGAGATAACTAACAAAGAATGAGTGACTCCAATTGAGCAAAAGGAGTAATTTTAATACTAAAAAAAAATAACAGTTTTAGCTTGCTAGAGAAGCATTCACTATTGGTTAATCTCTTTAGGGATACGCTGTACCAATTTCCCAAAACTTAATCCACAAGTGTATATTTTCTACATTTTCATATGTAAACTATATCATCTAAGTAATTGAGACATGCCATAGAAAATGCAGAATTCTATATTGTTACTGTTTCATATTAAGTAATGGATTCACAGTAAACTTATTGCAGGCTACCAGGAAAATTAGAGGTGACCATGAACTCCCTCAGAACACATTTAGCATGCATATTAGTTTTATGTAGTTAACTTGAGAATTTCTCTACCTTAGCATTATGGGGGTACGCTTATGTATATGGTTGAGTGTAGGTAAATGTGTGCCTTAATACACGTGAGATAGGAGAATAACCTCAGTTGTCTGTCTTTACCACTACCTTGTTTAAGATAGGTTCTCTTGGGGTTCACTACAAAGAATCCCAGGCTAGATCACCCATAAGGATTCAGAGCCTCTCCTTTCTCTGCCTCCCCCTTGCCACATGAGTACTGGGATTGTTTGCTATCACTTCTGGTGTTTGGCTTTGAAGGAGATGCCCCAATAAATCTCAGTCATTTGCATACTGGGCTGCCAGTTGATGGCAGTTTGCTGAGGATTAGAGGTGTGTTCTTGTGGGAGAAAGTATATCATGGGGAGTTGGCTCTTGACATTTTGAGATAGCCCTCTCTGTTTCCTCTTAGTGGTTTGAAGTGTGGGCTTTCAGATGCTGCTGCAGATGACTGCTGTTTGGTAACTCTGCTCTGCTGTAACAGACTCTCTAAGCCCCTGGGATGTATAAAAAGAAAGTAAACCTTTTTCTTCAATAAGTTGCTTTGGTTATGGTGTTTTATCAGAGTCATGGGAAAGTAACTAAGACATTTGGCATTACATGGATTCTGGGAATCTAAAACTATCTTCACAATTGCACAGAAAGTGCCTTACCCACTGAGCTATCTCCTAGCCCAACTTCATGGATATGCTAAAATATAGAATTCTTGACAGAGAAGAAGGATAAGAAGCCGGCCCATGTATTTAAGATGATAGCAGAAAGCTACAGACCAACATTTTCTAAACTATTCTAACCCTACCAAAATATCTATAGACACTGCCAGGGGACATGGGGGATCAAATTATCATTGATTTAAGTTCAATCTTAATTAAATTGAGTCAAAACATTGATTTAAATAAAAGTTTTTTTTAAATTTCTCTTCCTTCCAGTTTTCCCAGATGAGAGTCCTTGATTGTTTCACTCTAATGTAATTTTATTTTAGACTAGGAGTAGGACCTACATGGAGTCCATAAAATCTCGTCTGAGACAATGATTGTCATTTGAATGGAAGCCATGATATCTATATAAGGCATAGTTCTTGCAGGATATTTATAACATAGGTTTAGACACTTTTAGTTCTCAAACACATGCACTGGGGAAGCTCATTAGCATTCTCTTGGCAGACACTTTGTATTAGAGATCTTGGTTACAAATAGAATCTCAATGCAAATTTAATTTACAGGAGGAGAAGTCTGAGGCTATTTTGCAGAACTCAAGAGAAAGATGGCATTGGGCTATCAATACCCTGGGGTACTGGGAGGCTCAGAATGTTCTCAGTCATCATATTTCTGTTTAAACATCCACTCTATCCTCTGATTTAAAATATTTATTGCAAAAAATCCAGTCATGCACAAAATTAGAAGAAATAGTATAATTAACACCAATTTACTAATAATTTAACTTCATTAACAGCAATAGTCTGTCATTTCTGCTTTACTTTTTTTTTTCTTTTTTTTTTTTCTTTTTGGATTTTCGAGACAGGGTTTCTCTGTAGCTTTTGGTTCCTGTCCTGGAACTAGCTCTTGTAGACCAGGCTGGCCTCAAACTCACAGAGATCCGCCTGCCTCTGCCTCCCAAGTGCTGGGATTAAAGGCGTGCGCCACCACCGCACAGCACTGCTTTACTTTTTTTGAGACAGGGCTTCTCTGTGTAACAGCCCTAGATGTCCCAGAACTTCCTTTGTAGGCCACAGTGTCTTAGAACTCACAGAGAGCCGCCTGACTCGACAAGTGTTGGGATTAATGATATCTGTTTTATATTTTATCCTACCATATCTTACTCTGCTTGAAATAATTAGGAATTCTGAAAGCAAATCCTATACATTACAACATTCACTATTTAACATTTTGGCATATTCTGTTAAGTATTCAAAGAGAATTCTGAAATGTAGCCATAAAACCACTGTCATATTAAAGAAAAAATAATTTATAAAATTTATTTTATATCACAATGTTCAACTGCGTAATATTTTTCATAAATGTCTTTCAATGATATTTAAGTTAGAATTCAGAAAAGTTAGACATTTTGTTGATGAGCCTCCTAAATCTGTTCTAATCTATAAAAGCCCCCAACACCCAAAATATAACCTTTCTTCTAATGTCTTAGCAGTGTAAAATAAATAGGTTGCCTATTTATATTTTCTAAATATTTCTAAATTTTCTCAATATTTTATTTGAGAGACTACATCACCATGGATTACCCATCCTCTGAATAACCTTCAAGATTTAAATTTTGATGCTATTCAGTCTCAGGTTCAAATTTTCTCACAAGTTATACTACATGAATTGTATATCACATAAGTAAAAATAAGACTTTTAAATGTCTGTCCATCCTTTTGTGAAGTTGTATACCTTTACCTAATTCTTTATTAAATTTCTATTTGTCTAAACACATATTTGGCATTACATAGCTTTTATATATACAAGCATGACAATTAGTTTTCTTTAAAAAAAAAAGTTCCAGCATGTTTTGGGGATTTGTTAATGATCCTTGACTTTTGAAAGGTCTCCAATTCAGGTTTAGACAACAGCAGCATTGATTAAAAAGTGAATGCCTTCTCAAATGTTATTTGAACAGGCAAAAATTCATTTAGACATTAATTGTTATTGGATTTGTTTAAAGTAAAAACATCATGGTCTTATAGTGGCACAAGGAGCTCACCAGCTCCTTGTATTAACAATGACCCTTTGAATACAAGTAGTTTCTGAGACTTTATGGAGCCATTTAGCATCCATAGTTTTTCTTGGTCCTCAAGACAGGTGACAGGTGATGCTAGAAAGTCAGCTTGTATGACCTACACGGATATAGTTCCAGGCTCCTACCTGGGAGGTCATCTGTTGTTTTCCAGCTGTATATGTGGTGCTTTTATTGGTTAATGAATAAAGAAACTGTTAAACTGCCCTATAGCAGAACAGAGCTAGGCAGGGAAAACTAAACTGAATGTCAGGAGAAAGAAGGCTGAGTCAGGGAGATGGCATATAGCTACCAGAGTAGAAAGACATGAGCTGCCAGCTGGAAATAAAATAATGGAAATAGGTTAACACTAGATGTAAGAGCTACCTAGCAATATGCTTAAGTGGCTGGCCAAGTATGATTTAATTAACACAGCTTCTATGTGATTATTTCAGGAGTCTGGGCAGTTGGGAAATGAACCAGCAGTCTCATACTACAGACAGTATTCTAGAATCGAACTGTTTCCATAAACAACTAGGTATTCTACCAGAAGCTGCAGCTCAATTTTAATAATACAATGAGTTTTATTCAGTCGTAACTAAGAATGAAATTACATCCTGGGCAAGGAAAATGTGTATGCCTGGAGATCATTATCTGAAGTGAAGTAGGTCAAACGTAGACAAACTTCATGTTTTCTCTCATTTCTGGCTCCTCGTTACAAAGGTCTTAATATCTGTGAATTAAAATTTAACGTGGCTTAATACCACATTGAACCGAGGCATTCAAAATTCAAAATTAGATCTCTGGGAGAAATGGTGACAATGGATAGCTGCACTGATTTCTAGTCAGGCTGAAGAGAAAATGAGTAAAAATTGAAAGGCACATACAGATGCCAAAAACAGAAGCAATATTTAATTAACTTAGTTATATCATTTATCTATGTCAGGGTTACATGCTAGACAGAGAAGTACATCTTAAGACATAAGATGCTTTTAATGTCACTGTGCCTCAGTAAGTGCTGAATGGGATCCTCTGCCCCTTGACCCTGCAGCTCCAGCTGCTCCTGCACTGTCTCTGTTTTCATTTGTAAACAAACAAGTCCCCAGTCTGAGAAAGCCTGGCCTCTAAGATCACTAATCTTAAATGCCTAAACTGGGGTATCTACCTAAGACCAAGCTAGGTCCTCTGAACGTGGGCGACAGTTGTGTGGCATGGGCACTTTGTGGGACCACTAGCAGTGGAAACAATACTTAACCCTAGTGCATGAATTGGCTCTTTGGAGCCCATTCACTATGGAGGGATACCTTGCTTAGCCTAGATACAGCAGGGAGGGCCTTGGTCCTGCCCCAAGTGAGGTGACAGACTTTGTTGACTCCCCATGGGAGGCCTAACCCTCTCTGAGGAGTGGATGGGGTTGGTTTGGAAGAAGGTGGAGAGAGCAGGAGGACTGGAGGGAGGGGGAACTGTGAATTAAATTGGTATATAAAATAAGATTGTCTTAAAAATATAATAAAAAACAAAAAAGATGCTTTATATACTCAAAACTATAAGATATAACACACAATTTCCCCTTATTTCTCTTTTTAGTTTAGTTCTATAAGGCTACCTCTATAAATAAGATTTTAAAAAAAAAGAGATTTCTCCTTTCACAGCTGGCATTTGTAGGGGGTTAGCTGAAAGAAAGCGTTCTTTCTTCTTATCTGGGTTTACTGCACTGTGAGTTGTTGGAATGACTCTGTTTCTTATCATTTACTTAAGAAATGTTACTTGTCTTTCAGATTAACACCCACATAATTTTGTGGGTCCTTTCAAGCTGGGTAGAACAAAGAGAGTTAGCAGAAGCTGGAAGAGAAGCTGGCAGAAATTAGCAGAATATAAAGAGGATAAAGAATATAGGAAAATGAAGAAGAAGAGGAGAAGGAGAAAAAAATGCAAGAATTGAAATCAGAATTAGAATTGAGATAAAGAATTAGAGTTAAGAATTTATAGGCAATAAATAGAATAGTAGGCAGAATAAAGAAAATTTTTGTAGAACAATAAAGAGAGGTGCTAAGGATAAGTCATGTCTGAATGAATTCATTTCTTTTATACTTAGATATTTTCCTCGCCAGCTATGGCACCTTAGCTGGACCATGAAGGGGTCTGAAGAGTTGGTACACCAAGAGACCCCATTTATAAAAAATTCAGTGAAGTGCAAGAACTAATGAAATTGATACAAGACTTCATCAAGACAGTATCTAAAGTGGATGAAACAGTAAAATACAGGCAAACTCCAATTCAGTAAGGAATTTGAAAAACAGTAAAAGAACCAAATAGAAATACTAAAAATAAAATAAATGTTAAGGCAAATACAGATGCCATCAGAAAGCTCACCAATAGGTCAGCATGCAGTACAATGCCTTTCAAACATACAGGACAAAACTGAGACAATAACACACACACACACACACACCATATATCCATACATATGTTTATATATACCTATGGAAAGCAAGTTAGTAATCATGACTATTGTCATGAAGCCTTGAGTACATTCAAGAAGCTAAATTTGAGAAGCTATAGGACAGTAAGAGGTATAGAGATAACAGGAAAAAGATGACAAACTAGTAAAATTATGGCAGAAATTTTCTCAAAGAAAAAGTGATAAACATTGAAACACTAGAGGTAGCCCAAATAGACATGGTGAAAGAAATCTCTCTAAAACACATCACAGTAAGTATGTCCTAAATATAAAGTAATAAAACAATACCAAAAGCAGAATGAGAAAGAAAGCCAACTCATAAAAAATGTTTGAAAAACCTCAATTCTTTGATTAGCAACTCCCCAAACCAGAAAAACAGAGAATGATATATTTCAAGCTCTGAAAGTAAATAACTATGAATCAGGAAAGCAATACCCATTAAAATTATCTTTCAATGTTGATGGCTAAATAAAGATATTTAAGACAAGCAAAAGACAAGGTAATTTACAATAATTGAGCTATCACTTCAAAAATAATGAAAGCAATGAAATATGCTGGTGGTGAAGAAGATAGCTTCTTCTATAAGAACATATGAAAGCATATATTCTAGGGAAGGAACACATCAGCAAAGAAGAGCTGGGAAAGAACCAACCGTGTCTGATGGATGCAACAAAGAAACCTTTACAATTAATAGGGGAGAAGCAAACCAGAGAACCATGTAACAAATTCTTAGAAAATAGAAAACCACTTTCAGGAGTAACCATGGACATAAATGACTTTAACTCTCCAGTAAAATATATGTATAGATAGATAGATAGATAGATAGATAGATAGATAGATAGATAGATAGATAGATAGATAGATAGATATAGATAGATAGATAGACAAATCTATTGTATTAATAATCCCAAACCAGCTCTATGTTAAATCTAAAAAAGTTATCTAGCAAAGATATTCAAAAGCTGAATATTATAGGGTACAAATCAAATACCGGGCAAAGAGAAGCTATAAACAAACATGTATAGTTGGTCATTTATCTAATAAAATAGACTTCAAAGGAAAAATAAAGAAGGCTACAACATACAAATTAATGGAATAATACCATTATCAGTTACTGGAGCCCCCAACTTTACAAAAGTAACATTACAATTAATAAAAGCAAATAGGTGCTGGCATGATAATAGCGGGAAACTTCAATACTCTCTCCTATATTTCCATAGTTAATCAAACCTAAAAATAAGTAAAAAAATCAAACTGACATATATTATAGATCAGCAGGACTTAACAGATGTATGTAGAATATTCTACCCTATAGGTAAGAAATACACATTTTTCCCCATGGCACATGGAACCTTCCCAATATTGATCTTACCATAAGTCACAAAGAAATCTTAACAGACAAAAATATAAAAAGAAGTGAAATGATTACTCATATCTTGACTAATCACAGTGAAACAAAAACTAGATACCAACAACAAAAAAATCCACAAGAACTGCAAAATAATTGAAGGCTGAACAAATACACCTTGGAAAGAGAAATGAGTCATTGGAGCAATCCAACGAGAAATAAAAAGAATTCCCATATGAAAATGAGAACACAACCTACCATAAGCAAAGGCCCACAGCCAAGAAAATCTGAAGATGTTTGGAACTCTTAGAAGTTTGCTTCTCTAAACATGCACACAAAAATTAGAGGAATCAAATAAACCTATTGATGTTCCTTAAGGGTCTAGTAAAATAGCAAGAAGCCAATCCTAAAACCAGTAGATACAAAGAAAATAATATAGATTAGGGAAGAAATCAGAGTAATAGAGAGTAATAGAACAATGCACATGATTAAGCAAACAAAAAGTTGGTTCTTTGAAAAAGTTATTAAGTTTTGTATATTCTTATCTAAACTGGCAAACTGAGAAAAAAACTCAAATGAACAGAATTAGATATTAACTTATTGTTACAGCAAATTTCAACAGATTTAGAACATCAATTATGATGACTTTAAAAACTTCCACTCCAAAATCTAGAAATCATAGAATAAATGAATGAGTTTGTAAAATGCATAGGATCTACTAAAATTAAAGGCAGAAAATATATACAGTTTAAATAGATCCATAATAGGCAAACAGAACAAATCTATAATCAAAAGTCTACATAGCATAAAGCTCAGTGCTAGATGAATTCACAGATAATTTTAAGATATATTTTTAAAGACTAATTTTATTTTTAATTATGTAATTGAGCACATTGGTATGAGTTGCAAAGGAAGACAAAAAGGGGGCATAGGATCCACTAGAGCTAGACTAAGAGGCAATTGTGAGCAACCTAATATCAGCGCTAGGAACAGAATTCTGGGTCTTTTCCAAAAGCACTAATTGCTCTTAACTGCTGAGTCATCTCTCTTGACATTCTTATCACACTTTTAAGGAACATTTAATCCTAACACTTATCAAATTGTTCCATAAAACAAAAAGGGAAAGAATACTATTAAATTCATTCTTTGAAGCCAGTATTATTCTATTATAAAAACCTAGAAGGACACAGCAAAAGTGGGCAGAGGAAGAAAAATAAAGATGAATTTCTCTGCTGAACATGGAAGCAAAACTTTTCAACAAAATATTAACAAGTTGAATTCAGGAACTCAGCAAGAAGATCATATATCATGGCTTAGTGGATTTCATCCAAGAAGAGCAATGTATATAAATCAATTAAATATAATATACATATAAAAAATTTAAAGACAGAAACCACATGATCATCTCAATTGATGATGAAAATTATTTGAAACATTACAATATGTATTCATGATAAAAGTTCTAAAGGCATTAAGAATAAAGTGAACATACCTCAAAATAATAAAGTATATATTCGATGAAGATATAGGCAACATTATACTAAAGGTGAATATAAAAGCATTTCTTCTAAAGTAAAGAATGAGATAGAAATGCTTGCTCTCACATCTCTTATTCAATATAGTTCTTGGAGCAATAAGACAATAGATAGGCATAAAGAGGGTAAAAGAAATCAAACTATCCCTATTTAGAGACAACATGATTCTATACTAAGAGACCCTACAGAATCTATGAGAACAAGCACTTAATAGAAATTTATAATAAAGTTGCAGGCTACAAAATCAATATACAAAAATCATTACCCTTCATGCCTATGAACAATTAACTTACAGAACAAGAAATAAATTAGGAAAACTACCTTATGGATAATAGCTCCGAAATATATAGAGTATCAGATATAAACCTAGCCAAGAAAGTGAAAGATCTTTTCAATGAAAACTTAAAGATATTGAAAAGGGAAATCAAAGAAGGTGTTAGTCAATAGAAAGAAATTATATGCTCCTGCGTTGACAGAATTAATATTATAAAGACAAATATTTTCTGAGAAGCAGTAAGGAGATTCAAAGCAATCCCCACCAAAATGATATAATTCTTTACAGATTTGGAAACACCAAATGAAGAATTCATTTGGAAACACAAAGACCACAAATAGCCAGAGTCACCCCAAGGAGAAAGATTAGAACTGCAAATATAGCAATACCTGGCCTCAGATTACATTGTTACACTATAGTGACAAAGACAGCCTTGTCGTGTCATGAAAAATGGAACGTAGATCAATGCAACACAAAAGAGGACTCCAGAATAACTCACAGAACTACATCCATGTGGTGGAAAAGAGACAGTCTGTTCGACAGAGGAATCTGATGAAACTGGATAAACACCTACAGAAAATGAAATTAGATTCACCTTTCACGTTGCACAAAAATCAGCCCAAGGAGGTTCCAAATAGGGATGCTGAAACTGCTCGAGAAAAGTCAAGGAATGAGCTTTAAGGCCTCAGTAAGTGTCAGTAGTGGTGCAGGAGAATTGTCTGTATTCTGTCAATCATGTTTTAAATGAACGCTGATTGGCCAGGCAGGATGTATAGGTGGGAGAACAGACAGGAAGTAGAGGCAGAGCAAGGAGAATAGGAGAATTCTGGGAAGCATGAAGCTCCCTTGGGAGTCCTGCCCAGACCACCAAAGAAGCAGGATGTGACCTGCCCGCTGAAAAAGGTACTGAGCCATGTGGACAACATAGATACAAATAATGGGTTAATATAAGTTACAAGCGTTAACAAGAAGCCTTAGCTAATGGGCCAATCAGTTTATGATCAAAGCAAACTCTCTGTGTGATTTTCTTTAGGGCTTACCGGCTGTGGGAACTGGACAGGACAGAAACCCCACAAGCAGGCCCCTCATGTTACACGAAGAAATGGGGCAAAATAATCGACTTTATGTGGGGGTGCACATGTGTGCACACGCGCATGTGTGTGTGTATGTATGTGTGTGCGAGCTGTGTAGTTGGTCCTCTCCTTCTACCATGTGGGCCCTGGATAAAGAACTCAGATTATTTGTCTCAGTGGTCAGCATCTTGTTCTCCTAGGCCAGCTCACCAGCCGTAGCCATAACTTTCTGAAGAGAATACCCAAAGCACCGGAAATATCCCAGAAATGCAACGAAGGAAACTATATAAAATTAAGAAGTTACCACAGAGAAAATGAAGCTATAAGGAGAGTAAACAGACATCTCACAGGTTGGCATAAAATCTTTACCACCTATACTTCTGACAGGAGGTCAATACCCAGGATATACAAAGAACTGTAATGATTAAATGCCAAAACTCAACTGCCTGTTAACAAAGGGGTTAAGAAAATAAACAGACAGTTCTCAAGAGAAGAAACACATATGGTCAGTATTTTTCAAAAAGAAATCAACATGCCTATTCATGAGGGAAATGAAAATTAAAATTACTTAGATGTGTAGCTCCCCCAAGTCAGAATAGCTATTATCAATAAGTCTAACAGTAAATACTGGCAAAGATGTGGGCAAAAAGGAATTCTTTCCCACTGCTGGGAGGAGTGAAAACTTAAGCAGCTATTATGTAAATCAGCATGGAGGGTTCTCAAATATTAAAAATAGAACTATATATGATCCAGCTACATTGCTCCTGGGCACATACCCAAAAGACTATATCTTACCACAGAGACACTTGCATCTCCATGTTTATTACTGCTAATGTAGTAATAACAATATCAAAAAGTAGAACCAGATTAGATGTCCTTCAGCAGATGAATGGATAATTATGATGTGTTAGACATACACTAAAGGATCTTACTTATCTGTAAGGAAAAATTAGATTTACCAGAGAATAGATATGAAGGAACAGTGTTCAGAGAGGTGATGCAAACAGCAAAAAAGGAAAAGGCTCATGTTCTATCTTATGGATGGATTCTAGTTTATAATGAAATGTATACCATGGAAAATGTATATAAGCGTGCAGATTGGAATAAAGCCTAAAATATTACAAAGAATACCAAGAGGTAAAAATTAGGTTCATATATATGGTCACAAGGACACATGAGACACGAAGAGAGAGAGGAGATGGTGGAAGAAAGTTACAAAAGTGAATCAGAACAAAAGGACCTGGGATGGGGAAGATGAAGCGATTCTACTAAAATATACTTTGGTTAATAATGCTATAGTGGTATCTGATACCTTATAGGCTAATAGATGAAAACAAACAAAACCAGAGGCCTAAAAATAGTTTAGCTGGGTGTGTTGGGACCTGCCTCTAACCCTAGCATTCAGGAGAGTGAAGCAGAAAGATTCTGAGTTCAAATACAGTCCAATGGCTACACATTGAACTATAGGCTAGTCTGCCCAACATGAAACCATGTCTATAAATAAAAAATGTTAAAGTCATGTCAATGTTATACCCATGGATGCTTTATAAAGCAGATTTTGCTTTTCTAGCATTGTAAAGAGTGGAACTGATCAACAACTGATTTTCAGGGAATCATAATGCAGATAAAAGTTGAGGGGAGAAATGTAAGCTGAAACTGTGATATATGATAGGGAGAAATTTTGAAACAGAAATTGAATTAATAAGAGCTGCGCCATAAAATTCCTCACCATACTGTTAACTGTTAAATATTTCGAAATAATTTCAACCAGCCTGTATATTTCATATTACATATTATAAAAGTTCTTATTACTCTTTGATGGAGAAATATGGTTTGTGTGGGTCATTTATATTCTAAAGTGAATAAAATTGTTTAATATTGCAGGTTTTCTCCTGAGAATAAAGAGGCATTTAATCAAAAAAAAAAATACTGTTTTAATGATTTGAAGGTGGAGTACCATAGGGGAAGGACAGCAACAAGATATGAGTCCCAGTGATGTCCAGGCAGAGCACTTTCAATTCTGTGCTGTGGGATGATGCCTTGTAGGACACGCATCAAGGTTATTTATTTGGTATGCAAATGATCTTTGATTCATGATGGGGTTATGTCCCAACAAGCCCATAGTAAATGGAAAATACAGTCTGTTGAAAATTATCTATTACAATACACCCTGCTGCAGCAACAGGATGCTGTGCACATTTGGTGATTTACCCTCAGAGTTGCTAGTTTAAAGATTGCTAGTTCACTGCCCTTGCTCTGAATCACAAATGATTGTCCTACTACCTTTGAAAAGACCCAAATTCTAAATTTGTAATCAGGTGTGACACACACTTGTAGCAGCATTTGGAAGACTGAGACATGAGGGTTGCCGTTTGTGTGAAGCTGGTCTAAGTTGCATGAAGAAGACCCTATCTGGAAAAAAAAAAGTGGGTGTGGATGCTAAGGAGATACTCTAACGAGGAAGGGCACTAGCCTTTCTGTCAGAGAATCTCTGTTCAGTTCCCAGCACATGCACCACATGGAAGCTCACTGTCTGTAACTCCATTTCCACAGAATCTAAGGCCCTTTTTTTCTTTGCCCTCCACAGGCCACTGGCATGTACATGGTCAACATACATACATGAAAAAAAGCCAATCATACCCATAAGATGAAAATAAATATTTTTTAAACAGCAAAAATTAAAGTGTAGCTCCTACAGAGCGTGTACTGCTTTTGTGCCATTATAAATTTGAAAAATCACAAGTCAAACCACCATCTAGGGCTGTCTGTATGTGTTTATATACAGTCACAGAGAAAGGTTCTTCTAGCAGTTTGGATAAAGACAGAAGAGATAGGTGATGGTATGCACAGAGAGAACCAACAAATTATTAAAATAGGAAACGAAAGCCCAGAAGGACAAGAGACATGAAGAGACAGCTAAGGCACAGATCATAAGGCCCAATGCCACCCGTTTCAGCCTATCCCTGTTTAATTTTTTTAGGTCATTGGGTTTTTGTGCTTACACACTTATTTACTTCATAATAATAAATGCCCCAAATCACATCACTTGGATAATCACATAGATAACAGTTTCTTCCTCCCCAACATACAGTGTGTCTAACCGTGCCTAGAACATTGCATGTTATGAATGTTTTAAGGTTCTTCATGTATCTAAAATATTGCAATATTTAGACTTAGTAAAACCCAAAAACAAATGTGAGGCATAGTGAGATACCTTAGAACAACATTGTTTTTCAACCTGTGGGTCATGACCCCTTTGGGAGTTGAATGGCCCTTTCACAAGGGCTGCCTAAAGTTCATTGGAAAACACAGATATTTACATTATTATTAATAACAATAGCAAAATTACAATAATAAAACAGTAACAAAAATAATTTTGTGGTTGGAGGTCACCACAGTATGAGGAACTATATTAAAGGGTTGCAGCACTAGGAAGGTTGAGAACCACTATTTAGAGAGTAAAGCTTCTTCTTGCTTCCAAGCCTCAGGATGTAGGTTTGCTACCTAAAACAAGGAGAAAGAAGGTAGCTGATTCCCCTCCCCACTTTGCAGGCTGTCTTATTACCTCCACATTCATGATGTGGCACATACACACCACCTCCCAATAACAGCTGCTGTGATCCAATAAATGGATGGAATCTTACTATACATTTATCTTTATTTTAGACTTTTAGGGACTTGACTAAGAATCAACATACACAATAACCACCAAACACCTGTGTATTCATTTCTATAACAATTCAATGATCATATGTATACATATAGTAAGTAATTATATCTCTCTTTAATTTCATTTTTCATGTAAATGTGGGTATATATTTGGTTATATATATGAATGCATGTCTGTGTGTTGATATGTGTCTAAATGGGTACCATGGGTCACTGATGTCCAGGCCAGAACTGTAAGACCAGGATGTACAAGGAGGGGCACATGTATGTGGACGTTCAAAGTTGACATCAAGTATCTTTACTGATCATTCTTCCCTTAAGTTATTGTGGCATCTTCTCCCGATTGAACCCAGAGCTTGCCAATTAGCTAATCTGGCTGGCAAGATTGTTCACGGATTCTCTGTTTTGGCCTCCTCAAGCATGGGATTACAGGCTGTCACTATGCCCTTCTGACTTATTTATATAGATTCTAGGGATCTGAATTCTGGTCCTCATATTTAAACTGAAAGTGTGTTTTATGTACTGAACCATCTTCCTGAGACCCTAAAATGTATGTCCTTTGAGCCCAAACATGACAAGATTTCTATCACGAGTAAAAGAGGAATAACATAAAAATCAGAATATCTATAAGGTAGAAATAAAGAAAGAATTATGTATTGATTTGCTACCTTCTGGAAAGAATAGAGAGCCATAATACAAATCAGCACATAATTATTTGAAAGAATAGAGTACATTGTGTTTCTTCATATGACTACAAAACAGGCATAGTTGCTGAGAGAAAAGCCCTCAGTGTATTGTGCAGTACTGAGAGTTTAGTGATGTTTTTGCTTCCGCTGTATATGCTGATTCAGAAAACAATACTATTCATCAGCCTAGTGAGAGATACTAGATCAACAGAAGGCTGGTGGATTACCAGTCCCTTGGTCCCGTGCCCAACACTACAGTGCTGCTCAGAGTAGCACAAGGGTGACTTTCTCTCTTCCTTTCTTCTATTTTCATCTTCTTTAACTGTCCCTATATATTTTGTGTGTTATAGATTTTGTTTTCTCTTTCATATTTAAATGCACTCAACACCTTTTAAAAGCAGACTGAAATGTCTGTCTGTCAACTTGTGATGATTGACATGGTCTAGGTAGGATTCTTATAAAAGAATACAAGGATACAAAAATTAACACTGATTGACCACCTCATGCACAGCCTCTGTACCAATACTAGAGTAATCACATTCACTAGTTTGCCCATTCACCCACATCTATCCATCCATCTATCTATCCATCCATCCATTCATATCTCCCTCCCTCCATCAATCCATTCATCCCTCCATCCATCTACCCATCCATCCACCCAATAAATATCTACTGAATAACTATTTGTTACAAGTAATAGTCTAGCCTGATGCACTGAATGATTTCCCTCTTGGAACTTACACTATAGTTGTTTATTTTAAAAAATGATGGGGGATGAAGATGCAGTTTTCTAGCATACAGGAAGCCCTGAATTTAAGCAATCCCTGGTACCACACAAACTGGGCATAGTGGTACAGAAGGGACAGAAAATAGCAGGAGGAAGATCAAAAGGTCAGTGTCATCCTTAGGTACATAATGAGGTGGAGACCAACCTGGACCACATGATCCTTGCTTTAAAAAAAAAAAAAAACAAAACAGGGAAAAGACAAAAAAAATGTCTCAAGCGAAATTATATTTGGGAATGTCTAAAGAGCAAGATGCAATGCTTTCTTCCTTCTCATCAACTCTGTACAGGTTGTTGCCAAAGTTTTGAGGCTGGCCATGACAAAAGTCATATTGAAATATAACTTTAAATTTTAATCATTTTAATATGAATTCTTTAGGGAATGACTGTCTATTATCTACAAATCCTAGATTTTGAGTTTGATTTCATACATGGTTGTTTTGTTTGAGAACAACTAGGGTATATTAGGGTAAAAGGAATAATATTTATTTAAATATTTGAGTGTCTTATTGGGGAGACAGATATTTTAGTCTCCCCAGCTGTGTTCTTTTGTGTTTCCATAGTAAGAGGATTTTATTTTATTTCTTGGAAAAAGAATTGTTTAATTTTTCACATTTCCTAAATTTTGAAAATAGCTACGGCATTGTTCAAGCCAGTGGGAAATGGTTGGGACTATCATGTCTCCTTTCCAATTCATGGCGTTAAAGGACAGAAATGTACCTTTAGTTTTCTATTTCTATTGCTGCATTTGACTTCCCAAGACACCATTACATCACCAGGCACATTTGGAAGCTTTGACTATTCAAAAAAAAATTAGAAATACCTTATATATTTAATCATAATGGAATTATTATACTTAATAATTATTATACTTAATAAAGACTTAATCCATAGACTTTCCTGTGCAAGAGAATAACGCCAGATTGATTGAACCACTGGCACCTTTGTTCTCTACTAGAGAGTGGAGAAATACACAAATTAATATTTTACTCAATTCCATAATAATTTAGTAATCACCCTCTTCCCATGTGATACCTGGTCCTGTTTGCATTTTATTTTTGTTTCAATTCAAGGACTCAGTGTGCAACCCTGGCTGGCCTTGAACTCACAAAGATTTCTTGCATCTGATCTGCTCCCAAATACTAGATGGAAGAGAGTATGTGCCACCATGCCTGCTTTCTTTAAATACTTTAATATGTTCAAATAAACACGACATGACATTATTTTCAAAAATATCATGGAGAGTAGCTATAGGCATTATATAGCATTCCAAGTAATATTAGATTGTCTTGGAGAAAACTATAATTTCAATAGACAAAGGAGCTTAAAATATTGTTTAACAAATTGCTGTTCTTGATTGTCAAAACCTACAGATTTTCCTCACCTGTTATTTTAAGAAAATGCTAGCATTTGCCTCAAGTTCTTAATATAACTTTTTTTTTTACACTACAAACTTTCCCAAAATAACCGAGCAGTTTTAAATTTTTTCTTAGAAAATCATGTCTGGTGGAAGGCAATCAGCACAAAATCTCCAACATTTATAAACACTGAAGGGAAGATAATTTTCAGCAGGCTGTGCTCCTGACTACCCCTGAGTATCACCACCTTCACAAGCTTTGGGAGGAGAACAGAGATGGTCATTTCATTTTCTGTCATTTCATGGTTCTTCTGAGATTTGGGGGTTAGGCTTTGTTTTTATCTCTATCATTAGTTTTGTGGTATTTTACAAACATGTGTGAATTTAACATGGCCATTGCAAGGCAACAAGAATGAGAAACTTGAAAGCAGTGAGGATGAGAACAGGCAATGCAGTTTGGAATGAAGACAGTGAAATTAGGCAACCATTCAAGGGGCGATGCTACAGAGGTACACAGAAATATTTCATTAATTTATTAGATGCCTCTTTGTTTTCTCATGAAAGAGATTTTTTAAAAAGGACATAGATTTGGGTGGGAGGAAAGGTGGAGAGATCTAGGAGGAGCTGGTCATGGATAAACCATAATATATGAAAAAAAAACTATTTTGAATTTTAAAAATAGGGAAAAAGAAAAAAAGAAATAGCAGTAGGGAGCATCAGCCAAAAGAATAAACCATGTGAAACATGGCAAGTCTTTGTACCTACATGATATTGGACAAACAGTAACAAGGGAAACCTCAATTTGGGAAACTGGAAATTCAGATTTGTGTTGCCATGTAAATTCTTCCCTGTTTTTTTTTTTTTCTTGAATAATGCAACCGCTGGGAAAACACTAAAAGTTTGACTCTTACATTCTCCTATTGCTAAAGACAACACCTACACAACTCATTCAATATGGAGAAGTAGAGCTAGTGAGTACAGAGAAACTTCACCCCTATATTTTAACATTTTTGGTACAGGAAGTTACTCTTCATGCTACCAAAAGAGAAACAAACTCCAACCAGACCACAAATCCTTAGAATTTATGCCAGTGTAATAGTGGCATAAAGCTTATGGTAGTAACCAATCAGTATCTGATCGGACTTGCAGCCTACTCCATGAGATGGAAACCATACCTTGCTGTGGGACAATGGTCTGTACCCTGTCACTTGTATTTTAAATAAATGCTGACTGACCAGTAGCCAGGCAGGAAATATAGGAGGGGTGATTAGGCAAGAAGTAGAAGTGGGGTGATAAGAATTCTGGGAGGAAAAAAGAGTCCGTCTGCAGTTGTCACCCAGACACAGTCAGAAGCCAGACACAGAGCAAGCAAGATGTGATTGCCTTGATGACAAAGGTACCAAGTCATGTTGCTAATGCAGACAAGAATTCTGGGCTAATATAAGTTATAAGAGTTAATAAGAAGCCTGAGCTAATAGGCCAATCAGTTTATAATTAATGTAGACCTCTGTGTGTTTTCTTTGGGACTGAATGGCTGTGGGACCTGGTGGGACAGAAACCTTTATCAACAATATTTGACACTGCTTGGGTGGCCAAGATCCTGAGACTAGACAGCCCAGACGATGTAGGGAGAAATCAAATACTACTCTAAAACAAAACAAAATTCACAAAAATGTTGCAATAAAATGACTTCTAATGACATTCTTCTCTACTCGTAGACTAGTGCCTTGCTCAGCCATCATCAATGGAGTCTCCTCCTGAAGCAGATGAGAACAGATGGAATCAGACATTATATAAAGAATGAGAGAATGTGGAACACTCAGCCCTAAATGGGATGTTTCCATCAAATTCTTCCCTTCAGGGCTAAGAGGACCCCACAGAAGAGGAGACAGGAAGAGTATAAGAGCTAGAGGAGATGGAGTATATCCATAAAATAAGGCCCTCTAAATCAGCATGATAAAATACATACGAACTTCAGAGACTGAGGCAGCATGCACAGGGCCTGTAAGGTCTGTACCAGAAAGTTAATAGGGGAGGAGGGACTTGATATTCCCATCTGTGATGCCTGTGAACCACAACAATGACTAACAAGGCAAGATATCATTAAGGATGCTATAATGACATCCACATCTCAGTAGTAACCACAGCTGTTTGAACGTAATGCATGTTCAACAGGAGCAAAGTAATTCCTGGTATTGTAAACCTAGCCAACTAACTGGGTCTAGTAAGGTTATGGGTTTTAGACAAAAAGATTTCACCAGTCATAACTGCTAACTGTATTCTAAATATTTATCCTTAAACTCAGTAATAAGTATAGATTCACCCCTCATCAAGAAAACCTTCTCCTGTCAGATGATGAAGACCATAGCAAACCACTCTAGTCAAACTACAATACAGCTCCAGCACCTGAGGTTTAGGGAACAATGTAGAAGATGAGGAGTAAAGATGGATTGAGAAGTATGACATCGTGTCTCCTAGAAACCAGAGACCCATATCCACAGTACCACAACTTTGTCGTTACCAAAACGGACACCAACAATGGCAACACTAATAGACATGCAAATATGAAAGGGAAATTTTAAGGGACTCCATCCCTAGAAAAAGACCTACAAGAAATAACAGCTGCCTAGAGATGAGCTAGGTTATCCAAGACCAAGTGGTCATCCCTAAAATTATGTACATATAAGCACCACTAAATAAAATCAGAAGGTTGTATCTATATATTTATGTATTATAGATAAGTTTGTGTGTGTACATGCATGTATTAAAATACAATTAAAATACAATAATAAAGAAAGGAGTCAGCAGGAGAAATTGGAATCAGAAGAGAGATGGAGGGTAGAAAGGGAAAGGAGAAAATAATGTAATTTTATTTTAATGGAAACTAAAGAAAGTTAACAGCTGAATTATTCAAACCTTAAACTTGATTATAAAGCAAATCTAATTGCAAAAACTATTTCAAGCTTCAGAAGTATTTTAGTTCCTTTTTCTCTGCTATGCAATTTAACAGAGGATTTATTTTAATGGGCTGTATGGGGTGCAGCTCACTGGGAAAGGTATGGCAATGGGGTGGGAACTCACAGCTAGAATGGCTCCATTCTACCAGCACCAAGATGTATCAGGCACTATTGGTCAATGCCCACACCTACAGAGACTTTTGCCAGCGAGGCTGCCCCTCTGAGAGGATAGATAACTACCAGAATCAGCACCACCGTGCGGGGGGCCAAATGACTTGTGGGGTCTTTTCATATTCAAACCAAGACAGTGAGCCAAATTAGAATATTCCTCAAGAACAGGCATGGTTCCTAGGATTCTGTAAGACAGTACTGGTCAAGAGACCATGCCGTGATGGAGATACCCTATAGTTATTGTCCAATAGTGCGACCTCTCCCCCTGTGTGACTTGGGTAGACTGTTGCTCCGCAGCAAGTGCAGTGGAACAAGTCATTTTCAGTAAGAGTCTTTAATATGTGATGCCACATTAAATTACTATGGTAATAATTTTAAAATAATTTGTATTTATTTACATTTGAAAAACCATAAATGCTAATCTTCCTGGATAATGCAGTTGCAAATTAATGCCAGAAAAGAAATTAGAGCATTCCCTGATCCACAGATTCTCAAAATTGAAAAAGGGAATTGCTTATTTTAAATAATCATGCCACCTACAACATCATATGTTCAAGACAGAAAGTACAAAACTTCTTAAAAGTGCCAAAAATACATATACACGTATTCTTGTGTTTACTAAATCTTAAACTTAAATCCTAACTAGTAGATCTGGAAATTATGCAAGGTTTATAAACAGGCTTTAAGAACAAAACATACATCATAAATATGAATTTATGTGTCATAGATGATATTGGTTAAATCATCCCTACTCTTTCTACACATAGATATATGTCAATAAGTTTCATTTCTAAATTCATGTGGAAGCAAACAAGTAGAAGTATTTGATAGAAGCTGATGTCAGATTTTCCATCTTTACTAACTGGAACCATGTGCTTTCCATGGGCTAAACATTCACACTTTCTTATTTACTCCCATAATTTTCTCTTCGGGTACTTACATCTGCAGTTGGCACATTTTAGGTAACTGAGGACATGATAATTCCTTTCCTGTATTTTACCCAGTTCATAAATTTTAAAGCTGAATGCCATATTCCTGTCATGGCTAGTAGTAACAACTATCACACTATCTTTATATTGCAATATATAGAATGCAATTTTAACGACATTCAATGTTTTAACTAGTCCATTGAAACAATGGCTTAATCAAGAATAAAATGACTACTATACAAGGTGTTAGTTAAAGAATGCATTGTTACTTCCTTATTGTACAACTTGGATTCTATAACTCACCAACAATAACTTGCACTAAGTCAAATTCTGAAAGCCACAGAAAAGTACATTACTATTCATAGAAGGAACAATTGATCGCTTTCTATCATTTCCTGCAGTTTTACTAAGGTGACAATGAGGGAAAAGCTAGATAATGTCATTTGATTTTCCCTTGCCATTTGGTTTTCTAACAAGTCATTAAGGATAATTTAACCAAAACACACTCCACATAAACTTGCTGACTTGTGTTATTTCTTCCAAATGCATTCACAGAGTGACAACGGCATGTCATGCCTCAAATTACTGTTAACAGATATTTGAGCACTTGGAAAGAGCAAAATTTTTCCAAGCTGCTGAAGTACAAGAACGAAGAGACAAAATCATGATAAAGGAGGACACAACTCTGGCACCACACACCAAATGCCAGCCTCAGCTTCTCTCCGGAGAAATGTCATGGCCTTTGGAATGCATGATGCAGCCATACCAGGCCCTTTCTCACAGTGTGTGGGTTGAGTTTTCCATAGTTCACTTTATATTCCACTAGTAACCACCTCACTGTCCTCGGTCAATAAATTTTCCAAGGTTATTCTCCCAGTGTTTGA
Source organism: Chionomys nivalis (assembly GCF_950005125.1). Classification (NCBI taxonomy): domain Eukaryota; kingdom Metazoa; phylum Chordata; class Mammalia; order Rodentia; family Cricetidae; genus Chionomys; species Chionomys nivalis. Next base: position 20,680,749 of record NC_080110.1, read on the forward strand.
GGAAAGAGCATCCCCCAAAGCTCCCTTTCCTTGCTCAAAGTTGCCTTTTTGTTCTATCACTTATTACCTTACATTAGAAGATTCACATTATCTAGTTTCCAAACTATCTTTGTATTGTATAATATAAATGTATATATTCTTACATGTTTCAATCTTTTCAAACCTAAAAGGTCACATAAATGAAGTCAAACTTCAGTAACTAAAGTAAGTGATTAATTGAATTCAACTATACGATAGACACTGTGATTTAAGCTCAGCAATTACTACTGTTTTCATTTTTTTTATTTTAATTTTTTATTCATTTTACATACCAACCAGACTTCCCCCTCCCTTTCCTTCTCATGCTCCCCCTACCTTTACCCCATCTCCTCTTCAGAAAGGGTGAGGCCTCCCATGGGGAGTCAACAAAGCCTGACAAATTAAGTTGAGGAAGGACCAAGTCCCTCCTCCCTGAATCAAGGCTGAGCAAGGCATCCCACTGTAGGAAATGGGCTCCAAAAAGCCAGGTGATACACCAGGAATGGATTCTGGTCCCACTGCCAGGGGTCCCTCAAACAGACCAAGCTACACAACTGTTGACTGCCATGTAGACGGCCTAGTTTTGTCCCATTCAAGCTCCCCAGCTGTTGGTCTAGAGTCCCTGAGTTCCCACTAAGCTCTGGTCAGCTGTCTCTGTGGGTTCCCCCATCATGATCTTTCCTCCATGCCTGCTCATGTAATCCATCCTCCCTTTCTTCGTCTGGATTCCAGGAACTCAGCCTGGTGCTTGGCTGTGGATTTCTGCAACGTCAGTTGCTGGATAAAGGCTCTCTGATGATAGTTGGGGTCGTCACCAATCTGATTACAAGGGAAGGCCAGTTCAAGTACCCTTTCTACTCTTGTTTAGAGTTCTAGCTGGGAGGAAACATTATTTTCATACTTTACCACAAAGAAACAAATTAAAGTTGAAAGGTAAATACTCCTCCCAAAATAACTCAGAAAGTGGGAAGGAGAGTCTTGCAGGAATGCCACAACTCAACCATTCCGAGTGTGGAGAGAGGCATAAGTCTAGACCCAGCTAAAAACATTCTGTTCCTTCTCGTCTGAAAATACACTTTCGTAACTTCCATAGAAAATGGCAATTGTGAAGACATCAGAGGAAGGGACTATTAGTTTCTAAAATATCCTGTATTTGAATCTAAATTATCCAGAAATTATTTTCTAGAAACAATTTATATCATTTATAACATATGGAGTCATCTTTCCCCCACTATTATGTTAATTTAAAATTAACTAGTAAAGTATAAGCATGAAGACCCGAGTGTGAGTCCTCAGCACCCAATTAAATACCAAGTAGGATGGTAAGGACCTGAAACTCTGGCATTAGAGGTAGAAAATAAAGGAAGGAGATCCTTGGAGTTCACTGGCCAAGCAGCCCAGCCAGTCAGTGAGCTCCAAATATAGTTCTCCCTTGTCTTAATACAACAAGGTAGAGAATGGTAGCAGAAGAAACCCGACATGGACTTCTGACCTCCATAAACACACACAAAATTTAAAAAACTTTGAAATTATGAAATTATCAATTTTGTTTGATAATGTGAAATGCTATTAAGATTAAAAAAAAAAAACCTGAGGGGAAAGGGCATTAGCACATCACTGCAGAACAATAGAACAGATGCTAACCCAGTTTAAACAATATAAGCCCATTCTTGTGGCAGATCACATTACTGTGTATCTTTACAGCCTGAGAGTAGGAAGATCTTCTAACCTGGAACCTTAAATCCGCTTAGTAACTTGTAATTCATTAATTTATAAGTTCAAATTCTCATATAAATATAAGTCAAGATATATGGATTGACAAAACATTTAGGCTGTTTAATGACAAGCAAAAGCAAATTTAAAATTATATTCCAGTGTATATATCATGAACAGCATATATTAAAAGCTCCTAAGAATGAAAACTGAAAATTCAACCCCTGCACTAAGGCCCAGGAGGCAGGTAGGCTAGACGTAGATCTTCACTTCTCCCTCCTTATCTTCAGATCCAATGCCCTAGACTTACTCCCAGCTCTAATAAGACCACCTGTTGCATCATCCTTTCCCTGTGTGCTGTGCCCTATCTCCAGTGGACCATACACATTTTTCCCATCAACCTTACTTCCCCCAATTTGTCACTTTCTTTCAGCCCCTAACTCCTTCAGGCATTCCCTGGGAACCCAGCAGCAAAGTCTGCCAGCAAAGCACGTCTTTAGATCTCCAAGACTTCAAGGTAGGCAGCCTTTAGATCGTTACTCTCCCTTCTTTTCTCCAATTTCAATTCCCCCAGCTCTGTAGCAGATTACCTGAAAGGTCTCTCCTCATTCTCTGCCCCCTTCCCAGGGTACTAAGCAGATCCTGTCGGAACACTTTGGTATCCTATGGTTCCTCTTAGCCATTCCTAGCCCATCTTCATTCCTCAATGTCAGGACTCAATACCTAGAAGCATGTTTTACCAGGCACCCACAGTGGTCACACCTGGCAAGATCACAGTAGAGTTCCTATCAGGCAACATACAGCCAAAACATGATGCAATACCAAATGGATTTGACTAGAGAAGAAATGAAGAAATTCCCCTTGGCGTATAATAATTAAAACACCCAAAACTTACCCAAAGAGAAATGGAAGGATACTACCTACTCAAAGACAAATTTCTCCAAGAGATCACTGCAACTCTTAAATCTAGCACCAAACATATGGGCACCCATGTTGATAAAAGAAAACACAGGTACAGCTTAAATCACATATTGACCCCACATACTGAAGTGGGAGTCTTCTGTGTGACACTGTCTCCAATAGATAGGTGATCTAGACAACAACTAAACATAATGCTGGAGCTAAATAACATAATAAACCAAATGGACCTTGCAGATATTTATAGAACATTTCACCCAAAAACAGAAGAGTATACCTTCTTATGAGAACTTCATGGAATGTTCTCCAAAACTGACCACGTACTTAGACAAAGATCAAGTTTCAAAAGACAAAAGAATTTGAAATAACACTCTGCATCCTATCAGAACACTATGGACTAATGTTGGACCTCAGCAATGACAGAAACAACAGAAAGCTTACAAATTCCTGGAAACTGAACAATTCACTACTAAATGAAAAATGGATCAAGACAACAAAGAGTTTCTAGAATTGAATGAAAATAAATATACAGCATCCCCAAACTTATGGAATACAATGAAAACAGTTCTACGAGGCAAGTTCTACGAGGCATTAAATACCTTCATGAAAATATCGAAGGCATCTCATACAATTGATTTAGTAGCAACCTGAAAGTTTTAAAACAAAAAGAAGGAATAATACACAAAAGTAGTAGGTTACAAAAAGTAATCAAACTTCAGGACTTAAATCAATAAAATAGAAACAGGCAACAACAAAAACATTAAAAATTATCAATGAAATAAAGAGTTGATTCTTTGAAGACTCAATAAGATAGACAAACACTTATTCAAATTAACTAAAGGGTGAGGATATATTATCCAAATTAACAAAATTAAACATTAAAAGGGAGAAATGACAAATGCTAAAAAAATATAGGGAATTATAAAGGTACACTTTAGAAACCTGTATGCCACCAAATTTGAAAAAAACAAAAACAAATTGACACTTTGCTTGATACATCCCACTTAGCAAAGTTAATGGAAGATCAGATAAACAATTTAAACAGGTCTAAAATCCTTAGAAAAATAGAAGCAGTCATTAAGTCTGCCAAACAAACAAATAAGAAAAGCTCAGGGCCAGATGGTTTTATCGTAAAATTCTACCAGGCTTTAAAAGAAGAGATAATTGCTCAAATTATTCCACAAAACTAAAACAGAAGGAACCTTGCCCAATTTATTTTATTAGGCCACAGTTACCCTGATACCCAACATAAAAACTTAACAACAGCAAAACAATTACAGACTAATTTCCCTTAAAACTACATATGCAAAAATCTCAGTAAAATACTTTCAAATCATATACAAGAACACAACAAAAAGATTACCCACCATAATCAAGTCTGCTTCATCCCAGAGATTCAGGGATGATTCAACATATGTAAATTGATAAATGTAATCCATCACATAAATAAACTGAAAAAAAAGTGATCATTTTATTATATACAGAAAAGGCCTTTTACAAAATCCAATTCAACTTCATAATAAAAAATCTAGAGAGAATGAGGATGTAAGGAATATACCTAAACATAATTAAAGCACTTTATAGCAAGCCAATAGTCAACATCGACTTAAAAGGAAAAACACTCAAAGCAATTCCAAGAAAATCAGAAACAAGACAAGATTTTCCACTATCTACAAACCCATTCAATATAGTATTTGAAATCTTGGCTAAAGCAATTAAGCAAATGACGAAGATCAAAAGGATAAAAATTAGAAAGAATCCAAAAGTGTTATTATTTGCAGATGATATTATAATATACAGACCCTAAAAATTCCACCAAAGAACTCCTACAGCTGATAAACACTTAGCAGAGTAGATACATTAACTCACAAAATCAGGAGCTCTCCTATACATGAATGACAGACTGAGAAAGGGAAGCAACACCTTTTACAATAACCTCAAATAATATAAAATATCTTGGGATAATCCTAACAAAGCAAGTGAAAACTTGTATGATAACAACTTCAAGTCTTTGAAGAAAATACCAGAAGATGGAAGAAGTTACCATGCTTATGGATTGGTAGAATTAACATAGTAAAAATGGCCATCTTACCAAAAACAATCTATAGGTTCAATGAGATTCCCATCAAAATTCCAATACAATTCTTTACAGACTTTGAAAAAAACAATACTCAATTTCATATGAGAAAACAAACAAAAACAGAATAGCTGAAAAACATCCAAAACAATAAAAATGGTGCTGGAGGTCTCATCATTCCCAATTTCTGGTTTTAGTAATAAAAAGGGCATAGTATTGGTATAAAAACAGACATGTTGATCAAGGGAATCAAATCGAAGACCCAGACATAAATCTACACACCTATGGACACATTTTTGTTATAAAGAAGCCAGAAATATACTCTGGAGAAAAAAAGACAACGTCTTTAACAAATGGTGCCCCTCAGACTGAATGGGTGCATGGAGAAGAATGCAAATAGACCCATACCTATCATCCTGCACAAAATTCAGGTCCAAGTGGATTAAAGGTCTCAACATAAAACAAGATACCATGAACCTGGCAGACCGGGAACTAAGGAATAGCCTTGGATGTATTGGCGCAGTAGATAACTTTCGGAACAGAACACCAACAGCACAGGCACAAAGATTAGTAACTAATAAATGAGACCGCATGAAACTGAAAAGCTTCTGTAAGGCAAAGGACATCATCAATAGAACAAAATGACAGCTACAAATGGGAAAAGATTTTCACAAACTCCATATCCGATAGAGGGTTGATACCAAAAATATATAAAGGAACTAGGTATCACAAAACCAAGTAATCCAATTTAAAAATAGGGCACAAATCTACACAGAACCTTCTCAACAGAGGAGATGCAAATGGCTAAGAATCAGTTAAAGAAATGGTCAACATCCCAAGCTATCAGTGAAATACAAATCAAAACTACTTGGAGAATTCATCTAACACCTGTCAGAATGACTAAGATCACCAACACAAATGACAGCTCATGCTGGCAAGGATATGGAGTAAGGGGAGCACTCATCCCTTGCTTATGGTAGTACAAACTTGTACAGCCACCATGGAAAACAGTGTGGTAGATCCTTAGGAAGATGTGACTTCATCTACCTCAAGATCCAATTATACTACTTGTTGGTATATACCCAAAGGACATTTTATACCAACACAAAAATGTTTGTTCAATCATGTTGATTCCTGGTATGTTTGTAATAGACAGAAATTGGAAACAACATAGATGTCCTTCAACAGACTAATAGTTAAAGACAATGTGGTGTATTTACACTGTAGAATATTACTCACCTGTTAAAATTAAGGAAATAATGAACTTCACTGGTAAGTGCATAAAACTAAGGAAAAAATCATCCTGAGGTATTCCAAGAGAAAGAGACAAAAGTATGGTATGTATTCACTTATGTGTGGAGAGTAACTGTTAAATCAATAATAAGTAAGATACAATTCATAGATTGAAAGAGGTTGTGTATAGTTTAAGGAACTACAAAGGAACAGATAGATATCCAAGGGGAAGTGGAATAAACTTCATAGTTATGTATGGATTCAGGGGTTGGAACCAAAGGATCAAGTGAAGAAGAGGAGGAGGAAAGGGGGCATGAGGGAGGAATTAATGGGAGAAAGTGCTAATATTAAATGCCATTTGAGGGGTGGTATTGAAACTCAATAGAGTAGAAACAACTTCCTAAAACACATACATATTTGAATGTGATCTAAATAAATATGTTTGCCAAAAAAAATGGGGGAAACTGGGACTTCCCTGTACATCTCATCACCAAATGAAACTTTCCATATTGGGAATAGGTTACATATAACTGAGTTGTTGGACAAATGCATCTCATGGGAACCCCAAACAACCCAGGCTGTTGCCACGGCTACAGGCTGCTGTCCCCAAACTGACAGCAAGTGTCAATTGCTGAAGACAGCACCTGCATAACTCAATGAACATGGATAAGTAGAGCTAGTATCTGTCCTTTTGTACTCTACCAAAGGGAAAATGCAAGCTCTTTGGTCTACACTTGGTTTCTTTGGTGGCACGGAGCTTGTGGAAGTAACCAACCAATATCTGATTTGACTTAAGATCCACTCCATGAGATGGAACCCATACTTGACATTACTTTAGTAGCCAAGAACTTAAGACTAGATAGCCCAGGAATCAAGGGTAAAACCAAATGCTACGGTTCTACTGAAAAAAAGTAGCAATAAAATGACTCCTAATGACATTCTGTTCATACATCATACATCAGTGCCTTGCTCAGTCATCATCAGGGAAGCTCTATCCTGCTGTAGATGGGAACAAATACAGCAATGTATGGCAAGATAATAAGCAGAATGAGAGACCTGGACCACTTAGCTCTAAATTGATATCTCCACCAATTTCTTCTCTTCAGGGTGCAGAGAACCCTAGGGAAGATATGGTAGAAAGGGTGTAAAAGCTAGGAGAGAAGACACCGAAGAAACAAGGCTGTCAAAATAAACAAGACTGACACACATATAAACTCACAGAGACTGTGGCAGCATACACAGAGCCTGCATTAGTCTCTTAACAAATGGGGTACTGGAACTGAAAGGTGAGGTAGACACATGCCTCCATCCCTAACCCAGAAGTTATCTCTAGTTTAAACCACTTGCAAATGAAAATTTAGTTTTGCCAAGGGAGTCTTACTAAAGGATACAAACCCTCTTAAAGGTAGGCCTCATGCCCAGCAGTAAATGGCCAACAGAAAATGAACTCAAGGGCATTTTTGGATGATCTTTGTCTTGTTGCTGTGTCAGCACTTTTCTAAAAATCTTTATCTCAATTTTTATTTTATTTATATTTTATCTCTTTTTACCGTATACATCATTTGTATATATATTATGTCTTCCAGTTCACTGTTTTATTTCATTCCTGAGTGTGCCAAATGAGTTGGTCTCTGAATATATGTGTTTCTTGAGCCCTCTCTTAGGCTCTTTTCCTTCTATTTTTTTAAAATCCTATCCCAGCATGTTTTTATTTTACCTTATTGTACTATATTTTTTTTTAAAAAAAAAAAGATTATTTTTATCCCTTGGAAGCCTGTTTGTTTTCTAATGACAGATGGGGGTGTGTTTGGATGGAAAGGGAGGTGGGAAGGAACTGAGAGGAGAAAAGTGGGGGAGTGTAATCGGGATATATTACATAAGGCAAAAACCTAATTTCACTAAAAAAAAGATATTAAATTTTCTTTCAAAATTAGTTATCTTTTACACACCAAAGGATGCTATTGTTTGTGGATTAAAAGGAAAACATCTTTTCAATATATATAAGCAAAATCAGGATAAAAGGATATTATGTAAAGTGTTAATCACTGCCAATGACATGAATATTTAACCTCTTACACATATGTTATATATTAAAGATCTAAAATATACAACAAAATTTTGTTGTCACATTTGTAAGAAATAATTTTCATGTACATTACTAATGTATATAATAATGGGCCTTCAAATGGAAATACATTGACTCTCCATAAAAGAATCATTTAGTCTAAAAGATGCAAGCTTGTATAGAAGATAACATATATAGAAAACCACTCATCACCACATTTTATTATAATAGTAGAAGACTGAAAATATACACACAAAATAAATCTACAAGTATCAATAGGGGCATATTCCAAATATTCATATTTGAGTTAAATACATCTTTGTGAATAAATCTTTCATATTTTAACTTTGTTCTCACATTTATACATCTCAGTTTTGTTATAAAAAGGAAGATAGCTAGCCTGTAACCACATGGAAATTTGAGATCAAGACCCAAAAGGAGACACAAGAGGTTATCTAAGACTGTCAGAAGAGAATTCACATGAATTCCCTTGCCTTGAAAAGGATCCAGCAGAGCATTAAGTCAAAATGAGGGAAGGGGCTTTGACTCAGGTCCCAAGCAATGATTACTGTTCAAGGGCACAGAACTCAAAGGAAGAGGATTGAGGTCATGGATTGGAAGAAGAAACAGATGGAAGAATCAGTTGACTCATATCCAGGTCTTCCAGAAATAGTGACAGAGCAAGCAACAGAGATGTGTGCTTCACAGATTTCTGCAGAGAAATTGGCCTCTGATGATTTGGGAAGCAATGTCAGAAATCTGAGGTGGTTTGGCAGAAGCTGATGAGAAAGCAAGGAAGCCAGTAAGTCCTCCATCAGTGTTTAACCTTCACGAGGTATATTTAATATGATGGCAGCTTGTAGAACTGACAAGCTTTAGGTATTCCTCTAGGCACCTGCCATCCAACCATAAAGAAGCTGTACAGGAATGTGTCAGAACTTGACTCGTAGTTGGTATGCAAATTAATGAAGAGATAGAGAGGCAAAATTCCCAGTGGCTAACAGTTCAGTACAGACCCAGGCTGACCTTTGCATCAAGTGAGAAAGACTAAAATGTGCCATAAATGAAAAATGCCATAAGACAAAATAATTGTCTTCTACTTATTGATTCTAAGACTGAATTCCCATGAGATGGATTTCTCAGAGAAAAAAAGGAGGGGAGAGAATGTCAAAGGTAAGCATCTCTTCTTGTATTGCATGCAGCCTGCAATGTCAGCTCATTACTGACATTTTCCCTAATTGATCTCATGAACAGTACAAGTTACACATTATTTTCTTCCATCATGAAGATGAGAACATGAACTCGGAGTACCTTCAACACTCATGTAGCTATGATCACAAAGAGGAGGAGACAAAGTTTGATCAAATGATCTGATTCCAAAATTTTTGTTCCTTCAGATACAAATGCCCACTCTCAGTGATACCTTTCTGCAGAATCCAGCTGTGTCTGCTGGGATTTTATAGATAGTGACAAAGGGAAGATCTTCGTGACATTCAAAGAGGGGGATGCTGCACAGGAAGTCACAATAGCCATGGAACAGTATTGTGACTCATATTCAAACAACACAGGCAATAGTGAAGAGTATTCCTGAATAGACGGTGACCTGCAATACGAGATAGGAGCCCGGACAAAAGTCCATGCTTTCTAACTGGCAATAATCATGAACCCCTCTTGACTTGAAAAGACATATTGGATTATATACTACTCAGACTCTCTATGTCTCAAGACCATTTTCTAAAAATATTCTTGGAAAGATTTATCTAGATTAAAATCATTGGAGCTCTGTTTACTAAAGATGCAGAAGAAAGAAGTTTAAGGAAAAATTCTCATCAAAGCAAAACAATAATAACAGTAATGTTAAAAAGTCACACCAATGTTCTGAAGGTAGTTTACAATTCCTTCAAGTTTTCTGAATGTACCATTTTCATAATATTTTTAATTGAGTAGGTACAGAAATAAATAGTCTAAAATTAGTTTAAAGGGAAGTTATTTAATTTCTAGAAACTAATCATATGCACACAATTATTTTGTATTTGCATTTTAAAATTCCTTACGTTTAAGAATTGAAAAATATGTCTTATAGCATTTTATAAACACTCTATATAAAATAGATGCATTGCTTATATGCGGTATAAGTGCTTATTTTCTGTAGTATTTTCACTTAATTGCACTTCATTAAAAGAATGTAGCCAATTCATGAAATACAGAATACATAAGCAACATTTTCAAGGGTGTATTCTAGTAGAAAACTAAAAAAGGTTGTTTCACAATGGTGAGACAAACTCAAATTTCATCTACTTTTCCTAAAATTTATTTTTATATTGCATTGATTCTAGGTAATCTAGTTAAGTTATTAAATTTAGAATGGTACATAGAGCGACAATACACATGGATGAGAAAGCATCTTGGTAAGGGGATGCCGAGTCCTTTGGGTATATACCCAGGACTGTAATAGCTGTACCATAGCCCACCTAGATACAGAGCGCCTAATGGATGGGTCATGAAGATGTAATAAATAAACACAAGAGAATTTCTTTCAGGAAAAAAAATTATAAAGCTTTTAGGTAAATAGATGAAATTGGTGGAAATAATTTTGATGAAGTAACCCAGGCATAATAAAACAAACATTATCTGTTTGTTCTCTGTTTTATGTGGACTCTTGTTTTTAATCTCTAAGTTTGAATGATCAATGTAGAATGCCTGGAGAGGCCACAAATCTAGAAAGAGATCATTGGGAGACTGCTTTAAGGGAGGGATATAGTGGAATATAGGTAATATCAAAGTAGACAAAGAACAGTTGAGATGGACAGTTTAACAGTGGAGGTGGTGGAAAAGAATATGGAAAAGATATCTAAAAAGGATGGTGTATTCAAAACCCCATATGGAAACCTACTGTTTCATGGCCAAAATAAAACACACACACACACACACACACACACACACACACACACACAGTTACACCACTCCATTCTCTCCAGCACTTAGGGAACATTGCATAAGAAGATGAAAGAATGTAAGAACTAGAAGATTTGCAAAAATGAGAGACATTATGTGAGCAATGCATAGCCATGGCTATATCATGAACTTTTCATATCTGACAATGACAATACTGAGTCTGTATGAGAACAGGTCCGTAAACATCTGTACATTAGAGGAAGAAGTTCTCAGGGGCTCTATCCATCACTGGTAAACTAATGTCTTCTGGTTGATTCAGGAAAGAGGTTATCATTTTCTTTGGTGCTGTACCCATTGGTGGCCCCATTAGGCTCCAATACATAGTCCTAATTCATAGGTCATACCTAAGATAATCACCACACAAAACATACTTTCTTCAAAGTATTTCTATATGTATTATCTTAGTTAATATCCAGAGAAAGGACATTATGCATCACTGTACTTGATTGTATTCTTAGTTGTTAAACCCCTGAACACTTGACTTATGATGACCAAGCTTATTCTTTGAATATCAGGATGATTTTTTAGAGGCTCATACTCTACTGAGACAAGAAAATTAAGTCACAAAGTTCTCTATTAAATTAAGGCTACTCTATCTTGTTTTAGTTTCCTGTTTATGCTCTTGGAGCCATGTATAGTAAGTACATTTAGTCTGATTCCTGCAAGGAGGAATTTGCCTTTCTGCCAAATCTCAGTTTTGAACACAAACATACCCAATGTTTGAGTTATTATATGCTTAATCATATAAAAAATATCCAGTCATAAATGGACCGATGAAAGCAGAAAACAATTCTGTCCACCCTGAGCTGATATGCTGTACTTTCATTAGCTTGGAAAATTTCCATTTCCATTTTGCTTTTTGTTTCTTTTGTGTCAATTACTGGTTCTGCACCTTATCTCAGTTATCTCTTTATTCTTTTTGTGGGATGAGATAAGAGTGATACTGGAAGAAGAAATTTAAGACTTGAGTTAATGGTTTCAGCCCCATATCTCCTAAGCTGCTTTACATCTTACTGTCAAAATACAGTGGATTTTTAAACTGATATTTCATATCACTTTGAATTTTGTGAATATGGTTATATAAATGCCCTCAGGTGAATATCATAATTATATAGAATAGCGGTCTATAAGCACAAAACTAGACATTTCTAATTAATACTGGTTGTAATTAATTTTGAATCATGTGAGCTCTTACTTGACCTGATGCAGAGCTGAACATCAAGTTTTATGATAAACAGCTTCCTACATGGCCTACCCTAGTTCAGATGTAGTAGCTGCTTCAAATTCACATTAAGCAGAGTATGAAAAATACAGTAAAGCAGCCATTACCAAGTTCATAGTGAAAACCAGCATTGAAATGCTGACTGACACTTACTCCAGGCTTACTAGCATTAATCTAAGCAATTATGAGGAGGTCAGAACAATAAGGGAAAACTGGGCTGCAATCAGATATTCTGGCTATTGTAACAACAGATCTGAGACATTTGTTTAGAAATTTGTTATAGATGCATTAAAAATAACTACATAGATTGGTAAAGAATCACAACAATTATGCATAAAAATACAGGTTAGATTTATCTATAGGCAGTTTCAGCAATATTAGGAACATTAAATTATCTTCTCTATGAGTAGGTCAAAAAGTCTTGCAAGTGCTAAGTCTATAGCTAATGAGCTTATAAAGTTAAAGGAGGCCACATTTTAGCCATATAAATCTTATTAACTATATTATTTTGTACTATATAATTTAACTCTCAAGATAGTGAAACTATAAAAATTATGACATTAGAATGATGCTGTGGTCCTAGGACAATAAGAAACACAAGCTTAATGACACATATGGTCAGTATGAACACCTTGGCTTAAACCAATAGTCAGCAAGTTAATCGGTACAAAACTCACCCAAAGTGATTTTGTTTGAACATACTGGAATTTTGCACTTTAAAAACATTGTTTGGCTACATTAATTGATCATTTCATGCAAAAGAGTTTATTATGTGAATATAATTACTTTCTAAATCTCCATATCATGGAGATGGACAAAATTAGATTTGCTAATTAAATCTAAATGATCTAGTATTATTTATTTATTTAATGCAACAATGAGTATTTGTGGTTCTTTTTCAAAGAATTCCTATCTCAAGTCATTACCATAAGAAGGAGTTACTTGAAGGACACATATATCAGCTAGAAAAAAAAATTAAACCTCTCAGAATGATACAGCATGTGATTTGTTCTATTTGAAATTATATTTACTCATGAATAAATTACAAACAATTTCATTAGAAGGGCTTTTGAGAGTCTGGTTTTTAGATTGATTATTTTAATAGTCTTGTCATGTATTATAAAGTTGTTTGTTACAATGCTTATGGAATTTGAACTGTAAGATTGAACTAAATTCATTCCAAGCCTGACAATATTATTTAATTAGATGAGACCTTGCCAATGGATTGCTTAGGATGTCAGAATCAGATAGAATGCTGCAGGAAATATTCATTTAAACTAAATATAAAAACCTTCCATGAAGAATATACATGGTTGGGAGATTTCAACGAATTCAGTCAACTTCTTTGCTTAAGTCATTCCGTGTCATAACAGCATAGAATTCAGTTGCTTTGCCTGTGAGAAGATTAACAGAATCACAGGATGGAGCCTTCTGTGGCAGAGGAAGATGTTTTTCTAGGATCAGAAGCCTTAGTGTTCCAGTCCTGCTGTTGATGCTGCTGTAGATTACAAGAGCTTATTGATCAAAAAAAAAAGACTGATGGTCTGGAGAAAAAAGACAAGCCCAGCAAAGACAGCCATCAACTGGCCCTAACTGACCAGAGATACTTTTAGTTGCTGTGCAGCATCAATTCAGTTCTTTACAATCCTCAAGCTCCAGCGATTATTTATAAACAGAGCAAGGGAGGAGCCCAAAACTTCAATAAAGATACTGTTCAAGATTGTGGATTTGAACATCTCGTTCCTATAGTAGAAATGTAGGCAGATAAACTGTCATCCTTAAAGGTCAGAATAAGTTGTCAGATCCTCTAAAACTGGAATTATGATGGTTTTAAACCATCATGTGCGTACTGGGAACTGAACCTGGGTCTTCTGAAGACCAACAAGGGTTCTTCCTGCTAAGCCATCTCTGCCCTGCATGTGGGAGTTCTTCTTGGAAGATGGATAGGTTCTGAAATTAGACAGTGGTGGTACTTTACACCGCTGTGAAAAGATGAGAACCATGAAATTGTGCTAGTAAAGGATTTGTATAAGTCCTTAAAAATACTGTCTGCAGCACTTGTACCTTAGCATAATTTAAGGAAACCAGATGAAAATGAAGGTGTCAAAGTAGAAGATCTGTTGTTTATGGTAGATACCATGTTGGAAGAGGTTGAGAACACGAAGGAGAGCCCCAACATGCCAAATTTTCAAATGTTGGAAGCTATTGTTTCTCACTTCCAAAAGCTATTTGATGTTCAATCTTTAAAGGAAGTCTATCCCCAGATGAATAAAGGGTATGCCAGGCTTGGAGAAAAGAACAATGTGGTCAGAGACCTCTGGGAGCTCTTAGAACTAGACAGTCCTTCCTCATTGTGTGTTGTGGTCAGCACAGTTGGAAAACTGTGTAAGATGATTAATGAGGATGTGAATGAACAGGTTAAACAGGTCTTAGGAACTGAAGACCTACAAAGCATTATTAACAAATTGGAAGAACATGAGGAATTTTTTCCAGCATTTCAAGCTTTTACTAATGATCTTCTTGAAATCTTAGAAATTGATGAGTTGAATGGCATTGTACCTGCAGAAAAGAAATTAAAAGTACTTTCATACTCAAAAAAAAATCAGAGAAGAAGAAGAAGAAGAAGAAGAAGAAGAAGAAGAAGAAGAAGCAGCAGCAGCAGCTGCTTTAGTGTAAAGAGATGAAGAATACAGAGACCCAAGATCAATTTCACTCTTAAATTCCCCTAAAGAACTTTAACTTCTGGAAACTCTGCATTTCTAGAGGTAGAAATACTTAAAAGTCAAAATGATTCTAAGAAAAGGTATTAGAAATGAATAACTGTACATTGAACTATTGTGGAGGCAAAGCCCTAGCTCCAATAGGGTCATTAGCTGCTCTGCTGATAATTTTTTAAGAATGGAAATGCTGATATGCTAGTATCCATGCTAATGTAGTCCACTGCGATGAGAAGTTGTTAGTCTTATCCTAACATCTTTTTTTTATAAAATAAATAATTAGAACTCAGAATGGTCCTCCCATGAGAGATGGTGATATTCTCAAGCCTTCCCCCAAAATCAAGCTATGGCTACATGGTTGGATTCACAATAGAATAGCAGACTAACGACAACTTCCTCCCTTCTGTAAAATGAAACTGACTTTCCAAGTGGTATGTTCCTCACCAGTTTTCATGAGTGAGTGCTCACTCTACAATAACAAGCACACTATACTTGAAGACAGGAGATCCTCTAGGAAGGAAGTCCCTACCTAACACTGCTGAGAGCAGGTCTACCTCATCCACTGTGATTGGCTTGATTATTAAGTGAAATTGCCATAAAAATCAGTTCTACTCTATTTGTATAACACTAAAACAGCAAATATAACTTATATTTAACATGAAACCATCTAAGCATCTTTATCCCATGCCAAGTCTAAAATTCTCAAACAAATGTTAATTAGTCAACTCTAGGGCATGACTCCAGATAGTGTTAGAAGGTAAATTTATATTGTGTAGATGACTGATTTTTTTTTCCTGCCAGGTTTTTTTTTTCCCATCTCACACCATCAAAAGAACTTTATATATTTGAGGAAAACAGTTGCATTTCTCAGCCAGAAACTAAATGCCAATTCTTTCAACCTTTCCAAGGCAGACAGACTTTTCAGCCCTTTAATCATTGTGTCACTGTCATTCTTGTCTGCATGGTGTGAAGGTCCTCAGCATTTCTTTAGACTATAATGATCACATGTAAACGTTAACTGCAAAGAAAGTGTTCAATCTCTACGCAAAGCGCTCAGGCATCTTGAATCTAAAAGCTTGGTAAAGTTAGCTACTTGTAACCTCAGAGTCAACATAACATTTCCCTCATAGTCTATGAGAACACTTCCATTCTTTGTCTAATTATTCTGGGCTACTGTAAACAATCAACTTTACTATTAGTATGTTGCTCATTGCATTGTCTTTCAATTCTGAATTTTACTATGTTCATCTAACTATACTATTTTTATAACTATTTATATATATTTGATACTTGGATCTTAACTCATGGTACTGAAGACCAGTTTAGCAATAAAATTTCAAAGTGAATAGGAAAATATTCATTGAAAAATCATCTAATATGTCCAGGTTGATTCTGTCATATCATTAACGTCTGATCTTGAGCATCTATACAGTGTAGAGTTGCAATAAAGTCTACTTTCATAAATGAGTTCTAGTTTTCTCACCTGATAACTAGATTTTGTCTTAGTCTGGTTACTCTGAACTAATTTCTTTGTTTATGAACTACTTGAAACTGGATGGGCTGTAAACAAAGAAGTAAATATTCAGCTCACATGCTTTGGAAGCAGAGTTGAATGGAAAGGCACATCTGACAAGGGTCTCCTGCTGAGTTATAAATGAGAGATGCCATTACATGACCGGAATATCTGTGAGTGAGATGATCAGAAGTCTTCAGAAGACATAAAACATAGGGGAATAAATTGCCTAATTAGAGCAGCAACGAATTCATTCCTCCAAGATCAAGTGCTCACTTACATCCTACATGATAGAACATCAGTCTTTTCATTAGGGGTTAGCCTCTGTGGCCCACAGACATCTTTCTAGGCCAACACTCGTATTGATGAATCAGGAAACCAAGTATCAATCTGAGTTACAGTTCAGACACACTATATTCAACCATAGAATCTTTTTTCTTTTCTCTAATGATTTTTTGATGTTATAAAAAATTTAATAGGAATTGTTTTAAAGAGAAATTTCCCCTATAAAATAATGTAAATTATGAACACATAATTTTTATGAACACATCTGTTTCACAAAGCAATGTATTATTTTTTCTTCTTTGCTATCACAATTTTTCATTTAATTTTTCATGCCAAACAGTTTATCCTCCCTCCTCTCCTCCCGTTTCCTCCCCACAATCTCCCCTCTTCCTAATTCCATCCACTCCTCCACTGTTTCTGTTCAGAAAGGGACAGGCCTTCCATGGTTGTCAATAAAGCATGACATATCAAGTTGAGGTAGGACTAAGATTCTTCCCTTATATTAAGGCTGGGTCAGGCAACTAAGTATGGGGAATCGGTTCCCAAAAGTCAATCCAACCATTAGTATCTGGTCCTGATCCCACTCCTAGAAGCTCCACAAACAGACCAAGCTACAGAGACTGTCACCCACATGCAGAGGGCATAAGAAAGTTGCAGGTGGGCTCTCTAGCTGTTGGTCCAGAATCTGTGAGCTCCTATGAGCTCACGTTAGTTGCTTCTGTGGGTTCTTTTGTAATGACCTTGACCATCCACCAGTGGCTCATACAGTCCTCCTTCCTCTCTTCAACAGGATTCCTTGAGCTTGGTTCAGTGCATTGCTGTGGATCTCTGTATCTGCCTTTTATCAGTTACTACACAATTAGGGGAGTCACCAATCTGGCTACAGGAGATGGCCAGTTCAAGTACTATTTCCACTACTGCTAGGAGCCTTAGCTGGGGTCATCCTTGTGGATTTTTGGGAAAGAATCTCAGATGTTGAAGATACAATAGAGGAAATAGATTCATGGGTCAAAGAAAATGTCAAATCCCTAAAAAGGCCTAACATAAAACATGCAGAAAATCTTGGACACTATGAAAAGACCAAACCTAAGAATAATAGAAATAGAAGAAGGAAAAGAACTTCAGCTCAAAGGCACAGAAAATATATTCAACAAAATCATGGAAGAAAATTTTTCCAGCCTAAAGAAGGACATACCTATAAAAAGTACAAGAAACTTATAGAGCACCAATACACTGGACAAAAAAAAGTCTCCTTGCTACATAATAATCAAAACACTAAATGTACAGAATAAAGAAAGAATATTAAGAACTGCAAAAGAAAAAGGCCAAGTAACATATAAAGGCAGACCTATAAGAATTATACCCAACTTCTCAATAGAAACTCTAAAAGCCAGGAGATCCTAGACAGACATTTTGCAGACACTAGGAGACCATGGACATCATCTCAAACTACTATACCCAGCAAAACTTTCAACCATAGACTCAGAAGAGAAATTAAGGTACAAATCAAGGTTGGCAGACACACAGCACAATGCCAGATTGTTTGTCTTCTCATCCATAGTGTGTATCATCAACCTAATGGTTGTCAGTACTTGTCATGTCCTAGAAGAGATCAAATGGCACATATCAGTTTAACCCTTATCATCAGGAAATCTATTTCTCATCAACCCTACCTAATAAGCATCTCCTTTTACTCTAATGGCCCAAAGTACACCAAATGGCTTCACACCTTACAAAGGAAGACCAGAAGGCTGTGGAGATGGATCAGTGGTTAAAAGGGCATATTGCTCTTGGAGAGTCCAAATGATAATCCCACTATTCTTGCAAGAAAAGGAGAGATAGAGACTCATAACTCTCCAATTAAATGTGTCACAGTTTCCACTTTGGTCTTAGTGCACTTTCAGCATGCCAAGAAAATATGTTGATTTTGTTTTCTCCTAGTTGGTTTACAGGACTACACTGTCACCACTGACAGGAGCACATTATGCTTTCCTTGTATGCTTTGGTGATTCTGTTTAATTCTAACATCAAGCAGATTAAGAAGCAAGTTCATTACTTGCTATGTTTGTTCTACTCAGAAATTCTGTGATGACTTAATTATACCTAGTAAGCATACAAATATCCTGGGTATGCCACCAGGCTTATGTGGTTGTATCATTGTTACATTGTTTATAAATAATGGATAACTGGATTTTGGTTCTTGTGATTACAATCTTCGTAGGGAAATTAGAAATGGTCCAACAGGTCTTAGAGTAAACTACTCTTGCTTTAGGATAAGACAGAGATAACCAGGATTGTGGTCTTTATTTCTTATTATTGGGGGAATTTTGTCAAGGCCAGTAACACTGATTTCTTTTCTTATCTGAAAATTGGGTTTAGGATATCTCCTTGTAAGACAAGGTTCACAATAAAATCTATCACCCTGCTATCTCCAACCTAGCTTCTTGCTAGAATTGTCTATCAGAAAAAGGAATTCATAGCATTAATTTCCAACTTTTGGAAAACTTTACTGCAGAAAACTTAAGCAAAGACATCATTAGCATGCATCACACCTCTGAAAGCTGACAAGCATTAGAAAAAGTACACAAAAGCTGTTATTTTCCATCCTGCTAGCTCTAGAATTATAGATCTGTAGGCAAACTGTGGCCTTTATAGTTTTTTTTAAAATTTGTTGTATGTGTTTTCCTAATAATGCATTAAATGTTGAAACACTGACAGCTACAAAGATCAAAATGTGGTACCCACTCATCATAGTCCTGCTCTAATCTCTGCTGTAAACTGTGAGTTTCTGTCTCTCGCTTTACTCTTTTGCATAGCATGTACTTATAGCCTTCACTTTCATTATATACCCCTGGGCATTTTGGATGATTATAAGGGATATTGAGTGAACTTGCTTCAAAGTGTTCTAAAATTTCTATTAGAAAGGAAACATGTTTCATTCATAGTCTGTGGTAACTTTCTGGGGAAGTCTTAAATTCATTATCACGTAACATAAAAAATTTGACTCTGTCATTAAAAGCAAAATTGTAATAGTGTCTCAGTATGCAAGGCTATATACAACTTCTCCGGGTTATATATTAAATATTCTTGATCAATAATGTGCTCATGTTATCTATGCATAATGAAACACATTTTAAATAATTAACATTCATATGGTATTTTTATTAATAATTAAATAACATATGGTGCAAGAAGTCCTTCTATCTATGTTGCTTTTATTGGTTAATGAATAAAGAAACTATTTTGACCTATAGCAAGGCAGACCTTAGCCAGGCAGTGAAAATTGAACTGAATGCTGGGAGAAAGAAGGCTGAGTAAAAGAGAAGCCATGCAGCTCCACTGGAAACAGATGCCGGAACTTTACCCGGTAAGCCACAGCCTCGTGGTGATACACAGATTAATGGAGATGGGTTAGTTTAGGATATAAGCGCAAGCTAGAAATATGCTTAAGCTATTGGCCAAACAGTATTGCAAATGATACAGTTTCTGTATGATTATTTGGGGGCTGAGCAGCCAGGAAAAAACAATTGGCAAAGCAGCCTCCTACAACAATTGTAATTACGTCCTGTTAAGTCATATGAAACAACAGACTCTTAGGGAGAAAAATATGTGATCTTTCTGGCGTAAAACACAAGGACTATTTCAATTCTGACTTCAGGCTAAAGGATGAGGTTGCAACCTGAATATTTCCACAGATATTGGCAGATAAGGCACCTCCCAGAGTCTTTGGAGAAAGGGTTACAGGTCCCTGATAAACTCTAGGGTTGATGCTTATCATTTTCTCTGTCTACCATCACCAATATCTCAACATAGCCTTATTGGTAAGAAAGAAGAAAACTTTATCTATGAGGGGGTAACTATTGATGCCTGTGGCTTGAGGAGTGCAGTGGTGCTTTGAATGGTCCCAGTATGCATCTCAGGAGAGAAGTCCTCTTTTTAACTCAACATTCAGCAGATATTCTTATTCTAGAAAGTTATAAATGTCTGCCTTATCATTCTTAGGCTACGTATAGCAGGCACAAATATAACTTAATGATATTCAGTATGTGTATTGAAGTGACCTACTACACTAACAGATCTTAAATAATTTTGCTCTTTTAGGAAAAAGTGAGAAGATAACACTTTCTTTGCTTTTTCTTCCAGTGTAAAATGGAAGCTAAAGGTGAAAGAGGAAATAGGATGTGATAACTAATATATACACAGTTTCTTTGGGACAACGAAGGTTTATGAGTTAGCGTTGATGGATATACCTTTTCCAGACACTTTCCTCTAACACATTTATTAAATTGTACCCTTTCACAGGATGAATTTTCTAGTATCTCAGTAAAGCTGTTATAGAAAAAGAGTGGAAGAGAAGCAGATTGCCCATGCTGACCTTCTCTTTGTAGACTGGATGGTTTAATCATGTCCCAGCGGTACTCTAGGAATTTCTTCTTTATGTATATGTTCACACTGTTAAATGATTAAGTTTATAAAGTTTCTTAAAAGAATAGAGTGTAGTTAGTGGTTTGGTTTGTTTGTATTTTTAAGAAGGAAGTAATAAGAGAGTCTGTTCTGGGGCCATTTTGAGTGATTATGGTGACTCAGGACATACAATCTGTTTTTCCCTCAATTCTATATTACAGCGTGGAAGCTAGAAAGTTGGGGACTTAGATTAGTTCCATGAGTGTTGTAGTTTTGCAGAACAAAGAAAGTCATAAATCAAGGAAAGTCTAAAATACATCAGAGGGGAAGGCACAGAGAGAATCTTATAGGTTTTAGGAAGCAATAATGTGCAGTATTTAGGAACTCTCAAATTTATGGAGAAAAACGTTGTATGTTCAATTTCTGCCTGTGCATTTGCTAGTTATACAATATAGGGCAAATCCATTACCTTTATATAAGCACACACATAAGCAAACATACATGCTAAGTATGCTTATCATCTCACTGATAAAGATGATCAATGGCATATAGCAAGTACCTGATATGTTTACAGTGGGATGAAGGAAAAATATAGCAAGTAAGAACAGTATAAATATAAAATAATTTGGTTCCAAATCCTAAAATCTAAGCACTATATATTACTATGACTTCTGGAAGTTGCTGTATTTATTTTCTCTTCATCTTCTTCATCCATAAGATGGTGTTTCTGGTTATTTGTTGACAAACCATTCCAAAGACTGAGGTGGGCAAAATGAATAATTATACATGTCTTGCTCCATAGGCTGCTTAGTCATAGCTGCTCACTTCTCGCGTGACTTTAGGCAGATAGATGCTAAGACAGCATATATGGTCTTTACAGGTGAGACACGAAGATGCCACACATGGTTGACAGTATTTTCTGAGTCCAAGAAGTCAGAAATAAAGGTTTATATTCCCATTGCGAGTGTATGACCATGCCTCACTCACCGACTTTCTTCCTGGGTATGTTTTCTCACCTGGAAAGGGGGGAGGGATTTGACTAGACCTCCAGCCCCTGGGCTAGTTCTACTCAACCCTATTTCATTACTTCTTCTGTCACATTATACATCCCATCACCAGCCCTGCATCACTTCTCTCAGATGCTGCAGTGAATCAGCATTGATTTCCCAGAGCCCCATTCCCTGATGGGAGCTGATTGATCGAAATAAGAATGCTTCAAACAACATTTTCTCAGAGCAATGGAAAATGAGGCTCAGGTGCATAACCACACTAGAACAAGTGACAGAGGAATGACTGAGCACAATCAAGGCCAAACAATATTAACATCAGGCAGCAGACACCATCCAAGCTCATGGCAGGGCTGTGGGTGGGTGTTGGCAGATCCAGGTATATTACATGTCAGGGACAGGAACTTTTAGGCTGAGATACAGGATCAGCATCAAGCTCTGAAGTCCTGAGGATTTGTTACTGACTGCATTTCAATGGGCATATAGGCACCTCTTTTCATTCCCATCCTTATGCATTTCATCTGAGTTTCCTGCAATAAGTTTCTGGGGGAGACAATGCCTACCAGTGAAGCTCGAATTTTGTTTCTAAGTCAACTTCTAAATGTTTCTTTGAAAGTGACCTTCTTCTGGTTTGTTTTCATTCCTTGCACGGGAAAGTTAATTCCTGAACTAAGATGTCTTTTTTGTTGTTGTTGTTCAGTCTACTTTTTCCATATAATTCTTCTAAACTCAAAGCATCTGTTCATTCTGAACTCTTTCAATCAGTTGATTTTTAACATGTCTTTTTGTTTATTACAGTTTCAATAGGGTATCACTCTATGAAAATGTTTTTCCTCTATGTCCTTATCCCCAGTTCATAAAAATGTGGCTTGTCAAAAATATCACAATCTTAGCAATGCAGGCAGCATTACGCTTGCCTCACACCAAGCTATATGCTCTAATTCATCCTCTTGGAGTCTACTCCCAAATGTACAACTGAGTATTCCTAGAGCCAGATACTAATATAATAATAATGCACACTGGTTGAGGAATTACTACTTGACAGTCATGGTTGTTTGTTTTACACTGCTTGCTTACATTTTCCATTACTGATTTAGGTGGAAAATATTACCATACCAATAATACCAAGAAAAATGAGTCACATATCTGTCATATATAGATACACACAGACATGTATCTACAAATATGATTTTTTAACCCTGTTTATTTGATCTCGAGTTTCATGAATACAATTACTATGCAGATTTGTTTTTTAAGCTAGCCTGGATTTGGACTGCTAACCCAATTTCCAATCACTACATATGAGAGCACTTTTAAGAGACTAGCATCAGTGCTAAGTGACGTTTGTGCCTGGTGTTACCAAAGAAGCTACAGCAATGAAATGTTTTCATTGTTATCTACTATGGAACCATCTTTATTTTCTCAACTTTCTATTCCATCCTCTTGAAAAAGTTCCATATTCTGTATGCACAATACATGAACATGAAGTCAGGTGGTCCCTACTAACAACTAACCTCTGCCGTTGTACTTTTCTGTGCTGTATCATAGCAAAGCACGAAGCTGTGATTATTTACAGCTCTGCCTCACTTTACAACACTGTGATTACAGTGCTGCCTCTGTGTGCCTGGCTAGAAGCAAACATGAGCAAGCAATTTATTTATTCTAAGTCAATTACCTCATATGATGCCTTGTTAATTATGTTTGTTGGTATTAAGACGAGCCACAAGCTTCTATTTTCCATGATGCAAATCTTTCTTAACAAATTTTGACTTGTTATTTTTAAAAAAAAAAAAAAAAAAAACAGAAACAAATCCTTTAATTACCACTCAGTCAAAGCTATATTTTGGAGTATAAAAATTCCAGTCAGGCCGGGCGGTGGTGGCGCACGCCTTTAATCCCAGCACTCGGGAGGCAGAGGCAGGCGGATCTCTGTGAGTTCGAGACCAGCCTGGTCTACAAGAGCTAGTTCCAGGACAGGCTCCAAAACCACAGAGAAACCCTGTCTCAAAAAACCAAAAAAAAAAAAAAAAAATTCCAGTCAGGGTCTAAAAAAGCATGCGATAAAACCGGACTCGCTGAACATAGCGGACAATGAGGACTGCTGAGAAGTCAAGAACAATGGCACTGGGTTTTGATCCTACTGCACGCACTGGTTTTGTGGGACCCTAGGCAGTTTGGATGCTCACCTTACTAGACCTGGAAGGAGGTGGGAGGTCCTTGGACTTCCCAAAGGGCAGGGAACCCTGACTGCTCTTTGGGCTGCTGAGGGAGGGGGGAGTTAATTGGGGGAGGGGGAGGGAAAAGGGAGGTGGTTGCAGGGAGGAGGCAGAAATCTTTAATAAATAAAAAAAATCAAAAAAATTCCAGTCATAATATCGGCAATTATTTTGGGATACACAGAGCACTAGAAATATAAGCACTAAAAGAGAGCATGTTACATAGCTAGTCCTTAAACTAGAAATCCTATTTGATTGGAATTCCTCAATGATTTGTTCCTTATAAAACTCAGAATTTGAAATGAAGCCAGACATTGCAAACTATTCAACTCAAAAAAGTCCCAGAAGTACTACAGTATACAAACAAATGCTTTGTGGGAAATAAATTTTGTCCTTATAAAAATAGAGGATTAATTATGAGATCAAAGATGGGAAGACAGGGATATAGGATATAGAAAAAATTCTGGCCTGCCGGGGCGAAGACCCTGAGTTTGATCCCAAGTGCTGCAAAACAAACAAAGAAACGATGCAAATGAAGAAGGGAAGACATGAAAGAAGCTGAAGTTTGAGCAAGATGGTAGAGAAAACCCAAGGAAGATTATCTAAATAGAAAGCAAAAATGGTTGAAAGTCACCATGACGACTTCGTAAAATGCCCAGCTATTTCCTGTCTCCTGTGACTCTGGATAGGCTGTGAGGAAGAAGAACCACAGACATCCTTGTGGGACTGACTCTGCTCTCTTGTGTATTTGTTCCTTGTGGCTGCTGTGACGAATTTCTGCCAATAAGGTAAATTTGTCATCTGAGGGTGATGAAGGTCACATGGGAAATTCAGAGGATAGGCTGGTGTGCACCCTTCAAAGACTCTAGGTAATGCTACCTTCCATTTTTCTTCTAGCTTCTGGCACCAGTCACCCTTCCACGTTACATTGCTGGTCTCAGGTCTCCCTCTGTTTCTCATAAGCAGTTATTAGGTTCTGAGTCCATCTGGACAATTCAGGATGATGACACCTTTGAATCCACCATTCAAAATAATATTCGCAAAGATTTCCTTTATTTTTTTAACCAAATATGGTAAAACCAATAGGTTTCAGAGATCTTACTGGTAGTTAATATCTAGGCCAGATATTTCCAGTTTCTGGTTGTTCCATTGAAGAACATTATAAAGGAACATGAAAATTGTAAATCAGTAAAGAAACTTCATTCAAAAACAAAACAACAGTACATTTCCGAAAAATGGTGTCACTCTTGAGAGCTGGTCACATGTGTGGTGCATATTCAAGGGCCTCAGTTATCATTTGGGCCATCCTTTTATGAGATTTAGGAGAAAGAGTTCAGATGTTAAGAGGTATGATGGGAGTGGTTCTTGACTTTGATTGACAGGCTTGGACTATTTAAGCCTTTGTGTATAAGTTTGATTTTGGTCATATGGATGCCCAATTATGCACTCGTATACGGCAGTGAAAAGAGCTTCCCCTCCCCTTCTAAAACCTCACTGAGAAGTCTCAGTCTGTCCTGTTGAACAAGCATCCAAAACTATTTTAGCCCAGATCACTCTATCTTCCTCCGTTTCAGGGATTTCTCTGGGACATATTTGTCGGGGTCTGGTGCTAACCCCAACATAAACTCTCTCTCTGGACCAGTGTGGAGGAGCCAGAATAAAGACACAACTCACTTGGCTTTATCAGGAGGGAGATTCTCAGTGATCCCTCATGAAATCCTGAGTTCACATCCTGAAAATTCTTCTCCTTTATTCTCCAAACAGGAGGAGGAAGTTCATTAGCATTCTGGTACCCAGGTAACCAGGTGAATAGCTTTAGTCACATCCACATCTACCTATGCCTGCTCTATAAGGTAAGCTGAATTAACATCTCTAGTCCACGCATCCTCCAAATTACAAAGAAGGAGGAAAACAACATTCTGACCCTGTTAGGGTAGTAACACTGGAAGGCTAAGTGACCACCTCAGGTACTAACTTGGCTGGAGAGCCTGGCTGCCATACCATGTAGAAATATGGGCTTACATATATTTAATAAAAATGTGCTGTCATCAAGAGGATACTAAGTAGAGTCACTGATTTATCTTCAGATTCACAAGTAGCCTAATGCTCTGATACTAATGCGAGGGATCGATGGTACCCTAGATCGTCAATGGGTTGCTAGGTGCATTACTATAAGAAGTTTATGCATATAGTGCAAAACAAGTATTATCTCAGATTGCTAAGCCACTCTTTATGCTTGCCTTCATTAGACAAACAGACATAAATGTCACTTGAAGGTCTGCAATTCAACTTTCATGACTTGTTTCTCCCAAGACTACCTTTGATTCAGTGAAACATCTCATTTCAGGTTGTGATCTTCCCCCATTCAAATGAGATGAGCTTGTCTTACTGCTGAATAAACACGGGGACCCAAGAGAAAAGGTAAGAGAGGAGCTCAGCCGTACTCTACCATGATGTCATCTTTTCTCTAGCGTGACAGGACAAGACAATGCCGAGGTTCCTCCATCTTAGATTCTTCCTGAGGTCCTTTTAGATTGTAACTAGAATTTGATCTCCTCGCTGGAGAATCTCTGGAAACCTACCCAACTCTACTCTAGGAAGCCAAGGTCAAGATGCCCAAGCTTACTTAGCTTCCATCAAATTTCCTGCTTGTGAGAACCTCTCCCCTCCAGTTAGTCGCTTATCTTAGCCACTGTTAAACTGCTTGCTTATGTAAACCTTCCCCTGTAGCTGTTGAGCGAGATAACAAGATGATTTTTGTACTTTTCAAAGTCCCTTGGTCTAAACACTCAAGATTCCACTTGTGTCCACAAATACCTTCACGTATTCCCACCGGAATAAAGACTTTCAATTGGCTATAAACTGTTGCTAAGTGGTCATCTCTAGAGGGCTCCCCACAACATTAGCTCATCCTCAATATAATCCTGGCTCGCTGAATGATATTATAATGTGCATTCTCAGTAGCATGATCTTTAAAACCAATGGAAACAAAGACATAAAATTTCTATTACCATGTAAGATTTTTTCTGAGGATAAATCGGTTATTTAGAGAAAATATTCTCTTTCTCAGACCACTGGGGATAGAGTAAAGGATTCTAATACTCACAAATACTTGCATGCTTGAATGAACCGAAAGAAAACGTGTTTAGTCTGCTCCCAGAACCTGAGAAACTGGTTTGCTGGAGCATCTGGCTAAAAGTAACACTAAAACACCTTTGCCTTTCTGCAGTAGGCACTGTCAGGTCAAAAAGGTACCAACTATATTCTCCTCCAAATGGGCAGACCCACTAATTTGGTCCTAAATGACAGTCTTGACTTAGCATGTGCTGGACTCTAGGATTGCTGGAGAACAATTTCATTATTCTCCAGGAACCAGAGATAGGAGTTTCTGTCTCCTAGGAAGAGTTACTTCCTTATCTCCCTTTCCTTCTGCCTTTCCCTCTGGCTCCCTATGGCCACACCAAGGTCAACGCTAGCATCCAGACTCCTCCTGTCATAGATACACATACTTCTTACACAGCTCAAAGTCCACAAAGCTAGAATCTGGACCATTCTCACTCCCTCCTCTACCTTAAACTCCCTGTCTGCTGCAGTTCAAGGGCTCCCCTCCTCTCAGTCACCCATGTTTTTATAACCCACATCATTGTTCCATGCCATGCTTCCCCGTCGCTGGCTGTGTCCAGCTTGCTTTCTTTTCTCTGTGTTCTGAACTCTTCTGCATGCCTCTGGATGCTCTCTATTTTTAGACACAATCAAAACCTTCCAACTAATCACAGAATAACCCTTCAGGTGGTTTCTTTACTGTCCCCTAGCTTACAGGCAGACTGTGTCATTCCTAGAGAATGGCTAGCTTCGTTTTCTTTTCATGGACAAGGAGGACTAATTTTTGACCGACCCAACATACAATTGCATTTCCATTGTTCTCTTAACAAAACAGTGTTATACCCAGATCCTGGAATCCCTCCCAAACCAACTAGGAGACCAAATCCTGAACGGAAAAACAAAGAGCCTTTATTCTTACACAAGCTTGCGAACTTGGTCTCTCCATGTGTTCAACGTATTGAAGTGATCAGAGCTCCCCAAGCTCAGCTGGGTAGTAAAGGTGGGGGTAAGGGATTTCTGAGGTTCAGGACTCCTGGTTGGCTGACATTTGTATAGGAGTGTCCTGTTGAAAAGCAATGGGTGTGTACTGGCAGTTGATCCTATCCAAAATGGTTGGAAGGTTAGGAATTTCCTTTGGATGATCTGTTCCTGGGTGGTGCCTGGGTAGTCCCAATTTGTGGTCTTTCTTGGAACCAGGGTAAACTACTGAGACTCAGGCCTCTATTGAGCTTGTCATGTCTGGGTCCTACAAACAACCCATTTGTTATCTTAAACACAGACAACTAAGAACTTGAGAAGCAGTTTCAGAAATGAATTCTAGTTAGACCCACAAAGTCGAGTTTTCCAAAATCAAATTATAGAATAATGATGCCAACTACGAAAGTCAATGCTTCTGAGAAGGCTAAAAGCAGACAACTGAGCAGGCAAACTGGAAGATTAACTTCATAGTGTACATCATACCCTGTGTAGACACAAACACAAAAATACTTCTCTCATCACAATGTGTATAAACACATCATTTATTCTGGGGCTGTTTTGTGAGTCCATGACCTGGGAACAGATGTTGCTGACCCCTAATTCCATGTTCCATTGTGAAAACAGTTTCGTGGTTTAATAATTATATGGAAGGGAAAAAGCCATAAATCAAGGCAAATTTAAAATATACTGCTAGGTACATCAGATAGGAAAGGCTTATAACAAAAAAGGAGGAAGCATTCCCGTAGGCCTAAGATGCTATCTGATGATATTCTTAGCCTTGGGGTTGGTGGAAGCAAGGAGTCTAACTAAGTTCATAGATGCCAAAAGGTTTTGATCTATTTGTCACAGGATGTGAGTTCTGGCACAGAAGCGGGCAAGGGATGGCTGTTCCGAGGGCTAAAACTAGCCCAAGAGGAGGTAATTAGCCTCCGGACCTGCAGCCTTCCAATCTCCCCGCAGTAGGCTGCTCTAATCAGTCAGTCTGTCTCTGCAGACACAGCTCCTCTCCAGGAGTTCTCTTCACAGGCCAGAGAGGCAGAAAAACAGAAGCAAACAGCACAAATGGTCACACAATAAAGGCACAGGGGCAGCTCCAAAGTCTGACAAATGTTTCCCCCTGTCACTGTTTTTAGTCACCCAAGTGTGTTTACCATGAGACCAGTAACTGGCCAGAGAAGAAGAGGCTGGGTAGTAGAACTGAGTTCTACCTTAGCTACTTTATTATTCTTTCAATTTCCTGGGGCGGGGGGGGGGGGGAGGGTTCTTCTTAATTCAGGGCTAGCATCATCAAAATGCCTTCTTTATTTCATAACTCCTCTTTAACCTTCATCTATTGGTTTCTTTAAAAACATAACTAATTCAGTCAAATCTTTGGTTCCACTGGATGGGTTAAGATGGTTCATAATAATTTGGAGGAGAATTTCTGGTCATCTTTAACACTGAGGGGTTAAACTCTGCAAGTCAACAACAAATAGCTTTGTCTCTTGCTGTCTCCCTTTTCCTCTCCGTCCTCCCTTCTTATTCTTCTCTCTCACCACTCTCTCTGGTTCCCATTCCCCTGGCTTTCTCTTCTCTGCTTCCAAATGAGAACCCAGCTGTCAGGACTGTGCTGCAATAAGAGGTGTCAAGGACGTTGTGCTGGGCAATGAAAAAGGAGCACTGATCATTGTTTTTCTGCAAAAGGAAGGGTCTTTTTCATGCAGAAAGAACTGAAAGTGCTGGAAGGTCTTTTTTCTTTGCAGAACAACATTATTTAGGCTTATTAAGTTCTGAATATTTAGCTTGCTAAAGTGACTCAGTGCATTTCATTCTTACTGTCTTGGTGAAAGAATGTATATATTTATATCCCCAAAACATAAATCCACAGTTTCCATACAGTGACTATGGGAAAAGCAATTTTTTACCTCTGCAGTTCTATATTGAAGCCAAACAAAGTGACAAACAAAACACCCAGGCACAACAATTTTAGTCTTATAACTGCTCACTTTGTAGACAAAAGAGAACAAAAGCAAAGAACACTGAAATTACCATTTGCAAAATAGCCATGAATTTTTAGCATACAGCCGGCGCCTCCGGAGCAACACAAGTTGTTCTCTAAAAGCACTAGATAAGCTTTTAAAGTTATGGATCTGCAGCACAAACAAATTTAAACCCAAGAAGCCATCCCGTTGCCATGACAATATGATCCACCAGTTCCCTGACAGGATGAATCACGAGCTCCGGGGATAGGATCACACCATTGTATAGCAGGTTCTGTGATAACGGCAAAGTGCTTTTAAACCTTACTACCTAGACATTTTCTCTTAGTCTTTAATTTAGGTAAGTCTTAGGCAAACAATGCAATAAAGTTTCAAAAGCATGTCTTTGAAAATAGGTTATTAGAAAATGTTGACAATAACAATGAACTTGACAGCACAATCTTTAGGATAGAGAGATGAGAAATTTAATCAAAAGGAATTGCTTAAAACTAAGAATTACAACTTGCCAGACTGCTAAGTTTTAATAATTCTACAGACAAAGAAACAATTTTCTAATTTGAAATATTCACAAGGATATACTTTTAATTCATCAGACTGTAGTGACCATAATTATTCTCTAAAATCAAATTTTTTTTAAAAAAAAGAAGAAATAGAAAAAAGCAGAGGACAAGCCTTGACTTGTCACAGATCAAATGGTCAAAAGGAAGCTCTTTGAAGCATAAAACCAAAGAGGGTGAGAAATTTCTGTCAGGACAGGAAAGTGGCAAGTTGTTGTCAGTAGTCTGACCTTCCTTCCCAGCAGCCTCCTCCTTCTCTTATGATCTAGCTAAGAAGGGAAAGCTAACTGGAACCACCATTAATTTAATCTGTCAGTAATACTGCACAATGTTTGTTTAGAAGAAAAAAAATAGAAACATAAGTTCATCTAGTGGGGAAGGCAAAGATGAGAAAAGTTACTACCATAGAACCTTTAAAGTATGCAATTCTGGAATGTAAAGGTCTCTCTAAAATCACTCTCCAGTGTGGGCCTCAAACAGGCACAGTACAACTCCAGAGTCACAATTGTGGAGAGCATTTTCTAGGTAATAAGGTGGCGGGGGGGGGGGCGGCAAATGCATCAAGGAAAGAATGTGTGCAAAAGGACAGAGTTTTGGATTTCAGGTTCTATTTCGGGAAATCCCACCAAGCCCGTGTATGAGGTACATCTGGGAAAGCAGCATGAAAACAGTTTGCTCTAACTTGGAGTTGGTACTTTGTTCTATAAAGTACAGGAAGCCATCAAAACTCCCAAGCCATGGGAAAACAGAGGTGGAGAAGTGGTGTTTCAAAACGATTGCTTTAACAGTAAAAACAAAAGGTGCATTGGGATGAACTGAGAGTGAAGGAATTGCAAGACTAATAAAGCAGTGCAAATAAAGAAAAATAATGTGCAACTATCATCAGGGAGACTTAGGAAAAGGGGGAGGAAAACAAATGTTGTGCAACTTGAGTGTACAAACTGAACAAATAATGCTTTTGATTAAATGCGATCGAATTTTCCACAATCAGGAAATCTGTGAGACAGACATGGAGCGATGATAAATTAGTATATTTTATTTGAAAGCACAAACCACTAAGCTTAAGACGACTAGAAAGGGAAAAGAAAAGAACAAAGAATGTTGTGAGATGCATCGACAAGGCATACAGAAGAGAAATAAAAGAAATTCTTTTGACTAAAGCATCTCAAGAACAATAAGGTTGGCCATGCTAGAATGTATAAAATGATGGTTCTAACATAATGAATGCCCACATTCCTGTGGAGAGTTTACATATAATATTGAACAGCTTATGATTTTTACATACACAATCAATAAGCATCATTTTGTTCTTACCATACATGCCTGCACTACCTCAGATACTATTTTGGCTATTATGGAAAAAGCACCAAGCAACCCTGGGGTTATCACATGGTAATCCCATTTGACATTTTCTTCAGACATTTAACCATGTAATCAAATTATGCCTGAACCACAGTTTTAGATTTATTAAAACATAGGAAAACTATTTTAGTGATTAAGACTATTCAACCTTATTTTGAGTTTAAAAATCTACGTAATTCACACAGAAAGATGTGACTAAGAAATGACTATAAGATCCTTTTGATCATGAATTTGTAAAACTAAAATATGGTAGCTATAGAGAAAAAAGAATAGAGCAAAATCTCATTATTACTTCATATAGAAAATATTCTAACTCATATCAGAAAGCCAATGTAATTTTATTTTACCTACCTACTGTTATCTTCAGTATGATAATTATTATTTATTGCTTGTTGCATATATACAAGCAGGACACTAAATCTTTTTTTATGTTCATCCATTGCTGGTGGGAATGCAAACTTGTGCAACCACTTTGGAAAACAGTGTGGCGGTTTCTCAGGAATTTCGGGATCCACCTACCCCTGGACCCAGCAATACCACTCTTGGGAATATACCCAAGAAATGTCCTATCATACAACAAAAGTATATGCTCAACTATGTTCATAGCAGCATTGTTTGTAATAGCCAGAACCTGGAAACAACCTAGATGCCCTTCAATGGAAGAATGGATGAAGAAAGTATGGAATATATACATATTAGAGTACTACTCATCAGTAAAAAACAATGACTTCCTGAATTTTGCAGGCAAATGGACGGAAATAGAAAACACTATCCTGAGTG
Organism: Chionomys nivalis; assembly: GCF_950005125.1. NCBI lineage: Eukaryota > Metazoa > Chordata > Mammalia > Rodentia > Cricetidae > Chionomys > Chionomys nivalis. The sequence continues at coordinate 20,713,850 of NC_080110.1, forward strand.
AGGTGAGCCAGACCCAAAAAGAGGAACATGGGATGTACTCACTCATATTTGGTTTCTAGCCATGAACAGGGGACGTTGAGCCTATTATGCGTGATCCTAGAGAAGCTAATTAAGAAGGTGAACCCAAAGAAAAACATTTAGGCGATGAAAGGAGACAGAGACAAAGACCAACATTGGAGCACCGGACTGAAATCTCAAGGTCCAAATCAAGAGCAGGAGACAGAGCACGAGAAAGGAACTCAGGACCGCGAGGGGTGCACCCACACACTGAGACAATGAGGATGTTCTATCAGGAACTCACCAAGGCCAGCTGGCCTGGGTCTGAAAAAGCATGGGATAAAACCGGACTTGCTGAACATAATAGACAATGAGGACTACTGAGAACTCAAGAACAATGGCTATGGGTTTTTGATCCTACTGCACGTACTGGCTTTGTGGGAGCCTAGGCAGTTTGGATGCTCACCTTACTAGACCTGGATGGAGGTGGGTGGTCCTTGGACTTCCCACAGGGCAGGGAACCCGGATTACTTTTAGGGATGATGAGGGAGGGGGACTTGATGGGGGAGGGGGAGGGAAATGGGAGGTGGTGGCGGGGAGAAGGCAGAAATCTTTAATAAATAAATAAATAAATTTAAAAAAAAATTTCCACCTCCTCCCCACCTCCCTTTTTCCTCCTTCTGCCCCCACTCCCCACGCCCCCTCCCCTCCCCCTTCCCCTCCCCCTCCAGTCCTAAGAGCAGTTAGGGTTCCCTGCCCTATAGGCAGTCCAAGGTCCTCCCCCCCTCCATCCAGGTCTAGGAAGGTGAGCATCCAAATAGGCTGCCCTCCTATACACTAAGGATAAGGATGCAGAGAGGGAAATCAGAGAAGCATCACCTTTCATGATAGCCACAAATAGCATAAAATATCTTGGGGTAACTCTGACCAAGGAAGTGAAAGATCTATTTGACAAGAACTTTAAGTCTTTGAAGAAAAAAATTGAAGAGGATACCAGAAAATGGAAGGATCTCTCTTGCTCTTGGATTGGGAGGATCAACATAGTAAAAATGGCAATTCTCCCAAAAGCAATCTATAGATTCAATGCAATCCCCATCAAAATTCTTCACAGACCTTGAGAGGACAATAATCAACTTTATATGGAAAAACAAAAAACCCAGGATAGCCAAAACAATCTTATACAATGGATGAAAATAGGACACTAACTCTTAAATTTACTAAATCATGTTGTAATCTTTTAGCTCAACCAAATAAAATAATCAATAGCAAAGGCAAAAAATTCTAAAGATCATGAGTTCAAGTCCAACCTGGACCGTACATCAAGATGCCATCTTAAAACATTAAACATTTATCATATATATAATATGCACATATATACATCACATATGCGCGCACACACATACCATAATGAGATATCCATTGTCTCACCACAATTACATGGTGAAATTCCTTGTATGTATAGACAGTCAATATCCTTTTATTCTTCTCTGAACATGAACATGTTCATACAAAAATAAGATGTGTTTTATCTTGTTTTAGCTCAATGTGTTACTATGGGGCTCATAGACTTTGAATTTTAATTATATGCAGTGATTTCATAGCTCAGTCTCATGGCAAATCACTTTAATAAACACTTCAAAAAAAGCCTCATTTATCTATGCATAATAAAAGTATCAAATACAATGACCTTTGTCATATTCACACATTATTTATCTTAGTAAGGATAATGAATTCCTTTGCTTCTCAGTTTATTCTTTGTTTTGTGAAATATTAATCATCTGGTATTCAGAGTCCTTCTGTATAAGTCAGATTTTAAAGTTGTTTTGCTATCACCAAAAATAAAAATAGCATTCTCGGGTAATAATTATGGTATCCTTAAGCTTCTCTGCAGATTTTTCGAGTTGGTCAGTAAAGCATGCCTACAAAAATGCAAACAAAAGAAAGAAAAATGTCACAAAGGCTTTCTCCCTAGGATATTCCTATGGATTGATAGGATTTCCTGACTGTAGCTGCATCTTTTGGAGTCTACAGATATGCATATGGCAAAATGAATACTAGGAACCCAAAAAGGTATTTAACTTGCTGATAATTAGGTTCTGTGGACATTTATATGATAAAAGTTGTCTTCCTTCTCCTGAAAGTTTGATTAAAATATTCCGACCAAAGAAACTGAAGAGATAAAGGATTCATTTCGGCTCAGGATTCAAGGGAACAGTGTGTCGTGACAGGAAAGTCAAGGTTGTAGGGGCCAATACAGGTGTATCCCATTCTTAATCATGAAGTCAAAAGGGATGAAGGCATACACACTGCTCTGCTCCATCCCTTTCTCTAGATCATTCATTCCCATTTTCCTTCCTTCTGACCTTTAACTATCTTGACAGCCAGTGTCCAAAAGTAAGATACAGCTTGCTAAGTCCATCTTGATAACTTATTTTGCTCTCTATAGCATCATGTCCTACCTCCAATGTGCATATAACAAATTGAGTATAACCTAGTATCACTGTGAAACTTCAACAACACAGGAGCATGGCTCCACATCAGAATACTTACCATGCATATGTGAGGCTATGAGGAGATGCCCAGCACTATAAAAATTTAAAAGTTCTCATTAAAGTAAATTTTCAGTGACTAAATTAAACGAATATTTAGCATCACTATTTTACATGGCTACTTGGGTATCAACATTGAACATTAAGACTGAACTGACAAATGGTTTAGAATGTACCAGGATCAACACTGGCTTAAGTGGTTCTGTATATATGAGTATGGGTTTCTTAAAAGTCACTTAGGAAGGAGGGTATAACTAGCCCTGTACAAAGTGAACTGTTTAAGGTAATTAGACCAATAGACATAATGCTTTAATATTTGACATTAGTGTGTCTTCCTAGGGGCCTGTCTACATTGTCACAATTGCTACTGGTGCCCATCTGTTCCAAAGAAAGAACTAAAGCAGGAACATTGCTTCTGCTATAATGTAGATGGAACAGCTTATGGGGAGATAACCAAAATATATACATATATATTACATTTTATATTACATGTTATGTATAAGTATATGCCTAGTAACCATCACAAACATATAGGGACAAAATATGCTGTGGAAATAATGAACAATGTTTGACCTTCAAATTTCCTTTTGCCTGCCCAGCTCAGTTCTTCCTTCACACACCATCTCCTATGCCTGCTATATAGTGGGAAAGGAGGCACGTGGACATCAGTCACCTTGAATTTATAAAACCCCTTAGGCATCCTTGAAAAAGAAAAAGCAGAAAAAGTTAAGGATAAACAAAATGTTTGAGAAATATAGGGTCAACCGAGTAAGCATACCCTAGAATTAGGAGTAATAATCAAAAATTCAGAAAGCTGCCTGGTAAATAAAAATGAAACATGTTTTTTGGCCAGAGACCTACGTTGACCAAACAGGATGACAGTCACTTAGGAAAGACCTGTACACCTAAGGCAACACATGAGCCATCTGCCCTCTCTCCATAGGGATGTGTGAGAGCTGCCAGAATATAGCCACAACATGAATAAAAGGGGAGAGAGTCCAAATTATTAGCTCATTCGTGTTATGAGACTATAATGAAAGCACAGACTGAATATCACATTTTTCTATGAAACAAAATTGTATTTTCCATACCAATTAGCAACTTACGTTTACAGATACGCATCCAAGGTCTGTCTCTATCTATCTCTATGATCATCTAATATGTGTGTCACATAAAGAAATGACATCTGTTCGGCCATTAAATTATCCATTTAATTTCTAGTAAGTTCTCTCTGTGTGGGTACGACATAATTCTTCCTCTAGGAAACGACAAAATGGGTAAAGGCCTGTTTTATTTATTTTTATATCAGCAGCAGAAAATGATCTTGTAGAAATTAGTGAAAATTTATGTTTTCAAATATTTGTAGCTGACAGGGATGGGTTCATGTATGAGTAAAAGCGTGAGGACTTACATTCAGACCGTCAGAACCCATATAAAACCTCAAGCTTGGCTGTGTACATTCATAGAGAGCATGGAGAGAGTAAGATCACTGGGGGTTATTGACTGTCAGGGTAGCAGAAAAACAATGAGATTCATGTCCAGTGAAACACTGAGTCAGGCAGATAAGGCAGAGTAATGATAAAGGACTCCCAATATCTTTCTTTAGTCCCTATAGATGTCACCACTGATGAGCACAACTGTATGCATACACACAAACACACACACACACACACACCCCATTTACACACACTGTAAATGATTCACATACATATGTAAGAAGATTACATGATCAGTATGTTCTGAAAGCTATTAGTTTAAAAACTTCATGTAAACGTAAAGCAAAGAAAGCCAGCCTACAAACCACAATCCCAGAGAACTTAGACAACAATGAAGACAGTAAGAGAGACTTACATAGATCTAATCTACATGGGAAGTAGAAAAAGACAAGAGTTCCTGAGTAAATTGGGAGCATGGGGACCTTGGAGAAGGGTTGAAGTGGGGAAGGGAGATGCAGAGAGGGGATCAGAGAAAAATGTAAAGCTCAATAAAAATCAATAAAGGGGGGGGGGACTTCATGTAAGATATCCTGTGCAGAGCGGCTGAAAGTCATTAGAACCCCCGAGGGAAGTGTGCCATTCTAAACTAGCTTGGTGGCCCTGGGAACAAAGAGGATGAGATCACCAAGTGCAAATGGGAACAACTGGGCAACTGTCCTATTTTGGAAGCAGAGGTCTTATGGACTTGAGCCTGGAATATATTTCTATTGCTCGCCAAGTGCTTAGGGGTGTGAAGTAAAGATTAATTGTCAATGATATTAAGAAACGAGTTTAAACAGTTCCAGGGAAGTCTGGAAGCAGAGCAATCAAGTAGTTCATCCATTTAAATTCACCACACTTACATATTCTGTCTATTCAAAGCACAAACCACATCTGATAAGACTTTTCAAATACTCTTTGTATGTTCTAAACTATATTACTAGTACTGCTGTAAGCACCATTTTTAAAGTTATACTGCTGAAGCCAATGACCTATTACAATGACTGTCAACCACACAATTGCATGTGCTGGAGCCTGTCCTTTTAAAAAGGTCTTAGATACAAGTGAAATTACACACACACACACACACACACACACACTATTTAAAATGTTGTTCATTCTTCACTTACAGAAATATGTTAGTAAGTTCTGAAATGCCTGGGGTCCTTATCTTTAAGCTTTGGTGAAATAGAGTCTTACTTAGAGAAAAATTAAAGAGATTTATGTCTTTATAAGTAGATTGTGATGAGAATTAAAAATTTACCATTAAATGGCATAAAAGTTCACACTGTACGTTGTAAATAAGAATGTATACAAGTATGTGTGGCATTAGAATTTTGACTGAAAACAAAAACAATCAGAGCTGCAGAAACAGCTCAGTGGTTAAGAGCACATCCTGCTCATAAAGAGGACCTGAGTTTGATTACCAGCACCCACGCTGAACAGTGTGCAATCCCCCTGTAACCCAAGCGACAGGAGATCAGACATCTTCTTTTTAGCCTTCACAGGAAACTACACTTAAGCCACATTCCAACACAACACATACAAACATGAAATATCTTCTAGAAAATTAACTACCCTTCCTCAAACCTTAAAAAAATCTATAGAATTTAATAACCATCCCATAGTCATTGCATTTGCTGCTTTATTTTCCAGAGATTGTGTTAGAATCGGTGAAGAATTACAAAGTCTGTCTAGCCTTTTATGAGTTTCTTTCAAATTCAAGGTTTTATATTTATTTTCTTTGCTATAACCTATAAGGGAAACCAGGCCATATCTGAGGGAACTTCTTGGGAAAATAAATTTGTATAATAGAGTTTACCATAACCTCAATGTCTATAACTATGCAATGGAGTGGAAATAGCTTTTGATATTCCTGTATTTTTAATTAAAACATCAAGAAACCCAATAGTGCAAACCAAATAGCGTTAGTCACACATTTAGCCAGAAGCAATCAAACTTGTACAGAAAGAAAGGCATGAAAGAAAAAAGTTGCCATTCCAAAAATGGTGGTATAATAATTACCAAATTTAAGAAAAAAGTTGCTATTACAAAAATGGTGGTATAATAATTACTGAATGTAAATGATAAAAATAAAGTGCAATACTACTCTTAGAATGCTGAAAGTTTGTGGAAGACCTGGGATAGAAGTTGAAGAAGATGAGTAACGAATTACAATAATAAAGAAGAATGGTGTGTGTGTGTGTGTGTGTGTGTGTGTGTGTGTGGTATTCACAAGGGCACCAAGGTATTTGCTGCTTTCCCTCTGAGAGAAGCTAGAAATTGTCTGAGAGACCTTCTCTTCTCTGACCCTTAGGATGCTACTGATTATAAATAGAGGACTGGGATTCGAACTTGCGATGTCTTCAGTTGCCCTTTTTAGTACTAGTTTCTCACTGCCCAACAAAGCCAACCCTAAGACTGATGTCGATCACATGAATGGGTTCAAGTCAGCAGAGCTGCTATTTCAAAAGTCACTACTATTTTTATCCTTTCTGGGCCACAATGAGGTTGCTGCAGCTCTTCACTTAAGAACTTAGGTGGGGGGCTGAACAGATGATTCCCCAGTTAAGAACCTTGGCAACTCTACCAGATGTTCTGAGTTTAATTCCCAGCAACCACATGGTGGCTCACAGTCATCTACAATGGGATCTGATGCCCTCTTCTGGTATGCAGGTATATAAACACATAGAATACCATATACATAAAATAAATAAGTCTTTAAGGAAAAAAGAGCTTAGGTAGTGACATAGTTATTTTTCTATTGCTATGGTCAATATACCATGACTAAGACAACTATAGAGGAGTTTATTGGCTTACATTTTTATAGGGTGAGTCCATGACCATCATGACAGAAAGCATGGTAGCAGGAAGGCAGGCATGGCACTAGACTAGTAGCCGAAATATTACATGTGATCCCCAAACAGAAGGTAGGGGAGGAGGGATGAACTCTTGGGAATGGGTAGGCTTCTGAAACCTTGAAGCTCACCTCCAGTGAGACAGCTCCTCTAACAAATGTATACCTCCTGATTCTTCCCAAACAATTCCAGCAACTGTGGACCAAGCATTCAAACAGTTTAGCCTATGGGGTCCATTCCCACTCAAGCACCACTGGTAAGAGTTCTCAGCCTTGGGGATTTAGTAAGGGAGAATAGAACATATGCTAGGTAGGCTTCGCTATTTAGATGTGTATCCTGTGGCATTGTTTACCTGTGTTTTCTTATTCTGCATGAACACTTACTTGCCAAAATTCTCATTACTGCTTCCCTCCTGTGTACATAGGCCATTCCTTAAGACCAAAGAAAGAAGTCAGTCTCAATAATCATTGCCTGAAATTGTTTCAACCTTAACTATTTGGTTAATGTCACTACTAATTTCTGTCTGTCCAAAAGCTGAAAGTAGCTGTTTTCTTTCCCTTATCTCTAAGCAAAGGAAGTAGATTCCTCTCTGGATTGCCAGATAATAAGGGACTTTTACACTTGGCCATGACTGGTTTTCCAGGACAGTGGTTCTCAACCTTCCTAATACTGTGACTCTTTAATACAGTTCTTCATGATGTGGTGACCCCAACCATAAAATTATTTTCATTGCTACTTCATAACTATGGCTTTGCTATTGTCATGAATCATAATGTAAATAACTGATATTTTCAATGGTCTCAGGTGGCCCCAAGGAAAGGGTCATTCGAAACCCAGTGGGTTGCAACCCACAAGTTGAGAACCACTGTTCTAAGAAGTCCTAAGGGGCACATAGTTTACCACCTGAGAAATAATTTGTAGTAAAGAGCCCTCTTAAATACTGATGGCAAGGGGTTTCTTCCTATTACTACCACTTCAAATCAGTTTGCATATTTTATCAGTTCCAAATTACAGAAACATTTCAAAGAGAGTGCTCATAAACTTGTTGCTTCCATTATTATGATACAGTTGTATAATTAGTGCACCAATAGTGGTATATTTATTATCATCTAAGATCACAGTTGACTCATGCTTCTTTAGTTTTCTCTGAAGGATCATGCAGCATGCATTCCATGTAATTCCATGTCTCTTCAAGTCCCTCTTTGCTGGGACAGCTTTCCAGACCTCATCTTTAAAGATCTTGGTAGTTTTGAAGAGTTCTGACAAGTAATTTTTTTTCAGTGTCTCTGGTCCGATGTCTGTTATAGTATTACAAGAAAAGACTGAACAGGTAAGACTGAGTCCCTGATTTTAAAGATCATTGCTACCCTCTTATCTCAAAACTACATATCCTCAGCTGGGCATGATCCATCTGAGCTGCCATTTGCCTTGACTATGAAATCCCTCTCTCCTCTGCTTTTCTTCAGTTCAGTTTAGAAGGAAACCTCGATTGACACTCAGAAGAGGCCTGACATGCTTGTTTCAGATCTTTGAAGGCACAGCACATACACACATTATTTAAGATTTTTCTGCATGAAGAATTTGTCTACTCCATTCCATTTGTTCATCTGTTTAACTATTTATACCAATATAGAATGCAGATATGAATTTTATATTTTGTGTAAAAGGAAACTTCATCATACTCGATCAAATGGCACATGGGAGCTCTTACAGCTGATGCATGAGTTACTCTGACATGTCTCTAATACATTGTGCATGTGTCTGTCTTGGACTTTCTGAAATGACAACATACTTCAGACTTACTCTCAATAGTCTCTGACCCAGTTCTAGAACTTTTCTTTTATCCAAAGAGCTCTAGTGACCAAGGTCTTCATCCTGTTTGTGTTCTTTGTTGTTAACATGGCAATGTCCATATTACTTGGATTCAAGATAACAAGGATTTATAAATGTGGCCTTGAGACAAAAATCATCTGCCTCCCTTACTATGTTGGTATTTCCTACTAATGATGAAATCTAATGTGTAGTCAAGTACTTTTCTCAGAGTCAGAGGTTGCAGATAGCATTAGAGCCATCTTCTAAGGAAAGACATGGAACATCCCATTTTACCACCCAAGAGAACTGTAACTCTGTGCTCAGGTCACACTGATGAGAAAGATCGGGGGTTAAGTCTTATTCTTTCATTGGCACACAGTCTACTGTTCCTTTGCCCTGAGAATAAAATTTTCATCTACTGTTTATCCATGAAGGTTGTATCTTACAAAGAGGCTGAAGAAACCTGGTTTATTTTCCAGTGTTTATAGAAAGGCCAAGTAGGGGTGTCTTAACACCATGGTGGTGTACATGGCAGATGTCATTGATGGGGTTCAGTATTTTGCTAATGTGTCTCCATGACCCTTGTAAGGTTTCTTATCATGGCTACAGTAGTGACTGTCAAAGAGCCAATGTCACCATCTCTTTGTAGAACTACTTGGCAATATCATTGCAAACCAAATGAACATATATGTATGTCAGATTAAACAATCCTATAAGGGCAAGGGATGATTGCCAAGTCCCATTTAACGCACATACAGTGAGTGGAGGAGTCAGTCTCCAAACAGAGATCTTCCAGGGCCAGGTATGTAGCTCTCGGAATATTTGCCACCGTGTCTGAAGCCCTTGGTTCAATCTGTAGAACTCATAATCAGGGCATGGTAGTAAAATCCTGCAAACCCACTGTGGAAGTAGAGGCAGGAGGATTAAGAATTTAAGGTCATCTTCAGTTAATTTACGAGTTAGAGGCATGACTGGGCTATATGAGAACTATCTTTAAAAAAAAAGATCAATAGATCAATCAAGCACATAATCAAACAAATTGCACATAAATACTCCAGACTAAGTCAACATGCCATTAACATGACCCCCTGATTCAGACATTTATTTTCCCATTACCAATATCATGCTTCTCCTTAACCCAAAATGGAAAGGTCAAATTTATGGTTTTCCTCAGTTTTTTTATGTCCCCCATTCCCAGACCTGGGTCTGGATATAATAGACAATCTTTGATGATTTATTTTACCAGGTCCGTGAAAGGTATTTTCTCACTTACAATGGAAATGCTGCAGCCTTCACCTTTGACAGGTGAATGACCACACATGAGAATTTGCCAATGTTTCCACAGAATAGAATTTAATCTTTCTTTCTTGCACTAAATTCTCATGAAGAGAATAAAATTTTCTGGCAATATGAAGAACATGGGCCAAGGCATTACATAAACAAATGTCTTCCCTCCTACTTTTGCCTTGGACAGGCAAAAGATGTCATTTGTTTTTATTGTCTAAGTTAAAATAGGGCATCCAAAGTCAGAAAAAAAAAACTGTACCTTCCTGAAATTTGAGAATAATTGCCTGGCTGCTAAAAGAGTCCAACTGCAAAGAAGAATAAAGTACCTTAAACTCAAAGTCCAAAGACTTTCTAGCAGCCTTAGTGTGGATCTGTGGTGGGAGAAGGTGAAGCTGCTTTATTTTATTTATCATAAGCTGTCAGAGGAGAATAGAATTTGGTCTGTGGGAAAACCAATTTGAAGAGAAAGAATGATAACAACTTAAATGTCAAAGACACAAAATAATGCTGCAACCAGATTCCAAATACAGCAGCTCCTTTCTCATCTGGGAAATCAGAGGTCCTGTATGCTCAACTCATGATGATACATCCCCAAATTTCTCTAACAACATGCTTTATCACAACTGTGGATTTTCTTAAACAACTGATCGCTAATGAACAATTTTGATGAAAAATGGTCTCTATGGGCATAAAATACAAAGCAATTATCACAAAGTCAATACAAAAATATAAAAAAGCAAAAGGTGAAATCTAATCTCCAAAAAACAGCCAATAGTTTATTAATATTTTCAGCTAACTACCATCACAACTTATAGACTAATATGTTAGGTGAATCTAATCAATACAAGATAAGTTCTTTGCCTGGAGAGATGCCTTAGTGGTGATAAGCATTTACTGAGAAAGCAAAAGGACCTGAGTTCAAACCCTAAGTACACTCATAAAGCCAGGCATGGTTGTATGTGCCTATAATAATAGTACTGGGGGCGAGACCCCAGAGTAACACAGATGCTCATTGGCCAGCCAAAAGAGAGATTTCAGGTTTGGTTAAAAACCTTGTCTCAAAAAATAAAGTATAAGTGATACAGGAAGACTCCAGATGCCTTCCTCTGCCCTCTCTCTGCATGCACATAGATGCACACATCTGCGTACACATGTGTATACACACCATACACACAGGCACACCAAGTTTAAGATTAACAAAAGTTCTTGGAACTTGAGAAACATCTCAGTTGCCCCCTAAAAAGTATGTGGGTTTGAAGTGGGATCTCCATTATTCACATAAAAATCAGTTCTCCTCTAATCTCAATGCTGCGGCAGCAGGGATATGAGGATATTTGAACTTGCTGACCTGTCATTCTACCCCATCAGAACTCCACATTTAGTGAGACCGAGTCTCAAAAAGCAAGGAGGAGAGCAACTGAGGAAGACGCCCAAACTTGATCTCAGGCCTTCACCTGCACACCTGCCTGCACACACAAGAAGATGTCCAAATACATACATTCACATTCAAAATGGATAAATTCTCTAATACTTAATAGAAAAAATATATAGGTATCTTTACATGTCCATAATTAATATCTACATATTTATAGTAGTTTAACCATATTATTTTATATAATTATATACAACATACTTGATAGTAATGTACATATGGTATTTACTATTTTTGTTACTCTAAAAGTTTCAAGACATTCAGTGTATGCCCTTCTGTATATGGTTGATGACTTTTATGATAAATTGTTAAAGGTAGAATTGTTGTATCAAATTTGTATATTTTAACAATGAACATACAATGCCAAATCATTGAATTGGAAGCCCAGCTATGAATGTTCTGTGCTAATCTATTAGGCTGCAAATTTCTCATACTCAGAGACTGCTGTGGTCTGTATCTGTTCCATAGTCTCAAACGGCCAAGCAGTCATCACACAATAAATATTAGTTGAAGAAATTACTATTGATGACAAAAAATTTAAAGGACCTAATTTGTATGGAGTTAATTGCATATTAAAATCAACTTTGAGGCTGGAGAGGTAGCACAGCATTTAAGAGCATAGACTGCTGCTGCAGAGGACAAAAGTTAGGGTCCCAGAACCACAACAGGGGGTTCGCAGTCACTTATAACTCCAGTGTTATGGGCCACTGTTCTGCCTGACCTTGTGCTCATTGGCCAATATTTTTGAGTCTCCAATTTTTTTATTATCTGTAGAATGAGTATAAAAAAAAAAAACCCACTTTGTTTGCCTGTCAGGATTGTTATGTGATTTAAATAATATAATGGGAGGCAAAAGTTCTTTGTATCCAATAAAATCATCAACAAATAAAAGAGATTAACAATTAAAGACAGCTTTAATGTTCTGAAATGTATTATATTCAACTCACATTAGCCTGAAAAGATTTCTGGAAACATCTCCATGCTCCAGGCTTAGAGGCTAGCTGTCTTGTGTCCACCTGCAGAGGACACCTCAGAGTGATGATTTTTGTAAGACGGGAAAGTGGCATGTGTTTTCACTTTTATCTGTCATACTTAGCTGAACAATACTTCCTATTGATTTGTGGCATCAAAGTCGGTTCCTTTTTTTCCAAGCGTGACATACGCTATTATCTCTTTGAAAGCTCAGAAATCTAAAGGCAACACCATAAGAAAAAGAAAATCAAAACCTCAGTAGCTTAAGTATTGATTAAAAACAAACGTGGTTCATTAAAAACACTGCTGGGATTTGAAGCACTCAGAGGCAATCTTTTCTTTTCTTCAGCATTTAAAAACTAAAATGATTTACAGATCTTCTTGGCACTAAGAAGGAGTTCCTGTTTCTTTAAATGTGCTTTCCATTAAAACAAAATCAAAGGATTATAAACAATCACCCTCCCCCCCATTACTCTTCTTGATGCTTACACAGAGATAGTATGTTTGGCTTAAAATGTCGATACCTGTACATGTCATGTATAATTGCATAACAACTCTTCTATAATAAATATCTTCAGCTAATGTGCCCTATACTTCTGTTTTCATTTTGGAAATTGTTAGTGCTTTTTTAAAAAGGGGGACAAGGTCACAGAACTGTTGGAGGAGCTCCTGAGCAGGCAGAAGTGACTGTCTTTAGATATCCCAGAGAGGAAAAAACCCATGCTCCTGTCAGAAGAAAATATATGTCTTCATCTCTAACTACTGCATCGTGTTCCCCTTCTTGCCAGGTGTCTCAGTGGCTAGAGGAAAGAAGGGTGAGTCATAAAACGACCCAGTCCTTGTACCCTCTTGGAAGGGCATTCAGCTCAGCTAACTAGTAGCTTCCTGTAAGCACGGTAGAGTCAAAGTCACTGTATATTGAAAAAGTTTCTTAAATGTGCTTAAATCTTGGCACAATTGTGTAGTGGATTTACGTACTTAGCTTTCTATGTTTTTTAAAACTGATTATTTGGTAGATCTGTGGTGCTACTCTTCAGCATTAGCATATGTCTATGTATTAATTATACTATTATTTTATTGGTTCCTTTACTTAAATACCTTTTTTTTACTATAATATAGAGGATAAGAATGATTCAATAGGTGCCCAGCCCTATTCTAGATGTATTACACCATGCCACTGAGGCAAAGAGACAGTCACAGAAGAGAAAACAGAAAGAATGTAAGAGCCTAAAGAGGAGGAAGGATTGCAAATGTCTAACCTGCTGGGCGTGGCACAGCCATGCAATCAATCTCACAGCAGCTACAGTGGCTACACTGGGCAGCACAAGATTGAGTCTGAACTGTAAAGCATGGACAGGGTAGGGGCTTGTTGGGTACTACAAATCCATGCTAAACTTTTAGCTACTGATGCATTATATTACAAAGGATTGTTCACCATTGTGTTTAATTATGTACCCACTCGTGAGCCAGCAGGCTGCAATGGATAGTTCCACACCCATGGTCAAACAGATGGTCCTGCTAAATTCACTGAGTCGTAGAAAAGGAAAAAAGACTTGTAGAAAAGAAGGAAAATAAAAGGAGGTTTGGGGTAAAAATCATCAGAATGCATTATATGCCTATATGGAATTGTCAAAGAATAAGATTAATAAATCTTTTTTTGTTCTTTTTTGCTTGTTTTTTTGTTTTGTTTTGGTTTTGATTTTTCAAGACAGGGTTTCTCTGTATAACCCTGACTGTCCTGGAAAGGAATTTGCTATGCAGACCATGCTGAACTCAAACTCATAGATCTGCCTGATTTTACCCCTGAGTTCTGGAATTACATGCATGTGTCACCACCACCCAGCAATAATTTATCACACTGTGTAAAGTTAAACAATTTAAAATACAACACAATCAAAACAGTAGTAAAACTTGGTTACCATTGACGACCACAAAGCTGTTTTTTTATTTTGAATGGAGTGAAGGAAAGAGTTAAAGAAATCAAGAATATAACCATATAAGATGCTTGCCTCTGGTTGGTCAGAAGACAGGGAAAGAACTAAAAATAAAGTTCTATTCTCAGGCATTGCTTTGGGATGGTGTGCATGTACTCTCTGAAAGACCTTGCCCCAACCCAGTGACACAACATTAGGAACCACAGCTGTATTATGTCCCCACGGTGCATCGTGTGAACTGATCAGCATCCGCTTCTCGTGCATCTATTTGAAAGGATAACACATAACAAGCCCTCTGCCATGCAGACAAAATACAAAGTGAATTGTCTCATTTTCATCTGGATTAAGTGATACCATATACGTTTGTCTCTGATACCCATGAGTGAAACCCTACAAGTAAGATCAGAGAACAGAAACTATTTTGTCTAGACATTTTATACAGAATCAGTCTCCCCCAAACACTTTGGATACATCAATACTGTGCAGGAATGCTTATGCTTACCTGTACCTATCAATCACCAGAAGATGCTAAAAATCAAGTCTGGATAGACAGATCCTGAGATTTCCCACGTCTCCAGATGATGTTGTCTTGATTTAGTAGTTTCTCCTTCAGTAGCAAGAGCTCACTCAAAGTCTAGGTGCCTGATCCTGTCTCTTACTTTACCTACTCAATCCCAACTGTCTTGTTCCCTGGTTATGTGAATGTCTGCAAAGCTTTCAACTCCTATTTCCCCCTCTGTTGAGCAGCACTTGAAGGAGGGGAGGTGCTTTATTGCATTGTGATAGAGAACACAGAGTTAGCTAATACACATAAAACATACTGGAAATGAGCAGCATCTTGATGAAACTGAAGATGACTGGAAAATTATGAGCAAAATTATATCTGATTTGGTATCTACTGCTGCTCCTAGTTATGATAAATTCCACCATCAAGGGGTATTTACCTCCAAGAGCGAACCAATATACCTTCAACATAATAATCTTCTTATCTTCTTCTTTTTACCATTTACTTTATTACTTTGCAATAGCACATTAGCTCTTGTGGTTATTTCGTTAGTATGTGAAAACGTCCAGAAAGTAAGAATCATAACTTACACACCATCAATGCTAGGTAGTGTAGCATGATCTCTTATGAGAGTGTTCACTATGCTGATTGGCATGGGGATGCTAAATATTTGTTAGATGAATAAAACTTGAAAATTTGTGTCCTCTCCTAATTCACACAAATTTCCTTGTGTCATAAAAACAATTTTAACAAGTCAGCATTCAGCAGACTCTAAAGGACTACTACTTTGAAGAATTTACATAACATGCCAAATTTACCCATTCCTCATAATTATTCATATGCTACAGATAAACTTTTGGCGTGTCTTGTGCATAGCTACACAATATACATGCATAAATGTGCTTCAAAGCACAATAATTTTATACTACCATAAAAATTTAATTTCTGAGCTGACATATTTTTCAGTATGCCTAATAGCTCCAAAAATACGACTAAATTAAGGACATACATTTATTGTATAATTATGGTACAGAAATGTTCTCTTTCCTTTCTGACATTTGATGTTACAGGACTTTACCTGGGAATACATAAAGAAATGTCTACACACTGTTGATAGGGAGGGTACCAAGAAACCAAATAAAGAATTCTGCCCAAGTCCAGTTGGTAAACACATGGATTTATTGTGGGTTAGTTGCAAGAGCATTGTCAACTCATGGGTTATCACAACACTTGGGAATTCTCTGATAAATCTTACGCAGTCACACCATGAAAAAGCCCATCCCCTTGTACTGCCAAAAGCCCTTATTCCCAACAAACATTCCTATATTTTCTGGTGACAAGTGGACATTTTCAAAGGGAAGGTTCTCATGACACTCACCTGAAAGCCTCATGGTGTCTTCAGATCCTTCTTCCTTACTCTACAGAGGACTGTTAATGACCCCATGTCTCCTGAAGGTCTCATATGAGTGATCACAACTATTTTGCCTCAAAAGAGCAATAGCTTTGTCTATTCCAGAGGAAGTATACACAAAAGATTTGAGATGTCCAATATAATTTCAAAAAAAAACATGGAATTTTATTCTACATAGTTTCATATTTCAAGTACTTTTTTATTATTAAATATTGGCATTTTGTGTGTATGCTGTTAAGGGCCTCGCTCATGCTAAACAAACACTCTAATAGTGAGCTATATTCTTATTCATAATTATTGTCATTTTGAAAAAATAATAATTTACCTGAAATTATAACAGATAACATTTTCTTTACTTTGAATTATGTAACATCATGTGTCTTAAAATCATTATCACCTTTGACATGATTTTATTATATTGAGAAAGCAAGAGCTTTGTACCATTTGATGAGTGGGTTCAGATAGCAACAGAAGAGATATGCCCAGAATTCTGTCAGAAAACTTGATGTAACACATGTAAACACATTAAGAAATTTTGATCTTTTCTTGAGAAATGAAACTGCTAAGAATGCCTTAGATCTTTTAGTTACTCATGTTGACTCTCTTGTAGAAATATTCCTTGAAAGTTTCTACAAGTGAAGAGTATAGAGTGTTACTTTTAAGTCTGGCTATAATGGGATAGTTTCTATGAAACCAACTTTTTCATCAAATAGCAACTTTAAAAGATAGTATATAATGCATGTATATATATAGTTAGTTTGTGAACAGGCAAACATATAGCCAAGATTTCAAAGTAAGATACCGAAGCTTATTTTAACAACTGGTACATTTTTTTGTCCTTGCGGTATTTGCTAGGTCATTAGTGATAGATGAACCACTAAATGGACTTTAACAGTTTCAAGGAGCAACAGAGAAAGAAAAATATGACCAGAAGCCTATGCAAGAGGAGGCAAGATCTCCAAATTTTCAATTGAGATGCTTGAATAACTACACCAGAAAATTCATGGAAGAACTGGAAATAGCAGAAGCAAGGCAGCTCAGGATAGAACCAAACTGGACTGGAAAAAAATAAAATGATTCCTAGTGATATCCTACTACATCCGTTGATCTTGGTGCCTAGACCAGTTGTCATCAGACAGACAACATCCAGCAACCAATGAGAGCAGTTGCAGAAATCCACAGCCAAATGCCAGGTGGGGCATGGAAACCCCAAAGAAGAGGGAAGTGAAGGACTGTAAGAAGCCAGAAAAGTTGAAGACAGCAGGAGAACATGGTCCACAGAATCAAGTAAGCAGGGTTCATAGGGGCTCACAGAGACATAAACAACAAACATGGACTCTGTATGGGTCTGAGTTAGGCCCTCTGCATTTAACTTATGGTTGTGTTGTTTGGTGTTCTTGTGGGATTCTCAACAGTCAGAGTTCAGCGTGTCTCTTTTTTAGCCTACAGTTGGGACCTTTTTCCTCCTGCTGGGTTTTCTCATCCAACCTTGATATGTTTGTGCCCTGTCTTATTGTATCTTGTTAGTCCATGTTCAGTGGATATCCCTGGGAGGCCTGCCTTTGTTTTTTGTGTTGTTTTGTTGTTTGTTTGTTTGTTTGTTTGTTGTTTTTTTTTTTACAGTTATTACTTTTTTTTTTCCTTTTTTTTTTTTTATTCTTTTTTACTTAAAATTTCCAACTTGAAGGGAAACAGAAGAGTTGATCTGGGAGAGGAGGTAGGGAATGGGCTGATAGGAATGGAGGGAGGAGAAACTACTGGTGGATGTAATATATGGGAGAAGAATAAAAGATTTTTAAAAAGAAATAGAAATAGTGTTCATTGTGGCAGGGACCTAACCCAAAGGGTCAACCCATGGAGGCTGGAAAGATAGCTCAGCAGTCAAGAACACTGCCTACTCTGCTCTTCTAGAGGTCATGAGTTCAATTCCCAGCAACCATGTGGTGGGTTACAACCATAAATAATGTGATTTGATTCCCTCTTTTAATGTGCAGGCCTACAATAAGACAAAGCATTCCTATATAAAACACAAAAACAAAAAGTCAACCTATTGTATGTAAAAATAAATGGTTCTAATTCTTCTAAGAGGCAAAATAGATCCCTGAAAAAAAAAAAAGATGGCAACTTCAATAGACTCAAATTGCATATCATATAAACAGTATTTAACACTTAATCAAAATTCACTTGACATATTGGTAGAAAAGACCAAGCTGGGAGGATTACATTTATTAGAGAATAGGAAATCAGAAAAGAGAAATTATGATGTGGATTAACTAACATTCAAGAGTCTTTTTGAGAAAAGACATATGGAAACTTCCTAAAATATGTGCATATACATAAATAAAGAGTTAAAATTGAGTTATCCTATAATGGGATGACAATATACCTACTAGGAACCACATGCTAGCAAACAAAAAATCCAGTACCAGGACTTTAGCTGTTGGCCAGTGTTACTCCATAGACACCAAATATGTCAAGGTTCTGACAATGCTCCTGGCTATCCTTCAAAACTCATCAGGAAATCCTTATCACTGAAGCCACTGTTCATATACTTATGCTGCAGAACATGTAGAAACCACCCTGGAACTTATCTGGACACTCCATACCATCTGTCTAGCTTTCATAGTGTTGGGAGGTGCTATGCATGGTACCAGAAGAGAAAAGCCATTATCAACCTCATCCAAATGTGAACTCTGAAACAGTGAGCCATGACTAATCTAACAAGATATGTCCACTTTTGCACTAATGGCACAAATGTTATTGGAGCAATAAACAATTTTCTGATTGGATCTAAGGAAGGCCTGAGATGGAACCTAAACTTGGCACTGCTAAAAGGCCAAAAAGTTCTGGCTAGGTAGGTCATAGGTCCTAGATAAGAACTTATTGTTATTTTGGTCAATGAACATAGTTATTTTGGTCAATCAACATAGTAACTACTAATGACTTATTTTATATACATAGATCAATGAATTTTTCAGCCCTTACGAGGAATATAAAAGGGTAGCGAATCTTTGATAGATACACATGTGGTAGAGGAATAGTATCCAGACTATATACAGAGCTCAAAACACAAAAAACAAAGCATCAAACAAAAACCTCCATTTTTGAAAATGAGCAAATGGATCTTAGCAGACTGTTCTCAAAAGAAGACATAAAAATGACAAAAGGAATATCTCAGAGGATGTTCAACATCCTTCACAATTAGGAGAATGTAAATGGAGAAAGCTTGGGGATTTCATCTCATACCAGTCAGAATAGCTAAGGTCAAGAAAACAACTGACAGCAAAGCCAACAAGGTTGCAGGGAAAGGGGGGTTATCGTCCACCGTGGGTGGGATTGCAAAACCGATGAAGCCACAGTAGAAATCAGGGTGGGGAATTATCCGAAGCTAAAAATAAATCTATCTTATGACCCGGTTTTATTGCAGCTTAGCACATGCCCAAAGGACTTGTTCGACATCCTATTACACAGATACTTGCTCAACATGTTCAATGCTGCCCTTTTCACAATAACTAGGAAATAGAAACAACCTAAATGCCATTCAACTGATGAGTGAATAACAAAAAATGGGGTGCCTATACACAATACTGTTCTATTCAGCTGTAAAGAAAATTAAAATCATGAAAGTTGGAAGTAAATGGAGAGAACTAGAACATACTATACTCTGAGTGAGGTGATGCAAACCCAGAAACACAAACATTACATGTTCTCTCTTTAGTGACTCTTAGCTCTGGATCCACAGACACGAGCATCTACTATAGAGTAACCACAGAAACCAGGAAGATGCAAAAGGATGAGGAGGAAGAGGAGCTCTAGAATGGGAAAGGCTGTCATATGGGTGCTGGGAATCAAACCTGGGTCCTCAAGAAGGTAAGTTAGTGCTTTTAATTGTGGGGCCATCCTCTATCTCCCCCAAAATTCTATTTGTAGGACATACAGTCTTGATTTATTTATTTGTTTATTTTGGATTTTGAGACAGGCTTTAGATAGCCTTGGTTCACTTAGAACTTGGCCATGAGACCAGAATGGCCTTCTACAGAGAGAGATTCACCTGCTTCTAGAGTACTGCGATTAAATGCCTGAGGAAGGAAACCCAGGGGACATCCTTGGTTTGACCACCAGCATGGCATACACCAGACATAACAGTATGTGCCTCTAGTCCCAACAAGAAAATCAGGCGTTCAAGGTCATATTTGGCGTTATAGAGAATTATAGGCCAGCCTGGGCTATAGTAGATACTATCTCAAAAACTATCAGAAAACACACACACACACACACACATACACAAAACATCAAAATGAACCATTCTTCTTTGTAAATTATCTTAAATAATTTGTTATTATAATACGAACTTGACTACCATATTCACCTAGGAAGGTAGTTCTAAAAGCCATTCTTATGCAGAGGCTTCTGAACTCGATAAAACATATTTGGTTTGTCTCTTAGATAAGTTAAATATACAGAGAAGGAACTTAACTTCAGTTCAATATACTTAAAGGCATTTAATTTATCGAGACTGTGAAAGGGAACAAATGCTAATCAAAATTTGCATCCAAATGAATGGTTTTGTTTAATATACAATCAGATAATATTTTTAAGCTGAACTTAAAATATTAAAAATCCAACTAATATTTTAAATCAACTAAAACTTTTATAAATGAAAGTTAACCTTGCCAACTTTTCTACTCAGCTAATTAAAGTTAAACGCTCTCCTGCTTCTACAAATGCCATTTTGGAGGCCACTGAAAACTCACTTAAGCAACACAAAATTTAGGAGCTGGTGAGTTTCCATCATAATTATAATTCACAATACAGAGTGATAACTTGCAACAAAAGTAATTAATTATGATGAGGTTATTATTGTTTTATCTCTTGAGAACTAAGTCTTCATGTACTGTTGATCTCCAGCTAATCTTCGGTAGATATGGCACAACCTAATAAACTGCCATTGTGGTAATGATAAAAGAACATACCAGGAGAAATTTTTTCATTTTACTGACGAATGTAGACCAGATATTTTCAATGGTATCTTTGTTACTATATTTAAATTCAAACTTTGCATAACACATAGTTTTTCTCTGTCTCTTCACTGAGACGTGACTATGAGTCAAATATGTAAGAACCAAAAGTCTGAGACCCGCTCAAGCTTAGAGAAGGCCCTTCGTGAGGTGCAGTTTGGACGAATTATACCACGAAGATGGGTGGAATACAGTTGACATAGCTTTTTCGACAACTCATGCACAAGTAAGGAAACACTCAAAGTTACTGCATTAACTGTCTCTTTGTTCCTCTCTTTCATGTGAGGTGTTAATTCATCCACCTAGCACATTTTAACTTCCAAGTACAGGACTTTACTTTTCACCTCTCAGGAGCATGAGATTGTAATATCCTTTCTGACAGAAAAGCGAATTTAGATTATCTAATATAGCTTGTTAATATTACAGTAGGAATTACAGACATGGAGGTAATGTGCATCACCCCCACGTCTTTCACCTCATGTGCAGTCAGCCAAATTATGTATTTATTAATTTTGTTAAGCTGGCCTCATGAGTCAATAGATTGAATAGAGTCTCTGTTAATTAAGTTTGCTGATGAAATGACTAGAAGCTTGGAGAATAGCTTTGGAATTAAAAATGAGTTTAACCAGCTGGAGGGGATTTATGCTTTGGATAAGTATTGAAACAGATGACCTCTGTGGTCTTTCTGAACTCTGAAATTGTGCGAGACACTGAGAAATCAATACGACAAGAACTTATATTAAATGAATTTAATTTAACAAAAAGTTAGGTGGAAGACACTGATTAAAAATATTCACATGTAATCAAACGTAAAAAGGAATGTTACCCTTGTAGATTCCACTAGAGACAGGGTCTAAGTACATGTCTGCATGGCAGGCAGATTTCATTAGGACACTGAGACGATTCGTGTTTAAAACTCATTTCTAAAGAAGAATTTTTGGTGTGATGGATATTAAACAAGACCCCTCTTTTCTACTTCCTCATTTATCAGCAGCGAGACCATTTCCAATAGCTAATGATACTCCTGTAGCTAATTAACTTTTAACCAGTAGACTATGGTTAGAAGTCATATACATCAATTTCAGACCTTCCGCATGAGTTTATCCTCAAGGAAGTCTCCATTTAATTTCTTTAGCCGGGGAACAGTGTATAAGGAAGTGACCTCAAACCATCTATGATGCTTCTTCTCAAATATGGACTCATCTGAAATGCTCACACACAAATGGCTATGATTTTCTTAATGGGCATTTTTAGACAGTTAAGTCAAAAAAAGTATTACAGCAAAAAAAGAAAAAAGAAAAGAGATGTGTAAACATCCAGTAAGTATATGTGAAAGGGCACTCAACTCTCTTAGTCATAAAGAAAATGCAAGTTAGAACTTTAATGAAAAGACCATTGTAGGCCTGTTAGAAATCGCGCTGCTGAGTATGGTCAGGCTATGAATCAACGAAATTTCTTCCCCTCCGACACTGACACCTGGGAATAGAGGAACTAACGAAGGGAGTTGATTCTCTAGAGACAACCATGTACACTATCTATGCTCTAGTAATACCACTGGAGATATTTTCCCAAACAAGAACAATCTTCGTGTTTCCAAGTGCTGGGCAAGAAGCCACAAAACAACACTAGTGTTGAAAATCAAAGTGGGGAAAATGTCTCTATGTAGTCAAATGAGGAAATTGTATCACGATATCCATGATAGAATCACAACAAACAGTGAACTCAATTAAACTCTTTCATTCTAGAATTATAAAATGATAAAATATTGAAGAAAGAATCTCCCTAAAAGGCCATCAAATTATTTCATTAATATATTTCTCAAACTAGAGAAAAAGCAAACAGGTGTAGAAAAAAGAACAACAGTTATCTTTAATGTGTGCCATGGGACATGGGAAAAGAGGATCATTACTTCCAGAGAACAGATGGAAGGTTCTGGAATGATGGGGTAATACATATTTTCATTCAAGCTATAATCATAATACAAGGATTTGTTTATAGTTTTAAAAAGTACCATGGTATTATGAGCATTTATTTATCTTTAGGTTAAACATCCAAATATGTATCTGAGGGCTAGGAAGGTAACTTAGCCGGTTTATTATTGTTTAGTATACACTTAAGCCCTTGGTTCAGTCCCTAGCACTGTATAAAATAGGGCATGATGGTACAAGTTAGATATTATAGCATTCTAATGGAAAAGGACATGCTCAGCTGTCTGGTTAGTTCAAGGAAATCCTGGAGAAAAGAGACCCTGTATCCCAAAACTACAATACACACCGCACACAAGTTACACATACATGCACACATGTGCGCGCGCACACACACACACACAACCACCCCAGTAACACAGCAGAAATGCTGTACACTTCCTTTTCTCACATAGTGGTTTAAAGCAATCATGTCTAGAGGCAGGCTGGGAGATTAAGCGACCTTTCCAGTTCCCTTTCTGCCCGGCGATCCTCTATTATTTCCTACAGAGTGCTGTTTTTCGTAAAACCCCCTTCAGTCTTCCTCCTCCTTTGCTATCGAGTTGCGCAAGACTGGATTTAATACTCCAGAGGTGTTCTCGCAAGGGCAATGTCAGTAGAAAGTCCACCAGCTACCTAACAGGTAATATGATCGGGCTGTATCCAGGGGAACTCTTGGTGGCCTTTGTGCGGTGCAGCTACAGTTGGATGGATAATGCAAGGTCACATCCAATTCCCTCTCTGCTCTCACCTCTGGATATTTTAACATCATTTCTTCACAAGTTTCCCTTCATCTGGCACGCTTTGCACTGGATTTATTTTTTCCCCTGGAGGCACTAACCGACTCCCCTTTTGTCAGCTTTAGAAGAATACCTTGAACACTTTCAGTCTAAATACATGGGAAGCAGAGTTCAGGTGATCTTAAGAACACTTTTTTGTAAAAAAAAAAAAATACAATGGGATTACTACTAAATTACTACTAAATTAACAAGAGGATTAGCTGACCAAATAAATTTTTTCATATTAATATGTACAATTATCAAACGAATGCAGTAAAAATTCAGTAAAGGGGAAATGAGAATTATTTAAATGATTGGAGATTTGAAATTTTTACTCTGTGTTTTCACTCAGGGGAATTATAAAGATTGTTGGCTACCACTACAATGTCCCTTATTGGGGGTGCAGTTCGAGACAGGGTTTCTCTGTAGCTTTGGAGCCTGTCCTGGAACTAGCTCTTATAGACCAGACTGGCCTCGAACTCACAGAGACCCCCCTGCCTCTGTGTCCCGAGTGCTGGGATTAAAGGCATGCCACCACCGTTTGGTTACAATGTCCCTTACTGACTGAAATTCAGATATTATGAAATAAACTATTTCATATTAAAGAACACTGTAAAGTGAGTCTGATTCTTATTATTGATATAACTTAATAAATTAAAACGTGATACTATTATCTTTTTCGCTTTGTGAAATAGGCTACTATTTTGTGTTTTGATACAACGTTGTTGATTATCTCCAAAAGCCCTGAACTGGCTTGTTCACTCTCAGCACAGCCAGCACAGGGACATTTTATGTGGAGAGTTCACTGGCTCTGAGAAGCCCATTATTATTTCTAGAAGTTCCCAGAGCAAAACATTTACTCTGGAGAAATAAGCTCACAGATTTGAAGACATCACCATTCATTGACACTGTAACATTTGTTCCCAAACTTTTAAGGCTCTCCAAAGGCTATGGTTTTAGGCCACCCATTCAAAGTTTATGTCACGGAGTGGTTCGGGGCAATAAGAGATAAGAGCACTGCAAAGGATTTGTGAATCTGTGCATGCAACAACCTCAAAATGCAGTTAATGGAATCTCAGTGTGAAGCCAGAGAAGACTTTTCTTCCTCCCACAAACTCATTATAGTCATAGGTTACTCTAGTTTGAAACTTGATTTTATACTAGCACGGGAAAAAAAAATCTAACTTCATAATGTCATCAATCATTGAAATATATAACTATTTCTATGCATTGAGGCCTGGATATCTAGATACAGAGCTTACCCATTTACAATTCATAGAAAATTTCCATGTCATTCAAATGCTTCGAGAACGTCACCATAAACTTGAAAATGATTTATCAGAATACAAATAAGAAATTATTTATTGAGGAAAAAAGTATTTTTGAAATACAGAGGTAGTCAATCATAAGACAACTCAGGCAATGGACTATCTAGTAAAGAGTATAATATTATGTATTAGCCAGAATTGCTTTTCTTTCAAAAGCTATCCTTTCCCTGATATCTAATGCGAAAGAAAAATGTCTAAATAGTACACACATCTAAAGTGCAAATGATAAAGATTTTATTCATTATTTCAATGATTAAACATTTTAATTTAACTATCTGAAAGCCTTCAAATGATGAAATTTCATTCATCATGAAGTTTTTCTGTTTTTCAGTATCACATGACCCAACTTCTTGGTTGCCGTAGGACATCTGTCCTCATGTTTTCAAAAGTTAGGAACTCCAACAGTATTTGATATCACAGGATTGGTTTTAACCTTCTGTTGAAAATCACTCATCTAAGGACTTAAAGATAATCACATCCTTTTAAAGACACTTCAGAAATACAATCACAAATCCAGGATAGTGTGATGTTTTACTCTCTTAGCTTTCTGAGGTTCCCACCAACCAGCTCCCAAATAAATCACACGCAGAGGCTCATTGTTGCTTATCAATGCCCAGTCTTTGTTGGCTTGTTTCTTACCAGCTTTTCTTACCTATTTCTCCCAACTGACTTTGGCCTCTGGGCCTTTTCTTTTTCTTAATTCTATATAGCTTACTTTTACTCTTACCCCATGACTGGATGGGTTGCTGACTCCTGACATTCTTCTCCTCTTGTTCTCTCATTGTTTCTCCTCCTTCTCATCCAGATTTCTCCTCCTATTTATCCTCTCTGCCTCCCAACCCAACCTATCCTTGCTCCTGTCTTGTTATTGGCCATTCAGCTCTTTATTAAAATTTACCAGGTGTTTTAGACAAGCAAAGAACCACAGCTTCACAGAGTTCAAAAGTGCAGCATAAAGAAAAGTTGCACACCTTAATATTCCCCGTCAGTGCTGGCTAGGGGCCTGCTGCCACATGCCCATCACACAGTCCTTATTTAAGTCACAGAAGACTTTGTCCCTATTCGCAATACTAGCATCTTTGATATCCTCTTGAAAGTTGTTTCTAACCTGCAGGAGACATCCTGCAAGATAGCTGCCAACTTCCTGCTTCCTGGTGCATGCTTTCTTGTGTTGCTTCCCTCAGTGTGGGGAAGGCTTAGGGAGTCACTTCTAACAAGTAGAACACAGAGCAACAGAGGGAGAATGATTCTGATTCCCACCTCTAAAGACACCTTCAATCTCTACCTTGGAAGCTCGTTCTGTCTTGCTCTTTATCTCACTTGTAACAGAAGGAAGTCAATGTTGCATCCTCAAATTCACTATGGAAAGAACCACGTGGCAAGGACATGAAGAGGCTCTCTAGCCAACAAAGAGCAGAGAACCACATCCTGCTATCTGAAATGAGGCTATCTCTTCCTACCAAGCTGCCATAAAACACCTGATGCCTATGAGGAAGCTCACTGAGGTTCTTTGGAAAGTCATACATTTCAGTGGGATGACTAATGGTTCTAAAGCAGTATTTGTAATTACTCAATTATTTTAGAATGTTATAAAGTGTGTTATAGGTACCCATGTGTAATGCCTTTACAGTGATGGCCTGATTTCTTCTGGTAGAAAAAAAATGACCTTTATTTTTCACCAATGCTTCATGTGATCCCTCTACCACTAGAGGAAGACATGGGGATGTTTTTGTGTTTCAATTGTTCCTTCTTAACACACATCCTTGAGTGTGGAGGGCACGGGCTATGTTTTCTCCTTGTTCTTGAGTAACTCCCCACCTTTACTCATATTTTATGTGTAGTTTTGTTTAGAATGACTGACATGTGTGCCTACTGACTTCAAAGTGGGGATTGAATTCCATTCCTATTATCACTCTAGACCCTAAAACTAAATACCTATCCAATATCATCATTCTAAGTCAAAACTGGCTAAAGGTATGAATTTTAGCCTAGAGCTGTGGTTCCTAATCCATGGGTCATGACCTCTTCAGACGTTGCATGCAGATATCCTGCATGTCAGATATTTACATTAAGATTCTTAACAGTAGTAAAATTAAAGTTATGAGGTATGAGCAGAATAATTTAATCTATTTTATTTATTTAACTATTTTATTATTTTACTTATTTTATGCTGGGGGTCACCACAACATGAGGAACTATATTAAAGAGTTGCAGCAATAGGAAGGTTGGGAACCACTGACTCAGAGCCTTCCATTCAAAGTTCTAAAGTTACATGTAAAGAGAGTAGACTTTGAGTCTTTAAAAACTCTCAATCTATTTCCTAAAGAGAATTTACAAGAATAAACTTTGACACAATTAAAAAGAATGTGTTGTTTATAAACTTATTAGATGAGACATTTTAATGTCAAAATTGTCAAAGGGAGCTGGTACACAGTTGGCATGATGCCTCTTAAGCAGCACCCAAGGTAGGGATGCAGCTCCCCAAGAATGAAGACTATAGCATTGAATAGAATATCAAGTATCCCAGAAGTGATAGACAGTTTCTAACTGTCAAGCTTAATAAAAATCAGCTGAGAACAGAGTCTTAATGAAGGAATTGTCTGAATTGGGTTGATCTATATGCATGTCTATGGGGGATTTTGTTTGTTTGTTTGTTTGGTTGGTTGGTTGGTTGGTTAAGTGATGTCGAAAGGCCATGGCCAAAATGAATGGCACCATTTCCTAAGCAAGGGGTCCTGAATTTTATAAAAGGAAGCAAGCAGACCTGCACACATTTTTTTCTCTCTGAATTTAATTGTGGGTATAATGTGACTAGATTCTTCAAGATGCCACTGTGACTCCTCCATTAGGATGAACTATCTCCTGGGATAGTCTGTCTGCCCTAAGGTGCTCATTGTCTGGGTCTTTTTATATCACATCAGAAATGAAAGTAGAATATAAGCTAACCAAGGCCCACATCAGTGATGCTTCAAGGGAAATGAAACCCTAAGCATCATTACAGAGAGACAATTATTATCATAGAAGAATAATGGTCTTTACCAAAGAATATGCAGTGCCTATCCTTAATTCACATTCCATGCTTTGGAAAGCATTCCTTGTCACCGACTGAAAATAAAACTCTACTTTATTAAAGGAGATAAAAAGAGGAGAAAAGATAGCACTGAACTACTTTTCTTTTAAGAATTATCGTGAATATTCACACATTTTTTTCTTCAGTACATGTTCATTGGACATCTTCTTGGGGGCATGCCTCATTTACATACAAAGAATAAAGCAAAGTAGAGATACAGGAGAATTTGTCTGGCAAAAGAAATTGAGTTATAAGTGAAAAATTAACAATCGAAGTGCAGTGTGTCATATGAAAACACAGAAGAATATCTCATCTGGACAGGAGGTAGAGAGGGAGTCTCCAAGAGGACTGAGCTCTGAGCTTAAATCATGGAAGTGAGGAAGATCTAGACAGAACAACATTGTAAGAGAGAAAATGGCATGAACATTTCAATGTCTTCTCTAAAAGTCAGCCATTCTGCACAGTCTATGTGGGGAAATGGAGAACTCCCGCAAATATTAATTTGCCATTTTGACAATGTCTTTCATGAAAAGCAGCAAGATGCATCCCATCCCAAAGCTAGGCTCTACGGGGGCTAAAAATTCCACTAGACAGATTCAGCCACACGTTTTCCTCCCCCCCCCCCAATTTTCCTAGTATGGACTGTATACGCTCTCCCAATAAACTGTGATTCTGCTTAAGTCAGCCTGCATAGGTTTCCCTTATTCACAGGCAAATCCCCCAACAACTCAGCCTTTAAATATTTTAGCAGAAGAGGTCTAGATAGATTTGTATGTTTTACAACTGATATAGCTATGGATGCTATAATAAATGGGAGTGCAGCTATTCTAGGATCGGGGACTGAGATCTGTGAGGTAACCAACAACCTTACTGGAGAATATGATGACCTCACTGTTTCTAATGGTAGTACCTAGCCAGCCTGTGGCTTTAAGAGATGTTGAAGCAGAATTATAGATATTGTATAGAGGGTTACGGAGGTAGAAAACAGAGATTGTTTTGTTTATTCCAATGGAAACTCTTTACTGACCAGCTTCTGGATTTATGTGTGTTGTATAAAGAGCCAAGTGTAAACTACCACAGAAGGCAGAGAAAGAAGAAAAGGATAAACCTAAAAGACTTAGAAGAAAGGAGATAATGAAAAGAGATAATTCCACATTTAAAGAATTAAATGCAGAAAAACCTGTCTCAAAATGTTTCCAAAAAAAGGTGCTGTTGATCCATGCCTCTAAAAGTTGAGTGGTATATTTGACATAATTATTAATCTAAGCTTTGATTTAATTCCATTGCACTGAGGTTGACTCTTTCTCTTTGGGGGTATTTTCCTCTCACTTGGACGATGCAGATAAGGTATTTGGCGATGATGAATCTGGACTCAAAAGTGAGGAGAGAAAAGAGGCCATTTCTTTTTGTTTCTCTTAATAGAAATTGAGAGACTTCATTCCAGAGCCTTTTGGAAACCTCTTCCCATTCACCATTATTACACACTGTGGTATGTCTTCATTCCTGAAATAATTGTGTCTGGAAGAATTTCATGTGTGAAAACTCAGGCCCTGATTCCGCCAAAATAAAAAAAAAAAAAACTGATAAAGAAAAAAATTGTACATGATACCAATAAAAAATAGGATGGTACTAACAATTTCAAAATATTTTAAAGAGTAGAAAATTATCTAAAACCATCATCTTTACCCTAACTATTTAGTCTCATATTAGGCTTTATGAATCTTACATATGACATATGAGAAATTAGATGATACTTATAAGAAATTATTGTGAACTCTAACCTTTAAAAAGATGAAAAATAAAAACCAAAACCTAAAGGAGTCTATTCAAGCAAATAGATTTTTAATAAATTCAAAATGTCAGATGAAATAATGTATTTTGAGTGAGCCACTCAATATAAAACATTGCTCTATTAAAATAATAGATTATATGACAAAGATACTCCACAATAGTCAATTGGGCAACAGAACTGCTATTTATGAAAATAGTCCATAGAAATCAAATATATTAGCCTAATGTAATGCTGTCAACACTAGAGGCCATAATTTCTAATAGTAAAACATGTGATTATTTTCTATAATTTAAAAAGTGAAGCAAGTATTGACATATCATTAAATTACTGAGTTTCAATAAACGCAATATTCTGTAAGATTTTCAAAATTAATCAGAAGTTGCAGGCTATACATAAGTAAAAAAGGATAAATCAAACCAGAATCATGTTTCTTCAGCATACTGATATTGGATAATTTGGTATAGTGGTTATACTAATATTTGTTAAATTATTTATTATATCATGCTGTATTTTTTAACTTTTCAAAAAAGAAGAAAATCAATAAAAAATGTGTTTCTTCAGAGAGAAACATGTTTGACTCTGTGAATCAATGAAATTAAATGTTCCACTAAGGTTATGTCCTGAGTAACCATTTTTGACAACTCTTTCACTTCTTGAGCAAAAGTTTTGGACAGAAGTAACATGATAACTTAAAAGTATTTTCAGCTTGTGATAAAAAAAATACTAAAATCTATTTAACAGCACACAAGGGAACCATCTTAGGAATAAAATCTAAACTGCACAGGATACACACAAAGTATCAAAATAATTTTGTCTCCCTTTCTCTGACATGGCCATGTGGATCTGTATCACAATCTTTGTGTTAAAATTGTGGTCAATAACTTCCTCTGCTTACAAACAAAGCAGGATTATAGTACTGGGAGCCACCATGACTGAACCAAGTGTGAGGCATAAAGGACTAAGTTCAGAGGAAATTAATTTTAGGGTTTTCAACATATCCATTTAGCCATTTCTATTCTGTCCTTGTATGCCATTTATTATTTGATATGGCAACACATGATATATATTTTATGTCTTGAGATAGTATTGATACCTCTTAGATGATCCAAAAAAGTTGGGATGCTTTTTTCAAAATTCCTAAAGTGTTTCTTTCTTGTCCAAAAACTGTTAGATATTTGGCAGTTTGAGATGGCTTAGATGACTTTGGTTAGACTTGGGATAGGTTTTATGGCTTCCTTGAACCAAGAAGAGAGAAAATTATATACTAATTTTTATGTTAGTGCCAAGGTTATTCTAAACTAACATAAGAACAATAATGACTGTTTTGTTTATAGTACCAACCAGCAAGGGGAACTTGAGTTTGGTGTTTCTCCTCCTCAAGTTGGAAGCTTGGGAAAGAATGGCTAGCTAAACCTGGAATCCACACACTGCATGACAATGAACTATGAATCCTAAGTATGCTCCTGCTGAAATATTTATCACCATTCATTCAATTATGAAGATTCTACATGATTAAAGTCCAATTTGAGTTTCATTGTCTCTAAATTGTCTTCTCAATTTATTAAAATGGCATATAATTTCTGCCTGCAAGCTGATTTCAGGTGTTGCATAAACCATGCTCAGAATCGTACTGGGAGAGCTTGTCTGGGTCAAGCTTCCTTCCAATGAGGAAGCAATTCCCTAAGATAACAATGCTGGGAAATAGTTTCAGACAGCTTCTCTTAATCCCTGTTCCCACTTACAAACCTTGGCAGAGAGTTCATGTGGCTTTTTAAATACCAGGTATCCCAATTCCCTCACTCTTTCACAACGGAGACACCAGAGTCTAATAAAAACAAACCTAAACACGCATAAGGGACATTTAAAGAATCCTCTGCAAGTTATATGGGTACTGGAAAATAACTGTTGCTAACTGCTGAGCCACCTCTCCAACCCTAATCGTCAGGCATTCTCTTATAGCTGCTTTCTCAACATGTTGGGAAAAAAAAAAAAAAACAACAACAACAAAAAAAAAAAAAAACCCACACATTCAGTAATTTAATCCAGGTACTTCCCAAAAAATTATCATTAATCTTTTTTCTTGTTACAGAGCTGTGGAAGACTTTGCGCCTCTGTTCATCTAGTTCCTCCTTCCTGGCTGCTGGGACTGCAGGCATGTGTTATAAGGCCTGTTCCATGATGTGCAGAGTCTCCAATCAGAGCCCCATGCTAGGTGACCACTCTACCAACTGAGTTACATACCCAGCTCTAATTTATAACTTTTAAATAAACATAAAGCCCCACTTGTACTTGTGTGTATCTTGGGGAGCAGAAGTCTACGTGTGTGATATATATAAAATATGTATATGGAGAGTTCATATGCGTGTAAGCAAATGCAATCTAAAAAATTGACAGCAAGCTTCTTTCTCCAATCCTTGCGGACTTATTCAAAGAGAGTGCCTCACTGAATCTGTAGCTCATTGATTTGGCAAGACTGCCTGGTAGTAGAGATCAAGGCATCCGTCTCTTGCCACACACAAGCACCCCACCATTACACCCCCAACTCCAGGATTACGGATGTGCTTTGGCGTGCTTTTGTGGCCAGCAATCTGACAATGGAGTTGTCATCTTCCCAGTCCAGTAGTTGGCTTAAGAAATGATTTTTTTTCTTATCCTTTCTCATCTTTAGTTGTTTGTATTTTCATTGGTTTGTTTTCAGTGGCATGCAAAAGTGAATGGTTGTTAATTAGTTTCACTTTTCTAATCCCTAGATATCCCTTTTGGTGTTCAGTATCATTTGCCTTCTAGTCACGCTGATTATTAGCCTTTATACCTAATTCTGTAGCAGCAAGCCAAATTACTGAATATGAAAATAATATTTAATTGTAAAATACTATATAGATATTTGGGTATATTTCTTTAATTGTCATAGCCTTTTACTTTGTAGAATGCTCATTTTGGAGGACTTCCTTGGAATTTCTCACCCTCAAAGATAATAAACATTGAAAGAACTTGGATAGCTCTCATTCAATTTTAACAGGATTTCAAAACATTACCACTTTGCTAATAACTACATGATAAGAATTAATTAAAACTAAACAGGGATGTTTTTTTCTGAAAGTCTTTTGTAAGTTAATTGAATTATTTTAGTTGCATTAGAGAAGTAAAATATTTAAAGAAAGCTACGATGAAGCCTTTTACAACTACAGCGAGTCGTCCTTTATTCGCCAATAATTCATCTGCTGAGTTCTGTGCTGCTCGAGGCAGAATCTGTAAGATACTAGCCCTCTCGCTAGCTAGTGAGTTATATAAGTTTCACCCAGGATTTCGGCTAACAATTTGAATAGTTGTCATGGAAACTGGAAGAGACAAAGGGTGCCTCTGGAAAAAAAATAGCAGAAACTCTTGCCGTCAAGTATTCTAGTAAAAGCGATTTTTATCTGGAAGCAATTTGCTGGGACAGCCCAGCTTTATCCTTGGCGATCCCAAGGAGACCCATGGATTAAGTGATACTTCCCACCATGAAACCCACCCAAGCTTCTTCTGCTTGGTGGATATTCTCATTGTACCTGGGAAGCTTTGGATTTTAAAGTCAGTGGTTATTTTTCTGCCCTCCCCTTCCTCTTTGTGGAATTGCACACGAGCACAGTTCCAGAAACTGCGAATTCTCATTCATGGAACACAACTACCTAGCCTCAACTTCCTGGAGCTGTAGAGTATTACCTAATATGATCTATATCTATACCTATATCTATATCTATCTCTCTATATATAGAAAAATAGGAGATAGAGTTAAATAATATGTATTACCTGACAAGCATGTGAGAGCATTAAACAGACAATATATTCATCACTGCTACAGAAAGCGAAAAGTTCCATAAGAGAAATCAAGATAGCTTAAACTGGCAGCTTTTGTTTTGTGTTTTCATCTGAACCTCACTGTCCTGACAAAACTTCACAATAAGTATGAAATATCCATTTTCTTTTTTTTATTAATTAATTTATTTAATTATTAAAGATTTCTCCCTCTTCCCCGCCACCACCTCCCATTCCCTCCCCCTCCCCCAATCAAGTCTTCCTTCCTCCTCAGCCCAAAGAGCAAGCAGGTTTCTCTGCCCTGTGGGAGGTCCAAGGACCACCCACCTCCATCCAGGTCTATTAAGGTGAGCATCCAAACTACCTGGGCTCCCACAAAGCCATTACGTGCAATAGGATCAAGAACCCATTGCCATTGTTCTTCAGTTCTCAGTAGTCCTCATTGTCCATTATGTTCAGCGAGACCGGAAGGTGAACCCAAAGAAAAACATATAAGCATCCCCCTGAATATTAACCTTCATCAGGCGATGAAAGAAGACAGAGACAGAGACCAACATGGGAGCACTGGACTGAAGTCTCACGATCCAAAGGAGGAGCAGAAGGAGAGTGAGCACGAGCAAGGAACTCAGGACTGCGAGGGGTGCACCCACACAGTGAGGCAATGGGGATGTTCTATCGGGAACTCACCAAGGCCAGCTGGCCGGGGTCTGAAAAAGCATGGGACAAAACCGGTCTCGCTGAAATATCCATTTTCTGATGAAATATTAGGACAAAAAGGACAGAAAGTTAATTTCTCTATTATAGGCAATGAGAAGTACTTATAAGAACAGAGAAAGGTCTTATAATTAGGAAGTTAATTATTTATAAGTGGATGCTTCGAAATTTTATAAGTTAAAAAAAATTATAAGTGCCGAAAACAATTATTATATTTAATTCCTTTAGAATATATTTTTACAGTACTGGTTACATAATTCATTTTGTGTAGCATGGTATCTATTCATGGAATTCATAAGGAAGTATCAAAGCAGGCACTATAAAAAGAAATTCTAAATCAAGGAAATTCCAAATATGTGTAATCCTAAATTCTCAAGCAGTATGTTCCTCTGATTTTATATAAGGACGGCAGAAATAATGAGGCTGGGATTTAACCAGGGGTACCCTGAGTACCATTGCCCATAGAGTGACATTCTTGGGATAGTGACACTCCTGGGATCTCAGCACTGGGGAAATGGAGGGAGGAGAATCAGAATTAAGGTCATCTTTGGATACATAGTGAGGGCAGCTGACACTTACGACCCCCCACAAAGGAACAAAATAATAAGAGAGATATCTGGTAAGAACTGTACAAAGAAACTATCAGCCAAGCCTTCAAAAAGCACTGTCAAATATCAGAAAATATGTGTTATTATGGGAAAGGCATTCAATTCTTGACAATTTCCTGGTATTTATGAATAATTTCCATCTGAAAGAAAACATGTGTTCCTTATAAGGCTTTTACAAAGGGAACAGATTTTAAAAATTGTTTTCCTTTAAAGCAATTCTCAACTATTCTATGGATCACATTACTGTGAAATTCTGTTCTCTGTTTTCAGTAAGGATTGGTGTAAGGAAGTAGTCTGCAAACCAAGTCCTACTGTTCTCTCTGGCAGACTGAGTTTAGAGAGGAGCGATAGAGATGGGAGGAAGTGGAGAGCAACTTTTCACATTGTAAGGACCACATAGTAATTGTGAGTGTACCCTTCATGCTGAGTAAGTAATGATTGCTCTGCCACCTTCCCTATATTCTTGCAGTGTTGACTGATACTTAAAAAGAAACATGACTACATGTTTTGATTCAATCATACTCTCCTCAAACTTGCTTTTCTTTTATTATTTGGAAAACTCCTGAAAATAGATGATCTGAATTGCATTCTGTCAGAGAACTTGATGGTTTCAAAATTGACTTCCTTAAAAGGAGAGTGTCCAGCCAACCTGGTTGTAGTGATAAACGGTGTTGGTCTCTGAACCAGGGCTCACCACCTTCTGTTGAACTCAGTCATCCCATCATTATTATGGGTTGTCTGCTGACTGGTTGATCTCAGTTGTCCTCGACTATTTTATAGCCCTCTAATACTCAATGATAAACGAGCTGTAAAAGGGCAGTGAACATAGGGCAAATTAGATCATTGCCTTACTAAACTATATGATACTTACATTGTCAAAATTTTGTGGGCAACATTTTCTATTTTTCTCTTTACCATTTCCAGCTCTGTTTCTTTTTTCATCAATGAATTAAATCCAATGGTAAAGCTGTTGATCAAAAATCTGTTTCTTTTTCTATATTATCACTAAGTTCTGAGATATTTTTCATTGGTTTCTTTCTGATTATTGCAAGTATTTTGGTTCATGATCGGCTCAATCAGATCTGTACTTTAGTGCCTAGCTCCTTCTGGAGTAGAAACAATTTTGTGAGTACGTACAAATTGAGAACGGAGACTAGGCTGACATCCTAAAGCCTGTGAAAGAGAGCAGGAAACACTCGATATGCAAAGACATGCATTTCCTAATAACACGATTGCTCCTTTATGCAAACAGAAGAGGCAAGCAAGACACTAAGTCCAGAAAAATAGATCTGAGGAAAAGAGACGAGACCCAGTTTAATGCTAGCACATTGATTTCTAGACTTTTCATCCCAATCACATTTCCAGCAAGCCCTCATCACTCACAAATTTACAATTCCAATTGATTCTGAAGATTATTGTGGATATCAAGGATGAACAATTGAAAACTGACGGTCGTTTTCTGTAAGTTGAGACTGAGAAACACTTTGTAACTTAGTTCTTTCTATGAGTGAAATAAATTCCTTTCCTTTTGAACATATGCGTTCTCCATTCTCCCTTTTAATCTAGAAAGTTATTAAATAATGAAGGTGCACTTACTGTTCAATTATAAACTCTTATGCTTTTATAAGTACATCACAATGTCATGTAATCAGCAATGTATTTTACATCTTTTTTTGTATTGCCTTTGATGACTTCTGAAACACTTCACATGTCTTCTTCTAATTCGTTCATATTTAAGAACAAACGTTTTCATGGTCAACATTTAATTCATATCCTAACCTCAAAATGTTTTATTTTCTTCTTTCTAATCTATCTCCTCCCTATGCAATCATCCCATACAGACATAGGATAATGTTTTATATGAAACATATGAATTTATATTGTGGAACATCAAGACAGCTCACCACCTGGGTAGACTTTATGGTACAAGCATTAACTGTTCAACAATCTTCTGTCAAAAGTCTTAAAAATAAGGCTTATTCCCAGACCTCTGAAAAAAAGTTTACTATCAAAGTTATTATTTTATATATTTCCTGAAAGCAGGACTCATTAATGCAGAATTCTTGCATGTTTGTACTGGGACTGTGAGTAAATGTTTCCGGATAACATTTGAGCTTTTCTCCTACAGCTGCAGCCCCATCATCGACTTCAGTTTCTCATTTCTGTGTTAGCAGCATCATGAAACTGACAGCGAGTCTACTTGACCCACTTAAGGCAGAGTCTGGGTATTCGGGTTTTTCAAAACAAATGCCTGTTGGACAAGTCAGAGAGGCTAAAAAGGGCCAAAAATACCAGGTGAGTCAGTGTTTTTAAATCTGTGTGTTCTTCTCATGGTCATGGCATTAATGCCTTGAAAGTAGAGGGCTTCAAGGCACATAACATGAGCTTAAATGCATCCCGAAGGTATTATATTATTCCTGCAGCTATTTTGAGAAGCGGAATACTAGGATAAAGTTTTTGAAAGCTTGAGATATGAGGGTTTGTTCATTTCTGTAGCACTGTGATTTTCTTTTATTTTTATTCACGTTTTCAGCACTGTCTTGCTAGAGAAGAAAGTCCACTCTGAAAATAGAGAGGGTAGCAGTTCTCTGATCAAAAAAAAGGGGAATGAGCCAGGAAGCAAAAAGGGATATACATATATATATATATATATATATATATATATATATATATACATATATATGTATGTATCCTAAAAGGGATATATATATATGTATTCTAAAAGGGATATATATATATATATTCTTCAAATAGGCAGAATGGTCCATTTGTATATTCATTCAATAACTGAAGCAATAAATATCTATTTATGATGTCTTTATGCATAGACATCCCTTCGTATGCTAAAAGTGAAGTAGCATAACGATACAGTAGCTATGATGTCTATCACTAAAGAGCACCCATCTAGAGGCAGAAACAAAACATTACACATCTGTCAAATAAAGAGAACCATCTCATGAGTATCTCAGTGTTATACTGGGGTGGTAGGGAGAGAAGGCACAGTACTTCATATATAAGAAAGAAGAGAAATTATTTTATTTAAATTATGTGAAAGAGATTTTGAAAGAAACTGTCATTTGATTCCTGGCATATGGAGTAGGTGGGAGCTTTTAGGGTAAACGTTAAGATTAGCAAACACGATTCAGTGGAGTTGGGCAATGGAAACAGAGCCGAAATGTTAAGATACTGAAGGACATTAAAATGGTGTCATTTCCCCTCTCCTTCATTTTCATCAGCCACAACTTAGATTTTTGTAGAGTTTAATTTTCTTGGAGCTTGTAAGAAATGAATGTTCTGACTTCTCTAAGAACAGTTGCCTTTTATCGTTGTTTTGTTCACTTTGGGTTTGGTATGCCGACTAGAGACAGTTGCTTGCTGTGTGGCTCAGAGTGGTGTGCAGCTCACTATATAGCTAGACTGACCTTGACCCTTGATCTTCTTTTTTTTTTAACCTTCAGAGTATTAGTATTAGACATTTGCCAGCATGTCTAACAATTACTTTTTAATGTTTTAAATTTAATCCATGCAAAATTGTTGAGAATTCTTGCTTCCATACCAACTGTTGTTTTGAAGTCAATCTTTCATTTTATCCTTTGTTACGTGACTTGAACCCATGCTCATACAGTGGGCACACTCAGCATGGGTCCTAAGTAGTTCTACATGGATAAGCATGTATGTAACCCCAAAAATAAATCTGTAAGAGTAAGTCTTCTCTAAAATTCACCTTAAAATTTTAGGAGGAATTCTTTAGTATTTGAATTCCGTCTTCTTTGTACAACTATTTTTATTATTCTCCATTTTTATTGTATAACACACCATACCTATTTTTCTCTTGAAGTCTCTAATCCATATTTTCCCCTTTTATACCAACTATCATTATTTTCTGATTTTTCCATTGCTCATTTTCTTTCCTTGCTTAATGCTTTCCCATATATCACCCTAACAAAATCCTATTTGGCTTTAAAAACTCATTTTACACTGTTTCTCTACTGTGTTTGTCCTCAGTTAAGGACTGGAAGGAATTATTTATTTCCTCTCTTCTGGCACTTGGCCTTGTATCAAATCCATTCTACTTAGCATTGCTTCCAGAGCAGAGCTTTCCCAAGCAGGACAGAGTTTTCTACCTGTGTACATCTCAGAGGAGGGACAGCAAGAACAGGAGCAGGGGGAAGAAGTTCATTGTGCTATAGTTTTCATACTGAGGAAAGGCAATGTAAATCCGAAGAAAGAAAGCATGGAAGACCATGACTACCCCTCTCTGCTTCCCAAAGGAGACAGCAGTTGTATGTTGGTGGAAATGGGGAGGGATAGTAGCCTGAAGATGCCATCTTGTATTTTGTTCAAAGCACCACGATGTCTCACGGCACAGCCTCTGACTAAAAAGGCAGGCTCTGTGCATGTTCATTTTGCAAAGAACTCTCGTTCTGAAAACAAGTTTTGTGTGAGATGTAGTATAACGTGTTTGTGATTCAAGCATTTGTAGGCCCAGATAGAATGTTCATGAGTTTGAGTCCAACTTGATATATATAATACACTTAAGGACAGCCTAGGGCTCTAAGTAGGATCCTTTCTCTGGTAGATGATAGATAGATAGATAGATAGATAGATAGATAGATAGATAGATAGATGATAGATAGATAGATAGATAGATAGGTGATAGATAGATAGATAGATGATAGATAGATAGATAGATAGATAGGTGATAGATAGATAGATAGATAGATAGATAGATAGATAGATAGATAGATAGGTGATAGATAGATAGATAGATAGATAGATAGATAGATAGATAGGTGATAGATAGATAGACAATGATATTTGGTAAAGAGAAAAGTGCACATGAGTATGTAAATTTTATTCTAAAAGAAATAATATTGGGAAACTGGGCAATAGCCACATATCTGAAATATATATCTAAGTCAGCTTATTAATAAGAAAGTCATGGTACTAGGACCTTTAACTCTGCAACTCTATCTTTAAAAATTTATAATAACAGCCGGGCGGTGGTGGCGCGTACCTTTAATCCCAGCACTTGGGAGGCAGAGGCAGGTGGATCTCTGTGAGTTCGAGACCAGCCTGGTCTACAAGAGCTAGTTCCAGGACAGGCTCCAAAACCACAGAGAAACCCTGTCTCGAAAAACAAAAAACAAACAAAAAAAAACAAAAAACAAAAAAATTCATAATAACCAGCCTAGTAAGGTATGTCTACAGGTACAAGAGAGACATGGCTGTTAAGGGAGCAAGCAACCACTTTCTGATTGGACTCAAGGCCCATTCCACAGGAAACAATTTATGTTGTAATGGATTACAGTATGGTACTGCAAATCCAACCAACATCATGTGGCCCTAACAGATAATCTACTATTATTATGCTAAATGCAGTCTCTAGTCAATGGATTAGCAAATTTTCTGATCCTTTCAGAGAACCATCTTTATGTACTGGATACTAGGTAACATGGAAATTGAAAGCTGGTCAAATACAGAGAATAAACGACGGTAAGGTGCTCACTTCCTGATCCCCAAGAGTAACGGAATGTAATGGAAAAGTGCTGGAAAAAGTCTAAGAGCCACATATTGTAGAAGATTCCTTCAGAACAGTGTCATCTGCTCAGGACAGCATCAATACGCTCGTGAACTCATAGCAGCTATACTTGCACAAGATCAAGCCAACCAACAACCCACCATGGATGGGAAAGGGCTCACAAGGTCCCAAGGAGGAGCTATTGACAGTTGATGGTTGCTGAGGGAGGGTCAGTGTCCCATATCAAGAGAGTAATCCCTGGTAGGTGGTTCATGCTCCAGGATTAGTCTTATGTCTATGTTCATTGAACAGCATTAAATTGGACTCTCTGGGCCACTTTAAAAGAAATAAAGAAGGAAGAAAATTGGAAAGACATTTAAAAGAATCCATGGAAGCAGCTCGGGGTAAGTTGGTAAACTTCAGGGTGGATAAAGCTAAAATATATTTTATAGATAGGAAATTCTCAAAGAAAAAATGATCATATTAATTTAAAAAGGAAAAGAAAAATAATAAAAATTCATCATTAAGTATTTGATGGATGAATGAACACCAACAAAGGGCTTATAATTCACTTGACTATTTCAGGCTTCTATTTTAGGCCTTAAGAGTCTCTCCCCATAGAAAATTAAATGAATTCAGATAAAACAAGAATGAAAAGTAATCATTATTCTTTAATTCTATTGCCTCACCTGGCAATAGAAAAACCACATAAATGAGGCAAGTTTCTATTTCAATCTTTCTAAAACAAAGACTCTCTCAAGCTTTCAAGGCTAAAGTCCAAGCGCTAAACATCTTTCCTTTTTTTTACTGAGACACAAAGTCATCTGCAGAGCTCCAACTCAAGAACTGTGCCACCAAGTTACAAAAAAAAAATGCAAAACCATCATAACATTTTATGATTTTGTGTTGGGTTGCATGCATAGCTATCCTCAGCTGCAACAGTCCTAGACCTTGGGTTGCACACACCTGCAAGTCTGGACACACTGAAGATGCAGGTTCTCTACAGACATGCAATCATTTTCAGTTTCAAGGAAGCTCTTGGCAATAGCAAGCTCAGGAAAATTCTTTGCATTCTCTCTGTCTAAAAAGAGCATGTTTCTAAAATAAATACCATGAATCACATCAAAGAACTAGAAGCCTGAATTCATCAGCAAAACAAAATGCAAGTGAGAATCATATTGTCTTTTATAAAATGACTTTTAATCCTTTCCCACTGGTTCTTTTGAAAGTTTAAATGCATTCTAGTGGTTTTTCTCTATAATAAATACCAGACAATTTCTGGGAAGCAGATTATACCTACATTATTCTGCTGGAATGTAGCAATTACTTACAGTTTAATCATTACCAAGAAAAATTTTCTCTACATGCAGCTCTTATTTCTGTGGAATTTTAATTTAGATTTTAATTCATGTATGCGACAACTTAGAACATTTCCATTTTTCCTTTCCATGAATTTGACATTTATATTTGTGTTCACTGGAGGGGAACTAAAACTTAGCTGTCAGGGCCAGTGCCATCCCAGTAGACAGACTCACTTCCTAATGACACCCAACAATGTCTGAAAGGGGAAACTCCACATCCTGGATTTTATGATCGCCTCTGAATCTCCTTCAGCTGGAATCTCACCATTTAATCACATTTTTCACAAGTTATAAAAAGGAAAGAGCCTGTTACATAGAAGAAGCACTAAGATTTTCTGAGTCTAAAAATGTCAAGGAGGAGAGGCAGTATAGTTGCTAGGCATGTACGACTGCACGAACACCAGATCCTACTGAAATATTACCTCTGCTTGTGTGCAAATTGTCCCCATCACCACTCAAAGTCAGAGTCCTGGCCTTTGAGGAATAGATAGCGTGGCACTTTCAGAGAAAAGACTGGCTTAAAATATGATCTCTTGTGTAAATCAACTTTCCTAAAGGGGAATTTGAGGGTGGAGTCCAGGTCTTTAATACATCCACATATTCTAATATGACTACCTCCTTCAACTCTGAAACCTATCAGTCCCAAACGTGATGTGTTCCCATTGCCACAGAGAAAGATTCAGAGATATATTTGTAACCCAAACCAGACCAATGAGAGCTCTTCCCTGGGCTCCACTTCACTGATGGTTCTCTGTCAAAGCACGCCAGAAATCGCCACTTTTAGCATGAGGATAAAGTCTTCCATTCAAGTGAACAGAGGTGATCAAAGAGGTAGACAGAGAATGGCGGGAAAGCTCTGGTTTCAACCAAACCACAGTTGCTTTTTCCTTAAGATCCAGGAATTGAGAAAGTCTGAGCTATACCAGGATTATGAAAGAAA
The DNA here is from genome assembly GCF_950005125.1 of Chionomys nivalis. Lineage (NCBI taxonomy): Eukaryota > Metazoa > Chordata > Mammalia > Rodentia > Cricetidae > Chionomys > Chionomys nivalis. The sequence continues at coordinate 20,756,972 of NC_080110.1, forward strand.
AACAAAGCAAGCAAAAAACAAAAGAGACACACACACACACACACACACAAAAAAAACCACCTTCCTTTATTTTTTAGACTAGTTCATGCTTCATTCTGTCTCTTGTTAACTAAAACGTCACAACAGGCCATCCTTCAGGCTGTGAAACAGTGGTTCTGGATGCCTTGGTCCTTAGTGAGAGTCTATTTATAACAAGCTGTCCTTCAGTCTATGAAATAGTGGTTCTGCATGTCTTGATCCCAGTGAGAGTCTTCTCTTTAAGTGAGTTGCCAGGCCAAGTTATCAGCAGATTACCTTCACTGTACCCCATGCAACACAATCTCATCCTTTATCCTTCAATGACTTTCTCACTGTTTGTGAGGGGTATCATTTCGTCAGATCTGAAAAGCTATGGATCTCATCATAGGATTTCCTTTTTGTCCCTTTTCCTCATCATCCCTTAAGATGTTCACTTGTCACCTACAATTTCAGTCAGAAGTTTACACAAAGATGTTCATCTACTTTCTGTTACTCACAGTCTTCAATATCCCACTTTTACAGCGTCCTACCTGATTCATCGGTGAGCAACTTCAGATGAGGGTTTTGTATGGCTTTGTTCTTAAAGTAGCAATAAAGGGACTCCTATTGACTTTCTGCCCTTCTCATAGACCAGTGCCTTGCTAAGTCGTCATCAGATAGTCTTCTTCCAGGAACAGATGGGGACAAATACAGAGACCCACAGCCAGAAATTAAGCAGAGTTGAGAGACCTTGGAACACTCAGCAGAAAATGGGGTATCTCCATCAAATCCCTCCCTGCAGGCCTCAGAGAACAGCAGAAGAGAAAGTGGAAAGAACCTAGGTGCCAGAGGAGATGTGGGATACCATGGAAATAAGGCTTTCTAAACACAGCAGGACCTGTGAACATGTGAACTTCAAAGACTGAGGTGGCAGGCACAGGCCTGCATGAGTCTGAACCAGATGGGGTCCTAGAGCCGAAAGGAGAATTGGACAGAAGCCCTTATCCCTAACACTAAAGCTATCTCCAATTGATAACCACTAGCGAAAAAACAAACAAAAAATAGTTTTCTTCAGTGCGATCTCACTGGGGAAATAAACCACCTTGAAGGTAGGGTTATGCGCAGCAGTAACCGGCCAACACAAAACAAACTCAATAGAATCTTTGGAGGTTCTTTGTCTCATAAATGCATAATGTTGAGTCAGGGGTTTTGTTTTCTTTTTTCTCTTCACTTGACCATACAGGTCTGTTGTGTATATATTATGGGTTCCCGTGTTGTGTTTCTATGGAATTGCTGTGTATGTGAATATGCGTATCTCTGTATCTATAGTCACCCAATTTCTCAACTTAAAATTCAAGGCTATCTTTGTGGCTCAAACCTGCCATTTCTACCCAACTTTGTATTGTTTTGTTTTTTAATCCCATAATTGTCTGTGTAATATTCCCTATTCCCATAGTTATGTTTCTTTCTCGGCAGCTTTCATTTTGTGAGAATGCCTTTCCTATTTTCATCTTATTTTCTAAGCTCTGTCAAGCTCAAGCACGATTTTCCCCTTGGAGGGTGCCTTTGCCTGGAGGCTAGATAAACTAATCAAGAGGAATTGAAACTAAATGTGAAGAGGAAGGGGAAAGCATCCCGATAAATATGTAAATCAATTTACTATGGAAAACAGAAGATGTGGTGTTCAAGGAAGATAAACATTGTGGGTGGTGCCAGTTATTCAGAGGAGAAAACCCTTGCAAACACTTGCATCCGCCGAGATAATGCTTAAACCCGAATGCAAATGTGTGTCCTTGTGCAGACCAAGTAACGTGAAACTTATATTTTAGGGGGAATATAATAAGACAGTTTATGGATTCTGTGAGCTTTCCTAAAGCATCTCAGCATTTGAAGTCTATGTAGCAGACGCATTTACAGTTCCAAGGACTTTCTACAACTACCTAGGGAACAAAGATTCTCAAAGTTGGAGGTAACTGAAGAATATCTAGAGAATCCTAAAATAAGTAAATAAATAAGCAAAAAAAGGCTTCAATATATGAGCTGTATTCCCATTTTACAGAGTGAGTGCCTCGTGTGCATTAAGGCCCAGATATGGTGGCACAAACCTGTCAACAAGCACTAGGGAAATGGAGACCAGAATATTAGAAGTTCAAGATTCAAGCTTATCTTTCCTCTAGACTAGTTTTAGGTAAACTTATAAAACAGGAGACCCTATTGCAAAAGGAAAGAAGGAAGAGAAGGAGAATAAAAAGTCAATCCAGCCTGGCAGTGGTGGCGCACGCCTTTAATCCCAGCACTCCGGAGGCAGAGACAGGCAGATCTCTGTGAGTTCGAGGCCAACCTGGTCTACAAGAGCTAGTTCCAGGACAGGTTCCAATGCTATAGAGAAACCCTGTCTTGAAAATAACAAAGCAAAACAAAACGTCAATACAAGATTTTATAGAGATGGAACTCAGGTCTCATGATCAATATTCAACTTAAAAAATGATCCACAGGCCTCCCTACAGTCCGATAGTTCATAAGGCATTTTCTTAATCAAATCTCCCTCCTCTCAAATAACTGTAGCCTGTGTCAAGATGACATAAAACCAACATAAATATTATATGATTGTATATATAACTGATCCTAAAATTCTACCAGGAAACTCATACAGCTAGCAAGCACATTCAGCAAAGAAGAAAGCTACAAAATTAATATGGGAAAATTGGTAGCCTTCATACTGAAGTGAGAAATTGAAGAAGATATGAGAAGACGGAAAGATTCCCCATCCTCATGAATCAGAGGTATTAATATAGTTCACAAATCTATGACATCTGGTTTCTAATAAAGAAGCCAGAAATACACACAGGAGAAAAAGACAGCCTCTTCAAAAAAATGGTGCTGGTCAAACAGGAATGCTGCATGTAGAACAATCCAAATAGATCCATATTTTCATCCTGTACAAAACTACAAATGCCTAGCCTGTTTGGATGCTCACCTTTCTAGACCTAGATGGAGGGGGGAGGACCCTCAACTGCCCACAGGGCAGGGAACCCTGACTGCTCTTTGGACTGGAGAGGGAGGGGGAGGGGAGTGGGATGTGGGGAGTGGGGGAGGGGGAGAGAAAAGGGAGGCGGGGAGGAGGTAGAAATTTTTAATAAAAATAAAATTAAAAAAAAACTACAAATGATTCAAAGACCTGAACACACAGTCAGAAACACTGACTCTGACAAAAGAGGATGTGGAGAATAACCTTAAACTCATTGGCACAGGAAAAGTTTTTCTGAACAGAACACCAAGAAACAACAAAAACAACAAAAATGAATACAATTAGTAAACAGGATCTTATGGAACTGAAAAACTTCTGCATAGCAAAGGACACCATCATGCAGACAAAATAGCAGTCTACAGAATGGGAGAAGATTCGTACCAGGTATACCTCTGGTAGAGGTATTATCCAAAACACATTAAAAATAACTAGATATCAAAAAACAAACTACCCAATTTTAAAATGAAGTACAGATCTAAAAAGAGAATTATTAAAAGAGGGAACTCAAAGGGCTGACAAACACTTTATAAAACGTTCAGTATCCTTAACCATCAGAGAAATGCAAATCAAAATGACTTTGAGAATCCATTTTATACCCACCAGAATAGCTAAGATCGATAAAACAAATAACAGACCTCGCTGGCAAAGATACAGAATGAGGGAAGCATTCATCCATTACTGGTCGGGTACAAACTTGTATTGCCACTACGGAATTCAACGTGGCAGGTCCTCAGGAAGATCGGAATTGAGGAATCTGCTTCAAGACCCAGCTGCACCACTCTCGGGCAGAAACTGAATGTGCCATCCTGCCACAGAGGCACTTGCTCAACCTTGTCCCTCTTTTCACAGTAGCCAGAAGCTAGAAAGAACCTAAACGTGAGGTACCCCAGACCCAGAAAGACATTGTGTGCTAAATTTTCAGTTATATGTGTATGCTGTTAAGTCTTTGATAAGCAAGCTACAATAGGGCAGGACACAAGCTCAGTGTCCCCAAAAGGCTGAATTTTTATGGCACACGCTCAAAATGTAGAAGCCACAATGAACTTAAGGGTTTAAGTGCTGAGTATCTAGTCATTCAACACATCCAAGTGAACAGAGCCCCTGAGGAACTAAGGTGCACTATGAAATTTACAGAGCTCATGGTCAGATTAACCCGTGCATGAACTCCCCTGTGGCAATGAGGTAATCCTTCCTGGGAAGGGACACGTTGTTCATAAACCAACAGAACAAGCTTCCCAGAAGAAAAAGATACTCCAGAACAAGATGAAGAAACAAAGCCCTATGGCAGAAGAATAAATTCAGCATAAATAAATGCTATCACATATTTTAAAAGTAAATAAATCAACATTTATATCTAATGTTCTGCTTACTGGTGGACTTTTTTTTTAATCTAAGGATGCTGAAAAGTCAGAATAGCTTTTTGTTACTGATCACTGTACTAAAAGTCTTGAAAATCCAGTAAATAATGAAAAAATATTTATTGGAAAATTTTAAAAGTAAAAATTTAAAAAGAATTCAACTTTTTTCTGGTTGGTTTGGTTTTTTTTTGTTTTGTTGTTTGTTTTTGCAAAATAGAAAAAAAACTAAAAAATAAAAATGCCAAGTTACATTTATATAGTGCTCAAATATTATATATTTAGAGACTTATAAAATATGTGAGATGCACTAATAAATACCAACATTACTAAAATTATTTAAGAAAATGCCTATATGTCTGGTATTCTCCACCATGCTTATAGATTAGAAAAGTAATATTTATAAGATATTAATTTGCTTCCAGGTGCTGGGATTAAAGGCATGTGCCACCACTGACTGGCTCAATCAGGTTTATTTTCAACCTAGGATCAATGTGGAGCAAATTAATATCTTGTCTGTTTGTTTTTGAGACAGGGTGCCTCTGTATAACAGCCCTAGTTGTCCTGGAGCTAGATCTGTAGACCTGGCTGGCTTCAAACTCAGAGAGCCCACAAACAAACAATAAAACGTCAACAAAAAACTGATTAAATTTCGTTAAGTATTTTTGAAAAAAAATCAAGTTGTTTGTAAAATTAATATGAAAGTATCAAATATATAGGTCATCAAAATCATATTAAAGTAAGAACAATCTTAGAGAAGTCATGCTTCTAGACTTTAGAGTTCTCTATGTGCCAACATAATCAAAACTGGGCAACTTTCCTATGAGAGTAAATATATACAAGATCAGAAGACAAATTCAGAGACCAAGAAGCATCTATAGTTGGCTTAAGGTAAAATATTCAATGGGAAGAAGATACTTTGTGATAAATTGGGAGAGTGTGGTAAAGCACTATATGCTCATGAGAAAAAAGACAAACCATAGTTCGCATTATCTCCTGCCAAATACTAGACTTAAAGTGGATTGTAGAGCTAACCGAGACTATGACTGATGTTATTTGAACACATAGAAGAAAATTTCTGCCATGTAGACAATAAGTAAGCACATATAATATTTCTGAGAACACAAAGAGGACTCTGAATGAAGGGAAAAGAGGGACATGGTAGTAGCTTCAAAATTCATATTCAAACTTACTCTGGCCCCTAGAGCAATGCCCAAAACATGAACTTGTTTTCTCTCCCATTCATTTTCTGATGTTTTTTTTTTTCAAATCCATATGCATTTTAAAAAATGCTGACACAAAGTAATTACTGGTTAGAATAAACAATGACAGAACATTACTTGCACTTCAAAAGAGTTCTCTAAGCTCAGAGAAGAGGTGGCTGAGAGAATGTAAGAGTCTCTTATCCCTCCCTCTAGGCTCAGGGGACATCAGAGGAGAGGTGGCTGAGAGAATGTAAGAGCTAGATGACAGGAAGGAGGGCTGGGAAATGGTATCTTCTGGACAAGGGACAAATATTGCAATCAGCATCTGACAGCAGCTATGAGTGGCTGCATAGACCTGTATAATGCTGGACATGGATAGGGAAAAAGCTCATAATGCCTTCCCTAGGTATTGGTTACTGATGGATACTGAGGGAAAGGAATTTTTGTCTTCATTCGTGTAGCTAGCCATGTGTGAGCCTACCATTATCCCATGGCTAGTTCCACCCCCATGATTATACAGACAGACCTTATTAAACTCAGTAGGACACAAAACAAGGAATATAATGTGGGGCGGGGACTTGTAGGGAAGGGGAGCGGGTTGACAGAGTTGAGAAGGCAATGTGAGGGTAGGATGAGGGGAATCAAAGAATTCTACATATGAATGAATTTTTCAAAGACTGTATTTTCTTTGAAAAGGTCTTTCCTCTGATTTCTCTACATTAGGTAGGTTCTCTGGGGCCCAGCCTAGCAAAAGAGACAGCTGCTTGAATTTAAGCACCAATTAAAGATTTTGCTGCTTTTAGACACTTTCTTGCACAAGAACCATCTTCTGGCTGTGTACTTGAAATAACTTACAAATTCTCATGGTCACAGATATATTGCTAGATATTTTCAACAGGAGCTTCAAATACCGGAGGGTAACATACATTAGAACTTAGGTACAAAATGTAACTGTCAGCATTTCATGTGTACTGCCTTATTTGGTACCGTGATGAAGTCTACCAGTACTCTTAGAAAACTTCAACCAGACGGGCAATTCACCCAAAGACAGTCTCCCCAACACATCGGAACTCAGGCAGTCTGACTCCAAAGTCGACAGTCTTTACCGCCCACGCTGCCCAGTAGCTTCTTTTGTAGAAATCAGCCCCTTGCAAACTTCAGAAAACATAAGATTTGCCTGGGAGGTTCAAGCAGCCTGTGTTCCAGTCCAGGGTCTGGTTTTAAAGATCTCTCAGGTGATGCCCACCGAGCTACTCCCCAGATTGTACATTGCTAGAGGCTGTGTGGGAGAGGAGGAGGACAGTTTGGAAGCAAATCTTCTGCTAATTATCTTTAAAACAACACAGGGTTCATCAGGCCTGTGCAGTAATAATATTGCACTTTAGAACAGGAGGATGGAAGGGACCCTTCAAATCCGCTGACTCCCTAAAACCCTTTTCTAAATCGGTGTGCTTTAGCACCCAGAGACATGATTTACAGACTACTCAGAGTGTTCTTTACCTGTCAAATGGCAGAGAAAAGGAGTGCATTCTGTATTTTTTTTTTGAAAGCATTCTTCAGGGAAAATAGGGGCTGGGATAATAACAGGGTGCACTCGGCAATCTGCTGGGTTTAAGGGCTGACTGAACTCTGTCTGCCATTAGCTTGCAGGTTAAGAAGCAAGAGTGAGAATTTAAGCCAGGCCCCTCCTTCAGCTCTGCAAGCAAGACGGCATTCTACATGAGGAGCTTTTTCACACGGTTTTGCTTAAAGGAGGAGGTTAATTGAAGGAAACATATAACTCTTACCCCTAGAGGGAGGGTGGGCAGGGAGCTGCTTCCAAGGAATCCGGAGTGCAACATTAGGCAGGTTCTCTGGGGCCCAGCCTAGCTTCAGAGAGACAGCTGCTTGAATATAAGCACCAATTAACGATTTTGCTGCCTTTAGACATTTTCTTGCACAAGAACCTTCTTCTGGTTGTGTGCTTAGAAAACTAGTCAACTGCATATTCAGCTTACGATTAAAAAAATGCAGTCATGTATCATAGAAGCAAATGTTGCAGAAAGTAACTGTCAAGGGAATTGTCAGCACAGGAGTGACTGGAAAACTCTTTGCCAGTTGTGAGTTGCTTATGCCCCTAAATGGCTAACTCATCACCTTCTGGCTGAACATGAGAATGCAAGGTTCATACGTTAAAGGCATGCTTTTCTGGCAAGTATCATCATCTTTACCTAGCCATGTCTTAGCACATACAAGTTCTCAGAAGTTAAAGGTTTCTTCCTGTTTCTGCTATGTTTGTATTGGGAAAAATAAAACTGGGGTCAGTGTGATGACTCAGCAGTTAAAGATGCTTCTTCGGCAAGCGTGATGGCCCAACTTGGATTTCTGGACTCTAAATGACTTAGTTATGATTATTATTGCTGTGACGAAGCACCGTGAACAAAAGGAAGTTGGAGAAGAAAGGATTTATCTGACTTACGTTTCCACGTCAGTGTTCATCACTGAAGGAAGTCAGGGCAGGAAGCTGGACGCAGGACCTGACAGAGAGGCTGTGAGGGATGTTGATAACTGGTTTGTTCAGCTTGCTTTCATATAGAAACTAGGACAATCAGCCTAGGGGTGGCACCACCCACAACCGGTTGGGCCCTCCCCCATAAATCACTCATTAAGAAATGCTTCACAGGCTTGCCTGAAACCTGATTGTACAGATGTATTTCCTCAATTTAGGCTATCTCCTCCTTCCTTTACCTTGTGTCAAGTTTACATAAAATTAGCCAGCTCCTCATGTAGAGGGAAAAGGAGAGAATAGACTCTGAAAAGATGTCCTCTGACCTCACAAGGACACTATGACACATGTGCCCCAATATGATCATAAAAATTAATAGTAATAATAATAATGTAAATAATCCTTTTAAAACCTGCATTGGAAAAGTCAGTGGAGATGCAATCGAAAACATAGTATTTTTTGATGTCTCTGATAGTCAAATAAAACCAAAAATGAGAGGGATATAGGAAAATGAGCACATTAATCCATGTCATTTGGCATAACAATTCTAGTCTGTCATTGTTTTAAAAACTATTTCAAACTTCTGTCCCCAGGACTACTATAGAATAAATTTCTAATGTCTTTCCTGTTTCAAAAAATTTAGTTGGGACTAGAAAGATGGTTCAGTAGCTAAGAGCATCAGCTGTTCTTCCAGAGGACCTAGGTTCAATTCCCAGCATCAACATGGCTGCTCAGAACTGTCTGTAACTCCGGTTACAGGGGATCAATGCCCTCTTCTGGTCTCTGCAGGCACCAAAACACGCATGGTGTTCAACACTCATATAAAATATCCATACACATAGATAGACAGATAGATGGATGATTGCTGGATAATAGATACTTTAAATTTTGCTTTAGCTAACTGTTCATCTCGAGGAAGGGCTATTATTTGGGTGTCAAAATGCAGGCATAGAAAGTGTTCATAACCTGCTTTAATGAACTTTGTCAATATTACCAAAGCCTTTACAAGAAGCATATATTATTTAGAAACTTTCATGGTATTGGTAAAGGATTTTAATATAGCTGTGTACCTAAAAACTCTCAGACGAGGCTGTTTTCTGCTTGATTCCTCATACAGTTCTGAATGCTCCCAAGTGGTTGCTTTCACAATCCAGTGGCAAGCCCAGGAGATGCTGGATTCTACTAAGCTAAATCTGTTTTAATTTGTCCCCTGTTACTAAGTAGAAAAGAGCTGTCAGAAGAGGAAAAGATGCCTATTTATACATTATTTGTGGTGCTTACTATTATGTCTTAATTCTTACCAAACTGCTCTTCAAGAAAATTTATTTTACAATAAATACAATGGTCTCGCTTTATACTGGTGATGCCACTGAATATCTATCTGGCTTGAAGAGCCCACCAATATACATTTCAGCCTCTATAGGGATTTTAAGACATGCCTTATAAAGTGCAAAAGGTTTCAAGGTGGACTCCTTGCCTATAAAGAAATTATATAATTCATGGCAAGGAGAGAAAAAAAAAAAGACATAGTCATACAGCCAGTAAATTTCAAAAGTCAATGCATGTGTTTGTTTAATATGCCACAGGAATGAGTCCTAGGCAGCACACGGTGTAATGGAATTAAGGTACTTGGCCTGCCAGGAAAGGAAAGACTGTCTGAGAACCTGACTTTTCATATGATGCTAAGTCAGTCTGGACCGGCTGATGGATAGGACCTATGGGAAGGAAAAGGAAGACTGCAGCTCACCTTAAGAGTGACTAGGTGCGGCACACCGCGCCCATCTGCGCTCTATGAGCCACCATACAGTTCGTGAACCAGGCAAGGGGCTGGAGATTGAAACACACAAAGACTCACAGAGACACGAGTCATCTTTGAAACAGGAATGCCCCAAGAATGCCCCCTTTATTGTGCTCTGGGGCAGCATATACAGGGATAGCCACGCCCCAGGCAAACGCACCAGAAACCACTCCCCTGATATCAGGAATCCTGAGGGTCGCCTCGTGCTCAGAGCAGCTGCAGGCTGTCTCAGAACAGAGGAAAACAAGTTGTTTACAAGAAATTCAGCTCCCAACAACAGTGGGTTTGAAACAGCGGTATCATTGAGGATCTGCCTCTAACCCTCGTCGGGGCTTTGCGGAGACATCATTTGAGGGCAGAACTGGAAGCAGTCTACCAAGCGTCATTGTTTGCTCTGTTCCAACTAGGAGAGTATCTCTGGACACCAAAGCGCCTGTGATGGAGATGAGTAGATAGGTTAATTGGCAGAGGGAGGATAGATAAAATGACATGATGAGGAATAAGAGCTATCAAGGATGATTAGCAGATTTTTGGCGCTTCAATCTAGCCAGCTTCTTAATGTGAAGAAGTAATACCCTTTGTGGTGAAGCTGCTGAAATGTGCGGAGGGACAACGGGGGCAAAGTTGATGGGCATAGGAACCCAGGATACTTTTGGCCACATGTGAATACATGAGAATTTCACTTTAAATTCCATCTTTAGGACCTTATCCCAAATATTGTACAATTCTAGATAACTTTAGGGGATTTCTGTTTCCCATCTTAACAAGACGTAGGGTAAAGTTTTACCATTAAGGCAGTTCCTAGGAGCCCTGCTAACGGGAGATTATATAACTTTGCTAGGAGATCGAGCATTCTCTACAGATTTACCAACACGAGCTAAACATTTGCTAGGCATTTGCCTCAGTCTGTATGCAGATACTGTTTGTGCAATGTTTTTTTTTCCCCCTAAAATTTAAATATTTATCTCCTCCCACCCACAGGACAAAGTGCCAAGTGCTATTCTCTGATCAGCTATTGATTTTGTGCCATCTGTCACCTGTGAAGCCTGATCTCAATGATGTGGCAATCTCTTAGCTTAAATTGTCCTAGGCAACCACGGCTTCCAAAGTGCTAGACAGGAGCCTGTTTATTCCCTGTCTGTCACTGTGAGTTGTTTATGATTTTTATTGTTTGTAATTTACATCTAAATGAATTCACCAACTATAGTGGAAATTTGCATTTGAGCTGATGGGCTGAACAGAGGGTTTCAAACCATTATTTTCCTCAATCAGGAGGTACTTATTGGTGTGCCAGTCATCCAAATGGACTTTTCAGTATGACATAATTTCCAAAAGGCTTTCTTTACCTATTCCTCACAAAGCTTTAAATTTCTTGTTTGGAAAAAAAAATAGCAATGCAAAAAAAAAAAAAAAAAAAAAAAACTCATTCTTTGACTTGAACTTTCCTATTTATTAAAAAGGAGATTGTATCTACGGATATTCTTATAACAATCCTGGTCAAAATAATAAGTTTCCTTCAGTTTTATCATCGGAATCACAATTATATTTAGTTTTAAGAAGATGTAACAATGAATGAATTGAACATCTATTATTATTTCACAAAATACAATATCCCTTTTCCTAAACCTTTGACCTCTCTTTTCTCTGCTTGCCCATCCCACCTAATTCATGCGTATTCTAATTATGTTCCCTTTGTTTCCAAGGACCTGAAATACATTCAGTCAAACTAAAAATGAAAAGGTGAGGCTATGATTACAATAATAACTGTACTAATTTATTGGGTGCTTAAGTGGAAAACCATATCACTGCGTCTAGCTGTGGCTAAGACCGGAAGTTGCCTCGAGGGCTAAGACAACTCTGTCTTTTTGTCAGGTCATAGAATCTGCTTGTTATGCATTTAAACTGGGCAGCATGGTTGTGCAAGGCACTTTCTGAGCAGCATAAAAGAGAAATCGATTCTGACTTTGCTCGTAGACTTGTATATGAAATTTCACTCAAAACGTCAGCAAACCAGCAGGTACCAACAGATTTGGAAGGAAAATGGTAGATGTTTCTCAAAGGTTATTCTGGACTTGAAGCACTAAACAGAAGGTGAGCAGGCCGTGTGAGTACGAAAGCACACTTAATACGACTGCATGCTGTCTAAAGCCTTTTTGTTCGTTCTGCCCACTTCAAACTCTACCCTCGAACCTGAAATATGTATGTTTCACATTGGAAAACTGAATCCCAGTTGTCTGACTCTGCTGTGGTCTCAACTGTTAAATGCAGACTTCGATCAACTCTGCCTGACTGTGGAAGATGTGGTTCGCCTTAGCTGAGACCACTGGTCCACTTAGCTTAGAAAGGAGGGAAATTTATTATATCCTAAAATTCTTAGCACAGTGACTCCGGAAGCATCAGAACTGAGAGGCTACCATAGCTACTAATAGCTAGGCGTTATGCTTTGCATTTTTAAAAAACAAAAAAAATTCAAGGGTTTCCTTACTAACATTAAGAATTAAATTTTTAATTAAATTAAAAATACAAGATTAGGGGCTGGAGAGATGGCTCAGTGGTTAAGAGCATTGCCTGCTCTTCCAAAGGTCCTGAGTTCAAGTCCCAGCAACCACATGGTGGCCCACAACCATCTGTAATGAGTCTGGTGCCCTCTTATGGCTAACTGTATACTAAATAAATAAATAAATAAATAAATAAGATTAGCTCAGTGTGATATTAGACTCCTTTAATCCCAGCATTTGGAAGGCGGCAGAGACAGGTGGTTCTCTGAGTTCAAAACGAGGCCAGTATGTATAGCAACCTCCAGGTAGGCCAGTTCTGCATAGTAAAAGTTCTGCATATGTTAAAAGGGGAAAGAAAAGAAAACATAATCACATTATCAACAATTCATCATTTTGAACTATGTAAATTCTTTTTTATTCAAAACTGGTAATTTATGTTTTATTTTGGCTTTGAGATAAAAAATTTTATATAGCCCAGGCTGTGCACAAACTCTGTGTATCTGGGGATGACCTTGAACTCCTGATTCTCCTGTCTCCTCCTGGAAAGTGTGCAATTAATTGTAGGTGTGCACCATCATGATCATCTTTGAATACACTTTAAAGATAATCAATCAGACACGAGATTGATAAAATACATAAGAAAAAAACCTCAAGACTGGAGTTCCAAATTATATTTGGGAGAATTTATGAATAAATGAAGATTTAATTTGTAGGAAATGGAAATCCACAGGCAAGATGATTTTTCTTGAATCTTGGAACAGTTCTGAATAAGCAGCTCAGAAGAGATGATTAGCGAACGTGGGCACACTCTCAACACCCCACAGATTTTCACATCATTCTGTACCAGTGTGTGCGTAGGTGGAGGGTGATGGAGAAAAGGCTTCCTGTTCTGTGGAGCACTTCATCTGTTCTCTGCCTTGCCTCTTTCTATTTTTCCCAGTCTTTTTCTGCACCATTTTTCCTTTTAGTCTCTACCTCTCAATTTCCCATGCCGTTCCCTGTATCTTTTTCTCTGAGGATGTTCTGATAAGCTACACTGTACATTTTCCAGATTAGGTGAAATTACAATGTTATTTTAATATTGTTATTTTTAATATTGTTTTTTATAGTGTTACACTATCTTAGGACTTCTATTGATGTGACAAAGTACTATGACCAAAAAGGAAGTTGGGGAAGAAAGAGTTTATTTGGCTTACATTTCCACACTGTTGTTCGTCAATGAAGGAAGTCAGGACAGGAACTCAAACAGGGCAGAAACCTGGAAGCAGGAGCTAATGCAGAGAGCCAAAGAGGGTTGCTGCTTACCCATTTGTTTCTTCTGGCTTGCTCAGTCTACTTTCTTATAGAACCAAGGATCACCAGCCCAGGGATGACTGCTGTGGGATAATGCTCTTGTTCACTGTGAAGATTTTCCACTCTTATTAGTTTAATAAAATGCTGATTGGCCAGTAGCCAGACAGGAAGTCTAGGCAGGGTGACCAGACTAAAATAATTCTGGGAAGAGAGAAGTCAGTCAGTCACTAGCCAGATACAGAGGAAGCAAAATAAGAATGCCTTACTGAGAAAAGATACCAAGCCACATGGCTAAACATAGACAAGAATTATAGGTTAATTTACGTTGTAAGAGCTAGTTAATAATAAGCCTGAGCTAATAGACCAAACAGTTTATAATTGATATAATTAATATAAGCCTCTTCATTCTTTGGGACTGAATGGCAGGACAGAAACTTCTATCCAACTTCCAGATAGTGACATCTACCATGGACTTGACCCTCCCCCATTGATCACTAAGTAAATGCCTTACAGCTGGACCTCATGAAGGTATTTGCTCAACTGAGGCTCCTTTCTCTTGAATAACTCTAGCTTGTGTCAAGCTGAAACACAAAACCAGTCAGCACAAACACCATCTGAAATTACTGCCTTCAGACAAGGCACAATGCAGGATATTCTCTTTGATCTCTTTATCTTAGAGATCTTTCACAACTGAAATGGAAATTCACCTTTAGAAACATGCTAGTTGGGGTTCACCAGCACACAGAGCTAAGTGTGCACCATATTAGGCAATAGGCGTGCAAATTATTTGTTTCCAGCTTCAATATTTTTTCCCTAACATGAGCATTCTAGTGGCACATATTATACAGAGACTTTGCTTGAGATTTAAATCTGCTAATATACTGCCATTGCATATAAATTTGTATTTTAATGTACATAAATTTCACAACCTGGTGAGGAACATGGAGCTCATGAATAGAGATCTGATAACCACAATGGCAATGATGGACCAGATACAAAAATTTCACAGTCAAAGTTTCTGCTACCTACTGAATATTGTTAAGAAAATAACATGGTTTTATGTTAAATACCAAATGTTTCACCATACTACAAACCAGTAAGAATTTCCCACATGGGGGCTGGAGAGATGGCTCAGTGGTTAAGAGCATTGCCTGCTCTTCCAAAGGTCCTGAGTTCAATGCCCGGCAACCACATGGTGGCTCACAACCATCTGTAATGAGGTCTGGTGCCCTCTTCTGGCCTGCAGACATACACGCAGACAGAATATTGTATACATAATAAATAAATAAGTAAATAAATAAATAAATAAATAAAAAAGAAAAAAAAAAGAATTTCCCACATGAATGAAAGTAAACAAAAGACCCTAAAACAAACATGTAATGCTTGGTTTTCATCTTTTGTGGAAATTTTCTTTCCTGCTAATCAAATTGTCGAAAGACTTTTCTTGTGGCTCATCTTCAAAAGCTGGCATGGTCATATACATTGTGTGATGAACTGTAATATTTACCCACAGCCCTCCATCATTTATGCTAACTCAGAACTGATTTACTATCTCTCTAGGTTTTTGTTTGTTTGTTTGTTTTTTGTAGCTTGATGTTATGTCTCCATTATTCATCATTCTCCAAGTAGAATAATCCAAGCCTTATCAGGTAATTCATGCAATGTTATTTTAGCTAATGCACCTGTAGTCTAACTAGTGTGGCTATGTTCACTACATGCCTGACCATTTGAAATGAATGTTCCCACTCATTAGGGGGCCTCTGAATGCGCATATGGTGTTTTTATGCCTCATAGTCCTTTTCTCAAGGCACTGACATATCTTGACAGACGTTTTCATGCCTCTCTCTCTCAAAAAAAAAGTTTCTTAAATGATTTTGCACTGACTGATAGAATGAGATTAATGCAGAAGAGCTAAACTTGGAAAAATGCACACATATTCATTTGTTCAATATTTTTACACGTGTTCAATAGATCACAGACATGACACCCATCAGTTACTTTCTGAGAGTACATTGAGAAGCTTTAAGATGTGTATTAGTTGAATTAAAAATCTGTATTAACTAATGTATACTGTCAAAACATGTGGAATTCAGCCAGGAATTACAGGGAAATATGAACAGAATTTAGCTCATTTTAAAATCCACAACTCAAGTTGGCAGTAGGGTCAATCGATGCACATGCACACACACACACATATATACTTCACTTCTTGTTTCATCAAGTGGGATATCATCCTTTCTTTTAGGAGACCATTTACACCCCTTAGTTCCCCAGTCCTACAAATCATTTACAAATAAATTCCGTGCTGAATTTTTATCCTGTGAAACTCGAATGGGGAGAGAAAGCAAATCCCCGTTGATGATTCATGAGCTCAGTAAGCAGCTCTTTCCCAACACCAAGAAAGCCCAGTCTATAACGATCTCTACCCAGGAAGACCTTCCTTTTTCTCTTGGAGAAACATAAAAGGGTTAGCAAAGCATAAACAATGTTCCAGGCAGAATTGCTGAGCAATATGGGTAGAAAGAGCTATGGTTCCCACAGGTAGGACTTAGTATGTGCCAGTCAATGTCTCTCAGAGTGAGAGTGTGTTCTTTCCACTTTAGACACCCTTTTATTTAAGAGATTCGAGAGTTCTACTGATCTTAAGTGATGGGAAACCTGAGACTACACTCCAGGTCTACAAAAAAGAGTCAAAACTCAGGGGTCTTTCTACTGTGTCTTTCTGTAAGTGAACAGATTCATGTTCATCCATCCATTTATCTGTCTTTTCCTTCAACCTTTTCTGAATACTCATTTCAACAGAAATGTTATGATCTTGCCTGATTATATTCTATGTATATTAAAATGTTTGGAAATGTGTGTGTGTGTGTGTAGTTCTGGGAAATAAACCCAGGCCCTTTTACATGCTACTGAAGTATACTCTAAAAAGAGATACACTCCCAGGCCCTGAAGAATTTTAGATATTCCTTCAGAGGCAAAGAAGAGAGAGAGAGAATGGTTTGAACATTTCAAGGGTCCCCACTCATCATTCCCTTTAGCAATCGGATGTAACCAGGATGTGTGACAAGAGATGAGGCTGTGAGCTCTAAGGAGCTCTTACTTCCCATGTGGCTCTCATAGCAAGAGCAAGAAAGCATGAGTCAAGGAACTGAATATGATATTTATATTTTTATGTCATATGTTTGTTTTTTGCAGAATTTATGTAAAATTATTTATGAGCCCATTTATAAATTTAGGGAGATATTTTGATTATATACATAATTTTAAGTTCTTTATAGCTTTAAAATCTAACTTCATGCTAAATGTTTATTATTATAATAATTATTAATATTGTTTTTTTCAAAACAGAGTATTTCTGTGTAGCTCTGGAAAATTACTTTGTAGACCAGATCAGCCTCAAACTCAGAGATCCGCCTGCCTCTGCCTCTCAAGTACAGGGATTAAAGGTGTGCGCCACCATTGCCCAGCTTGTTTTATTATTCTTGGTTATGTATCCATGGGGGTAGGTGCATGTGAGTACACATATCAGCAAACAAATGTCATTTCTCTATTGTATTCCTTGTCATTAAAGATCATTCTTTCTTCTGATGGATACCTGGTCCGAAGGGCTTCCTCAAAATCCAGGTGGTTTACAGTTGCGAATCATCCAAATATATCAGAGGAAAGACACCCAACTGTGAAAATCAGCACCTAGCTTCATTCTGCAGTTTTAGAGATGGTTCATATACCTACACCACACTATAACATCACTTCTAATTGAAGTTAGCCAAGCAAATCTCTTACTCTGGTTTCATCAAGCCTACACATAGCACTTAATTTTTATAATATTTATATTATGTTCAGTGTGTGTGTGTGCGTGTGTGTGTGTGTGTGTATGTCCAAGTACATCTAGGCATGTGGTCGCATATGTGTGGCCATCAGAGGACAACTTGCAGGAGTCAATTCTTTCCTTCTACCATGTGGCTACCAAGGATGAAACTTAGGACATCAGGCTGCAGTAATAGTTTTACTCTCTGATCCATTTCTAAAGGCCCATAGATTCCCTTTAAAATCTGGTTTTACTATATACCCACTTTAAAATAAATGTATCAGTGATATGGCTCAGTGGATTAAACCTTTATCATGTCACACAATGACTTGAGCAGGACACCCAGGACCCATGAAAGATGGAAGGAGAGAACTGAGTTCACAGAGTTGTCCTCTGGCTTCTCCGTAAGTACCATGGTACACCCGTTCCCACACCATAAACACACAATTTAAAAAAATTAAAATGAAAAAGAAATAATAAAATGTATTTGACCTTTATCATGTATGTTTGATGTAGTGCTTTGGAATTCTGCTTTAATTAATTAGTTTTATATCACTTTATTTTTGTTTTGTTCAACAGTACTTCATGAAGAGACTCACTTAGTTGTAACCCCAGTGACATCTAATCTCATAAAGGAGTACTAAAACATAACTCTGGGTCTTCTAAGTAAGAATAAGACCCTGCAATATGGTAAACCCACAGATGTGTTCTCTTTGAGGCGACCTGGTTCTTGAAATAGCACTATTCAAATGACACTCCTCCTGTGGGATGTGTGGTGTGTGTGTGTGTTTTTATTCACTCATTAGTGCTGATTACAAAACCTCACCCATAATGCCATGATCAATATATGATTTTTAAGATATGTTGCTTCTTTAGGGTATATATCCAGGAGTGATATAGTTAGATAATAACATCATACTTCTATTCTTAGATTTTAAAAACACAATGGGGGTTACATCAACATTATAGGCCAAATGCTATGAAGAACATTATTACCTTTGTAGGAGAGAACAGTGGCATTGAGCAACAGAAAGAGGGCAAGGTAGCTGCAATTTTTTCTTCTTTTACCTTGAGCTACATATCACTATGAAGACACACTCATAAAGAAAATGGGGTGTACTGATTAAGAGAGATGTGGAATGCATGTAGTGAATAGTCAATAAATACAAGTTCAGAAATTCAAACATAGTATAGGTAGAAAATATTCAAGAGATCTTCTTACTAATAATTTATATAGAGAACACATAAAATATTGAAATCAAAGAAAGAAATCTGGGAACCAATAGCAAATATCTGAGAGACTAAATGGCTTATATATGAAGGTTTTTTCCAAGAAAAAAATGTATAATCGAATAGGATGAAGCAGCGCTTGTGGAGAGCACTGCACTCCGCTGGTGCTTTATACACAGAGAAGCATATGATGACAGCAAAACCAGCAAGGTGGGGAAGAGCTGAGATTAGCTCATGCTGTGGGTAAAATTGGAGGTTTCTTTCTTTGATTTTCTTATTCTATTTCTATTTGAGGAAGGGTATTTTGACACATCCCACCATAGACTTCAACTCACGGTCCTCCTGCCTCACCCTCCTGAATGCTAGAATTATAGAGTTGCAGCATCACATACAGCTTAAAACAAATTTCTTGATGGAAATATTGATCTATTTCCTAATGACTAAACAGAACACAGTGGAAGAAATGAGGGAGATGCTATGGACATCTTTCTTCCAAGACTGAAATATTTATTGAGTGTTTTCTCATTTGGGTGCCTTTGGTTGTGTTTCCAAAGGCCCTTCTATAGGCAGGCGACAGTGAGCAACAGATTACAAGGGTTAAGGAGTAATTGGTGAAGATTTGGAAACAAGACCTTTCCTCTTATTTATAGTCTGATCTGTCATAGCCCCTGAAGAACAATGATGGAAATGAAGCAGTTAAAACAAACAAACAAACAAAAAAAAAACAATACTGACTCTAATAGTCTTACAACATTAATTATAGTTTGAATCAGCATGTAGACATATGTTTTTGACCCTGCTATATTAAAAGTTTCTTTCTGTGGGGATATGTACCTATGTCATATATGTATTGTGCTGTAGCATGTACCTACCAGCAATTTGTTGGACAAATGAATGACCCAGTTGAATACTCAAAGACGTAAGACCACCCATTCCAAATCCCAGGGGAAATGCACCAGTGCTCGTGAAACAATTCTTTTTTAAAAAAAATTAATATGCAACTTGAAACAAAGAAGAGATGTCGAGCCTTGGCTTATCTTGTGGTTTCTGAGTGACAGACTCTGGCAGACCTGGGAGAAGAGCCACTGATGCACAGGATACAATGGCAAACAGCAGAGGCATGAAAATGGCCACTCTGCTGGTGATTTTCTGAGACAGGCTCTCAAGCCTAATGTGCTTTTCCATTTATCTGTCATCTTACAAGAAAAGAAACCTCTTTTTCCCCGAGTAACTAGCTACAGGCATTTATTTAATTTCATTACTGCTGCACTGCTCCCAGGCAAATCTCCTTTGAGCCTGCTCTGATTAACACTATGGTCTGCACTTGTTTGATTCCCAAGTCCAACTCAAGTGGAAGATGTGGTGTGGACCTATGGAGCTTCTCCCTCCTCTGTACTGTTTTGAAAGGATGTTTGTGATGGACATAGGTGTTGGGGAACACACCACATGGTACGTACACGTAGGTGCAGAAAGGAAGGACAAAGGGAATATTCTAAAACAAAAGCAGCAGAACTGAGTTTTTCAGCAAAAAGATCCAAAGGAAATGGGAATCAGAGTAATCAAGAAAAAATTTCATAAGCATTTTATCACCCTGTTTGAGCCTTCCTCTAAAGGCTCTTTTTCTTCTGTGAAGGCTGAAAAATATGATCAGAATGTTTCTACTTAAGCTTGTAATCCAAACATCTGCTTCTTTGACATTCCTAGTGTCTCCAGCTGGCCTTGGTGGTTACATCCGCAATACTTGCACGGACTTGACTTGAATTTGTTGAATATTTTATGACTTTTTGAGTCAAGATGTGGCAGGCATATTTACACTTCTTTAGCTTCTTCACCCCACACCATGTCCTACTCCTGAACTCTTTTGTACTGCCAAGTTGTCCCAAGTCTCATACTCACAGGTCTTATGCCTCTGTAATTGATACGTGTTTCATATTTTATTTAATCATTTGGAGACCAGAGGTGGACAGATATAGTCACTTATCTGCACAGCAAGAAAAAAGATCTTATATTTAGTTTTATATTTATATTTATATATTAAAGTTCTAAATCCTTGACTTTTAAAACTTCTCTGGATTTTCTTCTTAAATCTACAGGAATTCCAGCTTTGTAGCATGATGCTCCCTGCCTGTCTCAATAGACTGAGCTCATGAGCCAGTAGCTCCCACCCAAGGTTTTAGATCATTTCTGCTGCACGGTGCTAGCTAGTCCTTTGTTTGATCATCAACCATCTGTTCATGCCCAAAGGGCCTCATTCTCATATTTATGACCAAACATGACTCTTCTCTCCCTAGGAGGAATTCTGTGCCAGCTCTTAAAGTAATATATTTTTTCCTCCTTCTGCTACTTCACAATAAAGCTTGTATGCTTGGCCCTCCATGCGGGAAATTATGTGTTTATGTTGTTATACTCTCATGGAAAGAAAACAGTGAGGACATCAAGATTTGTTATTTTTTCTTCAGGGCTTCTGGCCCCAAAGGATTCATCCTCATCTCCCTTGTCCTTGAACTTCTATTCCTTCCAGAAGTCTCAACAAAATAGATTAAAGGGGGCAGCAGAAAATTTCAGTTCAGAGCTGTTGGCATCTTCCCACACTGCACCACAACTCAGCACAGCCAGCAGGTTTGTTTCTTCCTCTTCCAGGCCTACCCATTAATCCCAGGTTATTCAAAACTCCCATAGCCTTGAGTTCATATCAGAAACACTTTCTTTTCTATACTTCCCATGTTAAGGTATCCATTTCTCTAATTTGTTACTGAATTATGTGTCCTACAATCCACGAAGGAAACAGACACAGCCTCACTCAACAAACTCTTTTTTGGGCAGACAGAAATGAGCAAAAGTCATCACTTTGTGTCACTGGAGAGGAGTGAAGAAGAAAGTTGGATACAGAGAAGCGGGACAGAGAGTGGAGAGAGTTGGGATTTTACATGTGGTGGGAAGAGGCAAGATCACCAAGTCATACTGAAAACGAATATGGCTGTGTTTATTTCCTGTGTCTGCATTAACAACAAACTATCAAAAGTTTGTTGGCTTCAAACAACAAATGTTTACTCCTTTAGAGTCCAGTAGCCCAGAAGTCAGGAGAGTTTCACTGGGAGTTTGTGCAGAGGGAGTCTGGGCTGCTCTTGCTCTGGAAATTGAGGGAGATTGATGTTTTCATGGGAACTACCTTTTTTTGGTTCCTTCCTCTGTTTTCAAAGACAGCAGTAGACTGTGTGCCTCTTTGGTCACCTTACTACCATTCTGCATCAAATCGTCCCCTGTCTTCCAGGCAAAGGGACAGTAATGGCTACACTCTGGGCCCACCTGGAAAATCTGTGACATGTCTTTGTCTCAGAATCTTTTTAAATCTCGAGACAGGGTTTCTCTGTATAGCTGTCCTGAAACTTGCTTTGTAGACCAGGCTTGCCTCAAACTCACAGAGATTCACCTGCCTCTGCCTCCCAAGAGTTGGGGTTAAAGACATGAGCCATCAATGCCCAGAGCAGATCTTAAATGTAGTTATATCTTACAAACGTCTCTTGTTGTTTTGATTACTCCGGGTTCCAAAGACTAGAACCTGGATGTGTTTGAAGTGCTGTGAGCCTGAAACCAATAGCTAAAGAACAAACTATTCACATGTAAGTGTGTGTCAAGTCATTTTCCTCATTTGTGACATGAGAGTTTCAGAAGTCCTAAGACAAGTGATGGGTTCTGAGAACATCAGCATGGCTGGAATAAAGAAAGGAGAAGGGAGGAGCAAAAGTGACCAGACATATTAGGATGAAGGCCCACCAAGAGAGTCATGTAGCCACACAGTTTATGCCTACAAAAACTAGTATAAAGATTATAGCTCCTAGTCTGAGTCGAGAGACTGCTAATGTATAGAATTCATGTAACTGCTCCTCTTCCATCCACTGAGAGACGTTTATGACAATCTCTATTCTTACACCTTCTTTCTATCATGTATCTATACTCAAAAATGTCGCTGCTAATTGTTTGTAAGGCCCTCCCCCCACCCACAAAGTATTAAAAGTGCTTCCAATATAAAAGTTGAGGATTTTATCCTTTTCCAAAGCTATGTACTGTCAGGTAGAATTTTAGGTGATCGCTCTGAAGTTCATTGTAAAGGTTTTGGTTTCTATTCTGAGAAACAAGAGAATGTGAAGAGCCACTCTGGTGAACCTATTAAAAATGGTGACAAGGCTGGAGATATGGCTTGGTCAGAAAAGTGCCCACCATGAATGAACACATAGTGATCTGCGTTCTGATCTGTGACACTCAGGCAAAACCCAGGTTGGGTGGTTATGCATCTGTATCCCTCATAACGGGAAGACAAGGAGATTACTGAAGTTCATTATAGTGCCAGCCTAGACAATCAGTGAGTCCCAGGTTCAGTGAGAGACCCAGTCTTAGTAATTATAAATAATAACAATATTATTAATAATGAGGTGGAGAATGATCAAATAAGACATGATAGTGGTCTCCAGCTTCGACACACTTATACATTCATGTATACATGCACTTACACACTTGTACATACTCTGGTAAAAGCATATGTATGTACTACAAACACACACACACATACAAAACAAATTAAAAATAATACAATCCTCCAAAGCCACAGAGAAACCGTCTCGAAAAAAAAAAAAAATACAATCCTGGGTTCCCTTAAATCTCTTTGCAAGATTCACTCTTTCCAATTTCCTTGCGCTCTGCTTTCTGTTTTGAATATTTTCTTTTAAAGATTGACGGTGATTCAAAGCAGGGGTGAGAAGGGAGGGGAGACCAGCGGGGAGAAAAGCTCCGTAGAAGGGCAATGAAATGGGTGTTAGTAAGGGCTCCAAGCACAGGTGGGGCTTACCTGGGCACGTTCAGGCAAGTTTTAATAGGGAAATTACCTGGCATTAACAAGAGCTGCTAATGAGGCTCCCTAGCATGAGAAACACAATGAGTTTGCACAAATGGCATGGATGGGCTGCAGGCTTGGCTTGTCTCCCGTGCTTCTCCCTGGCAGAGGGTCTGACAACATTCAACAGTCTCCTGGCACTGGCCATTGTTTCTGCTGTAAGCTTGCAGAGCCAATTTGGAAGGCAAAAATGAACCTTGTCTGTTTCTCTTTGCGTTTCTGCCACAACAGTCTAATCCTCCAGGTAACGTACATCCCCCGACTCTCTAGTGGGGGAAGATCACATGCAAAGGAGTTCGGGTTCAATATTTCAATGTATTATCTCGGTGCACAGAGCAGTTACATATCCAGAAATATATTATTTCTCAGGAGGCAGTGGATAAAGTAAGCAAACAATTTGGAAGGAGAAAATTTAGAACTGGAAAGTGGTTATACTTTTATAGAAACAAAGTAGGAAATCTATAGACTTTAAAATTTACAAAGATTTGGTTGTTTCCTCCCCTTTCTCCTGAGATATTTGTTCTACCTTCCTTGGGGTATAAATAAATCTATAGAATATCCTACACTGTAGTCCTTAGCAGCTGATGAGATTTTATTCTGTGTCTAACGGGTATTCAGCACAATCCAGGTGGGTTAAACCCGAGTCACTTACGTGCTTAGTAATCTTGGGCTTTACCTTAGATTTTTATCTATAGAGCTTCGGATGCCATTTGCAAGGGGTAGAATTGTCTTTGGGGACAAAGCATTGGCACTGAGCAGAAATAAGAAAGGAATGGGCAGTGGCAAATCCAGGAAGTGCTTCTATGGTGGCAGTCACCAGCCACCTCAGTAGCAACTGGCCTGGCATCTCACTCTGTTCATTGGTTTCCCAAAGGTAAGATGTTTCTTAGCTGCAGCCTGTGTAAGAGCCATTTATTACCGAATCAATATTTTTCTGCACCTACTACAATGCACACTTCTGCCAGGTTGACTGGTACATTCTAGTGCTTCTGTACCCACAGGCACTGATTGTACTATGCTTGTTTTTTTACACAAACATGAAGGATGGCAGGTTGGTAGGTAGTTTTTCTGTTCCCCGGGTGTGAGGAATCGCACATTCTACTTTCTGAACCTCTCAAGAAAGCCGCCTCAATGCTTGGATTCTAATGCGTAAGCAAAATGTAGGTGCGTTGATTGCCAAGAGCCTATAAAGAATAAGTCCAATAATGTCAACAGTGGACACATGTCCAAGAAGGAAAAAACAAAAATCAAAACAAATGAAAGGATCTTAAGTGTCCCTCAAGAAGGCAGGAGAATGGCTATGAGGGAGAAAGTGACATAAAGAAGCCACCACCCACCCCTACACCCCCCCCAAAAAAAAATAGCATGGACACAGGTCACCTGCAAGGTCCACTGCTTTAGCTACAGTGGCCACATTGCTGTGCCACCGATTAGGAATAGTCGACAGGCTAGATAGCTAAGAATAAGGCATCAACAGTGTTTCATGATTACTTTTCTCTCTCCAGACACACTGGTTTTCCTTACACACACACCTGTGGATCACTGTGTGTCCAGATCTTCCAAGGATACAGTCAGACTGGGTGACACCCGCACTACTGGCCTGCAGCGCACAACGCCTGTGTGTGCTCTATGCGCTACCATACAGTTCCCGAGCTTCAGGCAAGGGGCTGGAGGTTGAAACACACAAACACACACAGAGACAGAGAGACAGAGACACAGACCTCTAGTAACTGGTAAGAAGCCCTTTATTCAGTAGCACCCTGGAGGCTTATATATGCAAGTCAGGTGGGACAACAGGTGAGCACCTTATCCTCTGATCCTCAAGGTCAAGTCAACACGTGCTGTGCTCTTGCTCCTGAAGCAGAGCTGGTAAACAACTTTGACACAGCTTTTAGTAGCTCAAATCAGTTGGAAAGTAAAGATCTCCAGCAGGGAAGAGAAGCTGGAGGCCAGGACTCCAAATGGTCCCAACACTGGCCTTCTGCTCATTTAATGATCCTGTGAAGGAGACTTTGTTCTAGATATAATCAGGGTCTAAGTACTACACGGGGCTGAAGGTAGGGGTGTGGGAGTATGGTAGAATTTTAATTGTGTTTATTTGAGAAAACACAAAAGCATAGCATTCATTTATTAAAAATACTATTTTTAATTTAGTTTACAAAACAATTGCCAGCCCTACTCATGACAAATTTCTTTAAAACATAACAAAACAGAAAAAGTTATTTTTAAACTTACATGTGTAGGGCAGGGTCTTGCCATGCAGCTATAACTGATCTGGAATTTGTGGCAATACTGCTTCCTCTGCCTTCTGAGTATTAGGATAAAAGAATTCCCAGTCAATTTCAGCTAAAAATTATTTTTTTTATAGTGCCAAGGACAAGGCATGATTGAGCATACCCTCAATCCCCACACTCAGTAGGAAGAGGCAGGGGGGTTTCTATGAGTTCAAACCCAGTCTGGTCCACATTGTAAATTTCAGGCCAATCAAAACTTCCTAGTGAGACTTGATCTAAAAAATTAGAAAGACAAAGGGTGCCAGATGTAGATGTTTCATGACAAAATGCTACTAACTGCCAAAAAAACAAAATAATCCCAGTTATACATAAAGCATTCCAGAATACTGGAAAGAAAAATTCCTAATTAAAATTTTCAGCAAGAATTTTCATTTAAGACCGAGAGTATAAAGAAATCAAAAATGGAAAGGTTTACACTTTGAGATTCAAGGGAGACACTGAGAATAACTTTCATGTTAGGAAATAGAGTTATTGGTTATTAACTTTGCAGACAGATAGGTAGGGGCTCTGATGAGGCCAGGCTCGTAAGAGAGAATGGCACTTTTGGAAGAAGGGAGAGCTCTAGTCTGCTTTGGTAATGAGCAGTCCAAGCCACTGGATTGCAGCCAGGCTGTCCCTCCTCATTCCTGGGTGGCACGCTGCTGAGAGGCTCCTGCATCCTAAAGCAGGTGCATGAAACTTCAGCATATGGGGGAAGTGAGAAATGAGGGTCGCATCCAGCGGAGGGTTTGGGCGACGTTTTGTGGACCACCAGGCAGCTCCCATCTTGACACGGAGACTTCTTATTCATTGTAAATACTTGGCCTTATCTTATGCTTGTCCCACTCATTTTTATAAAACTAAACCGCTTCTCTTCGTCTACACTTTGCCTCCTGGCTTTTCATCTCGTTTACATTTTCTATGCCCTACTCCACGTCTTCCTGGCTGGCTGACCCAAGATGTCTCCCTCTCTTTCTCCAACATTCTTTTCTCCCAAGCCTGGATTCCTCCTCCGACTTATTCTCTCTACCCACCAGCCCTGTCTATCCCTGTACTGCCTACCTGTTGGCCCTTCAGTTTTTAATTAGACCAACCAGGTGCGCTAGGCAGGCAAATTGAAACAAATGTAAGTCATCTTTACGTAGTTAAACAAACGCAGCATTAGCAAGTGCAACATAGCTTTACAGAGTTAAATATTCTGCAACATAAATGTTAACACATCTTTTCACAGTTAAAGTAATAGTCCACAACACCTTTTCCTACCTGAATCTTTCCCATGTCTTAAGTCTGGTGACCTGAGCCTATAAACTTCATTGGGAAGTCTGAAGAGTCCAGGCCTCTCTGGAGTGAGTTAGAGATTTATACAAATCTTAGAGGGGGGTTGTCATTTCCTATCCCATGGCTGTAAGGGAGGTGCTGCTGCAGATGGGCGTGGCCTGACTGCTGTGTACCCTGAAACTAACAAGGTCAATATACTCATAAAAATGGGATCAGTATAATGACATCCCAGTAGCACTGAGCACAAACAGCAGCCAAATATTGGATTTTAAACACTGTTCTCCAATAAAGAGGAGGAAGGATCCTTGGAGAAATAATTGATTGCAGGACCGGAGCAGTGGAAATGCAATCTAAATTTGGCCATTATATGGTATTAGGCACACACACACATACACAAATAAATAAATAAAATGGAAGAGGCTTTGTCAAAAATCACAGGCACTAACATAGAGGACTTCACAATGACAAGAGCTAGGAATGAGAGGGGAAAAATAGCATTAGTTTGTAATCCATAAATAATAAATAATAAATAACCACAAACTCATGCTTTTTTGTATAAGCAGCTGAACAAGTGAATAAGGGAGAAGAAACAGCTCTGCTGTACATGACTCTAGTTAATAAGGTAGAGGAAAACACCAAATCACCGTTAGCTGATTCCTCGGAAAACCTCGTTGCAGATAAAATCAACAGAGAGATGCTAAATTCAGGAGATGAACGCTTCCAGAGAAAATGGACTGACACAGTCTCACAAATTGCTGCCAACACTGTGTATTAATTACAGAGGGACTGGAATAAAATTAACAGTAGGGGGGTCAGCATAAACTGCTTATAGCAACTGGTCCCGGCCAACCTCGCTGGTACAAAGCATATGAGCATCACAGATCCTTAATGGAACACATTGAAGGAAACTCATGATGGGACACACTGCATCATTTCTGTGAACATCGTAATCAGAAACTCCTAATATAATTCAGTTCTAAGTAAACTCCAGTTAACCACAAGTTAGAGAACACTCGACAAAACAGCAGATTGATAATATTGAAAATTTTCAAAATCATATGTTATGGGAACCATTCCATGAGACACACAGGACAGAGGAAGTGTCACATATGGACAAATACTATGCATAAATGGCAATGAAATTGAAAGTGGAATACCAGGTGGGTATTTTTGGGACCTATTACTGGCGAAATCTGAGTCAGGACCAATGTGGGAATAATTTGTATGAAAAAAATTATTGGGTTATACCACATGCCTTGAATAGCCATATCCAAGGGAAATAACACACTGCAATTTTCATTTCTAGGTTTTGATAATTACAATATGGTTATGGGCTATAAATAAAGGTTACAAATAAATTCTCTTTGCTAGCTATGGAGATTTTCTGGACATGTACAAGTACTTCAAATTTCAAAAGAAAAAAATGATGGAGTCTTCACAATTACACAGCATAATTGTGTCTGGCATAATCAAACCATTTCTCCTTGGAACTTCCCTCCCATCTACTCTGTAAGAACGCTCCTTGTTCAGATTTTCCTTTGTGTGCCTTAATCTCTCTCCTATTGCTACTCAATAACCATATTTGAGGCTCAAAGGATCAAAGTTAGACATTGTGTATAAACAATCAAAGAAACACAGCTGCTATTGGCTAGCTCACAAGTTAGAGTTCTCAACTGTGTTCAAGGTTTTGTGTTTCCCGGGGCTTATAATTCAAGTGGAAAATTACTGCAAGAAAAATAACACAAACAGCATTTTGTATAGTCTGTGTTCTTTATTTTAAAGTTGAAAATAAAAGTGAAATTTAAACAATTCTTACGTATAAATATAAGGATATAGATAGAAGAAGTGGGCATAGGTACAAGAGCATTAACCCATGACAAGTTTTTCTGCTTTCAATTTTAATATGCTGTAAATCAACTTCCTGTGTGTGCTATGCTATCTAAACATGAGAAACCACCTATAGAGTGGGAGAGGTGGACATACTAGCTAACTTCTTGCTTCTCATAGTGTATCTTCAATAGGAGCTCGCTAATTTCTTTCTTTCTTCTATTCCTTTCCTATATTTCTTTTATTTTTAAATTCATTGTTGGGTCTGTGAACTCCCAGACCCTGAATTTCCTGTAAACAACTTACTTGCAGCTGCTCTGAGCAAAACAACTTGTTTTCCTGTGTTTGCAGCTGCTCTGAACACGAGACAGGGCAGGGCAGTGGTTTCTGATGGCTGCAGCTGAAAGATCCTAAGAGCTGGGGTGTGACCAGAGGGCTATATAAGCTGCCCCTGAACACAATAAAGTTGGCATTCTTATACAAGGATGACTCGTGTCCCCGTGTCTCTCTCTCTATGTCTCTCTCCTCTCTGCCCCCCCCCCGTGTGTGTGTTTCCACACCCTTGCCTGAGACTTGCCAACCATACTGCAGAGTGTAGAGCACAAAACAGACAAAGTGCTTTACAATTTATTCATTCATTTATTTAAAAAAACTGTCTTTTCTCATTTTGCATACCAATCCCAGTTCTTACTCCCTCCCCTTCTCTTGCTCCCTCCATCCCACCCCCCCAAACATCCAACCTCCCATCCATCCTCAGAGAGGAAAGGCTTCCCATGGGGTGTCAACAAAATCTATCACATTGCTTTGAGGCAGAACCAAGGCCCTCCAAACTATATCTAGGCTGGGCAAGATATCCCTCCAAAGGGAATGGGTTCTAAAATGCCAGAACAGCAGTAGGGACAAATCCTGGTCTCACTGCCAGTGGCCCCACAGTCTGCCTCAGCCATACAACTGTCACCCACATTCAAAGGGCCTAGTTTGGTCCTGTGGTGGTTCCCTTGCTGTCAAGCCGGAGTTGGTGTGATCCCATTAGCTCAGATGAGCTGTTTCAGTGGGTGCTCATCATGGTCTTGACCTCTGCTCGTATTCTCACTTCTCCCACTCTTTTTGACTGGACTTTGGAAGCTTAACCCAGTACTCTGCTGTGGTTCTCTGTACCTGCTTCCAGCAGTTGCTGGATGAAGGTTGTATGATGACATTTAAGCTAGTCCTCAATCTGACAACAGGGCAAGGCCAGTTCAGGCACCCTCTCCACTGTTGCTTAGGCTCTTAGCTGGGGTCATCCTTGTGGATTACTAGGAATTTCCCTAGTGCCAGGTTTCTTGCTCACTCCAAAATGGCTCCCTCAATCAAGATGTCTCTTTCCTTGTTCTCCACCTCTGTCTGAGAAGTTTTCTCCATGCACATGGCCTTTAGTAAATTTGGTGTCTTGAGTATGTGTCTGTAGCGTCATTTATCTAACACTTAACATGGTGGTTACCGAACAAAATTTTCAAATAATAAACAACTGAAGTCTTACCTGGGAAAATCACTTAGGTTGGGTTTTTGGAGAATTTGGTTAGACAAATCCATGGGGATGCTATTTCCAATTTCCGTTTTCCCAAGATGACACATTATTTCATAGTATAGGACAGAGGAACAAGGATGACTCTTTGTTTCTTTTAATTCACTTTTTCATTTATAAAAGGAAGCTATGAGATGAGGCTGGAGGCAGAGGTAAAAAGATAAGGCAATAGAGGATCTTTTATTACTTGACATTCTCTTCCTTTTGCGAGTTAGCTTTATGGATCCCTTGACTAGAGAGAGCCTAACTTCATGATGTCCAGATGAGACCTTTCCCTAATACAGCAGGCCGCTCACGCAACCTGTCTGCTTACATATTTTAAACTCAACATAGCAAACATTACCTCTAAACTGAACCTATTCTCTGACTTCCATTATTTTTGGCATTGTAGTCCACTAAGAAGCCAAAAAGTCCTTCTTTTTCCTGAAACTTTAATCCTTATTCTTAAGAGCTAATGACTGGATGAAAACCACTCCATATAATATGAAAGGTAGTTTTTATGCGATTTTAAATGTTGATCTTGTCTTAAACACACAAACACACACACATGTGCACGTGTGCATGCACACACACATTTATAACATTCATAGTAGTATTTGATCAAATAATTAATCTTCACAGTTCAGTAAGTTAATATAAAATTAACAATTACAAGAGTTGAGTCAATCATCCTTGACTATGACTTGGAATCCAATGATTGCCTGACCTCATCCACTCCATTTATGAGTCTGGTCCAAACTTCAGTCTCTTGCCTGGATTGTTTCTTTCATATTTCCAAGTTTCCCAAACTTTACCATTGCATATTCAACACAGGCTCCCAACTTTCTTTCCTTTGTTCTGCTCTTCTTTGTGCACAACAATATTTTCTTTCAAGCATTCAGATGACAGTTCAAATAATTTCCTGCTGGGACTCATTTCGGTGTCACTGTGTTGGTCAGCTTTCTGCCGCTATAGCAAATATTCAAGATAAACAATTTATAAGGATGAAGGATTTGTTTTGCCTCACAGTTTCAGAAATTTCAGGCTATGGCTGGTTGGCTTTATTGCAATTTCTTCTCTCACGATCAAGGAATATATAATCAGAGAACATGAGAGAAGAAATTGTTCAAGTTTTGAGAGTGGGAGTCAAGAGAGAAGGAGGGATTGTGTTCCAACGTTTCTGCTAATGGAAATTTCCAAGTGCTCTAAGTTGTTACCAGGCCACTGGTACCAAACCATAGCTAGTGACTGAAGCCTTTAGCAAATGGGCCTGAGGGACATTTCAGATCTGAGCTACAATTATCATTCCAAGCAGACTTTCTGTGACTTCCTCTGTCTCCTATAATGACATATGTCTCTCTTTTCTGTTTTCTGAATTTTGTGCATCATGCTAATTGTTTTTCTCACTTATGAATTACCTTTCCTTCTATAAAATATAAGAATTATGTTATGTGTGTGTGTGTGGCATGTGCATGTGTGTGAACAAGTGTGTGCTTTGCGAATGTTATCAGTGTGTTCTAGATCCTCATAACTTGCTTGGCATATAGAAGGTACTAACAATACTAGTTTAGCGGTGGAAGGGACATCCAGATATTCACTAAAGTTGTGTGACTTGGGTTGTAAGCATTCTAAGTACATTAACTATTATCCAAAGTAGAGGGAACAAAAGTTGTGTAAACATTAACTTTAGACAAGACATGAAGAGGACAGTGTGATTGCAATGCTAAGTTCAAAGTGAGGGCAATGTGTATACAATGAATTTGGGTTAGAAAGCCGGAGTTGGTTATAAACACCTTGTATAAACCTTATACAACGTGAAATAAAAAAGGATTGTCAGAGAAGGAGTGACAAGTTCCATTGTCACTGAAACAGATCACAGACTTTAACACAGATAAATATATTAGGGACAGACCAGCAGGAAGAGTGACTGCCATAACGCCATCTTACAGCAACAGGATCCCATGTCTTAGGGAGAGAGAGGAAAGTGGTAACATTATTACAGATGGGACTTTATCCTCGACATTAAATGCAAACAAAAATTATTAGAAAAGAAGTGGCTGAGCTGTACCGAGAAAAAGTCATTTTGAAGTAATAAACAAATACAATTATAACAATGGTTTGGGCTCACACAGGAGGGGAGAGAGGAGGAACTAATTATTTTCACCCTCTGATGTACCTCCTGCTGTTCATCAGGTTTGCAAGATAAATGCTTTAACTCATTACATTTCCATAAATCCCCTTGAAGCACCTTTGTCTTTTATCAGGGCACAAACAAAATGAATTGATTTTTATAAGTCTTTCTAACACTTTTTTTGCAATTAGTATACTTTTATTAAATTCAGTTTTGCAACATGTGAAATATCTTATCAACTTATCGCCATGAGTATAGATTTGAGAATCAATTAAAGTCTGAAAATTTAATTTCCTCCCTTATGAATATAATCCACCTCTTCTCACCTTCTGCATGATACCTACTGCTTTTATTAAATCAAACAATCACGTGCCCTTAGCAGGTTGAGGTGCTGAGCCTCTAAGAAAGACCTGAAAAATAAAACAGAAAGTATACACAGGAGATTGCAAGCTACTTTTAAAAAATAAATGCCTGACATGTATTTCTGTGAATGTGAATTGTGAGAACATGTGGTTTGCAAGTTGACATGTAATATTATATTAAAATAAAGAGTAATCCCCACCCTTTATTATACTTGTTAAGTAAATCAGAATAACAACTATGTACATGTCTGTGCTTACTGTGTTGAGTGTTCCCCCCCCCCCTTTCATCCTCTCTTCCATTGTCTGAAAAGGTAAGACTCTAACTTTAGCACAAATTGTGCAGTGCAAATGGGCTTTACCCCAGTCCCAGTCTGGGTCTTTCCGTATCTTTTCACTAGCTCAATGGAGTGTCTTTAAAAGTGGTCCTGCTATTGGACAGCCCGTTTGGGTGCTCGTCCCTAATATTCCTGCTCTCAGTATTTCTTTGTTGCCTATAGTTCTTTGTCTAGGGTAGGGTTGCAGGGTCCCCATATGATTTCTTCCATGTTAACATGTTGATTGATGTCATCCTTCTTCGGGTTCTGTTTAGGCAGCCATGGCAAGAGGTCAGCCCAGAAATCATATACATACCAGTGACATTTTATTGACTGAGAAGATTGTATTTATATTCTTATGAATTCATATTTATTACAATAATTAAAAACGTAGAGACCATGAACTTGAAATAGAGCAAGGAGTTGTATATGACTGGGAAGGCTGGGAGGGAGAGAAAGGAAGAGGGAAAATTCTGTATTATATTTCAATTTCAAAAATAAAACAGCCCTGATTTCTGAGACTTATTGTGTTCTCTTTTCTGTATTACTTTATTATTGACTGTTGTTCCTACAGTAGAAGACTGGAATAGCTCCTCTTTGTCTGATTTCATCCAATGCTGGTTTTCTCTAACACCTTCTAGACTCATGTTCTCTACCATATAGTCACAACCCTGTGTAGACCATAGTTTTAATGGCTTAGCTCAAAGAGTCAAAAATGGCAAAATTGGGGGAAAGGATACACAGTAGCTTGTGTGTAGACCAGGAGTCAGGGACAGCCTTCCTTTGGAAGGGGCCCGGGCCATGATGATCTAAGTCTGGGCAGGTGACCCAAAGGAAGTTCTTTACTTCCAACCATTACCACCTGGGACTCTGGCCATCAATAAATTTAAATAAGAGGCCCGAGTCTCAGTAGTTTACCCTGAAGCAATACCTGGTCACAGGAAAGAACCACAAACTGAGATAACCCTACCCCCACCCAAGGGCAGACCATTCAAAGGAAATGCCTGACATTCCAACCGCAGTAAGATAGGATCACCTGCCAGCACACCTCACCAGGATACCCCTAAACAAATGTCAGCCAATCAGGGGTCCTGAACCTCAGAGACCCCTCACTCCCACCTCTAATACTATAAAAACCCTATTCTAATGGAGCTCGAGGCTGTCCGGATATTCCAATATGTTGGACATGCAGAGAGAACGAGTTTGCAAACTTGATTAAAATAAAGGCTCTTTGCTTTTACATATGGAACTCCGTCTCCTTTGTTGGCTTTTGTGGGGACCCCGCAGATTTGGGCATAACACTTTGGCTTTCCTTTTTCCTTTTGAGAGTTGCCAGAAGATCATTGCCATGTTCCAATCCTCAAAACACACACACAAAAATCCATCCACAATTTGTTTCAACTGCCAAGCACTGACCACTGGGAAAAACTGCCTTTAATCTAAACTGAAGATATCCAGACAGTGGACAGAATCACTGGAATAGGCATCCTAGCTGCTCAGGTCAAGGTAGGCTTGTCTTCCTACAGATCTCTTAGCCCAAAGTATTTTCTGGAGCCTGGCAGGCACTACACTAAGCAGCAAAAGGCATATACAACCCACAGCTACCATGCAGGACCCTGAAGAGTAGCTCTAGATGCCAACCAAGTAAGTTCCCTATTGTTTTTAATCAATAATTCAAGTAAAATTTTATCCTTCTCAAAGATCTCTGATGCAGTTTGACAGCTGAGTGGTTCTGTCAGTTTAAAAGAAAAACCTCACCAAACAAATTTCAGTAAAATACAAGTTATTAACATGCAAGTTAAAAAGGTACGAGGGCAAATACAAGTTATCAAATTTCTCTGTCATGCTGCCTTCCATAGTCTTAAAAATATTTTCATTCTGATATAAATATACTACTGTTTAAAACTTATGTTTTCACAAACCCAAAGAATTCTTGTGAGTTCCAGGGAGTCAAATTGAAGGATCCACCTTAAATAGGTCAGATACACCCTTCTCATTCCCTGGTCATGAAAATATTTTTCTTCTTTCTAAACTTAACTTTGTCCTCGTTCTGCCAACATCTTTCCAGGTCCAAGAGACACCGAACAGTTCCATACCACAAACCCTGGACAGGTGTAAAGCGACAAGCTACCCCATGATGTGACCAGAATACAGCTTTCTCAGGTTCCCCCTCCCAAGATGATGACCACAAATAAGCAGATGGCAGTCTTGAGAGTCCAGTGACTCAATTCCTTTAACCTGTTGTGCCTAACTTTCCACCTTTTTATTATAAGAAAGAGATGAGACTATTAGGATCTGCTGGCCTGGTCTGTCACCTGGGTACCCTGTCCCTTTAAGAGAAAAGCCCTGCCCTCTCCCAACCCCTCCCCTTCTGGATATCCCACCTCCTTCAGCCTGCACTCTTTCTTTCTGGCTCTCTCTCAAAGAGGTCACTTCTGCGCTTCTGCTCTCTCTCTCTCTCTCTCTCTCTCCCTCCCCTCCCCCACCACTCCTGCCTCTTTCTTTCTCCCTTCCCCTTCCCTTCCATAACCCAAAAACTCTATACTCGCTCAGCATGATGTACCTATCTGTCTTGGTCTCCCACCTGCCAAGGTGACTTGCCAAGGCCTCAGGGGATTCACCAAGGCCTGGGGGAACCCACCAAAGGATCGGATCACCTGTCCCTACCCCTCCTGGAACTAGCTGCCCGTCATTGGACCAATCTCTCGCCACTATATCTTTAAAAAAGAATACCAACCATAGTTTCTGTGAGTTCATATGAACTTAGATCATGTTGATGTAGGGGGCCATGTTTTCTTGGTGTGCCCCATCCCCCTGCCTCTTATACTCTTTCTGCTTCAGGGTTTCCTGAGTTCTGAGGGTAGGGATTGGTGAAGACATCTGTTTAAGGCTGAGTGTTCCAAGATCTCCCACTCTCTACTTAATATCTGGCTAAAGGGCTGTGTATTTGTTTCCATCTGCTACAGGAGGAAGCTCAGTGATCCTAGTTTTCTTGACCAGGAGTCTTTTTTCTATTGTAACACATGCTGGCAAGGCAAACACATTACTGACTGAACTATCACTAGCCCCAAATTTACTTTTAGCTGAGATGTTTTCTCAGCTAACCTATGTAACTTTGGGAAATCATTCCTGAGCCAAAAATTCAATACTCTATAGAGGTACAGGGGATATGAAAAGAGCCATACAAAATCATACAAAACCAAGCATGATACAGCTGCGCCCACTCAGACCACTGACACCTAATGTTATTATTTTAATAACAGACTTTTATAGAAGTTGAAACAAAGTGTCACAAGCCTTAACCTAATCCACTGCATTTCTGCTGATGATATAAGTGTTGGCATGCATGTATTAAATAACATTTTTAAAAACAACCGAAATAAGACAGTCTATATAAAATATGGGAAGTTCTTATTTCTTTTTGTGGGTCCCCTCAATCTGGCAAAGATAAGCATTTGACAGTGCAGGTGATGCAAATGTTTTTTATACAGAACTAAATGCCCAAGATTTGAATAGCTACTTCCCTGTCATTAAAGAGTTTCTGTCGCAAATATATCATTCTTCAAAGAGATCTCATTTTCTGTGAGCTTCAGAAAATAACGGCATGAAGACAGCCACTTTCTCAACACCCATACGGGAAGGCGGAACCTGTTTTGTTCTTGAACAAATATATCTTGAAGATAGCAATTAAGTTACAACATATTCAAGAAAAGCCCGGAAAGACATCTCAAAAGGCTAAGGACAGAATAGTTACAACTAAGTGTAATTACAAAACAGAAACCAGGCAAGGTAAAGAAGGAAGGAATACTGGTGATTGACAAGAGAGGAGGAAGGGGACAGAGGTTTGTGAATGGGATGTAGGAAAGCTGTGGGTAAAAGCATTTGCTCTGGACTAATGTTCCTAAGAGCATTTTCTTTTTCTTTTGTTCTTGCTCTTTTATCGAGCAAGGAGTGACATTTTTAAGGACACTGTGTGACTCAGGAAAAGGAAGATACTGAAGTAAATTGCAGGTCTTAAGGCTGAGCTGTTTCAGCTAGAAAGGGTTGATCTACCTTTGAGAGCTGCTGGGAAGAAGTGCATGCTCAGTGCTGAGGGAGACATTCAGACCTTTGAAGCTGCTCCCCAGTTCAAACAAAAGCCAGGACACAATCAACATGACAAAAGAAGTGCCGATTACCTAATATAATTCTACTGCAGATATCAAAAGCCTTGCTCTCTTGAGAAGCCAGGTCTCCACAAACAGTTAGAAATCTCACAGAGTTAATGAAAGCCATCGGCCGAGAAGTACTTACATCCTCATTCTCCTGCAGAAATGTTTGCTGGATATGCTATGCAAGAAAATGTCCATTGTAAAATCCCTTCCTCGGGGACATTGATCACAGTCCCAAGTACCAGGCCTGAGGAGGAACAGAGATTGTGAAAGAACATACCAGTCCACCATATCTTTCTTCGAGACTGAGAAGGAGGAGAGTATCTACCGATTTGAACATCTTTGTTGCCACCCAGAACACAGCCTTCTCGGCCAGAACATCTAGTTACCTACGGCTGTCAGTTATCTACAGGCTGGACAAGAATCCAAGAAGTGGCCACACAGAAAAGCAACCCAGACTGGTCGATCTACACTTAAGGGTAAACACCCTTCTCAGGACCTTAACAGAGATAATTCAAGAAATTATGGCCAGAACTATTGAGCCACAAATAAGGCATGATGCCATGGATAAACATGAACCCCAAGGCAGAAAGAAAGAAGCAGTATGATATAAAGATGTATTTCTCAACCTGTGGGTCTTGACCCCTATGGGGAGTCTAATGACCCTTTTGCAGGGGTTGCATTGGAAAGCACAGATGTTTACATTATGATTCATAACAGTAGCAAAATTACAGTTATGAAATAGCAATGAAAATCATTTTATCATTTAGGGTCATCACAACAAGAGGAACTATATTAAAGGGTTGCAGCATTAGGAAGGCTGAGAACCACTGGTATATATTCTGAGTAACTGAGGCAGAGGAAGTAGATGACTCTAACAAACTTGTTAAAAAGATAAAAATGATCTTTATTATCTACCAGCAACTTTTATTCAGGTTGTATTTTTTACTTTTTAGAAATCTCAGTGTCAGCTCTAAACTGGATTATTATAGTAAAGTGGGTAATACTTATTACCCAGCTACATTAAGCACTATTTTAATTGAATAATAATGTATTAAAACAATCCTGTCATTATTGTTATTTTAGGATGGTAAGAAAATGGATGTTAGAAATAACTCGCCTAAAGTCGTATATACTGGTGACAAGAGAGGGGGTAACTTAGGCTTTTCTGCTACTATAACAGAGCACTAGAGACTGGGAGTTTATAAACAATTGAGATATACATTTTTTGGGAGCCATACAACTGATGACTTTCTCAGAGGTCCCCATAAAAAGTCAAAGGGAGGGGCTGGAGAGATGGCTCAGAGATTAAGAGCACTGGCTGCTCTTCCAGAGGTCCTGAGTTCAATACCCAGCAACCACATGGTGGCTCACAACCATCTGTACTGAGATCTGGCACCGTCCTCTGGCGTACAGACATACATCGAGGCAGAATGTTGTATACATAATAAGTAAATCTTAAAAAAAAGTTAAAGGGAATGTCAGCTCTGTGTTCTTATAGGAGCATACTCTGCAAGGTCCAGGCTGGGGCTGGGGTTGGACCCTGGACTGGTTAAACTTTTGGTTCGTGGAAACATGGTTTCCTCTCCTGGAGGGCTATGGTTATCAGTCCTAAGACAGCTGTGTCTGAGGAATCCTTGCTTTTCTTGCCATCATTGTCTAATTTAGCTCTCTGCTGACCTTGGTCCATTGCTGTGTGACAAGGGTCCTGTATACTGTAAAGATTTGTCACTTGTATTGGTTTAATAAAATGCTGGTTGGCCAGTAGTCAGGCAGGAAGTATAGGCAGGGCGATCAGAATAAAAGAATTCTGGGAAGAGGAAAGGCTCAGTCTGCAATTGTCACCCAGATACAGAGGAAGCAAGAGGAGAATGCCTCACTGATAAAGGTACCAAGACATGTGGCTAACATAGACAAGAACACAGACAAGAATTATGGGTAAATGTAAGAATTAATTAATAAGAAGCCTGAACTAACAGGCTAGCCAATTTATAATTAATGTAGGCCTCTGTGTGGAACTGAATGGTTGAGGGACCGGGCAGGAAAGAAACCTCTGTCAAAATCCATCCTTCCCATATATATATATATATATATATATATATATATATATATATATATATATGATGATGATGAAGTACTTAATAAATTTGGTGGCATACATCATCTTGTACAAGTCTACCTACCTGGTTGGTCCCAGGTATGCACCTTTTTTATTTCTCATCTCTGGACCTCTCTACCTCAACATTTGGGATCCCTATTCCTGTGGGTTCAGGTGACATTTCAGAGTTCTAGAGGGTAAAGTGTCCAAGATCATGTCACCAGGATTGCTCTTTGCTTCCAGGATGACACCTCTTGCTGCCACTTCCACAGGGGATATCGTCCTCTGTGTCCTTCCATCCCCAAAGGGCAGAAAAACAGAAGGACAGGGGCACTTTCCCTAACCAATTTATAGATTTGCTAAAACCATTCAAGAAGGCCCATGACTTACCAC
This sequence comes from Chionomys nivalis, assembly GCF_950005125.1. NCBI lineage: Eukaryota > Metazoa > Chordata > Mammalia > Rodentia > Cricetidae > Chionomys > Chionomys nivalis. The sequence continues at coordinate 20,796,927 of NC_080110.1, forward strand.
TCCAAATCACCTTACTACTTTAAAAATATTGATTGGGAATTAAGTTGTAATGCAAATTTTGATGGTTATACAAATATCAAAATTATAATAGGTAGGATTTGAACCCATACAGACTGGTTCTAAAGGCTATATTTTTAATATATTAGTCCACTGCTAGCCTAAATTAAACCATTTCCTGTTAACTATAGGATAATTCCTCAACATCTTATCCTGTCATGAAAGTGTCCAATCATCTAACTCACATTTGCTTCTATGGATTCTATGACTTTAACCATTTATAACCTCAGTCTCCACCGCATGCCTTCTCTGTAGAACAAGGCCCATCTTCCCCTATACTGGCCCCTCCCTCCCTGTGGCTATCTCTGCCCCCTCTATGGCTTCCAATTTATTGTTCCTATATTTCTATCTGTAGTTCATTTCTACCTGTCTCTATCTTTTTTCATCCTGAAGCTGGAAATACTTCCTGGAAGAGGTGGAAACTCCCACAACAAACTCTATACAAAGAGCCTCCCCAACTGCCTTGGTCTCATACATCTGAATTCCCTGCAGAATGCAGCATAGATGAACAATGCGATTCTTTCAGCCTGTATTATAAGTGCTTATTTAGTCTCCTGCTGAAGAACAAGGCAAAGGAAATTTAGTTCCAGGCTCAGTGAGCATGCTTTGACTCTCGGATAATTTATTTTTTTATGACAGATTCCATTTTCTGCTGCTGGCATGATTGCACGGGAATACATTTGTCCACTGAGAGTACATTTGTGTCATTTGCATGGGCTAACTCAGTGGTAGCATTTAATTTCTGCAATATCATTCACTTATCAGACCAAAAACAGTACATGTTCAGAATGACTAAGTGTACTGAAATGTTATTATAAGATTCAGCCTTGAGAGGCAGGAGGAGTGCCAATGCTTAGCTCGAGATTGCCTCATTATCCTTGAAGCACGGCTCTTGTTGAGACGATTCATTTTTGGGGAAATTTGGGTTTGGAGAGGTGAGAATATGTGCTTTATCAGAAACGATGTGTTTCAGCATTGTCTACTGCTGTAGTAGAAAACTAAAATTCTTGCATAGGGAAGTAGGGAAGTTGGTTAGAAATATGCTAAGAGTGAGGGGGAGTTGGGTTAGAAAATTTCCTCAACGGGGGAAGTGGTCACCTTTAAGCCATAATTAGTTGTTAAAACGGTACAATTGAGGCTGAGGTCAGAGACTGGTTTTTAAGAGAGAAGGCATTCCTGGATATGTATATGACTAAGTTGCAGTAAAGGTAAAACAAATTCAAATATATATATAAATACTACCCCCCTTTTTTAATCAAATAAAAATTGCAAGATTATTTCTATTAACTTAGGGATAAATTTCTTCCCAACCCGGCCCTAAAAATATCACCCTTTGGCTAATGTAATTTTAAAAATTAAAGATGATTAATCAGCAACCATCAATTCTAGAAGCTGTCACAATTCTCTTCTTATATAGTCAGCGTCATTAATTGAACATCTATTATGTCCAAGTCACTGTCCTATAAATGGAAGAATAAAACTTGACTAAAAAAGACAAAATGCCTAGTTATCTCCAATGTTCTTATTATCCGTTTTCTAATCTTTTTTGTTACAATGAAGAAATGAACATGTATAAGTTCTTTTTAAAATGTCAACAAAGATTTCCTAATCACACTCGACTACCACCCTACACAGAAATTCCGCACAAATGATACTTGAACTTGCCTGCAGGAGGAGAAGCAGAGGCTGTCCAGCTTCAATCTGCTTCTGAGCCTGCAAAGGCCACTACAAATGCCTCAACTGGATCTGAGCACATACACAAAGAGGGGACAATTTCCTTCCCTTGTGGCATGCTACGTGCCATACCCTTCACACAAGGTGTCCAAAATATGTGCTTTCTTCAAGAACATGTATGTAGGTTTTATTGTTTCCGAGTTCTACAGCTCGGGCTGGCATCTGGTATGGGCCTGCTGACTGCATGATAACATGTTAGAAAGTTTCATTTGGAGAACATGGCACAGAGAACCTTTCTTTATTTTATTTTGGATAACAAAGCCATCCCCAATAATCCACCAATCCATTCATCTAAGAACAGATTAAGCATTGAATAGGGCAAGGCCATCTTGAATCTAAGATCTCTAAAATGTCTGACCTCCAAATACCATCAGTCTGTGAATTTGAGGAATAAACTCTAAATACATGGACTTTGGAGACATGCCAACCCCTAGGCCTTGAGGAAAAGTCTTTCCAAGAGGACTTTTACAGAAACAAAATGCTTGGGCCATGAGGCCCTCTGCTTTTACCATGCATCTTTAGATTTCCTAGCCCATCATCCATTATTTTGAGGGCTACACTGAAAGGTTCTCCTTGGCATTTTCTGTGGTGAAATAGCTTTTTCTTGCAACCCCAAAGAATCTACTCTTCGTTAGCAAGTAAATGGTTTATAAACTACGTATTAACTTGATACGATTATAAAATATATATGAACAAACTAAACAAACGCCTCATTTTGAGAGTCACAGACAAGTGCTAAAATCTATTTTAAAAGACTGAGACTTATTTGAAAACACAGCTAGCAATGCTTTTACTTTGAGATGTTTCCAATTTGTGCTTTACACCGATGAAATGAGCATGTTTTTTAACTAACCACTTACCCTTTGCACAACAGTATTTGTTCAGGGATTCTATCAACTTTTCCTTAGGTTTTGATATCATATTCAAAATGAATTATTTAATAGAAAAATGTCTAAACATTAGTTTCAATACTTACTTTGTATTATTAAAGCATCCCAACACACTTGAAGTTATATTTTATATAAAAAGTTGTATTTTTCTTATGATTCCCCCCCCCACCAAATTAACATTGGTTCTGTAAAACTGCTTTCAATCTTAATTTTCAAGTTCCCCTTTTTATCTGTGCCTTACAGATGTTACTGAGATCTGTGACTTGACCTTTCTTTGAAATTAATGGTCACATACTGACTGTAGGTCTGACTCTAGCCATATCAATATTTGCTTGGCTGGAGAAATGTTTTCATTTGTTTGCACATGATCTATTTTCTAGTTCTCTGGAGGTCCTACATATCCTTTGCAATTCATTCTATGAGAAGGAAATTTCCAGAGCAGACTGCAAACCCACAGTGTCCTTCAGGAGTGAGGCAGGAGGCCACTGTCATAGTGAGGACACCAGCTGGCCACACAGACCTTTCTGCCATTATTTTCCACGCTTAATGGCATATAGGCACAGTATTTTCAAGTTCACAATGAAAACAAAATTAATGATAATTCCAATTTTGATGGTAAAATTAACTAATTTTACTTAAGTCTTAATGCTGTTAGATATTGGTGATAGTAATAATTTCATATATCTGAACAATTACTCAGCATGAAAGGCATTTTTTTCTTAAGCTAGTTAATAAAATTCCCAGTTGATGCCAAAGAAACCAAATAGCTAAAGGGCACATCAGAAATAAAAAAGGGCAAATTGCTGTTTGTACTCAAAGAGGAACGACATATAGTCAGTTCTGTAGCTTCTACAGACAAACTGCATTTCTAGTTTCAGATGTTAAAAAAAATATAAATAAAGCACTGAAGAGTCAAAACAAAACTTTAAGTCTAATTATATTTATACAACTAATTTATACTAATAAGAAAGCATACCTAATCAAGATGTTTTTGATATTGAAAATAATCATTAAACATCAATGTCTAAAGACGAAATTGTTCAAATAAAGGGGAAATACGTTTCACTTTAAAAGAGTTTCTACAATTCTCACTAGGAGGGAGTAAATGCTCAAAGCTGACTGAGAAGCAGTGAACATTGGCATAGAAGGTTGAGAAGTCAGAGGGAAGCTTTATGCAGGGTAGGGACAGTGCTGCCTTTAGTAGGCTTCCCCTACTACACAGGCTAGGACAGTGCTGCTTTAGTAGGCTTCCCCCAACACATTTAGTCCACACGCATAGTTTAAGTGCATTTGTAGATTTTTCTTGCTAATTCTGGTATTCCCACTCTCTCAAAACCTCCCTCATTTGTATTTGTAAATGTTAAGGTGATGTTTATCTGCAGTGAGATTCTGATCTTGCTTTGGGAGCTATCCAAGTCCTTAAAATATCTTTTTGTTGTTCTTAAAAAAGAAGAATCTACAGAATCTGACCAGAAAAGTCAAATGATGATGATGATGATGATGATGATGAATAGATATTGGGTTACTACCCAAATATAGGAGTGAGATGTTATGGACTGCCTTTTGTGTCTCCATAAAACACAGGACCCAAAATCCTAGCCTCTCCCCTTGAACAGGTCAGAGAGGAGATCTTAGTAGGTGATGGCTCATGAGTGTAAATCCATCGTCAACAGTCAGTGTGTTTAGGAAAGAGATACTAGATAGCTCGTTCATCTCCCAGTCACATAAGAATGCAGAGAAGAAATTGTCTCTTAAGGAGAAGAAGTCCACCAGACACAGAATCTGCCAGCATTTTAATCTTGGACTCATCACCCTCAAGGAGCATGAGAAATGAATTGCTATTACATGTAAAACAGATAGTTAATGGTAATTTTTTATAGTTACCCCAATGAAGTTAGAGAGCAAGAAATCATTGTTCTGTGACTCTTATTTAAAAAAAAATTGACAACAAAGAGATGGCAAAATAGAGATGACAGATAGATAAACAATAGTTTAGATTTATGATATTTGGACGAACAGACTGATGCAGAATTTTAAGATAGTTAAATTTTAAGTGTAGTCGCATTCATTAACGTCATAATTAAATTCATGGCTTCATATTACATGGTGGAAAAAAATACTAGGAAAGACAGATTTGGATGGCTGTTACCTATAATAGTTAGTGTTAGTTCTCACCTTAACAGATCAGTAATTACCTAGGAAATGGGTCTCTGGGAGTGCCTGTGGGGGATTATCTTGAAACTGTTCATTGATTTGGGAAGACCTGGCCATTGTGGGCAGCATCTTTCTCTGGCTGGTATCCTGAACTGTGAAAACAGAGAAAGGGAACTGAGTGGCAGCATGCATCATCGCCTCTCTGTTCCTGACTGGGCATGTGATCTGACCAGCTGCTTCGAGTTCTTGCTACTTTGACGTCAATGTCATATTACACTGTACCTTTTGCCATTTCCACCACCCAAAGTTGCCAGCATTCTGTCAGAATGCTTAGCCCAACCAGCGTCTGGCACTTCCAGGTTCCTCTGTGCAGGTGCCACCAAGCATTCAGGCAACTTACATACACACCCGGGATCCTCACGCCCATGACCACGTGATCTATGTGTGATGTGGCCAGTCCTGGAACTAGCTCTTGTAAACCAGGCTGGACTCGAACTCAACAGAGATCCACCTGCCTCTGCCTCCCAAGTGCTGGGATTAAAAGCTGAGCCACCACCACCCGGCAGAAACTACACTTCTTTATCCTCAGATTTTGACAGTGTCTTAGTTTCTGTTTCCTGTTGCTGTGTCACCAGTGTACTTAAGAAAGAAATGGTTTATTTTGGCTCGAGGATACTAAAATTACCAGGCAGGAGGATGGATCACAAGACACAACGTAACCCACTTATTAACAGAGCCGGGTGTTAGTAGCGCATGCCTTTAATCCCAGCACGAGGGAGGCAGAGGCAGGTGGGTCTCTGAGTTTGAGGCAAGCCTGGTCTACAAAAGCTAGTTCCAGGACTGGCCACATCACAAAACCCAAAAAAACCAAAAAAAAAAAAAAAAAAAAAAAAAAAAAAAACAGAAAACAAACAAACAAAAAAAACCCACCACCACCACCACAACAACAAAACAACCAAAAAACAAAAAAGGGGAGGATAATTTCTGCATAGTAGAAAACTATACAGTGAAAGTCTAACTACCATGAGTCTGACTGTTTCCTCAAATAGAGACAATGCCCTATAAGGAGCCTGGGCTGGGCAGTAATGGTCCCTCAATCAAACAACGCCTTTAATCCCAGCACTCGGGAGGCAGAGGCAGGCAGATCTCTGTAAGTTCGAGGCCAGCCTGGTCTACAAGAGCTAGTTCCAGGACAGGCTCCAAAACCACAGAGAAACCCTGTCTCGAAAAACCAAACAAAACAAAACAAAACAAAACAAAAAAACCAAAAAAAAAAAAAAAAAAAAAAACCACTTGATTAAGTGTGGCTAGAATTCTGTTGTCCTTTTCAAAAAGCTAGTTTAGTGCTTGAGAGCACTACAATTTAGGAATTCAACATTTAGTGTTATTTTTGTGCTAATTACTAACATTTAAATTCAAAACTGATACTGACTTTCAGTATGTTTGAACAATTTATTTCAATCTTTTCCTTTCTCTTTTTGATATTTAAATACAAGCAAAACTATTCTGATGGAAGTTTGATATCTAAATTGTAAGCATTTAGATTATGACTTGTGAGGATTTAAAAAAATTGCACAAATAATAAAAGATGAAATCAAGCAAAGAATAGTACTTTAAATATTTAGTTTTATCATTCATTGAAATAATATTTTTGATATATTAGTAATTGTTTCTATTAATGTGGTCACAAGAAAAAAATCTAAAATTGCCAACATGGTTCTTGTATTTCTCCTGAGAGCAGTGTTCGAGTCTGAGTTACATAAAGCCTCATAAGTGAACAGAGAAGATGAAGTTCCCTTCCCTGAGAACCTACTGATACTCAATTTCCCTCTGATCTCTACACAGCAGCCAAATTGTGAAGTGACATTATCACTACAGCAAGCTGACTCTGTTTCTGCATAGTTCTTATTTTAAGTCTTCTAAATTCAATCACGGCCAGGTTTCTGCTTACCAGTGCTCCGTCACTAAGTCTCTAATTCCATCAGGAAGAGGCTAAAGAGACTACCCAGTCTGAGGAACACCAGGAAATAAATCAACTAAAGGAAATAAAAAACGGAATGCAAGCCACTTACCAGCAAGCCACTTGTCTGGGAACGGAATAGCCCACATTCAAAGAGTTGAAAATTCTTGGAGAATGTCCCCTTCACTACAATGTCTAAATGGAATTTGGACCAGTATCTATATCTCATTTTATGCAACATATCCTCAGGATTGACATAGGCTGAATAATAAAGTCACTACATTTTCTAATAAGCACATACAGGTTTTATTGGATAGAATATGAGAAGATGTGCAGACATTCTATTGCCTATTGGGGGATGTTGGCTAGATACACATTCAATTTCTAAAGAATGCTCCCATAACATTGACTGCATTTTGTTATCTATCATCATTTTAGGGTAAGAAATCTTATCCCAAGAACGGAATGGTTAGAACAGAGATCCATTTCAATAATTCCTATGATACACATTCCTGAAAATGTCCCATTAAATTCATGCAGGTATATTAGTAAGATTGAAAAATTAGGTGGAAAAAACCTAAATGAACAATGAAGATCAGTGCTGCCCCCTTCCGGTTCTATTCTTAGTTTTCTCTACTTTGTCAAGACCTTTCCTGTGGGGAATCATTTCTGGGCTAAGGATTTTTATTTTCATATCTTCAGTTGCCACTGGACTTCCAGATTCTACCATTTCAGTTCCAACTGCTTGTTGTCTCTTCTTTGTTAAAAAAAAAAAAAAAAAAAAAAAGCTTCACATATTTAAATTGTCCTATTTATGGCTAAGGCAACCAAAGAGTTGAAGAGCAGAAGAAAGAGGAAACTTAAAAAGGAGGTATCCAGATAATTACATCTAAATGGGGAAAGAAAGCATCCTGAATTCATGGTAGGAGATGGCCTTCAGTTAGCCCTTAGGTTATCTTGTTCCTCTTCTAGCTACCAGTTAGCATTCTAATTAGTAGTCAGACTTCTAATTAGCAATCTGGCTTCTAGGAAGCACCTCTCTCAAAGGTGGTCACTCCTCTACTTAACACCAAAATTTAATGGGTGGTAGGATTAGTTGATGTCTCCAGACTCAACAATACTTTTCTTCAGTCTACTATTAATAGAATGAAATGCATTTTAGGGTCTGAGAATGCCGTATCATAACTGGGTCTCTCTCCTTCTCGTCCTCCACCACACACATTCACAGACCAGTCCTCAAAAAGTAGATGATTCATATTCTTGACCTAGTTTGAGAGACAAGGAAGGCTTATCTAAAACATTGCAAGTTTGACATGGCATATGAGAATATATAAAGAACAAAAGAAAGAATATTTCCTAAAATAAAAATAGCGCTCTAATCTGGACATGGCGGCACACCTGTATCAACCCATGGATTTGGTTGAGGCAGAAGATGAACCATATGAGTATCATGCCCAATCTGACACAGACAAAATGTCAAGTATAATATGATTTGTGAATTCTTTTTGAATAAATTAGAATACATTAAGGAATTTTCATTAATGATTTAACAAAGTTTGAGATTAATATTTATCCTATAGAATCAATCACTCACTCTTCTACTTGACTGCCAATGAATGACCTGAAACTCTTTCAACAAATAATTGTTTGGTTTTGGTTTACTGACATTTTCTAAAAATATGTAGCAGGAAAGAACCTCTCAGCTTCTCCCTCTAAAGTTTTTAGCATATGGCAGATCACAGTAGAACACTGACATGCTCACATAGCTATACTGTCCAGAAAGTTATCGTCCTTGGTTTAATAATTGTCTTTAGATTCTTCACTGGGTATTGTTATAGCGAACAGAATCAAAACCGTAAGCATGGTGAAAAAGGAAGCTGAGGGTTGGGACAATCAGCAAAGAGAGGAAGAGTAGCTATTTGGTCTATTCAAGAGATGAGGGAGAAGACCGCATTTTGTACATGTCTTCAGACTTCTGCAGCAGTACCCTGAAGGAGAAGTATGCCTGTCAAGTAAGCCACACAACATGAGCATGATATTTTGTTTTAAAGACACTCTCAGTCAAGTTAAAAGACTCAGGTGAATTCTAGCACTACAGTTAATAAACTGACAGTAGCACCACTTCAGCATTCAGTCATCACTAAATTACCCAGCTAATGGTACTTCACGTGGAAGGAAGATCTTAATGAAGATTTATCCATGTTGTTTTGATGTGGGGAGAAAATGGATGGCATCTCATGGCATCTGATGCCAGAAGAAGCCTGGCATATGTTAGGCATATAATAAACTTCCATTGAATAATAATAGCTAACACCAGGGAAGAATTTAAGATGTTCCGACTACTTTTATTCAGAGCTTTCTGCATTTAAAAATACCCAAATTTCAAAACAATCTTATGAATAAATATGTGATAATACTAACAGATACATGAGCAATTGAGCAAGATACTCTTTTTAAGAAGGCACTCTCACACATTGCAAAAATCTCACACAAGCATGCACGCATGTACATAAACACTAAATAAATCTTTTTAGTTTATGGTAATGCGAATATAACAATAAACAACTATTGACTTGGAGGCAATGTTTAGAGCACTTTAAGGTTCATTCCTCAGTACTCTTTACATGTTTTTTTTCCATAATATTTATTGAGCTCTACATTTTCCTCTGATCCCCTCCCTGCCTCTTCCCTCCCCCCTTCAACCCCCCCCCCCAAGGTCCCCATGCTCCCAATTTACTCAGGAGAGCTTGTCTTTTTCTACTTCCCATGTAGATTAGATCTATGTAAGTCTCTCTTAGTATCCATATTGTTGTCTAAATTCTCTGCGATTGTGGTTTGTAGGCTGGCTTTCTTTGCTTTATGTTTAAAAACCATCTATGAGTAGGTACATGTGATAATTGTCTTTCTGTGTCTGGGTTACCTCACTGAAAATAATGTTTTCTAGTTCCATCCATTTTTCTACAAAATTCAAGCTGTTGTTATTTTTTTTTGCTGTGTAATACTCCATTGTATAAATGTACCATATTTTTAAAAATCCATTCTTTGATCGAAGGGCATTTAGGTTGTTTCCAGGTTCTGGCTAGACAAACAAAGCTGCTATGAACATAGCTGAGCACATGTCCTTGTGGCATGATTCAGCATCCTTTGGATATATACCCAAAAGTGATATTATCGTGTCTTGAGGAATGTTGTTTCCTAATTTTCTGAGAAATCACCACGCTGACATCCAAAGGGGTTTTACTAGCTTGCATTCCCACCAGCAATGCAGAAGTGTTCCCTTTTCCCCACAACCTCTCCAGCATAAGTTGTCATCAGTGTTTTTGATCTTGGCCATTCTTACAGGTGTAAGATGGAATCTCAGAGTTGTTTTGCATTTCTCTGATGACTAAGGATGTTGAACATCTCTTTTAAGTGTCTTTCAGTCATTTCATTCCTCTGTTGAGAGTTTTCTGTTTAGGTCTGTACTCCATTTTTTTAAATTGGATTATGTGATCTTTTGGTGTCCAATTTCTTGAGTTCTTTGTATGAATGAGTACAATCATTGGCTTCATTTTATACAGGGTAAAGCTATGTTTAAGACGTAGTCTTACCAACACTTTGGAATAGGTGTGCAGTTCAGTCGTAGATCATGTGCTTACAGTACATGATTTCCTATGTTCTGTTTCCAGTACCCAAAACCACAAACCTATTTTAAAGATAACTTTTACATATACTATTTTTAAGAATATTGAAAATAGGGTAATGACTATTTCCTATGGCTTTTGGTGAAAATAGGAAGGGCTATGTACTGCCCATAACACTTTCATGTAATAAATAACATTTGATTTTTCCCAGTAACCTCTAAGAGGGGTACTTTTCTCATCATTTTATAGTGAGGAAAACTGAGGCTTGCAGAGTTTCAATAGACACATGAGAAGAACAGTGGCATTGGGATTCTGACTTATGTAGACTGATGCTTTATTAATAAGAGTCATCTTCAGATTTTGTTTTCTTCTTCTCAGGAAAAACAAAACACAAAACATTAAATCCAGTTCCTCCCACATGCTAGGTAAGTGTTTGACCATTGAGATACACTGCCACGCTCGAGCACTGGATTAATTCATACTCTGAACAAGAAGAACTGTAGAAGTGCCCTGTATCTCTCAACTGACTATAGAAATAAAGACACTGATTATAGTTCAGTATGGATCAGCAATGCCAGTAATTTATCTGTTAGAATTATAAAACAGAAAGCAACCAGATACACATCCTACTACTACTAGGATTCATGAAATGTCCAAACTATTTTGAAAGGAATTACGATTTTAAAGAAAGTTTGTTCCTATTTCATGAACTCTTTCTGCCTTTTTGTCTTTGTCTATCTCTCTCTCCCTCCCATTCTTTTTATACACACACATGCACACACACATGCATGCACACACACACACACAGAGTTACTTTTATTTTAAAATCATCATTATTACTAAAAGATCCAAAGTGAATTTGATGGAATAAAAACAAAGAAACACATAATGAGTTCATTTACCTCAGTGAATATGGACATTTTATTTTGATATTTTTAATTTGTACTTTGTCATCCAGGCATATTGGAATCACACTCAGAATTTTCAAAAAATATTCACTGGATAAATTAAGTTTCACTTTCGGAGCTACATATATACTGCATGTAGTTGCATGTATGTACCTGAACCTTTGGAGCCCTTCCGATGATGCTTATAAAATATAGGTTCACAAAGATCCCCAATGAGGACATGTTAATAGTGAGGCAGCATTTTAAAGCTTGACACATCCCTACACATCACCATTCAAAATTTCCCCATACAAGACACCACACCTTGTTGTCAATAAATAATTCCACTTTAATGGCAAAGTAATAATTTAGACAGATACAGGGTGCACATTTGCAAAAAAATATATGCAAGCTGGTTTACAAGCTAGAGGAACAATAAACCAATAGAAAATACATCATCCAGTTAGGTCCATTGACACCAAGTACTGATTGTTGGGGCTTTACAAAGACTACAAAATTTCTCAGGTGATTTCTTTCACTGCTTCTGCCTATTTACATGATATGTTACATCCAAAAATGTACAAAATATAAAATGTATACAGACAAATGTTTCACAAACTAGTTTACGTTGTAAACTAGGCGTACCTACTGGGATGTATTGCAGGAAGTTCTGTTGATGCTCATGTGTGGACCGTGTTTCTCGAAATGGCAGGGAAAGATTAGCAATGTCCTTAGATGACATATCATACAAGGGCAACTAGTCACTCATCCAGCTACGTGCATCGATGTTGCACGGCAGATTTGATCCAAAGTTGAGGCTCCAAAGTCGGGGTGACAATTCTGCGTGCACAAGTTCAGTCTGATATCCCTCGGGGCAATAGCACCATGTGACGACCCATTAACTTAACAGCACTCTGAAATCTGCACAGATACCTCGGGTTGTTAATTTTGCTCTAGAGAAACCACCCCATAGATGGTCGCAGAGGGTAGCACCAATAACATGTCCCAAAAGGCGCACAGAGCTACATCTATACCTTAGCATAGACCTTAAGTTTCCTAAACTTTGAACCCACCCTCTGTGGGTGGTGTCACTTTGCCAGTGACTGATCAGTTTTCACGCACTGTCTTCATAGCCTGCCACAAGAGATGTACTTTCAGACAGTTAGTCATCCAAAAGTGTACTGGCCGCGTGTACAGTCTGGAAGCATGCTCACTCTAGCACGGATAGCTCCTGCATTGTCACAACTTGTAAGTACAGGACAAACACACCAGATAGTAACAGCTTCGAGGGATTGCATTCTGTATTGGTTTGCAACATACAGGAAATCTCAGCAAGTGGAACACCTTGTAACACCAACAGGAGAAGATACAATTTTGTGTTAGTTTTGATTTTGTGCAAGTTTGAAGGAAAGGAAAATCATTATTTACAATACCTACCCAGTAGAGTGTGCAAATCTAACCGTTTTGTACAGTATAAATGCTTCCTCTTCCACAGTGGCTGACTGCCTCAATGTTCTTTAATGCCGAATATCTCGTGTACAACAATAGCAATCAAAACAACATGCGTCAGAACTAACATTTTCTTTTCTTGGAAAGATAAAGACGAGGGAAGGAAAGCCAGAGAGTTGTGCTCATGCTGAACCCAGTGCTTGTATTTCACCTGGATCCGAGTTAGATATCTCCCACCTTCTGAAATGCTTTCATTTAGCCCTGGATGGAATAAAGTCACATGTCTCTGTTTCGAAGTGATGGGCACAGAGGGGTTCTAGGGGTCTCAAATTATTGGCAGGATAGGCAAAGAAATCTCTTTATTCATAAGATAAAAATACTGATCTTTCTCCTATCCACTTCTTCAAGAAAAAGAAAATAAGAAAAACGAACTCGAAGAGTGAGGCTGCTGTATTAACTGGTGTGTTGCTTGGTTGTAAATGAAGAGACAGTGGAAATTACCAATGGTTTAGGATCGAAACCAACTGTTAAACTGTTGGAGAAATCTGGTTTAAGGCAGTGAGACAGCACCATAGAAAATGTTCCTTCTTTCACTGAAAAGGCAAAAACAAATACAGCCCTAAAAAAGCCTTTTGTCAGTGTTGACTAATAATTGGTATAAAACTCTGGGTTGGGGAGTGGGCAGGTGGTTTGAAAAGGACCACTGTGGTAAAAACAACCTTATAAAACCCATGACTCATACACTAAGAGGGTAGCGCACTTGGGGAGAACACAGGGGTTAGAAGGAAGCTGGCCCTTCCCGTTTGCCACAGTAATGTTTTCCTGGCGCTTGCACAATTCCCTTTGTGCTTACGGTGAGGACTGGCCTCCTGGAGTCATTCTGCAATGGAGTGAGCGCACAACACAGACACTACTGCATCCCTGTCACCAGCACCATGAGGGCCACAAAGGCTGTTGCATGGATCAGAAGAGCGGACCCTGCCTGAGGAGGGCAGTACCTCAGAGGAAACAAAAGAAAGGCACAAAAAAAGAAGGGAAAAGGAAAAAAAAAAAAGTCCTGCATTGTAAACTTTGAAAGAGGAAGAAAATAAAGTCCGGCCTGCTATTCCATTTGCAATCTACTCATTTGCCCTGTCTTCTTCAGGGTCCTTTCCAGTCGCATAAAGGGGAGCCCTTGCTGACGACTCCATGATTATAAAATGCCTAGGAATAAAATAAACTAAGCTCCCATTTCAATTTAGCATCTCGGTGCTTCCAGCTTAATCTTGCTGCCTCCTTGGAGGCCACGACTGCTCTGGGTCAGGGCTCTGGACAGGGGACTTTCATACTGGCAGTGGTTTAGTGACAATACCTGTCTTTAAAACACCTCTGAAAGGCATCGTCCTTCGCCTAGCTCCTCCCACCCTTTAGAGAGTGGACTCAAGTGAGGAATCCAAACCGTCTTCATGGTGGTGGATGCTCTCGCTGTCGCAGCTTTGTGTGCCCGAGTAGTTGGCTGCTTCCTGGAGTTTCATTAGCATATTCATCTGAAGAAAGAGAAAGAGACATCCCTGTGAGCACCGAGTCAGCCAGCCCCAGAATGAGCAGGGCCCTGAGCCATCTTGGAGAACCTTCTCTTTTCATCCCATCCAAATGAAATGCACACGGCAGTTTTCGCCTGAATTGCTTCTCTCAAATAGGACTACAGGTCTACACCGAGAGAACAAAATAGGGCCAGAAGACAACTCTTTCATTTGGTGCTGGGAATGAAATCTGCTCCAGCAGCGAGATTGGAAAGGAAACTATCACAGCTGGACATCTGGGTTGGGTGCTGGAAAACAAGCCAAGCTTCCCAGCCAGCTTTTTGGCTGGGAGAAGCAGAGAGCCCTGAATGGTAAGTGAAAGTCATGAATGTTCACACACACACACACACACACACACACACACACACACACTCACGCTCACAAGCACTGTCCCTTGAGAGGAGCGAGGACGGGGTGGAATGAAGCCAGCTGCTGCACACAGCGCACCATCTGTTGTTCAGGAGCTGACCCCCCCCCCCCCCCCGGGGTAATAGGAGGAAGCGGACCATGAGCATTTGAAGAGGGAGAAGGAAAGAATCACTGTCAAGTGTTTGCTGTCACTGAGGCTCTGGCTGAAATATGATTGATACATCACGGAGAACAAAAGCCACCTTCTGGAACAATGGCAGCCTTCTCAAGCGTCTCAACTTCACAGGAGAAAGGTAGCATTTGTTCCAGGAGAGAGGCTTGTGCCTGAGTGCACCTGGGGAGAAAGACAGCTCTCCGGTGTATTATAAAATAAAAGGCTTGGATTTCAATAGATCTGCAGTTCCACTATTAGAGATCGGAGCTAGGAAAAAAAAAAAAAAAAAAAAAAAAAGGAAGAAGAAGAATGTTTAAAAGCAGACTTGGAAAATCGATGGCTCAACAATTTCAGAAGGCACAGGGTAATTGGCGCCTGTCTTCGTGAGGGTTGGAGACTTGTTTTCTTATTGAAGGCTTCTTCCAGGACAATAAACTTTATATTGCTTAGTGCCAAATACTAACTACAGTACTTTCTGGAACAATCAGAGTTGTCCTTTATCTTTCAACTCAGAGAAATAGAGAGGAGATATCTCAAACAAGATTTCTTAGTCTTCAGTCAGGCCATGAATATTTGTATGTCAGTATAAAATGCATGTTTAATAAAGCTTGTGAAATAAAGAATGAGCTGGTAATCATGAGTTCCAGCAGGAATGCCATTTTGACAAAGAGGCTGTGGTTATGGAGTATTCTGAAATCATTTTGATAATTTTCAGGGCAGTTTTCAATAGCATTTCAGCCTTAACTACCATAATGTATTAAACCACCTACACAAGGATATGAGATGAAAATGGTTTGTGATAACGTCTGAAACTTAAGATTTGACTGAAGCTGGTTTATAGAAGTATTGTGTCTGAGCACCCTCCTGACTTAACAAGAGAAAATACACTTTGAACCTCAGTGGGCACCAGGCATATGTATGGCGTACACACATACATGCAGGCAAAAACACTCATATACATAAAATAGTAAATAAAGGAAAATGGTGCTCTATAATAGGTTTAATTAGCGTCAGCTCCCAGTCTCAGATATGTAATAAACACGTACAGTGTGATTCACTCTGCTTCTGGCCATGTTGTTGTATTCAATTGCCATCAAAAGATATTAGAAAATGAAAGTGAGTTTACATACAACTCAGTTTCCATCGTGATCAGTATGGATTCTCTGCACATTATTTTCCCCTGGCCTCCCCTGCATTCTTCCAGTCTATACTCACAGCCAAGATAATGCCTATTACTGTAACACGTTCTTCAGTTTTTCTCAGGTAGTTCTGCCAGCTACCCCAGTTCCATGCTCTGTCCTCTGCCCTGTTACTAAAATCATCTTAAGCAAGTACAAATGTAAACAGATAAACACTGATGCTTCATTGTCCATGTGATCATGTCTTAACTACCCATAAAAATAAAATGACATAGCGAGATCTAACAGCTGGATAAGTCTATAGTTTTAATTCTTCTGACCAACTGTTATTCGACCTCTAACTCTTAATTTTCACTGTGCTGTTTGGCAGTGTTTTGTGTGATAATTCCTTGATTTGAGAGGGTCTGCATTCAGCCACGTAAACAATGCCAATGCCTGTTTCAGTACCCAGCTCAACTATCCCATCTGTCAGGCCCCGTAACAGACTCACAACTTTGCCCGCCAGTTCTCCCGTACCTGATGCAGTCAAT